>NC_140589.1:1754472205-1755072205 GCF_964204655.1 Triturus cristatus
AGAAGGAGTGACGCGCAGGTCACTGACCACAAAAGAAGCTACTTACTAGGCATGAGTGAACCAGCACCATTCTAGATTTTCTTTATTCCTAATATTGCCATACTCAGTATAATTATGCAGTTTGTTTACTTGGTGCATCCCCCAGGCTATCTTTGAGTGGTGGTAGAATAAAATTATTTTTCTTTTAATGTAAAGGCTCTGTCTGGACAATGTGTTAAAGGCTTGTATTGGCTGAGTTATGAGTCTCTAACCTCACTCTTCCTTCCTGTGTCCTTCTGACCTGAGTGCTAAAATTGTGAACTTGGTGCTCAATTATCAGTAGGAACACCCGAGAAATCAGTGAGGAACAGACTCAGGCACCTCAAGTGAGACCCTGCGTTCCCACTGTGCCCCTGGACCCCAAAACAGCTCGGACAAGGACACTCCTTTTCACAAGACAACAACTACTGAGCAGCGACCACCAACCTGTATCCAGGATTCTGGCTTTTATTGTGACTCAAATATGGAATTAACACAGCTGGTCAATGTATGATCAAGAGTATGAACTTGCAATTGAATGTCCTAAAATGGTATTTTCCCTGCTGAATTCCAACATCAGCTTGAACTAGTGAGGCCCTTGATATTGTTGAAGCCGGACTAGTGCAGCTCTGTGTGTATTGTCCTCCTTAGAACATTCAACATTGTCCTCGTTAAAGTTTTGCAATACAATGTTTCTATACAGTTTGCAAGTACTGAAACAGTACATCTTGTGTGTCATTCAGAATTGTTTTGGTAATACGTTTAATATTGTTTGTGATGGATGAAAGCAGTTTTAATAATATTGCAAGTAAAATAAGACAATTTATAAAAAAGTTTACTGCAAGGTATGGAAAGAATCACTGTGTGCGATAACCATAGCATATAAAGAATACAAATACAATAACAAATAATAATCAGATATCATTACACAGTATTATAAAGATATGAAGGGAAACATTTTTGGTCTAAATGACAAAATGGACTTTAGATAGTGAGTCATACAAACACAACCAAACTGGGTGACAGGTGTGTGAATGAGTCAACCGATGAGTGCACTGGAAAGGCAAGAACTGCATTCATTCAGAACAGCACACACATTGAACTGTGCATGGATATTAGTATATGAGAAAATCACTCCCAAGAAACACATGCTAACGGGGACCATTACAAGGCCAAAATGCTTCTCACTAAGCAAGAATGAATCAGAGCAGCAGGCACACTGTTAGAAATGGTGGTCTCTAGTTGGCAGAGGAAGGTACCTTTGTCCAAATAGGGACCCTTGCTTCTAGTCAGGGGAAGGGGGATACACACTTTACATAACCACTGCTCACCCCCTTGGTAGCTTGGCACGAGCAGACAGGCTTATCCCAAAGGCAATGTGTAAAGTATTTGTACCAACACTCACAGTAACACAGTGAAAACACCACAAAAGGACACCTAATCAGTTTAGAAAAATAAGGTATCTTTATCTAAACTAACAAGACCAAAACGACAAAAATCCAACATCCACAGTTAAAAATATGACTTTCAAAAGGTTTGTACTTGGAAAACTATGGATGCATGAATTTTCACCAAAGTACATGTAGATGCATGAAAGTTCCAAAAGCCAAGCAGCCGCAGAGTCGGAAAACAAAGAGATTAGACACTCTTGAGACCTTGGGGAGACGATGCGACAATCCCGCTGCACACAGAGGAAGGGTTGCATCGAATTCGGTCTGTATGGGGAGTGATGTGTCGATTCTTTGTGATGGTTCCGGTCCGCAGGTAATGCGTTGGACCAACTTGTCGCACAGGCACGGCGCGTTGAAATTCGGGATGCGTCGGCGATCAATGCGGCTACATCAATTGGCACTGCGTCGGTCCTCTTCAGCCGTGATCCCTTGATGCGTCAATTTCTGTAGTTCTTTGAGTTGCATCTTTCTTCCAGCTCCCAAACAGCAGCAACAACCTCCAGTGGCCCAAAACTGGCACAGTCAACTCTTGCCAGGCTAGAACTCACAGCAGCAGAGTTCAGGGGAGCTCGGGGTGAAGTCTTTGTGTCCCTGAGACGTCTGAATAGGAGGCCAGCTTACTTCAGGCCCTTGGAGATCTCCTTCAAGCAGGGGACAGAGCACACAGCAAAGTCCTTCTCCTTTCCTTGACAGAAATAGCGACTGCAGGCCAACCCCAGACACACAGCAAGGGCAGTACTTCTCCTCAGCTCTGGCAAAGGTTCCTTTTGAATTCCAGAAATGATCTAAAGTCTTGGGTTTTGGGTCTGATACTTGTACCTCAAAATGTATTTGTTCTCTTTGTGCAAGGGCTCTGATCCCAGTTCAAATCAGTTCTGGGGGGCACTCTGCAAGTGCACAACAACATCCATTGTCAGTGTGTGCCTTGGCTCCAGACACACCACAGGGGGCAGAGCCAGCATTGTGGAAGGCAGGCACAGCCCTATTCAGGTACAGGTGCTACTCCTCCCACCACTCCAAATGCAGATCAGGCCTATTCAGCCTACTGCTGACTCATCCAGTCTCCTGGAGCCCCTGTCACTCCAAAGCCAGACAGTCAATCCACAAACAGGCAGAAGCACACAAGATGGTTGAACAAGAAAAAAGCCACTTTCTAAAAGTGGCATTTTCAAACACACAATTTGAAAAACATCTTTACTAAAATATGTTTTATTGAAATCCTGAGCTCAGGGATACCAAACTCCTTTTTCGATCTTATCCCTATGGGAAGATATGCTTGTAAAATGTTACAAAGCATTCCCCATTCTGTGCTATGGGGCAAGATAGCCTTTCAATGGTGAAAACCGAAATTGGCAGTATTTCACTATCAGGACACACACGAGTACATGTCCTACCTTTCAACATACATTGCACCCTGCCTAGGTGGGTATCTTGGGCCAACCATAGGGGTGTCAAATGTGTAAGAGAAGGGAAGTGTAGGGCCTGGCAAGTGGGTGCACTGGCCAAGTCGACATGGCAGTTAAAAAATCTCGCCGAGGCACCACGGTGGCAGGCCTGAGACATCTTTTCAGGGCTACTCATGTGGGTGCCACAATCAGTGCTGCAGGCCCACTAGTAGCATTTGATTACCAGCCCTGGCACACTCAGTGCACTTTACTAGGGACCTACTGGTAAAACAAATATGCCAATCATGGATAACCAATCACAATAACAGTTTACAGAGAGCATATGCACTTTAGCACTGATCAGCAGTGGTAAAGTGCCCAGAGTCCTATAGCCAACAAACACAGGTCAGCAAAAAATAGGAGCAAGAAGCAAATGGTTTGGGGACAACCCTGCAAAAAGGGCCATTTCCAACACACACATAGGCTAAGAAAGTGAACAACCAGGCACAGAGAAAAATGAAGGTAATATCGATGCTCCAGTGCTAGGAAGGATGTCGAGCGATACTAATGCAGTGCATCATCTGCATTGTGATAAAAAAAATGTGCAAGTCACAATTGCCTTATACCTTTAATCATCATCCTGGCCTTTGAACTGCAAAGAGTAGACTCGCCCAGCACCAACAACCATCAGTCACGGTTGATACAGATGCCCTGGCAGATGAGCCATCATACCAAAGGAACCGAGATGTATCCGCTGGCATGGCTACATTGTAGCCGAAAATGTGCACCTCCTAATACAGCCTGCCCCCCCACACTCACACACGCACACACACCTACACACACACACACACACGCCCGGTCATGAAACATCTGTTTCTTGTAGCACCGTACTTCTCCAATTGAGTGGCCACTTGCCAGCCTGTGGCACGTCAACACACCCCTTCTCCCATGCAAAAACCCTCTTCCACTCCCCATCAATGGAAAGCACACCACAAACCTAGCTCACAACAAAATCCAGAGTGGTGGAGAAGTAAGGGAGGCTCATAGAAAGTAAAAGGAAGTATCAGGGAATCACACTGCAAGTGCACGAACAACAAACTGTAGCATTGAGCCCCAGAAGCAATACCAGCGTCTTAGAGCTGTGACATACATGCTGTTACTCAACCCCTGGACACCTTGAGAGCCCTATTACAACCAACAGCATCCCTATGTGCAGCACATCATTAGACCTGAATACGCAGAGCATTGCAGTGATTAACACTCATGACCACAACACATAGTAAAAACTAATTACAGCATCCAACACTTGTATTCATTTTTAAGAACACACAAACGTGAACAGCCCCTAATCATTGGCCACAATGATATAAAGTAGCAATAAAACTCTCCGTAAAATAGTCCAGATAAATAATGTACTCAAAGGGGGATCAACCCTAGCTGGCGATCAATTTTACAGTGAAGCACAGGCAACTAAAACATCAATTCAAACAGGATCTGTAATGCAAAAGATCGCACCTGCAGTTCAGATTTCCATCCATGTTCTCGTAATCAAGCTCATTCTCAGAAAGGTCTCAAAATTCCTGCCAAAGGGCATTTCCACAGAAGTCCTCTATCAAAGGAAGGGGAAAGATGAACATGTTCCTTTCGATCTGGGATAAAGTCCTTCTTTTCCCAGTTTGCAGTTGGATGAGGTGATCCGCACGCCCCTTTGCCTGCAGGACGACAACTTGGCTAATGACATTTTTTGTAAGAACATTTTATAGCAACTTTGGAAGAAAAAAAAACCTATGATGCAAGAGAATTCACAGTTATTTGCCTTTTTGTAAAGGAAGGCAAAAACTGTTGCTACTTTGCTCGACCTCAGCACTCAACGCCATAATAGCCGCGCGACAAAGCTCTGAGGTCGCTGCAAGGCCACGCTCGCGGCGCTACGTAACAACAAAACGCATAAACAAATAATTGAATCATTATCCAGGAACGGGGTTGCAAATGTTTTTCCGATTTATGTGAGGCAGACTCATTTTCAAAATCCTTGATGATTTACTTTAACTACAGCGTGTTAATGCTCTGGAGAGTTGCGCGGATATATTAAATGTAAATTGCAAGCGTCGCATTAAATCCCCTCGGATCGGTACAATTTTGAGAATAAGAGCTGTTGATACAGATTTGCAGGCATCTTGTTAAGCCATTGAAGGGGCGCTTTCTGAAAGATGGGCGGGACTGACAATAGAAATGTGGCATTTTGTGAATTACAAAGGCATCATTTCAAACAGTTACCATTTCTAGATTTTACTCATTAAGGAAACAGTTCTGGACACAGATCATCGCACGGCTGAAAAAGATGGTGGAGTGTGGTTAATCACCTCTCTATCGCCAGGGCCCTAGAGAGCCTCCGGATCTCCCATTACTGCTGTACGGGGCCTTTTGGAAGAGCCTCGGAGCAGCTCCTGCTTGCAGAGCCGGCCTTGGGCATGGGGCAGCTGGGCCCAGGCCCGGGGCGCCATTATTCTGAGGGGCGCAGCAGAGAGCTGCCTGACTTATTGTTATGCAAACAGCAGCTCTCGTCCATCCCACTTGGTCTCAATTGGGTCCCAAAAGACTATGTAATCAGCCCTTAATGTACCTCAGCGTAATAGTTAGCACCTCGTCAACCCCATGCCCTCCTCCCATCTTCCTCACACCTCCTGCCGTCATACCGAAATGACCTCTTGCCCCACCAACAAACACCATTTTTTTTCTGCCCAGGGCACTGTCCTGACCAATCCAATTTAGGGCCAGCCCTGCCTGCTTGTATGTGGAATGTTGAGGGGTGCCAGGACCTTACACTGCTATGTGACCATAAAATTCTGATGGTACTGTTAATGGCTGTACTCACCGGCAGGCTGTCGTCCTGTTTCTGGTTAGATGCAGGGCGCTGCTCATTGCCTGTTGGACCACCATGTTGATTGGTCCCACCTGGTTTGGCTGGGAGGCAGGGGCGTTGTCAGATGCACCGGGCGATTGCTGGGTAACCCAAGAAGCGGAGGGATGCCAGGGACAACAGCATGCCAGTATTGTCAGCTGGTGCGGAGGATGAGGACTATGCCACGGCAGCAGTGGGCAACTGACATGGGGCATGCTCTCGAGAACGCAGGGAACTAAGTAAGCCCAAGGAGCCCCAGTCTGTTATAGATTTTCCAAAGCCTACTGAGTCCAAAGAGCCCAGTCAGGTTAAGGAGCCCAAAAAGTCCAAAGTGCCCAACAGCTTTTGGGGGTGGGGGGGTTGCTTTCTACGCTGTTATAGGGTCAACTGGATTCACTTGGGGGGTGCAAATGTTTCAAAATTGGAAAGTATCAATCATGGTCGCTAATTGTTTTCTCATACGCACAGATCCAAAATGTATTTCTGATGGTTGAGCATGGTGGAAGGGGGCTAGCCAGAGCATTCATATTCTCAGTTGGAACATAATTGGTCTGAGAGCAACCACGCTCCAATATGTTATGTAAGAGCTAATCATGCTCAAACCGCAGCTGGTATGCCAACAGGAGACCCATCCTAGTTTACGTAAGGTTAAAAAAGTGGAGCATCGGAGCTACAGAAACATTGCAGAATCTGGCAGCGAGGGATCACAGAAGGGTGCCATACTACTGGTTAGGAATCGCGAGTGGTCCGTTTCTACAGTTATTACTGAGAAATGGGGCCGCTGGCTTACTGCTCAAGTAAGGAAAGCTTAACTTTCAACTCACCTTCTGTGGGTTGTATGCTCCTAACACGGGTGATACCTTTTTGAAAAAATGTTTTCTTTTGGACTTAAGCCAGTGGGACGACCCAATCATAATCTGTGAGGATTTCAATCTGATACTTGAGTCTGGTTTGAAGTCAACCTCCTGGACTGAATTAGCTTCTAGACAGATAAAGGTTTCACGGTAGACTCTTTATCAGGTCATGGACTCGCATGCCCTTCAGCTTGTCTGGAGTGAGAGCTAGGCTTCACATTTTATTCAACGCCACAAGATATGATGTCATGGATAGATATGATCTTAGCTAGTCCTTTTATCATCTCATCTCTTTGGGTCACCCACAAATCATCTGGGATCATAGTGCTCTTTCGCAGTTTTTCAGCCACAACTCTGCTACCTGTGGAACCGGGCCTTTGCACTGGTCATTTGATTGCAAGATATTACAGGATGCAGCCTTTGTTACGGTTATCGCTTCTTAAAGCCACGATTAGGGGACATACACTTAGCTGTTCAATTCTGGAAAAATTGCCAGGAAAAAAACTTGAAATCTCGATTATGTATTGAGCTTGCAAAACTAGAATTAGAATACTCTTACAGTCAGTCTAATACTCCTGCACATGATGAATAGCGGATATGTGAACAATTAATCTCTGGTCTGATGATGATTCAGAAAAAGATTCGGGTAGGGCTAAAAAAAAACTGCAGAATAACCAGGCATCTTGCATTGAGAACAGTGAAGAAATGGGTCTTATACTTGCCTATCAGAATCGTGATTGTCATTCTAAGTATGTGATAACTAGTATTAGGGAGCCCTCGGGTCAGGTGGTGTCAGGCACCTATGAGGTTTTGGATGTTTTTCATGAGTTCTACACAGAATTATATGCAGAGGATATACATGCTCCATGTAGGGACCTCCCACTAGTAATAAGTCCACGTTCACAACAAAAGGGCCAGTCAAGGTCTCAATAAATTATTCCCTTGCTCAACCCTTGGTAGCTGGCGGCAAGCAGGCAGGCTTAACTTAGGAGACAGGTGTGTAAAGCATTTAAAAAACACCAGTACATTAAATAAGTAAGACACAACACACAATAAAAAATCCAATACCAATTTATAAAAATAGGAAATAAATGTATGATTAAAAGGAAACCAAAATGACAAAAGTCTAATGGAGGGAACCAGAGATATGAATTTTTAAATATTAAAAGTAAAACTAGTGCTTAAAAGCAAATACCACTCAAAAAGTTAAAAAACATTGCACTGGACCAGGACAAAATCCAGGGTTCAGGCCACCCACAATTTAACACTTTTACACTTACTTCAGGAAGTGTTTCTTGATGCAGAAAAGTGGTCCACAGAACCAGGTAAGGGTTCAGATGCCCAGGTTTGCCTCTTGGGGCCCGGAACTGGATCTCCCACAATGCACCTGGTCAAATTATGGAGCTTTTTACAAAAGTTGCTCCAAACTTCGGAACTTCCTCTTATGGGTTCAAAGTGTCCACAACGGCAATCTAGAGGTCTCAAATCACTCAGATGGTCTTTGGAATGTTGGGACTACAATTCCCACAACGCACGCACCAAGCCAAATAATTAATAGTCTACTTGACGCTCTCCAGGCTGGGGACTTCCTGTGGAGCTCTGTTAACCTGTAGTGTTCGGGAGTCCACTTCTAAATCATTGTGTAGGCTGCTAAAATAAGTGTTTTCAGGTAAAGTACCTCTCGTAGCGTGCAGGTGCGTAACCATGACCTCGTCAGCTCCACCGGCTCAAGGAGCCTGAATATTAACTAAAGTCCAATTGGTCGCACACTGCTCCACATACCAGCGTGTTGCCCCAAAGAATTATGGTCCCTGAAGTCAGCGTCGGCGGGTACGGGCACCTGCGTGCTACGAGAGGTACTTTACCTGAGAACACTTATTTTAGCAGCCTACACAGCAACCCTACACACTCACCTACTCCCTGCTGACGAGAGGCAACTACCTCGAAACACGTGTCCAGGGATGGCTAACGCTACACTTACTTGCACTCATGACTCGGGCATAGGCGATCCCGCCGACGCTGACTTCAGGGACCACAATTCTTTGGGGCAACACGCTGGTAGGTAGAGCAGTGTGCGACCAATTGGACTTTTGTTAATATTCAGGCTCCTTGAGCTGGTGGAGCTGACGAGCTCATGGTTACGCACCTGCGCGCTACGAGAGGTACTTTACCTGAGAACACTTATTTTAGCATCCTATACAGCAACCCTACACACTCACCTACTCCCTGCTGACGAGAGGCAACTACCTCGAAACACGTGTCCAGGGATGGCTAACGCTACACTTACTTGCACTCATGACTCGGGCATAGGCGTACCCGCCGACGCTGACTTCAGGGACCACAATTCTTTGGGGCAACACGCTGGTAGGTAGAGCAGTGTGCGACCAATTGGACTTTTGTTAATATTCAGGCTCCTTGAGCTGGTGGAGCTGACGAGCTCATGGTTACGCACCTGCGCGCTACGAGAGGTACTTTACCTGAGAACACTTATTTTAGCAGCCTACACAGCAACCCTACACACTCACCTACTCCCTGCTGACGAGAGGCAACTACCTCGAAACACGTGTCCAGGGATGGCTAACGCTACACTTACTTGCACTCATGACTCGGGCATAGGCGTACCCGCCGACGCTGACTTCAGGGACCACAATTCTTTGGGGCAACACGCTGGTAGGTAGAGGAGTGTGCAACCAATTGGACTTCAGCCAGGCAAAGTCCTTAGGGCTGTAGTGCCAGATTGTGCAGCAGGTGCAGACCTTCAAAGTGCAGTCTTTCGGGTGTAAATCATGGTTCCAGCAGGGCAGTTCTTCTACTTGTTGTTTCAAGCAGCAGATCTGAGTTGCTTGGCAACTCTCCCACATGTATTCAGTTTTCCTGGGTGTCAAGCAGGAAGGCACTCCTGACCAATGGGATGCAGCGTGTCACCCTTAGGTATGACCACTTCCTCCAAAGTGTGGCATATTCTTGTCCCAGAAAGCACTATTTTTCCGGAACCCAAAATGGATGGAATTTTCTGCTGGAGAGGTAGATCTGGCTAACCCAACCCACTGGTGTGGCTACATTTCACTAACAATCCCCATCTAGTCCCTTTACTAATCTAATTACAGGGGCTCCTGTGTGACTGGGGTTGCAGGATGTGGGGGTGAGCCTGTGCTGACCTAAAGTGTCATTCTCCCTCTGACAACCAGTTTGCCCACGCCACCCACATCATGCCTTTTGCTTCTGCAGCTGCAGTTCTCTGCCCACAGGAAATCTTTTGTCTCTAGCAGGTAACTTCACACCTCATTAAGAAAGCTTGACTCAGCCTGGCAGATGCTGGCCAATCAGGAGAGGGAAGCTGGAAGGCTGGATTTTGGCTGACAGAGGAGAAAGTTCTATAACTTATTTTCAGTAATACTTATTATAGATCTAACAGTGGCAAACTGTTGAATTTATCATAACTTTCATTTTGAGTCCTTAAATGACATTTGCAGGTCGCTCCTTTCAATATTTATACTTAAATGAAATATTTCTATGTTTGCCTATGGAGCTGTTTTTTTACAATGGGGAAAACAAATATGGCAGTTTTTAATGCACCATGGCTTATAAAACATATTTTATATTGTCCCTGCTCATAAATACAAGGCATCCTACCCCTGGGGTCACCTAGGGGAGATCTTAGGGCTGACATATGTAACAATAAGGTTGTTTGCGACTTTGGAAGTACCTATAATTCCAAAGTCGAATTGCCATATAATTTAAATTAAAAAACAGCCTGCAAGGCAGAACAGCTTTTAAAATTATAGCAGACACCACCGTAGTGCACACTTGTTGGAAAGTGGGTAATTAGTAGGGGCAAATGTATTCCTGCCACTGGAAATAGGTCAACAACCACAGTATAGGTCTCAGTACAGGTCTTAGAAAATTATTCCCATGCTCAACCCTTGGTAGCTTAGCTGTGAGCAGGCAGGCTTAACTTCAAAGACAGATATGTACAGCATTTAAAAACACTAATTCAGTAAATAATTAAGACACAACACACAATAAAAATCCAACACCAAATTATAAAAATAGGAAATATTTTTAAAATGACACCAAAGCAAAACAAAATCCAATGTTGGGAATCGCAGATATGAATTTTAAAATATTTAGCACTATATAGCACATAGAAACCTATAGCGCCCTTCGGGACATCTGGTTGCACTACACCGGGTCGAAGTCAAAGTTTCAGGCCAACCACAATGGAGCCCAGCATGGCTACTCCTCGCGGTAAGTTTCGGTCAAAGTTTTAACCTTCTGACTTTTAAACTTTTCTGGAACTTTTCTTCCCAGGGTCCCTTGAAGCTCTCAGCCAATCTGGATTTGGTGAGAGTTTGCCAGCTTGCCTTGCGATGAGCTCCCGATTAACCCTATGGAAGTGCCATCTCTGGAGCTTTCCAGTGGGACAAACCAGGGATCCAGGATGGCTCGCAGTTGAAGGGGAGCGGCTTGGCTCTTGCAGTTGGACCCAGACAGCTTTTCTATGTTCGGACTTAGAAACTTTTACAGAGCTTTTTTTTCAGGGGTCCCTCGCTGCTCTTCACCAGGCTGGCTTAGGTGAGGGTTCGCTGGCTTAGGTTTCTGCCTACTCCCAGTCAAACTCTGGAAGCCAGACCTCCGGAGCTTTTCAGCGGGATGAACCTGTACAGCAGGCCTGCTCACGGTTGAGGGACGTCGGCTTGGCTGGCCAGGTCAAGTCGGTCCACTTATGGAGCTTTTTTCCAAAGTTGCTCGAAACTTCTCAAAACGTCCGGAACTTCTTCCTGAAGTTCCCCAAATGGTCCCAAAGTCCCGAACTGCTAGATGAAATTACATCAAATTTGACAGAAAGTGCTTTTTGTTATTTGGTCTAAATCTGTTTAGTAGTTTTAGACTTATTAAAAGATTGTATATATAGCGACGCAGATCATTTGTGATGCCTACACAAAGCTTCTCGAAACCACATGCCAGAAGCAGTGCTGTGATTGGCTGGCTGCAACCTGTGTAAAAATATGCACCAGCTATTTTATATACCAGCACATGGTATCGGGGAATGAAAATAAAGGTTATAAACTATAGAAGCTGTCAGAGTAGGGGTACCCTGACCCCATGTGTGCATTGTAGGGGTCTCTGAGGGACCCCTTATGAGTATCAAAATGCCCCAAACCATTTTTTCCACAGGCTAGCCGTCGCGGATGCATCGCAGCACTCAGAGCAGTGATTTTGTGTAGAGTTTTGGCGGAGTCACAAACCTTGCTGAAAAAATAAAAACATGTATACAACCTAACACTCACACACACACTATTGCATGCAGTCACAGACCCACTCAGGCACTCATGCACCCACTCACAGACCCACTCAGAGAGGAACACTCCAACTTACAGAACAACTCAGACACTCCCGCACACACTCACAAACCCACTCAGACAGTCCTGTACCCACATGCAAGCCTACTCAGAGACTCATGCACTCACTCACAGACCTACTCAGACCCTCATGCATCCATTTGCAGACTCATTCAGACACTTATTCACCCACTCAGACAATTATGCACCCACTCACAGACCCACTAAGACACTTGTGCACCGACTCACAGATGCACTCAGAACCTTTTGCAACCACTCACTGACCCACTCACAGACTCATGCACCCACTCACAGATCCACTCAGACACTCATGCACCAACTCACAGACCCACTCAGACACTCATAGAAACCCATTCAGATACTTATGCACTCACTCACTTACACGCCAGACCCACTTAGACACTTATGAGCCCATTCACAGAACTACTCACACTCATGCATCCACTCACCGACCCATTCACAGACTCATGCACCCACTCAAACACTAATGCACCCTCTTACAGACCCAGTCAGATACTTACTGTCATGATTGGAGCATTTAACACTCCGTTTCTTGTATAAAAAAAAGTCCACCCCTAGCCCGTGCACCAGCACTCCTTAATAAGGCATTGTATATTTTGGTGTAATGTTTGTACTGATGATGCAATGCGGTATTATGCGGTACACTGAAATCAGATACTGTTTCCAATATATGACGGTCCTCTTTGATTAAGATGCTGTACTGTGTGTAAGACTGAACTCTGAAATTGTTTCCGATTCCTCTTTGAATAAGCATATGACCAGAGATGCTTACAAATGCAAGTGAAAGCGCTAAATTGTTAGAAACAAGACGCTTTGAAGCTTTGGTCCCGGCGAAGCCTCTGCTTGCTACCGGGATCAAAGAAAATACTTTCTGCACACGCGTCATCACGTAGGAAACGTGGATGAACGCGTGAATGTTTGGGTGTGGTCTGACTACAAAAGACCACACCCAAGTTCTAGAAGGCGTTTGGCATTCTGTTCTTCTGCCGGGAAGAAGTTTGTGCTGCAGCTCATCAACCGTACCTGAAAAAAGGCAGCTCGCAGAGCTTCTTCATTCCAGTCTTCGCTTCCTGAAGGATCATCTTCTCCACAACGACGCTAGGACCTGCAATACAAAGAAAAAGAAAGCTAAGTACAAGACATTTCTGGCGCCCCACGCAAGAAAGATAACTTTAATTTTTGGAACCTTTGATTTACAAGAAGGAACATTGTAAAAAGACTTTGCAGCTCATGTTTGAAACAAAAGACTTGCAGCTCATGTTTAAAATGAAAGACTTGCAGCTCATGTTTAAAAAGACTTATAGTAATCCTAAAAGTAACAATGCTAGAGATAGTGAATTCTGATTAGAAGGCATGTTGTTGTTTTCATCTATTTTGTTATTTAATAGGTTCTGGTTAACAAAGGAAAATACTGTCAAAAAATCACAAGTGAGTAGAATTTAGATATGTTTCACAGTTATTGAAAAGTCTTGTGTCATTGAACGCAGAATCTCATTAGTGTCTGCTCTCTTCTTAAAAGGCGTCCTGTGACTTCACAACATAGAAGTTAAAATGCACATCATCTACTCACCAAATCAGCTAACCAGTTAATCAAAGAAATACTCGGACGTAGGATTTACAGCTTCTGATCGCAGGTAGGCCCTTTAATAGTGTAACTAAACCCAAGGATTCTCAGTTAAGAAATAGTTAAAATTAACATACCCAGGACAGGTTACTTAGCCTTATTCCTTGTTGCCTTGCAGGTCGACAGCAAGAACCCACTACAACAACGTCTGGTATCCGGCCCTCCTCCCCAATTTCTATCTGTTAACTAGTGTGCACTATTAAAATCCCCCAGTTATAAATAGATTTCAGGGAAGTTGGCCATTGCGTCTCTGTGAAACTCTACACCACGCATCTAAGCAGGTAAGAGTGTGTGGTTCCTTGACACTTACAGAGCCATGAAACACTCATGCAGCCACTCACAGAGCCACTCACACACCCAGTCACAGACCCACTCAGAGACTGATGCACCCACTCACAGACAGACTTTAACACCCATGCACCCAGTCACACACCCCTTCACACAGGCATGCACCCACTCTAACACTAATGCACCCACTTATAGGCCCAGTCAGATACAAAAGCACCCAATCAGAGACCCACTCAGGCACTCGTACTCACTCACAGACCTACTCAGACTAACACACCCACTACTTACAAATCCAATCAAACACTATTGCACCCACTCACAGACCCAGTCAGACAGTAAGGCACTCAGTCACAGACCAACTCAGAGATTGAGGCATCCACTTACAGATCCACTCAAACACTAATGCATCCACTCACAGACCCAGTCAGACACTAAGATATGCAGGGACAGATCCACTCAGACACTCACAAACCCACTCACATATTCACCCAGAGAGTCCTTAACCTAATCACGGATCCAATTTTTTTTTTTAAAAAACCATAAAAATATACGTAACATATTACTATAACACCTCACAACCCCCCTTAAAAACCTTAGAAATACACACACAAAAAACATTACAGAGACATTATAGCTAGGATATAGCATAAAAAAAACAGATGTAAGTTAGGAAATAATATTTAAAAAAACTTCGAAATTCATCAAAAAAATCCAAAGGTTACACAGATGGTATAGTTAGGATAGAGCATTATTAAACCTTAGAAATTCATTGAAAATAACAATGGTAACAGGGGAATTATAGTTCGGAAATAAAATTTATAAAAACCTAGAAATGCCATTGAAAAAACCAAAGGTTGCAAGGACGTTATAATTATTAGGTTCAGATTTTACAAACACAAAACCATAGAAATTCAGCAATTATACTTACCTGGTATATTTATAACTTACGCTCTCACAATGCACTTCTTATGATCTCACATATTGCATCATTCATGACATGGTCAGTGACTTTACTGATGGCATCGTCCGCAGAACCACTCACACACCCACTCATTCATCCATACAGCCACTCACACAGCCACTCACTCACCCATATAACCACTCACACATCCACTCACCTACCTATACACCTACTCACACAGCCACTGACTCGCCCACATAGTCACTCACACAGCCACTCACTCACCTATAAAGCTACTCGCACGCCTACTTATTAATCCATGCAGCCACTAACATACCCACCAACTCACCCACACAGCCTCTAAACTGAGCCATTCACACACCTGTACAATCACTTACATACCCATTCCCCATTCACACATCCATGCAAGCCCTCACACTTCTACTCACTCATCCTAGCAGCCACTCATACAGACACTTACTATCTAATACAGCATCTCATGCAGCCACTCAATTAAACAGTCACTCAAACAGCCACAAGCTCACCCATATAGTCACTTACACACACAGCCACTCACCCATACCACCACTCACTCAGCCACTCAGTCATCCATACAGCCACCCACACACCCACTCACTCACTCATACAGCCCCTCACATATCCACTCATACCCATACAGTCACTCATACACCCACTCACTCACCAATACAGTCACTCACAAAGCCACTCACTCAACCATACAGCTACTCACACACCTTATTCACACATATAACCACTCACTCACCCATTCACACACTCATACAGCCACTCACATAATATAGGTTAAAAGTAGTATCACTCATTACTAGGAAACACAGTATTCTAATTTAACACTGATAAACTTTTAGAAAATACTCCGAATCATTGGATGATGTAATTAGTTTATGTCATCAGTGATGCCATTTGAGATTTAATAAGTTATGGCACTTGTCATGAGTGACGTAATATGTGCAGTCATAAGCAATCCAATGCAGGGGCATAAGTTATAGTTAGCTCAGGTAACTATAACTGCTGAATCTCACTGGTTTTGTATGAGTGAAACCATAGCCTATCTATAACGTCCCTGTAACCTTTGTTTCGTCAATATATATATAATGGCCTGTCTGGACCATTGGATTGTAGGTCCATGACGGGACCAACTGGACCTTATTTACATTGGGTATGATTGTTGATACACGGACTTTCTATATTATGCCTATTTAGGCTTTGATTGATTTGGACAACTACTTGGCCCAGGATGCATTGTATTTCCATTGGGAACATCATTGGAGGACTATAAAGCATACTCACCTGTGATTGTCCAAGTAGCCATATTTGCCGCTGGAACCCGTGAACAAGGCAGTACGCTGAAACGCGTTGGGGAGGCAGACTTATCCGTGTTGCCATTTCACATTAAAGATGATTGTTCCAAGTTGGAGTGTGCCGCCTTTTGCTTCCCGGGGCCATGTGGGGAGTCATTCCTTGATTTATTCACGGCACAGTCCAGTGCCGGTAGATTGGCAGCGTCACCTCGAAAAACAACGTCGGATCGCCAGCAGAATCTAAACTGGCGGTTCGTGTCATCGCGGATTTCCGCGTTCTGAGGGCCTGTCTGGACCATTGGATTGTAGGTTCATGACGGGACCAACTGGACTTTATTTACATTGGGTATGATTGTTGATACACAGGCTTTCTATATTATGCCTATTTAGGCTTTGATTGATTTGGACAACTACTTGGCCCAGGATGCATTGTGTTTCCATTGGGAACATCATTGGAGGACTATAAAGCATACTTATCTGTGATTGTCCAAGTAGCCATATTTGCCGCTGGAACCCGTGAACAAGGCAGTACGCTGAAACGCGTTGGGGAGGCAGACTTGTCCGTGTTGCCATTTCACATTAAAGATGATTGTTCCAAGTTGGAGTGTGCCGCCTTTTGCTTCCCGGGGCCATGTGGGGAGTCATTCCTTGATTGAGTTTTAATGCTCTCACTCCATTGCTACGCGTTTCGGCATCGCCTGCCTTAATCATGCAACAAAAAACAGATTCAGTGTGTGGGTTAAAATACACGTAACGTGAATTGCAAGTAAAGGTCACATGGTTTTTTACACCAATCACTGGAAAATGGACATAGAAATAAGACTTCTCATTGTATGCAGGGATTTCTCTGATTCATTTCTTGTATTTGTTCGTTTTTTTGTTTCAAACAAAACTTTATCAAAAACAGGCAATACGTAATAACCAATATTACTTCATATTTGTTGAGCATATATCCTCATGGCTATATGTAGGAGTATGAAGATATATAGATGCACGTGAAACGAAAGAACAATTTTAAAAGAAACTATATCGGGAGGTCCCTTGTTAAAAATTTCCATCAAAGCTTCTTCAGTGCAAAATTTTATCAACAATAAAGTGCAACAGTGCTCGTCTCCCAATATATCAATAAAGTGCAAGTGCCAAAAAAGTGCAAAACCATTTCACGTATTCGCATCATATTTCCTTTCTTCAATCTTTTTAAAAAACTTTTTTTATTCCTACTCTAAATTCCTGGGCAAGTGCCCTACAATTTTAGCCCAAAGAGAATTATTTTTAAATTTGTTTAAAACCTGTCAACGTCCTTTCAATTTGCATATAACAAATACATCATTACTCCTTGCCAGTGATAAAATCAAATACACAGTGTCATCTAGTAACAATCAATGTCAGTCAGTCATTATGTTCATGCTCCAAATGGAGTCCATCAATTATATACATTGTGGAGGATAACAATTTGTTTTCTTTGTTTTTCTTATCATAATGGTGATGTTTTACATCCTTGCTCATGGTTCTGACTTTCTCTCTGTTGTTCTCTGTCTGTTTGTTACTTCATCTCATTCTTTTATCCGTTTATTTCCTCAACTTTCTTTCTCATAATGTTTCTCTATTGAGAAATATCTAAAAGGTAAACCAATCAAGAATTTAGAGTGACACACAATGAGCCAGTCAAATACAGCAGAATTTTGAGCACTATCTAATTACATTATTTGAATGATTTACTGAATACATAAAGTGCAATTGCTTTTGTAAATAAAAAAGTCTTCAGATATTGGTCTGAAAACCATCCGTAATAGCAAAATTTCTTAATGCTTAAAACACGAAGTAAATACAAATTATTGTAATTTCCCTAAATCTCCTATTAACACTTCTAGCTGGACTGAAAAGATTTACAGACACCTGTAAATAAAAAAATCCTCAAGTTAAAAAACACAGTGACCTTATTAAAATGTTTATACAGATGTGTTAAAAAACTAACATTAGAAGGATCTGTCTAATTTTGGTAATTTTGTAGATGAACATGTAGATCTTCCTCAGAGTTTAGACCAAATGGCGCCTTCGTGTTAAATAAGACAATGTACTTTGATTCCAATTGTCTCAATTTGCGCTCCCTGTTTCCTCCCCTCCGGGATTTGGGGACTTGATCTATAGCAAAGTAACATATTTCATTTATGTCTCCATTGTGAATCTCATAGATATGACGAGCAACTGCATAGTTGGGATCTTTGTTGTTTATTGCCCTTAAATGTTGCAAGATTCGAATATGAACCATATGTATCGTGCTGCCAACATACAGTTTGGGACAAGAGCATTTCAATATATAGACTACAAACTCGCTTCTGCAATTTAGTGAGCATCTGATCCTCCATGGAATTTTTATCAATGTAGATGTGACCTGCGTTTAATTTTTCCCAAATTTACACGCTTTGCATTTTAGACAGTGGTGGAATCCTGGGCTAGGTTTAAGCCACATCTGTTTAGATTTCAATTCTGGGCTTGTTAACACCAATTCATCTCTCATCGATTTAGCCTTTCTAAATGTTAGCAGCGGTCTATTGGGAATAAGGTCACTCAAAATAGGATCTCCTTTAAGTAAATGCCAATGCCTAGTTAAACTGTGTCTGACATCTGCCTGATATGCTGAAAAACCAGTTATTAGTCTTAATGCACTTCCCTTGCCTTGTTTCATTTTAACAGTTTGCTCATTAGGTATCTTGAGGAGCTCTTGTCTTTGCACATCCTCAACTTTTTTCATTGCCTGATTGAGGGTACTATCCTCAAAACCTCTCTGTAAAAATCTGGAGTTGAGCTCAGTTTGTACTTTTGTAAGTTCACTGCCCTCACTGCAATTCCTCTTCATTCTGATATGTTCTCCATATGGAATACTCTTTTTTAGACAATGGGGGTGATAACTCTCAGCGTGTAAAATCGAATTCCCCGCAGTACTTTTCCTGTAGGTCTTCGTGTGAATGCTCCCATTAACAATGTATATTTCCAAATCTAAGAAGGGTACTGATGATCTGCTAATGGTTTCCGTGAACTTCAGATTTAAATCATTGTCATTGATTAAATCAATGAAATTCTTTGCACTATCAATTGGTCCATCCCATACCATAAACAAATCATCAATAAACCGTACCCAAAAAATTATGTTCTTCTCCCAGATTGTTTTATACAAGACTTTGAGCACCTGCTCCTCCCACCAGCCCATATGCAAATTTGCATAGCTGGGGGCGAAGCAGGTGCCCATCGCCGTACCCTGTTGTTGTTTGTACATATCATTTCCGAAAAGCAAAAATTGTTTGTAAGGCACAGTCTACACATTTCCAAAAGCATCATGGAATGTTGATAAAACTGGATCGGTCTGGTTTTCAAAAAATGTCCAGTGGCTTTCAGGCCATCAACATGTGCTATGCTAGTGTAAAAACTAACTACATCCATCGTTACCAGGGTATATCTTTCTTTCCATTCAATCTCTGCAATCTTACTCAAAAAATGTCTTGTATCCTGAATATAGGCAGGAAGTGATCTGACACAAGGTTGTAAAAAAGAATCTAAATATTTAGAGGTAGACTCAAATAGGCTACCAATTGCCGAGATTATAGGTCTCCCTGGTGGAATTTTTTGGTTCTTATGAATTTTAGGAATTAAATATAACACGGGGGTAACCGGGTTATCAATTTTCAAGAACAAAAATTCATTCTGGGACAACAGACCCATTCCACGCCATCTGGAGAGATCTTTATGATACTTTATTTTAACCTCATCCAAGTTGCTGGCAGGGACTTTCAGGTAACTGTTAGTATCACTTAACTGAGATTTCGCCTCTCTGTTGTATGCCTCTAATGACCAAAGAACCAATTTCCCTCCCTTATCTGCTTGTCTAATTACAACATCAGATCTTTCCTTGATTTTAGTCATAATCGTACGATATTTCCTTTCAAAGTCACTGCAGTTAATACTTGATTTCAAAGAAATAGATTTAAAATCTTTAATTACACGGTCCGAAAAGAGGTCTATAGCATCTCTAGGAGTATTGGAGATAAATGTATATACTTTTGTCGAAACGCGTAACGAGCAATGAAACAAGTGCGCAAAACACAAAAAGGGGGCATGGTAGAAACACCCTGACCCCCTAGGCCTGCTTAGGGGGTCCCACAAGGAACCCCAGGCCCCCCCCCCCCAAAAAATTATTTTTAAATCGGCCAAATGCGCGACGGATCCGCAGATCCGGCCGCGAAAACAAAACCGAAGTGCGGGCTCCTGCGCTTTGTTGCTATTTAGCCCCCGGGTGTGCCAAGTCCCATTGGCAATATGTTAATTGTAAGGCCCGGGGACCGCCACCCCCGGGGTTTTTCTAAAATATGTGCGGGGGGCTCACAGCCCCCCCAGCCCCGGGTACCGCCACACCCAGAGATTCAAAAATACATGTGTGGGGGGACTCAAAGGCCCCCCCAAACCCCAGGGACCACCACCGCCCGGGGCTTTAAGAATTTATTTGCGGGGGGCTCAAGGTCCCCCTGCAGCCCTGGGGACTGCCAACCCACGGGGCTTGTGCTGCATTTTAAAAAAAAAACGTATGGGGGGCTCGAGCCCCCCCATCCCCGGGGACCACCACCTCCCCAGGGCTTTAGGAATGATAGGAGGGGGCCACGCGGCCCCCCTCCTGGAGCCCTGTCATGGTCCTCGGGACTGTCACCCCTCAGGGCCGGCTCCTGCAGTGTCCTGGGGTGCCAACCCCCGGGACACTGCTGTTTGCTATCGCAGGGCAGGAGCCTCGGTGCTCCCACCCTGCCATAGCAAACAACTTTGGTTTTTGGAACAGAGAGCAGGAAACCATCATCAGTGATGTCATTTGAGATGTCATCAGTTATGTCATGAGTAATGTCACTGACCATGTCATGAGTGATGTAATATGTGACATCATCAGCAGTGCATTGCGGGCGCGCGAGTTATAGTTAGCTGAACTAACTATAACAGGGGAATTTCAATGGTTTTGTTCGAGTGAAATCTCCAACTAACTATAACACCCCTGAAACCTATGGTTTTTTCAGTTAATTTCTACGTTTTTTTAAATGCTAATTCCTAACTATAACGTGCCTGAAACCTATTGTTTTTTCAGTGAATATAGATATATATATATATTTATATATATGTATATTATCTACTGGCGGTCGCCAGTAGATAGTTATAGTTAGGACCGAGTTCCCATAGGAAATCTGAAAATTCTATTTTGAATAACTTTGGCGCCGGTTGACTTATCTTTGTGAAATTTTCAAAACTAATGGGGCGCTCCGCTCACCTCCTACCCTGAAAGTCTCGGGGTGATTCGTCAAGCGGGGGCTGAGAAAAAAGGGGGGTCCCAAAACGCGTTTTCCCCATGCATTTTCCCATAGGACCTTTAGTCGAAGGTACAGCCCGAACGGCTGAACAGAATTACTTGAAATTTGGCAAAGAGGTAGTCCTCAGGTCAGGCATGTGCCTTTTGCATATATGGTGTCAATCTGTTCAGTAGTTCCTGAGAAAATTGCAGTTAAAAGTACATCGATATCTATATGCGCGCACCGTGCGCGCACGGTGCTCGCACGGTGCGCGCACCAAATGTCCGCGAGCGTAATTCTGATTGGTGGTTAGATGTCAGTCAACATTCGAATCGGTCGAAATCAGGAAGTGTCGGACGCTATTTTGTGTGTGACAGTGAAAAAGAAAGGTGGAGAACGTGAAAGGGGGCAGAGTAGAGAGTTCCTGACCCCCTAGCTTTTGTCAGGGGGTCCTTGAAGGACCCCGAAGGGTGAAAAAAACATTTTATTTTTTTTTCAAAAAATCGCGGGGTGCGCGCACTGTGCGCGCACCGTGAAAAACCCTTAAAAAAAAAATAACTTTTTAAACTGTTTATAAGTTTATAGACGGTATTAACTGTGATGTTCAACTTTATCCAAATTCAAAATAAAAGAGCTGAGCCATTCCATATTAAAGGATACAGTCAATCTATAACTATATACATAGGTAGTTTATTGTAAAATAAATATATAAAAAATATAATAATACATACATAAATTAGCATTTAAAAAACCTTACAAATTCACTAAAAAAAACATAGGTTTCACACACGTTATAGTTAGGAATTAGCATTTAAAAAACCTTGCAAATTCACTGAAAAAACCATAGGTTTCACACATGTTATAGTTAGCTGGACATTTCACTCGTAAAAAAACACTGAAATTCCCCCGTTATAGTTAATTCAGCTAACTATAACTCGCGCGACCGCAATCCACTGCTGATGACGTCACATATTACATCACTCATGACATGGTCAGTGACATCACTCATGACATTACTGATGACATCTCAAATGACATCACTGATGACATCACTGATGACATCATCCAGTGAATATGTGTCTTTCTGAAAAATACTTATTTTTTATATATGTATATCTAAAGGTTAATGGAAGAATAGATGGGTAAATAAGTGTCTAAATGGATTTTTTTTGGTAAAATTAATTGTATAACTGACTTATTAACAGTATCTTAGTGAATACAGTGATGTGATATGTGACGTCATCAGCAGTGGATTGCGGTCGCGCGAGTTATAGTTAGCTGAACTAACTATAACGGGGGAATTTCAATGGTTTTTTACGAGTGAAATGTCCAGCTAACTATAACATGTGTGAAACCTATGGTTTTTTCAGTGAATTTGCAAGGTTTTTTTAATGCTAATTCCTAACTATAACGTGTGTGAAACCTATGTTTTTTTAGTGAATTTATATATATGTATATATACACACTTCACTGATGACATCATCCACAGAATCACTGATGCACCCACTCACACCCCATAGAACCGTTCATATACCCACTCCCACACAACCAATCACAAACCCATTCACAGACCTATACTAGTACTTACACACCCATTCACTGATTGACAGACCTATACATACATCCACTCACTCATTCCCTAATACAGTCATTGACATATCCACTCATATACCCATACATCCACTCACACACTGAGTCTGTCACCGATAGACCTACTCACACATACAATCACACAGCCACGTATTCACCCATACAGATACACACACACCCACTCACCTACTCACACAGATACTAACATGTACTCACTCACCTATACAGTCACTGACACAGGTCCACACTCACTCATGCATCCACTCTCAAATGTACTAACTCACCTATATGGCCTTTCACATACCCAGTTACTCACCCATATACCACTGACACATCCACTCACTCACCCACACAGCCATATACACACTCACTCGCCCATACAGCCCCTCACACACACACACACGCTAAACCATATAGCCACTGACTCACCTACTCTCTCATCCATATAGGCAGTCACACCCCCTCACTCACCCACATAGACACTCAGACAACCATACAGGTCCACAGACAACAAACCATACAGCCACTTACAAACCCACTCACACGCTCATACAGCCACTTAGACACCAACTGACAGACTGATACAGACATTCTCACAATCAGTCACTCACCCATTTATTCCCAGAGACACCTAATCACTCACTTAAACAGCCACACACCCACTGAATCATCCAGACAAACACTCATACACCCACTGATTCACCAATACATATTGGAGTATATATATTTAACAAACATAAACATTTTAAAATCACTACCAGTCAATGGATGATGTACTCAGAGATGTCATTAGTGATGTCATTTGAGATGTCATCAGTGAGGTCAATGACCATGTCATTAGTGATGTAATATGTGAGGTCATAAGCAGTGCATAGCGGGGGCGCGAGTTGTAGCTAGCTCAGCCTCCGAGTGTGTCTACAGAGGGCGAGTATTGCCATATTTTTCCTTCCGTTTAATGGCTTATTGGGAGGGACTGGGACATAAGGAATCTGCGTCCTGAAGAAGGCCATTTGATCCATATGGGCAGTTGGCTTTGGCTGAAAAATATCAATATAAACAAATTAGGTAAAAGAGACATAGACGCTCTATTATACCTGCTTTATTTTGATACTGGCAAGTGGGGCCTATATTAAAGAAACGGGGGTACCCACTTAGACAGATTTAATTACTTTTCTTCTGTACTAGGGATCCCTTTAGAGAAAAAACTGTTTTCTGAACAAATTGCGCTCCACCATGAGAGTTGGTCTGCGCCATGATGTAGTAGTGGCCCAATGATGAAGCATGCAACTATTAGTGGGTGAGGGCAATCTTAACAAACTTATGGGTTGCGCAATAGGAATTTCGTTGTTTTTTTCTCCCTTCTTTTGTTTCTCCCAGAGCAGCCCCAGAGGGCTGGGGCTACCTTAGCCCTCCCTTATGTGTGAGGCAAAGCTGTACACCGCAAGGTAGAGTTAGAGTTATTACAGATGCGAGTAACAAAACAAACAAAGTAACTTAAGCATATTCTGCACAGATTGTTCAGAAACATCATAATAAAATATTATTCTCAATGCTGTATTAGTACTGAAAGGTTCCCAGTGGGAGATTACATTTGCACAAGTTTTACGCCCTGTCCAACACAGCATGCTTCAGGATCCAAGGAAAGGTGCACATCAGCACTTCTCAAGCACTAACACACAGTGCTGTAATGTTTGTCTCAAAGGAGCACTTATAAAAGAATGACTGAGCACCAAACAATTGAATGTTGCAACACAAGCATGGAATACAATTGCCATGAGTTTTGTCTTCCTGGGTTTAAAGGAAAGAAAGTGTGAATCCATGAATTTCATTACGTCAATATGGTTGCTAAGTGCTGTGCTGTCATGGGATGGGATGTTCAAGATGCAACAGGGTAGCTGGGTTTCTTAAAATGTATACTTGAAACCAAACCCACAGGTAAATTCCTGTAATTAAACGGATTCCCATAAAGGTTACACTGTACAGATGTTTATGAGACAATGGGTTCTCCACATACTGCTACTGATGGAGGTGCTAGGCAGCTTACAAGATAAAGTTGAGATTCCCTTGTACTAAAAAAACATAACTAAACAAATACATGAATTTCTCTTACACTCCTATGATGATCAAATATATATGGAATGTTTTGGATGGGTCCACAAACTCTAATGCTGGTCCCTCGTTCGTCGCTTATCAATATGGACCTTCTACGCATCTTTACTGAATCTAATTCTTGTAAATTCTTAATTAGCTGTTGAGAGACTGTGGGCTTTATTTAAACCCTGGCTATACTCTGTTCCACCAGAGCACAGGAGGGATGCACTCTGCCACTGCCAATAGAGGGATGTACTCCACATGCAAGGCAGGCTACAGCCCACAATAAGTAGGGATGTTTGCTTGCCTGGTGGTGACCTCTGTGTTTTTAGAGGAGCTGCCTCCTAAAGGTACTTTAGGCTTGCTGTGCAGGTGCCATGTTCAATGCACCTGCAGAGCAAGCAAAGTTTTTTGGAAGGAGGCAGTTTATGTAAAACAAAAAATAACTGTCAATGACAAGCTGGGAGTTTTATCCAGGGGTGTAGAGGTCATTTCTGTTTTTGCTGTTTGAGACCCACCATATACATATATTTGTATATATTCTTTAATTATAGTTTTTTGGGGAAAACATGAAGTTGGAGGAAAAGCTAAGGCTGTCCCTTTGCTAGACCAATGTATGAATAGGGCTGACTGAAAGTCCCTCTGTATATGTTTCTATATAAATACTTTAAAAAAAATTGTTTGGAGCCCAACCATCTTTAATGCATACATGATTCCTCTGGCCAATGCCATCCACGCACATGGCATCAGCACCCTCTCCTACGCAAACAACACTCAAATCATACTTTTCCTCTGGTAAGACCCCCCAGCAGAGGAAACCCAACTGTCTCAAGCTCAATACCGACTAGACAGAAGTTGTGATCTTTGGCAAGAACACCTCTCCATGGGACTCCTGCTGGTGGATGGCTAAACTGGGGCCCACACCCAGAACTCATGCCCGGAACCTCGGAATAATCATCAACAGAAAACTGGGCATAACCGCACAAGTCAACGCCCTCACAGCACCCTGCTACCACACCCTGAGAATGCTGAGGAACATCTTCAAATGACTTCCAAGCAACAATAAAAAAAACTGGCACTCACGCCCTAGTCACCAGCAAGTTAGACTATGGGAACACCCTTTATGCTGGGATCACTGAGCAACTCACTAGAAGACCACAAACGATACAGAACTCATCAGCCAGACTTATCGTTAACCAGCAAGTTAGACTATAGGAACACCCTTTATGCCGGGATAACTGAGCAACTCACTAGAAGACCACAAACAATACAGAACTCGGCAGCCAGACTTATCGTGAACCTCCTACATAAAACTCCCATCACACACATTCAAGACATTACACAATTTGGGCCTCACCTACCTAAACAGGTGTATTTCCTTCCATCAATGACTCAGACACCTCCAATCCACAGGGCTCCTACTGGTACACATCCTATACACAGAAGCAGATCACGAGGATGGGTGTTTTCTTATATCACTCATTAGGCATGGAATAACCTCACACTCCACATCAGAGAACTCCTCCTCTCTTCTTGAATTCTGCAAGAGGCTGAAGACCTGGTTTTTCAATTAGCCAACCTACCATAGGCAGGGCTAAGCAAACACACCTGCTCAGTGCCAGGATACCCCTGCGGGTGACACTACATTTTAAAAATACACATATCATAACAAAAACAAAATGTCTTGGATAACTCCAGACCTAACAAAAGATGTCATGTTCCTATGCCTAGATGATTTCTCGAACAGTGTTCCGTAAGTTGCCCTATAAATATTATGTTGACACATTTTCAAGACAGATGGTAGCTAAATCTCCAATGCAAAGTTTGAAAAAGAAGCCACAGAAAAAACATTCTTATAGAGAGTGGACATATGCGTCTGCAGCTGTGCTTTGCTCCAACTGTGTTAGTAACAAGCATTGTATTGATAAATAAAGGCAGTTTTGTGAGCTCATTCTGTTCAAAAGCATGAGACACTCTTGGTGAATTTTTTAGGATTGAGCCATGGTTTCTTAATCACGAAGGTCCTGTACAAAAAGAAGCTCTACAAAGGTTTAAATATTTACATATTTTGCCAAATGTGTGGTTTCTAAACCTTCTATTACAAGTTAAGAAGAAAGCTCTGCAGGAAACCTCTTTAGAAATTTGAAACAGCAAATGCACGCTAACACTTGTCAAAGTGAACCCAGAGTCAGAATGGGACAGAAAAAAGTACTGGGCACCAAAATAAAAGTGGCCCCTGTTAGAAAATCAGATAGCTAAAAAAAGGGTCCATGGTTGCACATAGGAGCAGTTTTAAACTTCTAAAGACAAGCTGTACAGGAGTTTTGCAATGTATGGAAGATTGCATGGATTTGAGCTTGCTGCAGGAAATGTTTGTTTTAATATCAGAGAACTTAACTAAAAAACCAGGACATAACACAGGTTCACAAACAGTCAAAACAAGCATTGCCAATGGGTCTGCCTTATAAATGAAAGGGCCTTTTGGTCATTGATGGGTTTACTGAATAGACTATCATACAACAATTCTGTCACTCATCTTTTCACTCATGCATCAATTCACTGATTCACTGACTCAGTGAAACAGTGCATTCACCCTCTGACACAGCAAAACAAAATTTACAATATAAATTAACCCTTTCGATGCTCATGATGGAATGTTTCCGTCATGAGCTCCTGTGCTCATGACGGAACCATTCCGTCATGTGCACAGGGGCACTAAATCCCTCTGCTGCAAACAGCAGAGGTATTTCCTTTTTTGGGGCCTTCATAGGTTGGGAAGAGCTTCCCCAACCTCCCAAGCCTTTATTAATTTTTAATGTAATGACGATCATGCGTGTGGCTCACTGACTTCATTATATTGAAAATTAAAATGAAACTTAGTTTAAGTTTCAGTGTTTCGGTGCTCGTGGGGCTATCTCAGCCCCCGGGCACCGAAACACATGGGAGATTTATTGTTGGAAAGGGGAGAATCTCCCCTTTCCAATTGCACCCCTCCCTAGTGGATCCCTGCTTGGGGATCGCCCCAAGAGGGCGATCCCCAAGCAAGGTTCCACTCACTAGGCACCAGGGAGGGGGGAGCGGCCCCTTGGGTCCCCCCATTGAAAGAAGGCATAACCAGGCAGTAGCCCCCAATCTGCCTCCCGGCGGGGGCAGAAAGCACCCTAGACACCAGGAATTATTTTTTTTAAAGTCCAGGGGTGGGGGCTGCCTAGGATGGGCATGCAAATGCTCCAACCGTCTTCCCCAATAACTGTAAAAGCCTTTCTGCCCCAGCCCCCAGGAGGCAGATGGGTGCAATAGCTCCTGATCTGCCCCCCATGGGGGGGGGGAAAGAAAGCCCACTAGGCACCAGGTTGGTTTTTTTTGTACGTAGGGGTGATAGGGCTACCTAGAAAGGGCATGCAATGCTCCCATCCCAAGAAAATTTGCTACAGTCTTTCTAGCCCCCTGAAAGCCCACTAAGCAATATTTTTTTTAAGTTCAGGGGTGGGGGCTGCCAGGAATGGGCATGCCAAGGCTCCCACCCCCCCCAACAAAAATGCCACAGTCTTTCTGCACCCCGAGGAGGCAGATGAGGGCATAGAAAACAATTTCCCTGGTGCCTAGTGAGCATTCTGCTCAAAATATACGTTTTGGGCCCTTCCCTGCCGCGGGTACTTGGCCCACCCACACAAGTGAGGTACCATTTTTATCGGAAGACCTGGGGGTATACTGGGTGGTAGGATATTTGGGTAAGACCAGTGAACCCATAACTTTTCCACACAGAAATGTGAGAAAAGTTTGATTTTTTGCTGCTGCTAAATTTGAGGTTTGCAGGGGATTCTGGGTGGGAAAACTTTGGGGGATCTACGCAAGTCACACCTCCCTAGACTCCACCGAGTGTCTAGTTTTCAGAAATGTGTGGGTTTGGTAGGTTTCCCGAGATGGCCGCAGATCCCGCAACCAAACAGGCAGGTGCTCCCCTTGCAAAACCAGCTCATTTTGTGATAGATTTCTGAAATCTTCTCTGCCACGGGTACTTGGCTCAGCCACAGAAGTGAGGTACCATATTTATTGGGAGACCTGGGGGAACGCTGGTTGGTACGAAATTTGTGTCAGACCAGTGATCCTACCACTTTCCCACACTGAAATGTGAGAATTATTTTTTTCCAGCAAAATTTGAGGTTTGCAGGGGATTCTGGATAGGAACATGTTGGGGGATCCACGCAAGTCACTCCTCCAAGTGTCTAGTTTTTGGAACTGTCTAGGATTGGTAGGTGTCCCTAGGTGGTCGCCGAGACCGAGATCAAAAAACGCAGGTGACTTGCTCACAAAACAAGGTCTTTTTGTAATCTATACTTTTGAAGTCTCAATAGTATGTTTTGGGCCAATCCCAGTGGCGGGAAATAGGCCTACCCATACAAGTGAGGTACCATTTTTATTGGAAGACTTTGGGAAATGCTGGCTTGTTGGAAGTTTGCTGTTACCCTTAGATTCCATAACTTTCCATCACAGAAATGTGAGGAAAAAGTTTTTTTTTTACAAAGTTTGAGGTTTGCAAGGGATTCTGTGTAACAGAACCTAGTGAGAGTCACAAAAGTCGCCCCTTCCTGGATTCCTCTGGGTGTCTAATTTTCAAACATGTGTGGGTTTGTTAGTTTTCCTTAGGTACCGGCAGAGCTAGGGTCTAAAATCCACAACTAGCCACATTGCGAAAAAAGGGTCAGTTTACACTGGAAAATGTGATGTGTCCATGTTGCGTTTTGGGCCGTTTCCTGTTGCGGGTACTAGGCCTCCCACACAAGTGAGGTGCCATTTTTATCAGGAGAATTTGGGGAATGCTGAGTGACTGGAAGTTTGTGGCTCCCGACAGATTCCAGAACTTTCCATCACAGAAATGTGAGGAATTTATTTTGGGGGGGGGGGGGAATAAATTTGAGGTTTGCAAGGGATTCTGGGTAACAGAACCTAGTGAGAGCCACACAAGTCACCCCATCCTGAATTCTCCTGTGTGTCTAGTTTTCAAAAATGTATAGGTTTGCTAGGTTTCACTAGGTGCTGGCTGAGCTAGGGTCCAAAATTCACAGCTAGGCACATTGCAAAAAAGGGTCAGTTTTCACTGGAAAATGAGATGTGTCCACTTTGCGTTTTGGGATGTTTCCTGCCGCAGGCACTAGGCCTACCCACACAAGTGAGGTACCACTTTGATCGGGAGACTTTGGTGAATGCTGGGTGTGTCGAAGTTTGTGAATACACGCAGATTCCAAAACTTTCCATCAAATTTCCATCACAGAAATGTGAGTAAAATGTGGTTTTTTTTTTACAAAGTTTGAGGTTTGCAAGGGATTCTGGGTAACAGAACCTGGTGAGAGGCACCTCATCCTGGATTCCCCTGGATGTCTTGTTTTAAAAAATGTATAGGTTTGCTATGTTCCTTAGGTGCCAGCAGAGCTTGGGTCCAAAATCGAGAACTTGGCGCATTGCAGAAATAGGGTCCGTTTTCTCTGGAAAATGTGATGTGTCAATGTTGTATTTTGGGACGTTTCCTGTTGCTGACACTAACCCTACCCACACAAGTGAGGTACCATTTTTATCAGGAGACTTTGATAAATTCTGAGTGGGTGTAAGTTTGTGCCTCCTTGCAGATTCCAGAACTTTCCATACAGAAATGTGAGGAAAATGTAGTTATTTTTTTAAAAACCTTGAGGTTTGCAGTGGATTCTGGGTAACATAATCTGGTGAGAGCCACACAAGTCACCCCATCCTGGATTCCCCAGGAATCTAGTTTCCAAAAATGTATAGGTTTGCTAGGTTTCCCTGGTGCTGGCAGAGCTAGGGTTCAAAAACCACATCTCAGCACATTGCAAAAAAAGGGTCAGTTTTCACTGGAAAAACGTGATGTGTCCACATTGCGTGTTGGGCCATTTCCTTTTGCAGTCACTGGACCGACCCACACAAGTGAGGTAGCATTTGTATTGGAATAATATGGGAAACACAGAATAGTAGAACAGGTGTTATTACCAATTGACTTTCTTTGAATTTCTGCCTTTCAAATGTAGGACAGTTTGTAAAAAAGAAGTCATTTTGAAAAATGACCTCTAATTCACGTTTGTGTGGGTACCCACAATTATGGAGATGTGCAAATAACCACTGCTTCTAAACTCTATATTTTTTTATCATTTCAGAAATATGTAGGTTTCCTTGGTACCTATTTTTCACTCTTTATATTTTACCAAATCAATTGCTTTATACCCGGTACACAATGAAAAATCATTGCAAGATGCAGCTCAGTTATTGGCTCTAGGTTACTCAGGTTCTTGGTGAACCTACTAGTCCTATATATACCCACAATCAGAAGGGCCCAGCAGATGTAACGGTATATTGTTTTTAAAAATCTGTCATAATTAGAAGAAGTTACAGGTGAAAACGTTGGCACAAATGGCTGTTGTTTTCAACTCAATTTCAATTTTGTTTATGTTCAACTGTTAGTTTCTATAAAAAGAACCTTCGAGAAGCTACACAAATGACCCCTTGCTGAATTCAGAATTTTGTCTAGTGTTCAGAAATGCATAGCTTTCTGGGATCAATTATTGCATTATTCAAGGAGGTTGAAAGCACAAAAAATAGCAAAAATAGGCTATGTCCCAGTAAAATGCCAAAACTGTGTATAAAATGTTGGTTTTCCGACAAAAGACTGCCTGTCCCTGAAAGCTGAAAAGACATTGATTTCATCACCACAAACCCAATGTTGATACCATTTGCAGGGAAAAAACAGACATTTTCTTGTACAGCACGTTTCTCCCATTTACAAAAAAAAAAAAGAAATTAGCTGTATTTTGGCTAATTTCTGGGTCCCCGCCAGGAGAATCCACAAAGCCTAGGAACCTTTAAATCCTTCCAAATGTTGGAAGAAAAGGATAAAAATTTGGCATAGATTCCTTATGTCGACAAAAAGTTACAGGGGCATAATCGTGAACTACCCCAAAGGCTTAGCACGAGGGGAGGGGGTGAAGGCCTAGCAGCGAAGGGGTTAAAAGAATATTAGTAGGAAAAAGCAAACATGCTGCCACCTAAACACAGCGGGCATATAACAAAACTATGCATAGCAGTAGGTGTCCATCTTCTAAAGGTAATGTGAATAGTCTACTGTAGTTTTGAAGTTCAAGCATGATTGCCACATTTTGAACCAATATGTTGGCCGTCTTAGAATGGTAAAACAACAATACACTTTGGACAGCAGCATTCCATGTTGATCTCCTAGTTTAGAGGAGGAGGCCATGTGGAATGGGGTGCACTGAAGATGAAATGAGGAGCAAGCAAGCAACCCATAGCACTGCCTGGAGAGCTGTAGTATTCTCATAGGAAACGTTAGAATAAAACGAGAAGAAGCAAAGAAAAGAAAGAGGAAGGATGAAAGGAGAAAAGTTCTAAACGGAACGACTAGACAACCAGCCCGACAGTGAAGTACACTCATTTTCAGCTGGATGTACACATGATCTGAAACAGGGCAAGCCAGCCAATGACTGGTGTGGATTGAACTATTACCCCATGCTGTTCGCTGTCATGGACAGAAGCAAAGTGTAAATGACACTCAGGCAGACTACTGGCACAATAGAGCTTACCCAAAGGCCCTCTATTTTTCTATATGGATATATATTTACATACAGGGATGCATGTATTATTTAATTATTGTACGATCCTGGCAGACAGCTAAGACTAAATTCTAGCAAACATTATTACAGTGCAAATCTTCTCCCCCTTGCTTTTGTCAGAGGCAGTAAATAACACCCAAATCATTGCCTACAAAAGTAATCTGTGACATTACGTCACAAAATACCTATATGTAGACTTTACCACGTAATATTAGATTCTGCCTTCTGCACTTTTATATTGTACACAGAGACTATCTCGCCGCTGCCAAAATTAATCGCAAATTTCACTGTGTGGACGCTGCGTGCCCCCGTTGCACTCTGGTAGATGCATACCTGCTACACATGTTATGGTCTTGTCCCTTTCTTCAACTTTACTGGCAGGGTGTTATGGCCAGGCTGGCAGCTTGTACAGAAGGCCAAATATTACAGAAATTGGAAACATGCACCCTGGGTCTTTATCACAGAGACTAAAAGAAAAGAGTTTTTGATTTGGGCTTCCTGATGGCCAAACACCACATCAACCGTAGGTGGAAAATTCCTGCCCCCCCCCACCCCCCCACCCCCCCTCACTTGAGGCATGGACACAGTCTTTCCTTACATGGGCGGAGAATGTAGGGGTACACAGAGAGAACATTGCCATGAGGTTGCGTAAATACCCAACCAGGACACCATACCAACAGATCTCTAGACTCTCGACAGGAGGGGGGTGGGAGTGACACGAGTCCACCGGATGGTAGAGATTACACCACACATTAACCGGCTGCTCACCACATCAACCCAACAGTCTCCCTGCTCCAGTATCCTTAGGTTTATTTCCTCTTGCATCATCGCCAGTGTATTCAAATGTCCTTTGCCTGAGTGTGTTGGGCGTGGGCCTCAGGGGTGTGGTTTCCTACAGTTAGTGTTCTTCTGTTTGTTATACAATGGAGTCTTTTCTCCTCCATTTCAGAGGTGCAACTCAGAGGTCCCTCATCGGATCCCCGTGGGTCATCGCATGCTTATTCTTTAAAACCAGGATGTTTAAGTCAGCCAAACACATGCAAACAGATGCGTGCTTGGTCGGTTCATTGCAATACCCTCTGTAATTGATTGATATTGTATTCTCAAGATTCGTGATGTCATTACCATGCTGCATGTGGTCTGTATCTATGTTTGCACTGTAGTTGACGCTTCCTTCATTGGAAGCGTTGTATCCCGAATACATGAAATCAATAAAAAGATTTTAAAAAAAAAAAATACAACATTGTCTGTCGACAGCTGCGCTGTCAGGCCGGACCATAACAACGGCCCACGCACTGACCCATCAGGCCAGCCTGCCATGCATGTGCGGCTTTCGCTTTTCAGAGGGGTTCTGTCACGAGGAGATTACTTTAGGGACAGTCCTACTGAGCTGCTGCAAAAGAGATTCACCCACAGCTCAGCTTTTTAGCCTGGGGGCAGAGGCGCCCGCACACTGACCCATGAGACCCACCTGTCACGCGCTGTGCAGCCTTCGCTTTTCAGCAGGGCTCTGAAGAGTGTGCCATATATTTTCTTATTTGCCGCGCTGCCACATTGTAATATCCATCATTATGCAAATGCTGACAATGTTTTGCAGTCTAAAGACATGTCCATCAGAAAGCATTACTGCTGGAAGTTGTAACACTTTAAGCATTAGGGAGGACGGATCGCTATGGCCGCCTCTCCGTCCCTCCCCTGGGAGTGCAGCGAGCCGGACGTTGACAATCTGTCATCCGGGTGGGTGAACTCGCAATAATGTATGCAGGAAGGAGGCGGACGATGACACGTATTGCTGGTCTTGCCAACACTGTGAGTGACAGGCGCCTGCCTCAGAGGCAGGGACAGCGCAACCACGAGCAAGCATGGGAAAGACAAAGGTGTAGCGGAAGAGATACTGCTCTGCTTTGCACAGCGCGCGCAGAGGAGAGAGAGCGCGCTGCAGAGAAGACTGTGCTGCGAGCATGCGCAGAGGTTACGAAATACACTTCTTCCTCGAAGTCTTCCCTGAAACCATACATGTACAAAGGCATATCGCTAACTGATGCATGCACATAGGATGTACTGCCTATAGGAGAGACACTAAAGACAACTAGGTGACGTGCCCTCTCAGAGCGTCATTGCCACAACTTACACTGAAGTGCATTACCTCCTCGTCTCTCCGTCGCTTGCAGATATTACATTTGAGGCCCTCCTGCAGTTAGTTTTAATGTGTAGTAGATCTGAGTGCTGCTAGGGAGGCAGGTTTTTTTTTTTAAATTCTGAATTATACTAGATGGGCATAAACGTAAAATAATCGAACAGTTGGTTGGATGGATCAGGCTGATAAGGGCTCTGCTCTCTCTTAATTGCTCATCTCATGTTATGCCGAAATTACGATCTCAAAGTGTGTCATCTAACTTCCGCATTTTTCCTGACCTGACCTCTCACAAATCATCGGCGGCTGTAGTTTTTCAAACAAATCTATTTTAAAAAGCGCATCATTTTTCTCATCTGCAGCACCAAATGGAAAATTCTAAAGCAAAATGGAAATGTCAACACAGTTAGGGACTGGAATTATATATGAAGATTATTAGATTTTTTTTTTCATTTATGTTCCATATTCTAACTTTTGATTGATTTTCCCTCTAGACCGCCAAATCATTTTGTGATATTTCCAATTATTGACCGGGCTAATATTTTCATCTCAACAGCCATTCCAGTCGTATTTTTGTGAACGACTATGTTTATTTCTGGAACCACTTAAAATGTAGGCAGTATGAAAAAGCTAAAACTTTATTTCCAATATATTCTATGATAAAATGATTAATGCATTCTAATGAATTATGCTCTTTCAAACTAGAGCATAATTTAGCATAATTCTACAAAGGAACATTAATGTTACCATGTATCTAATCCTAGTAGACCTGAAGTAAGTACGGTTATAATGCTAATGAATCTCATTAGTGTACTCATAACGCTAACATTAAGATGCCTAATTATATTTAATTAACAGAACATTCATAAACTGACTGCCACTTTGATGCAAATCAGCGTCTGTTCTGATATATCTCGTACAGAAACATACAGAAATACTTTTTGTCACAACAATTCAACTGCTTTAGACAATGTGACTAATTCAGTAAATTTAGAAGTTTGAGCCTTTTTTTTCTTATGCATGATAACCTAAATGCATTCCTTTAAGACAACAACAGTGGTGACCGGCACAGGTAAGAGCGGTGGGGCAGGGTGGGGGGGAAGTCAATAGACGACATGATAGTTAAAATTAAATAAATAAATTAATCCACGTACCTTGCGCTCACCGCATCGCCGACCTGCCCCCGCCTACCGATCTTACCTGTGCCGGCCGCCACTGCACAACAATCCTCATGAAACAGAAAATGTCACAGTTCTGTTTGAAATGTAAAAAAGGGTGACATGACAGGCATGACTGGGAAACTCAAGCAAAACAATGAGGGGCATATTCACCAATGAGTTGTGTCACACTTGCGCAACACAACTACTAAGTCAGATTTATCAAGCCATGCAAGGACACCTTCACCTGCATTCTGCAGCACACATAAGAGGACATAGCATCAGAGGATTGGTTTTGTGCAGGAAGGTGTCTCTTCCTTCCTGCACATAAACAATCCTGTCTGCAATGCAGGGACCCTTGCATCATGGCATAAGGGTGCCTGTGTTTGGCTAGGCAACAATTCTACTTAGGGTGACCAACCGTCCGTAAATTTCACGGACAGTCCGTAATTTCGGCCGTCTGTCCGTTGTCCGTGAACGATTGTTTAACGGACACCATTTGTCCGTAATTTTAACCGGGCACTAGTCGCACCACCCTAAAGCCGGCACAGCTTCCACCCACCTCCCTGCTTGCCTCCGATGCTGTTATGTTATGTTATGTTATGTTAACGGGTCTTGTAAAGCGCCTGGTTACACTAGGAACAGTGTGTCCCCGCGCTCCGGTGGGGCAGCAAAAGCAGAACTCGGTCTATTTGTGGGGGAAGAGGAGAGTCTTTAGCTTCTTCCTAAAAATACCTTCCGCTGGTTCTAATCGGAGGCACACAGGTAGTTTATTCCAGGCTTGAGCCGCCAAGAGCCGGAAAGACCGGCCCCCCATTCTGGCTCTTTTTATCATAGGGACACATAGTAGGCCCAGTCCCTCAGATCTGAGGCGGCGGGTGGGAATGTAGGGAGTGAGAAGGTTACGCAGGTAGGTAGGAGCGGTCCCCTGCAAAATGCGGTGGCATACACATAATGCCTTAAAACGAGCTCGTTCCTGGATAGGGAGCCAATGAAGAGAGGCTAGAGTCGGTTTAGAGGGAGCTCTCCTGGGACGCTTCAGGACTAGACGGGCCGCTGCGTTTTGGACGCATTGAAGTCTCTGAGTGCACCTTTCTGTGGTCCCCAGAAGGAGGACGTTGCCATAGTCAAGGCGGGAAGTCACAAGTGCATGGACCATGGTCTTCCTGGCTGCAGTGGGCAATATATCAAGGGTTTTCCTGAGATTTTTTAGTATTCCGTAACAAGTGCCAGCCACCCGCCTAGTGTGGTTATCAAATGAGAGGTGGGTGTCAATCCAGACCCCAAGGTTTTTAGCTTGGGCACAAGGTATGGGAGTGGGTCCCAAATCTTGCAGCCACCACGCAGATGACCAGACAGAGGGGGCTTTCCCCACTATCAGCACCTCCGTCTTGTTGCGATTGAGCTTTAAGCAGTTAATATCCATCCAGGCCGCAAGTTCCTGGAGGCACGCAACCAAGTTGGGCGCTGCTGTTTGTTGGTCTTGAGTCTTGCGGCCACCACGCAGATGACCAGACAGAGGGGGCTTTCCCCACTATCAGCACCTCCGTCTTGTTGCCATTGAGCTTTAAGCAGTTAATATCCATCCAGGCCGCAAGTTCCTGGAGGCACGCCACCAAGTTGGGCGCTGCTGTTTGTTGGTCTTGAGTCAAGGACACCACCAACTGGGTGTCATCGGCATAAGACACCACTCCAATCCCAAAACCTTCAGCAATCTCGGCCAAGGGAGCCACGTAAAGATTAAAGAGGGTGGGGCTTAAAATTGAGCCCTGGGGGACTCCCTGCTGCAGTGCCATCACTTTGGAATAGAATTTCCCCTGCTTCACCTGGAAGCTACGGTTGTTTAAGAAAGAGATGAGCCAGTCCAAGGCCTTCCCAGACACACCTCCCTTCTTCAGACGATCGGCCAGAATCTTGTGGGCCACAGTATCAAAGGCCGCACTGAGGTCGAGCAGGATTAGGGCGACAGTTTGGCCTGCGTCCACATATTGCCGGATGGTCTCAGTGGCCAGAAGAAGGGCGGATTCTGTCGAGTGGCATGAGCGGAAGCCCGACTGGGTGGGATGGAGGAGGTGGGAATTCTCAATGTGCGTCGTGAGCTGCTGGTTGACCACTTTCTCTGCAATCTTGGCAAAGTAGGGGAGCAGAGAAATGGGTCGTAGATTCTCAAGGCGATCAAGGCCCAGGTGCGGTTTTTTGGGGAGGGGGAAAACGACTGCCTCCTTCCAGCGACGAGGGACCGTGCTGGTATTAAATGAGATCTCCAGGAGGTATCTGATAAAGGGTTCCAGAGTTTCTATGCAACCCTCGAGTTTTCTTGGGGAGGCCTGGTCTTTGGGAGACCCTGATTTAACGCTCCTGCAGATTTTTATCAGAGTTTCCGGGGAGGGAATTGAGAAGTTCTCAAGCTTTACCTCCTGTGCAACAATAGTGTGGCGAGAAGTAACCCATCTATCTTGGTCAGCCAGAGCCACATCAGGAAAAGAAGAGTAGATATTAGTTACCTTCTCAGAGAAGAATTCCGCTATTTGGTTGCAGCGTTCGGTTGACCCTACAACAGGCACTGCTCTTGAGTCTAAAGAGGAGATCTCTCTATAGACCCTAAATAATTCTCTTGTGGAATTTTCAGCAGACCTGATACTTTCTTGGTAGTATTCAGCCTTGGTTTTCCTGATAAGCCTATGATAGGCTTTCAGCGTAGTTTTATAAACATTTTTCCCTTGCGTAGAGAAGTTCAACCTCCATAATCTTTCTAGGCGTTTACACTCTGTTTTGGCAACTCTAAGAGTATTATTGAACCAAGGGGCAGATTTTTTTAAATCTGGTTGGAGTTTTACATGTCCATGGAGCAGTTGTTGAGGTGGGGTGTAGCAGACTCTGATGCAGTACCAAAGCTCAGATACCCGGCAGCATTGGAGAAGCACAGCGGGATGGCAACCCTCACACCTTCAGCCCTTGATGAGCTGTTAAGAGGTGTTTGAAGGTGACTGAGAGGGAGGGGCTGCAGCTTCAGGAGCAGGGGCATCTATTCAGATGCAAAAAGCCCTGAATGCGTCATGTCTCTGCAATTTAGAGGGGGCTCACACATACCCTTTCTGCCCAGGGCCCCAAACATCGTGGAACCGGCCCTGATTACACCACCTGATTACACCGAGGCAGCACGTGGTTCTCTTCACAGAGTTTAATTACTGTTACTAAATAAGCAAACCTCGGTTCTTCAAACATGCAGTCTATAATGTAATACAATAAAGAAATGGCACAATCGCACCCACACTAATTAACAAAGTATGGAGGACAATCAGTTCTCTTGGAGTATCTCCTTTAAGTACTGTACATCACAGTGGGGGATGGCAAAACTAACATTTTAGAAAGAGAGCCTGTCGTCTGGTTGTCTTGTCCAGGAGGGGGTGAGGAGCCCTACCCCACCCTGGAAGAGACCAAGATGACACGAGAATACTGCACGCCCACCCCTGTTCCCACCCTGGTGGATCCTGTTCCCCCTCCTGTGATGGCTCCTAGCCCCCCCATGATGGCTACTGTCCCCCCATGTGGTGGCTCCTGTCCCCCCACTCCCCCCCGCCTGTGATGGCTCCTGTCCCCCCCCTGTGGTGGATTCTGTCTCCGCCCTGGGTGGCTTCTGTCCCAGTCCTGGAATGGCTCCTGCAACAAGGGTGAAGTTCTTGATGGGCCTCTTCTCAAAAAGGCCCAGCCCAAAATTAATATGAAAAGGTGAGCGAGTGAGTAAGTGAAGGGATGGGTGGATGGCTGGATGAATTAGTGAAAGGGTGAATGGATGAATGAAAGATTGAATATGATGGATAATGAGAGAGGATGGATGGATTGATGAGTGAGTGGAAGGATGGATGAGAGCAAAGGTAAATAGCTGGATGTATGGGTGAAGGGTAGCTGGATGGGTAAAAGGGTGGATGGATGAGTGAAAGGATGAATGAGTGAAAAGGTGGATGATGAGTGGGTGGATGGATGAGTGAAATGATGGATGGATTGATGAATTGATAAGTGCAAGGGTGAATGGATGAACGGATGAGTGAAAGGGTGGATGTAAGGATTGATGAGTGAGTGAAAGGGAGGGTAGGTGGACAAAAGGATGAATAGATGAGTGAAGTAGTGAAAGGATAGATGGATGAGAGAAAGGATGGATGAGTGATAGGGTCAATGGATGGATTCATGAGTGGATGAGTAGATGGATGTGTGGGTGGACGGATGGAAGGAAGGATGGCTAAGTGAAAGAGTCGATGGAGAGAGAAAGGGAGGATGGATGGATAACTGGAAGGGTGGATGGGTGGAAGGATGAGTGACTGGGTGGATGGATGAGTAAGTGAAAGGATGGCTGGATGGGTGAAAGGGCAAATTGCTGGATGAATGAGTGAATGGATGGATGGGTAGAAGAGTGGATGGATGAGTGTACAGATGGGTAGGGTGAAAGGGTGGATGGATAATGGATGGATGAGTGAAAGGATGGATGAAGGGATGGATGAGTGAAATGATAGATGGAAGGATACATGATGGATAGGTTTGTAAACGGTTGAATATGTTTGGATATGGCTGGGCTTACTTATATACTATTGCACGACCTCCTCTGATGTGTCTGTAAAACTTACCTATTGTCCTGAAGTTTTGTCCTGAATTTTGACCTCCTGTCCTGAATTTGTGTCCTGAATTTTGACCCTTTGTCCTGAATTTTTACACTCACCGTCCTGAATTTGCAGCAATGCCAGTTGGTCACCCTAATTCTACGCTAGTGCAAGGAAAGGATAGGAAAGTACCATATGATGTTAAACACTGTGCATTCAGGCCCTTTACCTTTCATGCAAAGCAGCTAGGTGGCTTGCTGCATGAAATATTGATAAATCTGCCCCATAGCCTTTAGCAACTGCAACTCAGACCAAACTTTATATCTACTATCATGCCCAGGTGGTCTAAAATATGTAGGCATGACAAAACCCAAGGTATGGTCCCCTCACACGGATATAAAAAGAGCATCCAATGTGCATGCTTGCTGACCACAAAATTATTACCACACTTTAAAGAGAGCAGTCATACCATATATGACTTCACTTAGATGGTTATTGTGCAAATCAGGGTGAGTGACCAGATTGAACCACCCAGATGCAGACTCAAAGACATTGATTTAACTCAAACACATAGCAGATCTTTTAGAGACTGAATATGTTATATGAAAATTAGCCCCCCACAGTCTTAGTCTACCTCATTTTACAAACAGCTGCCCTTTCTTGCCCCACAGTGTACTATGCCACCCAGAGAATGATCCAAAGACACATCTACACTCAGTGGTTTTGGTAACTAGGCACACACAAACTCTAATTTCCTACGCCAACACCCCTCACATGTCTTCCACTGACTCAACCCACAAAGTATGTGGACAACCATTTTGTTGAGTGTATGCTTGGACTTCTCCTGATATGAAATTTGTTTCAGCAGGTATGTAGCTCTTTTATGAGTTGCAACATACCTGTTGTATGTTACTAAGTAAAATAAAGGCAAGATTATGGTAATAGTTCAAGTAATAACTCCCTCTGTTATGATTGCTACATAAACTATAGCAATATTAACAGAGGGAGTAATTACTTTAACTATGAGCATAACTGTGCTTGTATTTTACCTAGTAACAAACTAAGTTTGTGACCACAGGATTCAGTCTTGGTACGATCAAGGTATTTAGCTGTCTATCTACATTCTGTTCAATATACAAATATGAATTGCTGATCCACAATTTCAATCAAAGCGATTTCCCAGTCTAAGCGGTCAAAGCATTTGAGAAATGATGTCTAGGAGCAGACAGAGCTCGGGAGAATGCATGTGACTGTAGATGCTTCTCGCCACCTTTAGGAGCACTAGGTAGATGGAGGTTTTACTATGCTCAGTAACAACTAGTGCACTGACATTGAAGCCACTGAGAGGAGACTCTACCCCCTTTTCGAGGGATATGCAAATAGATCATGCAAATGGCATACTGACTCTGGTTTCAACTCTACACATCTCTGTAGGCCCACCAGAGAAAAATAGAAAACTGCAGCGGTAACTGCTTCACAATACCAAAGACATCTGCAATATGGGGAAGTAGGCGCATGAGTCCCGGTGTACTCTTCTGAGACAGGAGAAATGTGGCAATCTGATGTCCTAGGGAATGTATGACGTTACAACGCAAACAATTACAACGCATGCCTATACAATGCAGTTTTTACATCGCAACTACCATTACAACGCATCATTTTACAACGCATGCCATTACAATGCATTTTTAGAAACTACCATTAAAACACATAGCATTACAACGCATACCATTACAATGCATAATACTTTTGGGGCAACAGTGGGGTAAGTGTTGGATAGTGTAGGGGTAAAAATTATTATTCCCACTCCAGTGAGTGCAACAGTAGGGTAAGTGTTGGATAGTGTAGGGGTAAAAAATACTATTCTCACTCCAGTGAGTGCAACAGTAGGGTAAGTGTTGGATAGTGTAGGGGTAAAAATACTATCCCTATGTATCCAAAAACCCATACCCACCCTAAAACAATAAAATCCCCATTACTTACCTTATAATGCATTGTAATGGCATGGGTTGTAATGGTATGCGTTGTAACAGCATGCGTTGTAGTGACATGCATTGTAATGGCATGCATTGTAATGGAATGCAATGTAAAGGCAGTTGCATTGTAACAGCTGCGTTGTAAAGGTAGTGCATTGTAATGACTGTGTTGTAATGGTTGTTTCCCGTCCTAAGGAAGTCAATTTATTCACAGATTACTTAAAGTTTACTGACTGGTACAATTTATAAATAGAGCTAAACATAAATAATCCATTCACGTGAGTATTAGAGAATACATGGGTTTTGGAGTTAGCCGTCCCTGCAGGGTCACCCCCAATTTTCTTTTGTTCTCTCCTCCTGTTCTGCTGAATTTGTTTGTATTGGTATTAGGACTCTGCACACTTTACCACTGCTAACCAGTGCTAAAGTGCTTGTGCTCTCTCCTTTAAACAATGGGAAATTGGCTTACACCTAATTGGCACATTTAATTTATCCGTAAATCCCTCGTAAAGTGGTCCTACCTGTACTCTTGGCCTGTAAATGAAATGTTACTAGTAGGTCTGCAGCACTGATTGTGCCACCTATTTACGTAGCCCTTTATACATCTCAGGCCTGCCATTGCAGCCTGTGGGCCCAATTCACAGAACTAACTAAAGACAAAATCCTAAACTTACTACTTTTGGTATTCACAGAAGTTAGGATTTTGTCTTAAGTCTGTCTTAAGTCTGTTTTAAATCTGTCTTAAGTTTGTCTTAAGACAAACTTAAGACAAAATCCTAACTTCTGTGAATACCAAAAGTAGTAAGTTTAGGATTTTGTCTTCAATTAGTTCTGTGAATCGGCCCCTGTGTGTCCAGTTTTAAACTACCATTTTGATCTGGCAAATAAACCATTTGCCAGGCCAAAACCTTCATTTTTAATTCATATGTCAACCCTAGGGTAGGCCCTAAACAGCCCAGAGGGCGTGGTGCAGTCTATTTTCATCTGCTACAGGTCGTTCAGAAATGCTGCTCGCCTTCTTTTCCACCTCCCAAAATTTGCCTCTGCGTCTCCTCTGCTCCACCAACTGCAGTGGCTTCAAATCAATAAGCGTATTGAGTTCAAGGCCCTTTGCTACATGTTTCATGCCAAATGGTGCCTTGCTCTTTCTTACATTCAAAGCCTGCTCACACCTTATGCCCCGGCTCGACAGCTGCGCTTTTCCAGCATTTAATTGTTTTTTGTTCCCAGGTTTCAGCTCATCCGTATGAGGGGTCGCTCCTTTTCCTGTCTTGTCCCCAGGCTCTGGAATGCCCTTCCAATTGACCTTAGGAATTGTCATTCCCTGTTGACCTTCCGTAAGAGCTTAAAGAAGCTGCTGTCTAGTGACTTGGGTTGATTTCTCTTTCCTTTTATCCTTTGTGATCTCTGCTATTTTGTCTTTGTCTTGTTGTGTTGGCCTACACATGTCCAGTGCCGGGAGACCCTGTTGGGTAGCTGTGCGCTTTATAAGTGTAATAATAATAATAATAAAAAATTTAAAAGTTGGACATGCACTTTTACCTTTTACTTTTTACATGTCCAGGTTGTGAAAAACTCGTTTTGCACTACTGCAAGGCCTGCTCTCCCATAGGATAACAGTGGTCTGACTTATTATGATGATTAAGCAAAAACGTTCGATTGCGATCAGGTTGGAATGTCAAGTTGGGTCTTGAAAGAGTTGTAATTTAAACCCTCTTTAACGGTAAAGTCAGAATGCAAGTCACAATTCTGAAAATGCCACTTATAGAATGTTAACAGTTTCGTTAACATCTATTTGGTGCCTGCAGCCTGTATCCTGGGCCACATGACTAGGTGTAGCTGGCAGTTGGTCTTTATGTATTGCTCCCAGACAGCAAGGGAAATGAGGAATAGGTGTTGGCAGGATGGGTAATCTCTGACTTGATAGGGGGGCAGAGATGTCACTCACCACCTGTGAACATCACAAAGCCTCTGCCTCAGCACAGTCACAAAGGGTTTCCCACTAGTTTTCTGTGCCCCCAGACAAGCTGGCGAGGGCAGGGAAGCAAGAAATTCCATACACCTCTGTAGAGGGAGGACTCTAGAAGCTTGTGCCTACTTCAAAGTGGGCACCAGGTGTAAATAGTGGACCCTTAAACCCAACACTTCCGTACACATCTGGAGTTTTGGAAGACTAAAAAGAAGGACTGCTATGCTGCTCTGCTGCAGGAAGGACTGATTATCTGTTGCCCTGCTGTCTGAATCAGAAAGACTGAACCTGCACCTTGAACCCAGGGCCACAATAATGACTGCAAGGGCTAGTTGGCTGGCTGGTCTCCTGATCAGAGCTGCAGGGACAAAAAAGCCCCAACCAGCCGGAACCCTGCCCCTTGACTCTTGTCTGCTGTGAGTCCTGCCCTCAAGTGGTGCCATCCCAGGCCTGCACCCATGGATAGTAGGCCTGAATGTGCTCTGCCACACCAACTGTAGTCCTTGCAGAACACACTGGTCCTAACAGAACCAACACAGTGCAATGCATTCCCTCACTGTTCCACATTTTAACTGCCACTGCGTGATGCATCCCAAATGCAGGACTCCTCAGTCCGTCAGAACAGCCCCTGCTCGACACATCCTCCTCACAGGAACCTGCATTGCAGCCCTTTAGCTCCTCGAAACCACAGCTGTGCGACACATCCTCAGCACGGGACGTAGCAACACTCCACAACCAGGATTTAAGGATCATTGTTCAGTGGGCCTAATTGGGCCCTGTATCCGCTCCTCCTCCATCGCAATTGGCCTGAACTTGTAACTTTCTCACAATCTGATTAAAATTGCATAGTTCCGGTTCTACCAATTTGATATTTCTCATTTGGGTGTCAAATACTTTGTTACATTTTACTAAATTTTTCTAAATTGGTGTTGGTGTTTTTATTGTGTTGTGTTTTCACTTTACTATTTTTTGTAGTGCTACATAAATACTTTACTCTAAGTTAAGCCTGACTGCTTTTGTGCCAAGCTCCAAAAGGGTTAAGCCCAGGTTAATTTGGGGTTTGCTTGTGTTTCATCTTGACAAGATTTGTGCCCCCGCTTAACCAGTAACCCAATTTCCTACAAATGGTCATACTTTTATACAGCTGGAATATCCAAGATTGTACTAATTTTAGAAAATATCTATATGGACGAACAATCTTTGTACGTAACTAAGGGGTCTAATGCATATTGCAAAAGCTATCCTTGTCATAAAGATCCTAAAGCCAGGCTCCATTTTGAGCCTGTTAAGTTAGCTTGTCTCCCTTTGGCCTATATGCTGCATCTCATTATCTGTAGCAGAAATTACTAAAGTAATTTAATCCAGAAAATGACTTTGTTAACACCAAAGGCGACACACGTCTATTACAAGTTCCCTGATGTCTTCATTTCAAGGACTGACGGTGATTTGCAAAGTCTAGTGCACTGAAGTAGTCATTAGGGTGGTAGACTGCCAGAAATACTCCAAACATGTTAGTAGTATTCATATTATTCTCACAGTTAGTGACATGCATTAGTGCTGTTCAAATTATATTCTGTGTGGTTATTGCTCATGTCCTAAGCAACAGGATGAGACAGTTGAAATGCACACTTAATCATATAGTGTCTTTTCTTAGTGCAGTGCTTGTGGGGGCTATTTTAAAGAACAAAACTAGGTTTGATTATCACGGTGCCCAACCCCATTTACAGACTGTTTGTAACCCAGAAAGCACGGCCACCACATCAATAAGTGGGGTTATGTCGGGCTACATTAACCTGGACTTTTAAGTTCAAGCATTCATGCACCTATTGGCTGGAAAGCCAAACCTTTTAGATCTAGTCCAGAGTCCTAGTTTATGCAGTATGGCGCCCGATGTCAGCTTTTTGATTTTTTTGACTTTTGATGAGTCTTTGAATTTGCATACACACGAGAACTATCATTAAACATACACAGAGATGTCCGTAGTAATAATGTTTTTCTCAGTTTAGGAGTCGTAAAGTTAGGAGTTCTAACTTTACTACTCCTAAACTGAGAAAAATCCTAACTTTAAGACTTTCGGCATTCACAGAAGGTATTTAGGAGTCCTAAAGTTAGGAGTCCTAACTTTACTACTCCTAAACTGAGAAAAATCCTAACTTTAAGACTTTCTGTATTCACAGATAGCTTTTAGGAGTCCTAAAGTTAGGAGTCCTAACTTTACTACTCCTAAACTGAGAAAAATCCTAACGTTAAGACTTTCGGTATTCACAGAAGGCATTTAAAAGTCCAAAAGTTATGACTCCTAACTTCTGTGAATACCAAAATGGTAGTAGGTTTAGGATTTTGTCTTAAGTTAGTTCTGTGAATCGGGCCCTATGTGTCTTACCCTTGGAATGGTGTCACCCGATGAGATGTGCAACACCTGGGAAAGTATATTTGCATGCATTTACACTAAAACACATGGCACACCTTCACTAGCATTTCTCCATAATGTATTAAAACAAGCAGAACATGAGCATGGGCTGCACCAACTCTGGATCTGGGTATGAAGTTAATGGGAAATTTCTGTATAGTTTCTTCAATGATCTTAAGTAATATTATAGGACAAGAATTCGCTGGGGCCATACGTCAGTGTTTTGCAACAGTTCCAGTTCGTGAATAGGAATTACTAATAATAATTTCAGAAGTTTAATAATCTGTGTTCCATGATAACTTGGGTACATGAGCTATTAAACTGTATTTAAAACCTAAAAGTGGCATGGAGGGTTCTGTTACAGAAATACCTGTAGCAGAAGGTAACAGGAAGCAGAAGGGGAGAGAGAAAAGACAACATGGATCTCTAGTAATTTAATTCAGAAGGTAAGCTAGCGTGCTTATAATTTGAGGGACCTTGATAAAATTAAAAAGCCAGAATTGAATCAATATTCTGAGAGGTGCTCTTCCTGCTCTTTTCAGGACTTTGATGGTAAATGAGCAGGGAGAGGGTTAGAGACCTAGTACCGAAGACAAGAAGACTATAGCAAGCAGAAAGATTAAACAGTACAAGAGACTGAGGTCAGTGTAAAAAGGGAAGCAAAAGGTTTGCACTCTAAAGCTCAATTTAAGAAGAAGAAAGCAGCAGGATGTTTTTCAGGAAAATGCCATACCAGCTACTGATAAGTCTGCAGAATGGGACTTGGGCAAGAGTGCTTCTAGACAGTACAGCAGAAGTAACCAGTAGCGGCTCCTCGAAGGAGTGTTGCGGGGCGGTGGGGTGGGGGAGGGTAGGGTGAGGGGTAGTAAACTCCGGCATATGGCAGAACGGAGGTAAGTAAATAAATAAATAAAATGAATTACATTGTGCGGGCTGCATCGCCATTTGGCGTTGCAGCGTGCGCAATGTAATTAGTTTTTATTTATTTATTTACTTACCTCCGTTTGGCCATATGCCGGAGTTTACTACCCCCCACCCAACCCTCCCCCACCCCACCGCCCCGCAGCACTCGCTCGAGGAGCCGCTACTGGAAGTAACAATAAAGCATCTGACTTTCTAGAGGTTTCTAATGGTGAGTCCAACTGATGAGTTCATACAGATTGAGACTTCAGACAAACATGTAAATTCTCCCAACAGGGTTTACAACTTAGATATAAAAATTGAGAGGAATATATTGCGCACAGCAAGCGGTATTCTGGCTAGTTTTATCTCAAGATTATGACATCGTTCTAGCAGAAGATGACTGGTTTCCAGTCTTTATTAGGGAAGTGCCCGGAGAAGAGGAGTTAATATGAGAATCCTTTCCTCTGTAGTACCTGGGGACATCAGAGGAATTTACATAAGAGAGTGGGCTGTTTAACAAGTTCTAGCTTTATTCAGAAACTAAGAGGGGTAGTATAAACACAATATTACACATATCAGCTCCTTACGCAGTGAGCCCTAAGCACAGGCTCAATATCCCATATAGTCAGAAGCACAGAACGAAATAAAATCAGTACTAACTGAATTGCTACATCAGTGCATTATAGAGCTCATCGTTCACCAATAATCACTCCTCTTTCTTTCATCTTGAAACCAGATGGATCCTTTAGAATAGTTTTAGATTATAAGAAATCTAAACACATACACACTGATTTACACAGTTCAAAATACAGCACAGTGTTGGACCTGGCCCTCTTTGCAGGGTCACCCCTAGCTTTTTGCCTTCCTTTGCTGTACCTATTTTTGTTGATATTAGGTCTCAGTGCACTTGTTCCCTTCTGACCAGTGGTTAAGTGCTTGTGCTCTCTCCCTAAAATATAGTACAATTGACATCTACCTGATTGGTACATTTAATTTACTCATACGTCTAGTTATGATACTACATGTACCACGGACCTACAAATTGAATGCTACTAGTTGTTTAAAGCACTCATTGTGCCACCCCTTAAGGTAGCCTTTTAAAACATGTTGCAGGTCTGCTATTGCAGTCTGTAGATGGAAACCTCAATGTTACTTTTAGGTTTTATTTGCAGTTTAATGGCACATGTAATGTACCCAAGGTATCATGGTCCACGCAGGTATAAACTTCTGAAATAAATTTTAGTAGCTCCCATTTACAATCTTGAACTGGAACTGCTGCAACCATCTGGCATGTGGTCAGCAGACACTCCTCCTGTAAAATTGCTTAGGGTGATTGCGGAAACTGTAGAGAGGTTTCATACCCAAGTCCAGAGCTGGTGCAGTTCTGTGCTCATTTTGTACTGGCTTTAATACTTCAGGGAGAAATGATTGGAGTTTTGTCATTATGGTAATATTTTATTAATTAAAATGAAATCTATTTTTCTAAATTGATTTGTGAAATTTCTAGTGTTGTGTTTTACTATACTATGGTTTGTGTGCTGCATAAATGTTTTACACCTCCACATTAAGCCTGAATGCTTTTGTGCTAAACTACCTGAGTGTTAAGCACATGTTAATTTAGTGCATTTTGTGGCTCACACTGACAAAGATTGTGGTTTTTGTCTGAGTGGGGTTCCACCCCATCAACTAATATAACCCAGTTTTTTGCACACCGGTATATTGACAAGTGTGGAAAATATTATAATAACCCTGGACATCTCCAGTGAGTTCATCAGTCAGAGCATAGCGCCGTGAAAGCGAGTCTCTAAACACCTTCAGTTTTGATGGAGTGTAGTACTCGTGCAAATGAATACCGAAGGGTTTGAAAAACAGCCCTAGTGTTTACTCAGCATGCATAATGGAGATTATTACAACCAGATGCCAAAACTCCAAATTCACTGATGACATCTACCTCACAGATGAGGATTTAGAAGCACACTTAACTATGGTGGACCTTATAGTGACAATAATGGCATCACACAGTTACAACATTAACTTTAAAAAGTCTAAATTTGCCTACCTGATGGTAACTTTTCTTAGACATGAATTGCACAGTGAGGACATGGAATTGGCACCTGATTTTCTTCAGAAATGTGCCACCTTGCAGCCTCCCGGCACACTGACGACATTACTGTCTCTGTGGGGTTTCTTAACTTTGGACAGACTTATTAGCCAAACTATGCTGATTGCGTCAAGCTCTTGCACAAGTTAATTTCTCCCACACTTTTCTGAAAAACAATGGATGAGCAGACACTCTGATATCTTACTTGCACTATAGATATGCTAAAGAAACAATATTTGCAAACTAGGAATAACAAGATATACCTCGTATTAAGACTTGTACCGAGCTATTCAGGCTACACATCTGTAATCTACAATGATGGAGAGATGATTCCTATAGCATACAAATCAGACTTGCATTCTACAGGTGAAGCATGGTTTGCTCACACAGAGAAACTACTTGCCACTGTGAAAACAGCTATTTTGAAAGAGCAGTTATCGCTGGTAAAGCTAATAATTGTGCTTACTCCTGTACATGCACCAGAGGCAACCACTTAAGCATGAATTCCTAATGCTTAAGCTCTATGCCCAAGGTGCGTGCATTGTCCCTCTCAGTTATGTGCATTGGATGCAAACTTTCAGTGTGATCCCACTCTTCAAGCACAAGATTTTTATCCAATATGAACAGAATGTCACTCCTACTCCTACTCCAAAAGCCATACCCAATGAGTCTTTTTTTATTTAATTTTTTTACATTTTTACAGAGGGTACAAAAGCATTCCAAAAAAGAAAAATATGTACATATGTTATCATGTTCGACAATATAAACATGAATATCTGTGCATATATCTGTATATCTGTATACAAGGAGCCCCATAGTTCACTCAAAGCATGCTCTTATGCGGTGAAATCTCTGCATTTAACTTACAGTTCTAGTTTTAGCTAGTGCTCATTCCCTTTCATAAATGTCTTTCATGAGAGCCAACCATTAAAAAAAAGAAGGAGGGTTAGGCGAGATCCATTCTTTCGCAATGCAAAGACGGGCAGAAAATAATACAATAGATACAAAGCTCATAGTACCAACATTATCACACGCCTTAAACCCCAACATGATCTCTTTAGTAGTGAAGGATAAATTAAGTCCTAAAAGTTGACCAGCATATCTGATAACTTTCTCCCAAAAGTCCAATAACTTAGAACAAGCGTAGAACATATGGAGAATATCTGCTGCCCTTTGGCCGCATTTAGGACAGCACCCACACCAAAATCCTAGGTGACAGCACAGCACAACATGCAGAAACACATGCCTCGGTACTTGCATTATAGAAGGCTGATCCATCAGTTTCCACCTGATTCATCCTTTTGTGTGCAAGGTTACACTGTAGATTTAAAACACTGGCGCTTAAACGGATTTGAAGATTCAAAAGAGAAACTGATTAAGAATTAACAGCTCTAGGCTATCTTACAAGATAAGCTTCCATTGGCCCATATAATGCACACTTTGGCCAATCAGCGCAGCAGGATTCCCACCAAGAGGAACTGTGCAGCTGACTTAGCTGGAAAGGCTGTACACAGACTGTTAAGTTAGCAGTCTTAACCACATCTCAGAGACCAATACAGATATACTAAGAGCAACACAGGCTATAGTGAAGAGGGAAAAACCTTCCGGGTGGCTTTCCCTCTGAAATACTCCTACGCCCTCAATTCAGAGAATGCGCCTGTGGTTACTATATCCAGAGTGAGAGACAGGGCAATTCTTAATAAGCTGTTCAGATTAGAATTCATGAAAGCAAACAACGAGGGGTTGGTGTATGCTCATGCTGGGATAAATGCATCCACAGCAATGCTACAGCAATTTACTAGTCTTAAGGTTTATATACACAGGTCAGAGATTATTTTCAATAAAAAGCTTCTAGTGTTAGAAGACAAGAGCAGACCTCCCTCACAGTGTTCAATATTCCATTTAGGACTTTATATTTGGACTAAGTTAAGCCAATCAATTCTGTTTACCAATATAAGTACATATTGGTAGCAACTGATTCATGTTCTCAGGTGTGATCTCCGAGAAATGCAGGTGCTCAAGCAGTCGTAAAGACTAGCAGTGTCTCAAAGCCATGGGAGCAGCACATTACATTCATTCAAACAATGGTCCTGCATTCCCCTCCAAGGCTTATAGAGATAATATGTCTGTTTTGGGACTATGTCTGCAATTCAGCAATCTATTTTGAGCAGAGAGTAATAGGTTAATCAAGTACGCTAGTGGCACTCTTAAACAAGCACTGCCCACTAGGGTACTCAGTTCAGGTCTTAGTTTGTACTATCACTTGTACAGAATTCAAAGAGAATTAAATAAACTTGGCTAAGTGAGATTGGGAAAGCACACTCCATGTGAAGTACTCTTCAGAGTGCCTATGTATGTATCTGGCCAAGATAATCCTGGGAAGGTGGCGGAAAAAAATATGTTACCTGAACCAAAGCTCAAATGTCTTACAGAGAATCTAAGAGATCAGAGACTAGCTGTCTAATTTTAAGTATTCTGAAGCTGCCACTGGTGAAGAGTAGGCATCAACAGCTGCTGATGGGTGGGTACCTCAATAAGGGGATCTAGTGTGATAAAAATCCACTATAAGCAAGCTAACAGACCATCCTATAGTTCCAGATCTTGGGGTAAAAAACGAATAAACTGTAATCCTGCCTTCTTTGTCTGGTTCAAGAAAAAACCAAAATCAGTACATTGACCACTTTAAGGAGCAATATGTGGCCCATTCAGTAATGCAGCCCCTTCAGGACAGCAAAAAGGATTAAAAATATGAAAACCCATTGAATTGACCACTGAGCCAGAGAGGTCTTCACCCATTTTTATCACAGGAGGTCCTGCCAGACTCCTACAGCATCCATTATTATGCTGATACTCAAAACCGAGAGGAGAGGAGCTGAGCCCAACTGATGTACGGACCACACAAAATGCAATACGGACCACACAAAAAACAAAAGGCAACTTAACGACAAATTTCCACACTCGCAAGATGACTCCACCCAGATCTCCCCCTGCCCCACCTCTGAGGAAATGGCTCAATGTATCACCCTGCTAGAAACACAGCTAGAAACTATAATACGGGGCCTTAGCGAGATCACATGGAACCTAGCCACGCTCCGAAAGCCCAGCCAATGCCCCCACCTAACTCCCACCTCTCCCAGCCCCACACAACAAAGGCAATGTCCGCGAATGAAGCGTCGGATCATGCCTCCTCTTATGACACCTCCCCCACTGCCTCCCTTAACGCCAAGATCCAGGTAATAATAGGATTCACAAGAGACTACTCCCCTCCAAAATCCCTAAGATCCCCTGCCTTCCTCACAAACATCCCAAGAGCCCCTCCAAAGAAGAAACCTAAAAAAGAGGAGATCTCCACTAACTGCATGCTCATAAACTGCAGATCTGCCACCAAACATGCAACTGACCTGGCAGAAACAATCCTCACACACGACATAGACATTACATTCATCACCAAGACATGGTTAAATGATCTCTCTTACCCAATCATGGATATTCTGGTACCACCCGGCTTCACAATCATTAATAAAGACAGAAAGGACCAACGAGGAGGGGGCACAGCAATCATTCATAAAAACAACATCTCCATAACGGAAACCGACTCCTTCAACTACTACTCCTTCGAATGCCTAACCGCCAACATTAAGACAAGTAACAAAAATACACTACTTTGTCATCTACTCTACCATCCACCAGGCAACACCAACACATTCGGCGAACACCTATCTGACTTGATTGCCAATTGCTCACCCCGAGACGCAAACAGCCTGATTCTGGGGGACCTCAACCTACACTGGAATGAAGAAAACAACTTGCTTATCGAAACCCTGAAGGATCTCCTCCACACCAACAACCTCACTCATCACTGCTCAGAGGAAACTCACAATAGAGGAGCAATCCTAGATGCCATTATTGCCCAAAGAGACATAGTGACGATAGATCGCATCCTGCCTGTTGACTGGTCCGACCAACACATCATCTTATTCCACATCAACCAAACGTTCCAAGAGCAATCCCTCACGCCTAACCCCTACAAATGGGTAAGAAATTTAACTCAGATTTCCGTGACCGACCTAGAAGAAAAGGTAAGCTCTCTCCTTCACATCCACACAGAGGATCTCTCCACAGCAGAACTCACCTCTCTCTGCAGCACAAATATGTCCTCCATTCTAGACCATCTAGCCCCCTTGAAACTAAAAAGTGGTTCAACACAGACATCAATGATGAAAGGAGACAACTTAGAGCTGCAGAAAGACTCAGGCGGAACAACCCTCCAAAATCCTCCACGACCAACTCAAATCAGTTCGTGCGAAGTACAAAAACCACATTAAGAACAAAAAATCTGCATTCTTCTGCAAAGCTCTGAACAACGCAAATAACAGGCCCAAAGAACTCTTCAACCTCATTAGGCAGCAAACTTCCAAGCCCCCTGCATCCTCAGGACAGGCCTCCAAAGAGCGATGTGACAACTTTGCCAACTTCTTCATTGACAAAATCACCAAGATCGAGCTTTCACTGGATAACAACCTCTGGCCCCCTCACAAGATCCCTCTTCCAGGGACAGAAGAACCCATACCTGAACTCCCCCCTAAACCCTGGAAATCCTTCAACCCCATCCTCGGAAGAGGAGATAGTCAAACTAATTTCTTCCACCAAACCTTCTTCTCACGTCCTCGATCCTATACCCGTCCAATCGGCCAAAAAACTTTAACTCCGCCCAGGCCCGCTCTGGAGCAAGATCATAAACAGCTCTCTAAGAACCTGAGACATTCCAGACTGCTTTAAAGTCAGGCAAGTCACACCATTACTAAAAAAAAACAGGCCTGGACACCAATGATCTGAACAACTTCAGAGCCGTCTCCAACCTCCCTCTCATATCCAAAATCCTAGAAAGGTGCGTCCTACTACAACTGACTCAACACTTGGACAATATCAACCGTCTAGACCCCCACCAATTAGGTTTCAGAAAAGGCTGCAGCACTGAGACCGCAATCCTCAATATCATAGACGATATTCACAAATCACTTGATACAAACCAATGCAGCTCACTCATTCTCCTTGACTTATCAGAAGCCTTTGACACGGTTGACCATAATCGACTCATTGAGGTCCTTCAAGAAAGGGTAGGTGTGGAGAAGGTGGTTCTACAGTGGTTCTCCTCTTTCCTCCACAACCGCACCCAAAGATGAAAAATCCAAAACTTCACGTCTAACTTACACCCCGTCAGCAGGGGTGTCCTCCAAGGATCCGTACTTTCACCGCAGCTTTTCAACATCTACATGGAACCCCTCACCAACATACTCAAAAAAGCCAACATCTCCTTCCACCTATATGCAGATGACACCCAGATCTATCTCGAAACCTCCTCCATTGCCGACATCCAGAGACTCAACAACACTCTAAGAGAAGTCCAACACAGGCTAACAATAAATCATCTAAAACTCAACCAAGACAAAACGGCAATCCTCCTTATTTTCAACAAAGAAGAGAACCCCCAAATCTTATAATGGGTAAAAGCTATTGATGTTCTCAACAGCAATCTCACTCTGGCTGACTATGTAAAATCGCTGGGAATCACCCTAGACCCAAGACTTGACATGGCAAAACACATCAAGAACTTCGCAAAAGTGCTTTCCTCAACCTGAAACTACTCAACAAAATAAAACCCTTCATTCCGCACAGAGACCTCAAACAAGCGACTCAATTGCTAGTGCTGTCTAGACTCGATTACGGTAACGCAACCCTCACTGGGACAGCAAAATCCCACTTAGCTCCCCTCAGAACAACTCTCAACGCAGCAGCTAGAATGGTCACCGGAGTTAAGAAATTCGACCACATCTCACCCGCACTCAGATAACTAAAATGGCTCCCTGTCGAAATGCATGCCAGCTTCAGAACCACCTGCCTTACGCCCAAAGCCCTACACACAGGGAAACCTGAATACCTGGCCTCCAAACTCAAGAAAGCTGGCTAGGCAAGGAACCTCAGGAGCACCAACACCCTACTCCTCATTCCTTTGAAAACACGCAAACAAAAAACTGCAAAACGGTCCTTCAATAGAAATGCGCCAAAAATCTGGAACTTCATTCCAGTCCATATCAGGACTATCTCCTCCTTTGTAAAATCCAAAAGACAGCTCGAAGACCTCTTCCCGAACAGATAGCTGCCATCGAAGCTCACAAGCCAACACACTGCTGCATTCTGCTATTAGGACATTAAGACTTCTACCGCCTCCTCCTCCGTGACCCCTGCCGCTATCGCACCTCCCCAAAGAAGGCTCGATGCAAGTTAACAGGCACACAACCTCAATACTACTTGACCACCATGCATTAATACTGTGCATTACGCGGAATTTTCAAAGCAACATGAGCCTATATGTATACTTTCTGCTATACTGTATGACTCTCGAATGACGACTGTTGTAAAGCGATCCGATACCTTCCTGTCTGGCCAGCGCTATATAAAACTTCTAAATAAATAAATAAATACTAATGTGTGTTTTCCTTCCAAGGAAACATTCTCTCCTGGCTGAAGTCTGAGAACCATACCGTCTCCACAGCGAAAAGTCAAGCAGTGCCCTAAATCCAACATAAACTAGAGGCAATTTAACTACTCCATGCTGTCATATTGTAGCACATAGAAGTAGTCTTGGTGGTAGGCCAGGAGCAGATTCATAAGAATGTACCTCTGAAAAATCTGAAAATCCTTTGTAAACTGTACTCTGATTGTATATAGACCTTTGCATAGTAGATTTTGCTGTACATGGATACCATCCATCCTACGAATACATCTGAATCCTAGTATGACTTTACAGGCACTGAAACATGTCGACACCCAGATATGGGTTCATTGCTAGACCCTCCTGCATAAAGGCATCAGTAAAGAACTGGCACCCTTGCTGTAGTAAACCTTTACAGTGGTCCAGCGGTACTAAAAAAGTAGAAAGGGGCAGTCAACAAAAGATAGTCCCTTATTGCAGGTTTGCACGGTTATTTAGTCAACTAGTGATGCTAGTATAACAACACAGATGTAGGTTCCCTACTGCTAACTGGAGGTGCCTATGATAAAGCAATCCACACTATGTGCATGGGTTCTTTGTAGTGTGTAGGGCATAGGCTAAGACAGTTAGAGAACAGGCTTTGCTACACTCTCATGTACGTGCATATTAACAAAGAGACGATGTGCAGCAGTCCCTTAATTGACAGATGACTTCTACAGCATAACTAAATACATAGGGCTTGATACATTTCTAATCCACTTTAGTACAGAGCAAACACATATGTACATCTGACTCCAAAATATCTCAAGTTATTTCCAGTTTGTTTTACCATTGTGAAAAATGTTTAAAAATATGCTGGCCTTCACTGTAAGTACAACATCCCAGTAAATATTTCATACGCTGATTCATATATAATTTTTACTCCAAAAATGTAAATGTCAAGCACAATATGCAACAGATTACAACTTGATGCATTTCCACAATTTCCTAATAAGTCATGATTTGTGGCTTGTTGTGAGATATCCAGGTGGGATACTCCAACATATATGTAACATTCCATCTGCAAAAGTCCCTTTAAGTATCCAATTTTTCTTCATTACTGATTAATCAACTGGACATAACAAAGGACATTTTACAAATGTTTGTGGGTATGTGTTACTCTGTCAGCAATATGTACCCAAACCTGTTTTTTCTAAACATTGTATTGTAAAATATTTTATCAACAAATAGACTGGCTTACATGCGCATTTGTGAAAGAGTAAGAAATCATGCAAATCTGTCACTTTTGACATAAATTAAATTTAATGTCTGATTCAAAACACATCTGTGATATGTTTGAAATCAACATTGCAGGCCATTTATTCAGATGTTTCTAGTCATTTTGGCTCACATGTTCCCTCTTGTTTGCTAATAATGTTATGCTATGTCACCTGTAATAGGGCTAAACTAACATCATTTACAATATTGGATAGTCACACCTGACACAAAATCACATCAAACAAACTCATGTATATTTGTTGTTTAGGCAGACATGTGTGCTCAAAACAGTCCTTTGGTAGTGATCAGAAATCAGGTGTTATCTTTTTCAAGAGTTTATTATACAAAACACATCATCATACACCTAGTGAAAAACTTACACCTTCAAGAACTCTTGTTCGTTTGACATGTGTCAACCTTAATGTTGAGGCCAATGTTCATTGCTATAACAAAAAATTGTTATTTAGCATGTTAAACTCAAACAAGAACCTACCCCCTTGAAGATGCTGTTGACCTCTCAATTTCCCATCAAGCTACGGATAGACCACCACAGGTATGCGGGCCATTAGGGTGGTCAGGGTGCTGCGTACGCGCTTCCCTAGTTAGGAGGATTGCCCGAACTGGCCTTCAGATTACATTTTGGTCCTGTGGTCTAGGTCCTCCCACCTTCTGCGACAATGTATTCTGTGCTGCTTGTAGTTCTCCAGGGCCTGCACCTTCTTGGCGATGGCCTTCCATATGGTCTTCTTCTGATGGACATTGACCTGTATGTATACAAGGAATGAAAGACAAAACATTTGTTTTCAGACTTTTTGCTTGTCTGTATTGATGTAACCCAATTTTCAGAAATCAATTACAAGCATTGGCCGAAAGTTACAACACAATATTTTGTTTTTCCATTGTGATAACATAGAAAAGGCACATTTGAAGTGACCATTTGAGTTCCTTTATCCCTTGTCATGTTCTAAATCTACTAATGTAGGCCAGTCACATCATCTAGGCCAGGGGTCTTCAACACTTTCTGCAGCCAAAGACTACTTCTGATTATCATTATGAACTACTAAAGGTTAAACAACTTGCGCATTGCTACCAGACACTCCCACGCCCAACTACATAGACTTTAAGCCTATAGAGCCAGATACTATGGATTTAACTAAATACTGTGACTAAGTGTACTATGAAAGGGCTGCCATGTGTGTTAGTTGGAGTGCAATTTTTGGGGTTGTATAAACATGTGTGTATATGAATGGGATATATATGTATGGGTGACTGAGAGCCTGTGTCGTATGTACTTGCTGCACAGGTCATACCTTTTGTCATATGTAGCACAGTTACATGTATAAAACAAACTTGTAAACATTTGTGGTCATGGATGCCAGCATCATGGAGTCTCGTGATTAGGGTGTGGCGGGAGGCTGTATCGAATGTGGCTGAGAGGTCCAGTAGGATGAGGGCTGCGGTTTTGCCTTGGTGGAGGAGTGAGTGGATGTCGTCGGCGGTGGCAAGGAGTGTGGTCTTGATGCTGTGGTTGCTTTGAAAGCCAGATTGGGAGATGTCCAGGACATAGTTCTCTTCAATGAACTTAAAGAGTTGGGCGTTGATCGCCTTCTTGATGACTTTGGCTGGAAAGGGGAGGAGGGAGATGGGTCTGAAGTTCTTGAGGTCCCCGGATTGGCTTCTTGAGCAGGGGGTTGACCTCTGTGTATTTCCAGTCATCGGGGAAGGTGGCGGTCTCGCTGGAGCAGTTGATGGTACGGAAAAACTCGGGGCGATGGAGGTGATGGCTCTATGGAAGATGTGATTTGGGCAGGGCTCAGATTGGGCTCCTGAGTGGATGTTCTTTGTGGTCTTGAGTGTGTCGTCTGTGGTGTCCAGTTAAGCAGGATCTGTTGGGGTGCGGTGTGGTTGCGTGGGGTGGTGATGGGCCTTGTGGCAGTGTCTTGGGTGTCGAAGCTGTCCTAGATATGCCTGATCTTGTGGTGGAAGAAGGTGCCAAGTTTGTTGCAGAGGTTTCGGGAGGGTGGGATGTCTAAAGTCTCGCTGTTGAGTCTGGCAAGCTCCTTGACGTTGGCAGAGAGTTCTTTGCTCTATTGTGCGTTGGCATGGATTCTGTCTTGGAGGGTCATTTTCTTTGTGGTTTTGAGGAGGACGTTTTGAGTTGAACATACCTAATGAAAATATGCAGTAAAAATAAGAACAGAAAAGTAAAATATAAAACACATACATGAAATACGTTTTTTGGGGTAAAAACACGTACACCCACCATTAGACCATGTGAAATGTAATGGTGATTTAAACCTGTCATCTTCATTAAAACAAAATACATTAAAAAAAAAAAAACTAATTGCACCAAAATATAGAGGTTTATATGTTTTAAAAAGTTGCAAAACACATTGGCAACAGGTACATTAAAAGCAAATACGACATTTAGATTTAGTGACACATTCAAAAGTGTAATTTACCAGTCACCAATCCATCAGGGATTCCTGTTAGGCCTTCAGGTTGTAGGATCTGCAAGACCTTTTCCTCCCAGGGATCGAGTTTGTAGGGTGAGCTGGCAGAACTACCACCAGTCATTTGGGCCTTCATGTTATGATTGGTAGCCAGGGAACACACTCTCCCAGGCAGGTCATTCCACCTCTTCCTACTGTCCTCCTGTGTGTGTTGTTTGTTTGCTACATAATACTCTCTGCCAACTATTCTGATCAACATTTGCCTTTTCTGAGCTATGGTTGTATTTTGTACTTGAGCTACAGATTATTGTGGCTCTACTCAAATATTTTCATCCCCAGTGTCTGACAATTCTCCTGGGGATTTCTTCTTCCTGCCATTATTTAAAACAATAAGATTGAAATAAATGTGAAATCCCACAAGAAAATAAATGAAAGGAGAAAAAGGGACAAGAAACAGAGAAATCAAAAAAGAATTCCTGACTGCACTGAAAATATTTCTGCTTGCAAATTCTGTGCTGCAGTATGACAAAGGATCATAGTCTGAAACTAAGTGTGAGTTATAGGGTAGTGTGCATATGAAGGAAATTAGCCAAAATACACCAGGTGTGTGATGCTAGCATCCATCCTATATCCACAAGAATGGCACATGGTTGAAAGTGTCCCACAACGGACTCCCTTCATCAGGAGTCCGCCTCTAGGACACAGACTGACCCAGAACTCACTGTATTAGAAACTAATGAACCTTTACTAATATATTAACTCTGAAGCTTTCTGCAAAGGGTTCCTATTACTAATAATAATGGTATATTAATTGTGGTTAGCTTATTAATAATTCATAGGAGAAGTGGTGTTGATAATGACCGTGGAATACTGTGTACTATGACAAATGTTTGACCCTTACCAATTGCAGTAGTAGAAGGCGTGGTATGAGAGAGGTTCTTTGATAGTGAAGTGTGTGTAATCAAAGAACCCTAAATTGAGGTGGAAGCTACTGATTTCATAGAATTCGTCTTTACTTTCCCATGAAATTGTGGTGTGCTAGGCCCACGGTGCTTCCGAAACACATGTTCAAAGTTATTCGCTCATGATTAGTGCGACTGACCTGGGCTGGCAAACGCCTGCAACTTAAACTGGATATCCTTAAATTGCAATACTCCTTGGGCGGCCTAGAAATATACTACAGAGTGGCACAATCCCCTCATGCACATTACTAGATTAATGGTCTGCAGAATCTCCCACACCGACAGATTGAAAGGGTGCGGCTGCCCCTTAGCCTCTTCCCATAAAGCTGTTTCAGGCCCCCACTAAGCGGACCTGTATTCTGGACTCCATCAACTCTACTGTCCATGCTTGGCAAAACTTATTGAAAGGGCAGGCAGGTGCCCTCCTGTACTCCCCCTTGATCCTGGTGGAATGGTGCCACTGGCTCCCCGTCAGCATAGAAAAATAAGTGCTAAAAGCCCTTGCGACACTCAGTATTACTAAGATGGGTGATTTATTCTCTGATGGTAGAGCCCGCAGGTGGGACAAGATCGAAGATGAAGGGCATGTCTACACGCCACACACATGGTTCCACTTTTACAGGGTTAGGTATGCAATGCCCGAGCTGCTCGGAGAGGATATGCTGGAGGCCCCGGAGTTAGCTTCCCTTTCTTTCCTTCTGCGCTCTGCCTCTCCTAACAAGATGGTATCCACCATTTAAGATATGTCACAAGAATTTAGAAGGACACAATTCACCAAGGCCAGGCTGGAGTGGCAGAATGACTTGGGGATGGCTCTGGACAATAGCACCGGACAATACTGCTGCAAGGTTACTCAGCATATATCTCTAAATGGGAGGCCTCGCCTCATTGATTTCAAGTTCCTCAACAGAGTCTACTACACTCCAGAGAGATTGTTCCATTTCAGTCAAAGGGACACTGCGGACTGCGAGCAATGCAGGGCAAGTACGGCTGGGTTAATGCATGTTGTCTGGTTCTGCCCGAAGATCGCGTAATTCTGGGGGCTGATATTCCAAATCACAAATGGATATTACAGGGATTTTGCTGGTGCCTGACCCGCTACTGCTTTACTGGGATACACTAGAAAACTACAGAAAGATGTAAGGCTGTTAATAGTAATGGATCTACAGCTTGCAAAGATTAGAATTGTGATGTGCTTGACCAGGGGGCCGGTACCGTCTGAGGGAGACTGGTCCAGAAACATGTTATATTGTAACACGCAATCAGAGTTGTATAATGATCTATTACCCCCACAAAATCGCTCAAAAGTTCCTGGGGATTATATCAGCAATGTCTGGTCGGGAAAGAAATGGGTGAAGTAGAAGGGAATGTCTTTGCTTTACTGTCCTAGCCTGATATCTGTATAGTCCAGGAATTTACATCACCTCTGAGTTAGATGAGTGTTTACGCTTACCAGTGATCTTCGCATGCAAAACAAGGTATGTAAATGTTCGGTCATATGTGGTCACATGTCTGTAATGCAAAAATGCCCCACGCAGAAATCTCCAATGTCTGTGTAACTGTTTTGAGTATATATTGCACCCAGCTCATATTACTGCACACTGTGCGAAGTAATGTCTTTTTGTAAATTTTCTAAATACAATAATAATAAAAAAAAAACTATCTCTTTATTGCCTTTTATGTCAGCAGTGTCATCCACCAATTATCTAAGTTTATCTTAAACAACAGACTAGATGATTATTAGATGGGTGTCAGGGCTCACCATGGAACAGAATTTGTATTTCTGGCAGTCATGAAAAAGCTGCATATAATCCAGGATAGAGGAAGAATATTACTGGATCTATCTACAGCTTTTTACACGGTTTGCCACTCTTTTATCATCAAACTATTAAGAGACGTTGGCATACAACATCTAGCTTTAGAGCAGCTGACGTGCTTTTTGACCAACTTCTCCGTAGTGGTCTTTCTCCTACCCTTTACGTTCAAGGAGGTCTTGCAGGAATGTGAAAGTCCTCAGGAGTCATATCTTTGCTTCACTATATATGTTGTTCCATTGTTCTGGTTAGTGAGATCATACTGCCTAGAAGTAATGACATATGAGGATGATACGGAGATCACCATCCAGATGGAGGGAGACCGACAGCAAGCACCATCTATGTTTACCAGTTGTATGGGTTCAGTAGCTACCTGGTGGAGGGAGAATATTTTAAAATCAAACTCTGACAAGATGAAGGTACTGATTATAAGAGGCTCTCAATTGGAGCAAGACAATGGTGGCCAAATTCCATAGAAACATGAGCAACCCTGGTAAATGCTGTTCACATTATTGGGCTCATATTTCATAGGAACTCAGGGGCATATTATCAAGACAGAATTCCAATTGAAGCTCAGGTTAGATGTCCTTCACATCTAACATGGGCTGAAATTGGAATTCCATAGAGCATATTATCAAGCCCATTATCGCCATTTTAGCGGCAGTTTTATGCCGCTAAAGCGGCGATAATTTTATCCCCTGTCTTGATAATATGCCCCTCGGTTCTTCAAGTCAAGTTATTTCTACATCCTTCCTTCTTTTAAAGAAACTGAGAAACCTAATTGATCTACTTCCTCCTGAACACAGATTTACCATCCAATATGGAGAAACACTGACTGTAGCTTCATTGTTATTCAAAACAAACTAATATGGATAAAAACAGATGCAATTATCAGAAAACGAATATGGATATATACAGATGGAAATGTTAAAAAACATAAATACCATAACACAAGGATCTCTACACATTAGTAAACACATACTCAAAACAATGGTGAACATATTATAATATAACATAACAATGCACCCTTTTACCGTGGTGCTTGGTACACCAGGCTGTGATATAAGTTAACGCTTCCTCATTGATGTATGATTTGTATCAATCAAACACAACACATGACTGCGGGCTCTATAATACTTAACCAAAAGGCACTCTGTTTCCAACATTCATTGTTATATCCCTTCTCTAGGATTTACATTACTCTCTAGACCCTAGAGCTTTTTTTTTTTTTTATAAAAAAGGATCATACCCCTGATTCACACCTGGTGATGTTCTTCATTGTAGGGGCCTACTCCACCACACCCGATTAGTTTAAGTGTGTTTAACCTGAACTCTTTGTTTTTTTTTTAATCTAGTAGATTATTGTCAGGAGGGTTAAGTTGTTAACATTGTATTAGGACAGAATGTTAAGCAAAATTTATTTTATATACAGTGGGGGTGTCAGATATATATTAAGATTGCTCCCTCCCTTTATCTTGTTGACATGTTTCAGACCTCTTCTTGAAACTAAATGTATTGCTGGCCTTACTTCAGAACCTAACTGTATTACTACATGTCCTTCTTTACTGCTAAATGTAAGACTATTAGGTTATTATACCTCCTTTCCCTGTAGGTCTTTCCTATGTATACAGGTAATCCTGTAGAAGAATAATAACAAAATACACACTTTCTTTTTCAATTACCAACCACCAAATTCAGTAAGATGGGATACCATCACATGTGAGGAACACAAAACTGCAACCATGGGACTCAATGTCAACTGTTCTCACCTAGCTACCTGGAAAAGCAGCCTCTAGCGACTATAGGGCATCGGACTTGCACCTGCCCCGTGCTGTATAGAGCAGGCTCTAAATGACGGAAACAAAAAACAGTAATAGATATCATAAACACAAAGAGTCATTTTCACAAATTAATTGCAGACATGAGTAAACCTGCTCATGTAAGTTTACTCCTAAATTTTGCAGTAAATATAATACTTTTGGCTATTCACCATTTACAAGTATGGATTTACTACAAAATGTAGATGTACATATCTCCACCACATGAATTCAGGGGGCGGAGCCAAATTTACAAGTTTAAGATTAATACTAGGAAGTAGGTAGATGCAGATCTCCACAGTAGGGGCAGAGATATCTACACGTAGTTACGGGAGGAGGAGGCGTATAACTCAGCACATAGGTTAGTGAATGCCGTTTTGTAGTACTTGATTAGTACTATTGTAGTTCTAACAAACATCCTACAAAATGCAGGTTGTGAATAGGCCCCAAAATGTAGTCTCTAATATGATTGAAGATTACAGGGTTTATTACAGGTACAATTTCACATGAGTGGACCTACATGTTGAAGTTTACTTTTACACTTCGTAGTAAATTTACTACTTTTGGCTATTTTCATTTACAAGCATCAATTACATCAACCTGTTGACTTTCATGTCTCCATGCCCTGAATTCTGGAGGTGGGCCCAAATGTATGAGTGTAAAGTTATCAGTAGGAAATTTTCACATGTACGTGGAGATTTTGCCATCTAGAGGAGATCTATTTGTGATGAAGTATAGAGAGAAGTAAAAAATGTATTACACTTAAAAAAAATAAGTAAAAATATGTTTATGTTAAATATTAATTTAAATTAATGTTATATATCTATTTTAAATGTAGAACAAAATAAAAAAAGCTACAGCACTCAACCTAATTTTTAAATAAATAAGAATTTAAATATATTAAATTAAATTAATTTGTAAAAACTTTATTTAAAAAATGAAAAACACTCAATGGAAAATGCTTAGATTTATTTATTGTGTATTGAAATTACAAAAGAAAATAATTATTTAAAAATGAAAGGTAAATTTATTTTTAAATTAAAAGGTTATTAAAAGTATATTATAAAATATTGTTTTATTCACATATTTTTTTCAACATTAAATTTGGATTATATACATGTTCAAAGAATCAAAAATAAATAGATTTATTTCAACATCATTTCACATGGGGAGTCATTTTTAGTCTCTGCCCAAATTATTTTCTAGACTAGGGTGTTGCAGTAACTGGGATTAGCCATGCGTGGCGCTGGTCTTACTCCAGGTCTGAGTTGGAGCACGTTTCTGACGGTGTTGGGTTCTTTTTGCCTGTAGTAACTTTAGAAGTTCAGTTTATGAAAATAGGAACGGGCTTACTCTTTTGTGAGTGAGTGCATATACTTTCCAGCCCTCCTTAAACCCCTCCTTACTCCTCCCTAAACTCCTCCCATTTAGTAGCAAGTATTCCCCATTTTTTAGTGACTTTCCCCTGTCCTTCTAACATCTAATCCTAAAATCTAGGTGCATGTGGGCCGAGATATCCACAGTCGGGCCAGAGATGTCCACATATAAACAACAGAAAATGTGGCGGTGTAGTCCTCCCCATGTAGATTAGTAAATAACATTTTGTAGTACATGACTAGTACTATTTTGGCAATAGTTAACATAGTACAAAATTCAGTTTGCAAATAGGCCTCATTCTGTTCAAAGAAGGTTTAACTCTAAAGTATGTTTTTATTTATTTATTTAAAATCAGTGGGATTTTCTTTGGCTGCCCCAGACTGTGTGTGATTTCCTACTCTTACTTGCAGATACACTGTTTAATTAACTCCAGTCCCAAGGGGAAATTGGTATATTATAGTGTCCTGAGCTTGATCACCAACCATAATAGGATAATGTATTTGTTTGTTGGTAGACAGTCTGTGTCCCAAGTGAGATTACCTTAGTGCCATATTTAAAGATGGTTTGACCCCGTTTACATACCGGGGATCTAAGTTGAATAGATAAGGCTCAAACAATCTGAACCAAAGCCACATTTAGTAGTGCAATATTTACAGATTATGGGGACGGGTAGTCACATTGTGCATTGGTTAACTGCCTCGTTACTGACACACGACACCTCCACTGACACATTTACGAGCCCGATGTGAGGAGACTACAATCATCCCTTGACAGATAGGGAGTGGACAACGATCTTGGCAGGACCCACACACATTCCACGGAATGTGAAATTCCAGCTCATACAATTTTATATCATACACAGAGCATACCTAACACCCACCAACATGATGCGATATTTTCATCTGACATACTCTGCTTGCCCCCAGTGTTTATTATTTGGGGCTGATCTGCTCTACATGTTATGACACTGCCCTGCTTTACACACCTACTGGCAGGATATCATGTCCTGATTCTCCTCCTGCATGGAACACCCAGCATTACCCACTTGGGAGGCGTGCATGCTGGGTCTGTTCCCTCGACCCAAAGGCCACAGGGTTACCTCCCGAATTCTCGACCTAGGCTTTAGAACTGCTAAGCAGCTTAATACCCGGCGGTGGAAGTCCCCAGACCCAATTAAGGCTTGGATACAATGATACCTTGTGTGGGTGCAAGCAAAGCGTGCAGCACTACTAGGGAGGACACTTTAGGACTGTGCAAATACCCAGTGGCACAACATTGGGATGCAATACTGGTGGACTGCCAAATATTGACACAGACACCAGAGGACACACATGACTGATGCAAGAGCATGAGATTGGAAGGTGCGAAGACTGTCCAATGTTTCCAAAGGCATTAGGAGCTGGAACTACTGCGTTATGATGGTGCGTGGCGCCGCTCAGATGTCTATGATCAAGTATGAGCACTGGCATTGCTGGTTGTTTGTGAAGGAAATGACAAAGTCACACTTCACTATATCTGCAGACTCAAGTTGCTCAGGTTGGTTGAAATTTTTCTTTTTCACATGATCAAGAATCCTGCAATGTAAGCTTCATACTGAATTTGTCGTTTGTCAAATTCCACCCAGGAGATATATACCTTTTGTAATCCGAAGCAGATGATTAGTTGCCTCCTGTATTGTCATGCAAGCTGTACTGTAAGAGATAACCACTAAAATGCAATAAAGAGATTCAAACAACAACAAAACAGATAAGGTCCAAACACTCGTACACTCTAGTGTCCCCACTTTGGTTGACAAAACGAGGTGGCTAGAACATTTATCAAAAGGACACCCTTCAGTGTCCCAGGTGTAATCACCATGATTAAAGCTCCATTAAGAGTCGGGTAGACCCTTGGATAACAGTGCCTCGACCTTGTCGGCAATAATCAGTATTATCAGCCTCCCTCCTAATTCATGCCTCAAGCTTACCACTCTGAAAGTCCCGTGTTCTATCCAAGCCTGTCCAGAAGGCCCTTACACTGCATTACCAAAAACCTGAGCAGCTGTTTGACAGGCAGGAATTTACAAAACAGCCCCTGATTCAGGGAAGCCCCTCTGTTGATGGTGCCACTGAGTTAGTCGGATTGTCTTTCAGAAATGGAAATTCCTACCGTCTGTTCTCTTGTCCCTTCCTCCCCTTTAGTCAAAACATCCTCTATGTTGGAAATATTGTTCTATGCTTGACCCCAAAAAACTAACATGAACCCTGAAAAACAATCAAAGATGTAAGCAATGAGTCAAACAATGACCACTCAAGGGTTAGACTCTAAAAATGCCAATTCAGTCAAATTTCACCGTCAAAGCCATGGTCAACCATGCATGAACCTTAAAATGAAATTATGGAAATCTATACTGTGTTACTTATGTAAAGTAAGTAAATTGTACTTGCCGTGACTGACCACAAACTGTAAACATGGTTATGCTGACACTATAACCTGAATTGTATCATCGGTGATGAGAATTACAATAAATACCTATTTGGCTCCATGACTTTGTGTCTTGCAGTTTTTACTATTTTACAATTTCATATATTTTGTAGTTAGTCGCTCGGTCCATTTAGTCAAGTTTACAGCCAAGTGCCACATACTGGGACCGTGTGCCCAATGATTCAGTGCAATGCATCTTTCTGATCTTTAATCCTCCATGTGGAAAGGGTATGTTTAGCTCAGGCTCTCTACTTAGGTTCCTTGCAGATAAATGATGCTGGCAGCTTCTGTCTGTGCTGGCCTTTGCTGCACTGCTCGAAGTCACTGCTATTTTTCATCATAACTATGTTTCGCATCCTGCGGCTTATGCTGAATATATTTACAAAGAAGGGCCCTGAGGCTTTTTGTATTAGTTTTGGAGGATGACATCAGGCAGATGGGATTTATAAATATATTATTCCCATCCACTGCTTCTGAAGGAGGGTTGCTTTCATGTAAAGCTGATAAAATAATGGCTAAAATAAACACCTGAGCCTCATACAGTGTTGAAGCCTCTGAGAGCCATTAGAAGCCTTGGCATTTGGCCTACAATTTATTGGTACACAAGCACTATTTATTATTTTTTCATAGAGCACCAGCATGTTTGACCAAGCTACCACGGAGGATGAACACAAATTGAAAAGAAACTTATACAGTTTATTAGCATACTTTTGAGTATTTTTCTGTTGTCTCATAATTATTAGGCACAGGCTGAACACTAACATCATCGATTAAACTGTGGGGAAGTATTGATTTGCTAATAGATCCATAGAAGGCAAAGAACAAAATGATCTACAGATTATGTAATATGGAGAAACTGAAGGCGGGATTTAGAGGTTGGCAGATGGAATAGTGTGGGTCGGAATGGCAGAGGACATTACCTCTGCCATGCCAAGGGTACTCCGCCAGCGAAATGTAGAGATGACTACTGGCCCCGTGCCCAACTCTGTACATTGATATGAGCTGCCGTCATGGCTGTTCTCTTCAATGTAAGAAAAGAAATGGGTATGGCTGCCATTGATTTTCCATACTCCAAACCTTTCATGGCATTTTCTTATTTTTCCAAAACAAATTCTCAAAGTGGAAATTTGGCCCTATTCCATCCGGCAGTTGGAGGAGGATTCCAGTCGACAGAGCAAATAGGGTCTCCACCAAAGAAATACTAAAGGTCCATCTCTAAATGAGGCGGCTCCAGTGCTTAATTTGAGCCAGGGCTTTCCGGTGCTCAGCACCGGCCCATAATTGGTCTCCGGTGCTCGGTACCGGCACCTAATTGTTAACACCATACTTAAAACAGTCCACCACATGGTGGCGCTGCTCATCTAATTTTGAGAAGAGCAGAACAACGGGAGTTTAGGAATATGATATACATTAAAATTGCTAATATCTGCCACCCCACCCATTTCTTTAGCTTTGGGGACCTGGAATAATCTTAACTGTCGCATTTACAAGCGAGAGTGATGGTTTGCAGTTGTTTTGGCAGCGATGACAAGGGCGATGGGTGGTGCAAGCAGCAGTGGCCTCCTGGTCAGAAACCTGGCAGTTAAAATTTTACAAATTAAGCACTGGGCTAGACCAAGGGTTCGGCAGGCAGGATACTCCATCTCGCTTGCCACAGAGTACCACGTTCGCCAAACCTTAAAACAGGCCCTAAGTGTTTTTGTTCTCCTTTAGTGTCTTTAGCAATAACATAAGTTAGGTCTGGTATTTACCAATGATTCTTTATTTCTTCAGCAGAAATGTATCCTGTGATTGTCTCAGACTGAAATCAGTGTCCCAGCCCTTCTACTTCTACTTGTGTTGGCCCACCTCCTTCCATCCACATGATACTTTATCTAAGCATTAGCTGTACCTTGCATCTCTGTAGTGAACTTATGCTCCCACAATGGTCACTAAGTACTTAACATATAGCTTGGCTTAGCGAGATCCTGGTGTTCTGGAAGATAGAGTCAAGTTCTACAGAGTTAACATAAAGTATTCCACCAAACCATTTGCTTGTGGCTGGAGCTGTGCTGTTTTGCTGTGAGTGACACCCATGTGTTTCAAGATTTTCATAAAGTCTGCACCTCTGAATGAGTACCATGATTTGTTTTGTCTAGGATTAGTAGTAATGCACCACAGCAGGTGGATGATACCTGAAGAACCTGTGGGAATTGGCAACATTTGTCAATGGTCATGAGCCAGTACTTCAGACTCCATCAGACCATAATGGTCTGTTGCCAGTACAGTCAGAACAGGTTCAGAAAAATCTGATATTTTGAGCATTTCCCATCATGACAGCTTCATTGTGCATTGAAATGTGACGTGACCAGATCACTGCATCAAAGGGCATGTCTATCGTCAGACTCCAACCTTTTCTGTGAGGGGTTTCTTCATGGCACTCATGCCTCTGTGGCTGTCAATAAAGCTACAGAAGAAGCCAATGAAGCTCTACATTTGTACAACTCCAAAACCCCACATCAGCAGATTCAGTTGTCTTTGTATGCGCTTTTATCAAGGCACATATTTAAAATGAAAACATTTCCCTGCATGGACTAAAAACAAACATCTCTTATCTGAGCAGCATAGTAAATCGATATTAACTTAATAAGAATGCAATGCAACATGTATTAACTCTCTCGAAAATACAAATAAACCAAGCCAGTCTCTTTTCTATCACTGCAACCTGTCTTCCATGATCCAAAATATTACAAGGAGGGCAAACGCTTGGACACGTGACTTGACGTACATTCAAGCGTGAGACCACACCCCCATGTTGGGACGCGCACACTACTGCTCCTGGCTGTTTGACTGCTCTGCAGTACCCCCTTGCAGCGTATGGTGGTTCCTCAGGAGTGCAGGCAGCTGGGGGGAGACTGCAAGACATCTTGCATGGCCTGTGAAAGGCAATCTAGCAAATGATGAAGGCAGCATGGAGACAGTGAGGAGACAAACAGAGACCTGATCAGTTGAGCGCGCCTGGAGTCCCGCTTGGCCTACCTGTGGAAGCTGTGTCGCTCTCCTAGGAAGCTGGGAGTTGAGAAGTGAGTATCCCAGATAAATTGTTCCTGGAAATTTTATTTAGGGTCACCTGCTTAGTGCTTATTTACCCCTTTCGAAGCAGTATACTTTGACAGCTTCTCAATGCCTGTCAATGCTAAAATATGTCATAACACAAACCAACTCTAACGCGACAAGTGCTATGGGGTAAAGCTCATACTGCCATACAAAAGAAAAGACCACAGGGCTGTTAACTAAAAGAAGTGCTTTTCACACTCCAATGAAAGGCAAAATATATCCCACAACTTCCAAGGTGTGGGGAGAATGTGGCTCTGAAATCCAAGGCACGGCAAATGAAACAGGAACATTTAAGGAAGCTAGCGTTTGCTTCAGTATAGAAACTGTCTAGCCTCCTCGGGATAGAATGGCAGCGTCCACCAAGGAGAATGGGGGGGATGAAGGAAGAGGTACGCTATCTTTAAGCAATAATACACAGCAATTAATTCCCTGTGGTGTCAAAGTACTAAGAGCACTGGGAAGCTGGCCCGGATATGCTAAATTCTAAACAATAAAATTGACATGGACATACGGGAAAGACAGGAAGGCGATGACAGGAACCTCGAGCCTGATAAAGCCGATCAGAAGGATGGTATGGTCAATATGGATAGGGCCGGTCCTTTGTGTATGGCAGCCAGTGGGTCCAGTGAGCTCCATGTGAGGGGTTAAGTCAGGGGCGCAACACAGGCCCCCGCATCCCCCACAGTGCGGGGTGCCTGAGCTTCAGGGCCCCCCCCCCCAGCACAGTAGCCGGGCCTGAGAGCTCCGGATTCATTCCGGAGCGGGCCCCTCCATGTACTTTGCAGGGGGACCCCCCTCAACTTTCGTTACTCCAGTGGGTTAAGTTGCACTCTCTTCAAAAGCATTGAATTTGGTTTCCTCTCTTGTGAACTTAACAAGCATGGAGAAAGTCTTCCCAGTATTCAACACAGCAAATAAAGTGGCTATAAATGCAAAGTCAGATGGTTACCCAAGGGAATTGGAAGGAGGAAATAGTGAGGTAAGGGGATCATAGCCGGGATCCCAGCTAAATTGTATGGAATTGGACCCAGCACACTTGTGCCATGAGAATTATGTGAACCAGTCTGACTGTGTATTAGATCCAGAAAGAAACATGATAAACACATGCCTGCTGTTCAAAAAGTGCCTCCCAAGGTGGTGGGCACAAAAATGTAATCTCTATTGGTGACAATATTGGCGGAAATACAGGATCATAAAGCAAGCCAAAATTCGCTGGCGCACACATTAGGTAACAGGATGGCAGAAATGAAAAAAATTGAGATTTCTGGGGGTCAATTTGAGGATATGACAACAAGAAATTTGGATCTTGAGGACTGTCAAAGTGAATTGCTAAAAATGAACTGTACTCTTAGAAAAGGAGCTTAGCAGTGTGGAACAGCAATGGAAGACCATGGGAATCATTCAAGAAGGGGCAATCTTAGATTTGTGGTATGCAGGTCTTCCCAGATGTATCATTTGAGATTCTAATAGACGCAAGAAGTTATGGCAAATGTTTCCATTATTTTAGCCTGCTGCGGGGTAAGCCAGGATTCTGAAGTCTGAACGTTTTGTTCAAGGGAACTTTGAAGGTGTTTGATGACTTTCAGAGAGCACAACATTTCCTGCAGCAACTTCAGACTTAATATATTGCAAGATAGAGATTATAATTATAATTATAATTGATTTGAAAAAGCTAATGAGAATGTTTTTCAGAGCCTGAGTATGACTAGCTAAACAATATGCTTCTTTATTCCATATTTGAACTTTTGGGGACATCAATGCATAAGGTAGAAGTATGTGTCTTCAAAATAAGTATATTTTGGGATCGATCTCCTTAAAATGTCATAAAATACAATTCATCTTATAAAGCTTTATAACAATATTCGTATTTAAAAAACAGCAAAAATGCAAAAAATTATTTAAAACGGTGATAAATACATTCCTTGAATAAAAAAAACATCTAAAATTATTACACAATATAATGCTTCAAGCTTATAAGGTTCATACGACAACATAGAAGTGAACCACGAGCTAAGTATGCAAGATCAATTTAAGATATGAATGACCAGTTGATTAAAAAATCATAATGGTAGATCCAGTCATGTGTCAAAGAATAATGGGATCGAAGGAGTGCATTGAGGTAGACTAAATACGGATCTTAAAAAACTTTTCTCCCTAATGGTCAACCCAGTAGTATTCCCTACACCCACGTTTTCTTCCCCATAGAGAATAAAGAGATGCATTTTGTGCCTTTGTGCGATAAACCTTAATAGCCAAGGAGGCGTTTTTGGGAGTTGTAGCTGTATCTCTTGGTGACAGCAGCGGCGCTGTGTGTTATAAAGTGATTTCACTTTTCTGTATTTGTGACTTCAAAGAATATGATATATCTATTCTGACCCTCAAGTAATCAAAACTGTCAACTACTTGCAAGGTCAGTCCCTTCATCAAGAACCCTCCTCTCAATAACCTATGGAGATCAAACACCATAAGCTTTGTTTTTAACGTATTCACTTCCAAACCTTGTAGGTCACAAAAATAAGCAATATTTGCAAACTAGAGTGGGAGAGACTGAAAGGGTGTTGACTGAAATTAATAGAACTGAATGAAGATTCCTACCAATTTAGAGGAGTCGTAGGTATGGACATAATTTTTGTAGAGAGAGCGCAGTGTGGGGCCAGTACAAAGCCTTGGCGCACTAAACAGGTACATGACATGTGAGCTTGTCCCTCCCCCATGTCACATGGGCAAAATTAGCCTCAAGAAGCCTAATGAGAATTATGAGATTCACTCCCATTGACTCTAGAGTAGACCACAAGCATTGCCTACGGACAAGGTCAAACGTTGCTCTTAGGTCCACAAAGTCCTTAGTGAGCCTCAGATATTTCCATATATGATGTTTAAAACGGAAAATCTGATCAATCGTGCAGACCTATGTATGGAATCCAGCTTGTTAGGGGAACAGAGTCTGAGATCCTGTTATCAAGTTTTACAGTTTGTATAAAATCTGGCAGCAAAACACTATCTGGATGTTATCTATTAGGCTGATAGTCGATAATTGCCAGGAACAGCCCTGTTCCGTGTTTTGAATATCTGTATAATTTCATCACCACACCAAGAAGCAGCAATTCTTTCCATTGCCATAATCATGTTGGACAATAAGTTAATATAAGGGCCCCATACGACAGGGTCAGAGTGAAATAAATTGCCTGGAATCTTATCGGGACAAGTGTGTGAGTACATAGCTTAGAAACTGAATTTTCTTCATGTGATTGGTGCTGATTGAATAACGGAGGGAAAATAAGGGGTGTCACTGAGAAAGTTGATGATTAAGGGCTAATTAAGGGGGACAGTGGCTTCGACCATATGGAATTCCAACAAGATGCAGCATAGCACAGTAAGGAAGTGGGGATGGACACCACGATGACCAGGAACTTAAGGTTGCAGCAGGGGAGTTAAAAACAGGGGAGGGGGTCGGTAAGTGGGAGGTACATGGGAATTTGGAGATGGAGTAAAGGAGGGGGAGGCAACTCCAGCGAGGGGCTTCAGGAAGCATTTAGGGAAAATAAAATGGTTTCCTACAGGGTTTGATCAAACTAGTCCAACAAAGAAAAACTTGTGAATCATGAAGATTTTCTGAGGTTTGCAAAGCGTTTAGCGTTTGTAAAAGAATATATTTAAACCCATGCTTTCTTTGAATTGTGGGGGTGTCTCTTTGAATGTAAATGGGGTGAACAATCTACAGTAGTGCAGAGCAGTTATTGATCACCTTGTTCAGCAGAAGGTTACATTTGCCCTACTACAGGAGATGCAGATAAAAATATCAAAGATAGAATCAATAAACTGAGGCCCTTTTCAATTAGTGGGATGCTCCTCCTCATTGACAGCTCTTGTGGAGTGGCAATGTTAGCCTTCTGAAACTTTGTGGGCAGAAAACAGAGTTGGTGTCTGATCATTCAGGAAGATAAGTAGTGGCTGAGGTACTCATTTGATTAATTCTATGGGTCATCTTCGGATGAGCCTCAGCTGCTGTATGATTTGTCACTTCAGTTGGTTGATTACCCTGGAAAAATAATAATTGGCAGAGATTTTAATTTTTTTCAAGCAACAGATATAGTTGTAAGCAGGCGGTTGGTCTTACAAAGTAAACCTAAGGTTGCCAGGCCAATGCTGAAACTTAAGGAGAAGCATAATTTAATATATCCCTGACGTTCTACCAATCCTATGTGTAGGCGGTTCTTTCTTTTCTCCCTGCCATTTTCCAGCTTCAAAAATAGATTATTAGGGAGGAGCCTAGCGCTTGACCAAGATGGCTGCGTGAGCTTTGAGCTCCCGAGACCCTCGCGCCCTCCGTCAACTATCCTGTTCTTCATCCTGCTTCTTATGCACGGTACCCTGCAGATGAGTCATCGCGGGGGAGATTGACGCTGTCCGGGCTAAAATCGTCAGCCGGGGACCGGAGTTGTGGACGACGGCAGATTGCGGCCTACCTCCGAAGGATGCCAGGAGCTCGCGTTGGCAAGATGCCCGGCCACTAATTGAACAACAGCGGGCCTGTAGGGGGTGAACGGGCGGATGGAGACCGTCGCACTTTCACTTTCACTTTCTCGCCCTTTGTCGGCTCCGGCCTGAGAGTGCTTCCTGAGGCTCCACGGACATCTGCAGGACTTGCGCTCGACCCTGGTCGATGAGTGACGGTCCAGCCTGTCTTATTTCGCTTGGTGCGGGACGTTTCTCCGTAATTGTCTACATCCACTCTGAAATGTCGACCAAAGCAGAGGCTGACAAGCCGAAATTCAAGGCTACCAGACGGGGAAGCTATACCCAATCCAACAATATGGATCGATATGCCCAGCAGAAGGGGTCGCCTGGAGGATCGGGACAGTCGCTGGAAGCACAGAAAGCTGACTCGTCCCCGGCCTCGGAGCTGTCGTTGCAGGATGTCATGGGGGCTATTGAGGGGATGCAAACATCGATTGGGCGACAGTTTGATGCCTTGGCACAAAAAGTGGACACGATTTTGGCCGATGTTAACTTGATATGCGCGGATTTGGCCAAAACCAATGAGCGGGTCAAGTCCCTGGACCTCAAGACTACTGGCCTTGCGGATGATGTTTTGGGACTGCAGGCGGAGGTCGAGAAGCTGTGGACTGCTAGTGACCTCTCCGCCGTCGGCTGGAGGAATTTGAAGGTCGGGCCAGGCGCAACAATGTGCGCATTACGGGAGTTCCGGAGTCCTCGGAAGAGCGCCCAGTGGACCTACTCGTTGAAGACTTGGTGGTGAACCATCTTGCGCCTAAGGGCCTTGGAAAGTTTTTTGCCGTAGAACGGGCTCACAGGGTGCCTGGCGGGAGGCCTAAGGCGGGAGCTCCCCCGAGACCGATTGTCGCCCGGATCTTCCATTTTCGAGATCGGGACGCTATCCTGCAAGCGTCGCGGGTGACGGGCCCGGTTCCTTTTCAGAACGCCTCTGTGAGCTTCTATCCTGACTTTACCCAGATGGTGCAGAAGCAAAGGCAGTGTTTCCTGGGGGTTAAGAGACGCCTTAGGGAGATGGATTTGAAGTACGCTATGCTTTTCCCTGCCAGACTACGTGTTGTGTATGAGGATCGGACTTTCTTTTTCGACTCGCCTGAAATGGCCGGAGATTGGTTGGACGCTCTGCCACGGCGACGGACCGGCGGGGACTGTGTCACGGGAGTGGACGGTGGCCGGGCTGAGCAGGAGTGATGCCCCGGGTGTCAGGCTGTTTTGTTTTTGCCCCGGACAATGACTTGTGGCTAACTGCAGTAATGGGGGGGGTGGCGGAGGGCTGTACGGAGCTCTTTCCTCCCTCGGGGTTCTTTTTGTAGATTTGTTTTTGATAGGGCGACAGAGACACTGCAAGTTGGGGGGGCTTTGTAAGCTGACGCAGGGGTGCAGGGAGGGGGGAGGATTTGGGATGTTGGGGGGGTTTTTCTTGCAAGGCGTAGCAATGGTTGTCGGGATGGTTTGGTGGGGGCTTTTCGGGGGGGTGGAGGTCTCTTGGTGTTTGGGGATGGGGGGTAGGGACCTAAATATTGTTAGCTGGAATGTTAATGGCTTGGGTGATCGTATTAAGCGGGGGATCGTCTTACAATTCCTGAAGCGGACCTCGCCTGATGTTGCCCTATTGCAGGAGACACATCTTGTAGGGAATATGTGTTATGCACTTAATAGGAAGGGTTACAAATTCATTGCCCACTCTGGATTTTCATCGGGCTCCAGGGGGGCGGGCATACTCGTTCGAGCCTCACTGCCACTCGAGGTTGATTCCACTATTGTTGACGATAGGGGGCGGTTCGTAGCTGTGGCGGGGTGATGGGAGGGTAGAACGTTGGTATTGGTTTCTGTGTACGTTCCTCCGGCCCTGCAGGCCTCCACGTTTGCGGATCTGGGGAGGGCCCTGTTGGAACTCCCTGAGGGGCTGCTGGTGGTGGGGGGAGATTTCAATGCTGTTGGTTCTGGGCTACTTGATAGGCACCCGCCCAGGGATACCGGGGGGGCTCAGAAGTGGCTTCCTGACTTCATAGACACTTTCGGTTTGGTGGACTGTTGGAGACTCCGGCACCCCACCCAGAGTCAGTATACCTTTCACTCCGGGGCGCATGGTAGTCTCTCCCGGATTGATTACTTGCTCACCCTGGCTGCGCATGCCTCGCTAGTTTCTGAGGCTAGACACATGGCACGTGGCATATCTGACCACTCACCGGTGTGGGTCCGTTTCGATATTGGCCGGGTAGGAGGGGGTAGGGTGGCTCCTATTAACCCCTGGTACTTTCGTGACCCCAAGACACGCAGGGCATTACTGAAGGCAGTTGATCACTATTTTCAGGACAATCAGGACTCGGTTGATTCAGCGGTGTCTCTGTGGGAGGCGTTTAAGACCGTACTGAGAGGGGAGGCCCTCTCATTGGTGGTGGCCGCCAAGCGACGGAAAGATGCCGAGGTGATACAGATTGAGGATGAGATCGCGGCTCTAGAGGTAACCCTGGAGGAGGAGGTTACAGCGGACACTCTGCATAATTTGAGTTTGAAGCAATCGGAGTACATGGATCTGGCGGAGAATGCTGCCAAGACCCTTAGTAGGGAGCAGCAGGGCCGCCTGTATGATGTTGGGGATAAGGCCGGGAAACTGCTGGCATGGTTGGACAAAAAAGAGCGGGTCAATAGAGTGGTGCCGGAGTTAACGATGGAGGAGGGAGAGGTTGTTACTGACCCCGAAGCTATAGTCCAGCGTTTCTCGGATTATTTCAGCGTAGTGTACACCTCGGTTTCAGACAGGCCGACTGCGGACTCGTGTGACCTTTTGCGTGATATCGCTCTGCCCTGCCTTTCTGACGTAGATAGGGACGACCTAGATGGTGATATAACGGTTGATGAAGTAGCGGGTGCTATTCGGGCGTTGAACTCGGGTAAGGCCTCCGGTCCGAACGGTTTGCCTATTGAATTGTACAAGCTTTGTCCGGATAAGGTCGCTCCTCACCTGCGCGCCATGTTCGTGGAGGCGCGGGCGAATGGGTCTCTGCCGCTTGATCAACGACTGGCAACCATAGTGGTGATACATAAGGAAGGTAAGCCCCGTGACAAGTGTAGTTCCTATCGGCCGATATCGCTTCTTAATGCTGAGCCGAAAATCCTCGCTAAGATCCTGGCGAACCGCTTGGTCCGGGTGCTTGAGGAATTGATCCACCCGGACCAATCGGGCTTCATTCCGCATCGTAACACTGCATTAAACCTTAGGCGTCTTCATGGGGTGATTGCTAGGGCGGGCACGCTGCGGGAGCCAGCTATTGTGGCGTCTCTTGACGCCACGATGGCGTTTGATATGGTGGAGTGGCCATACCTGTGGGCGGTGCTAGCCAAGTTCGGCTTCGGGCCTGGTTTTGTGGACTGGGTGAGATTGCTTTATGAGGGTCCCCGTGCTAGTGTTGTGGTAAACGGGAGGGCGTCCAAGCCGTTCAGGCTTGGGAGGGGCACCCGGCAGGGTTGCCCCCTGTCGCCTTTGTTGTTCGCCCTTGCTCTCGAACCACTGGCGGCGTGGATACGATGGCATCCGAGCATACGTGGGCTTCGATGGTCCCCCGATCACGAGGACCGTATCTCACTTTACGCCGACGATATCCTATTATATCTCGCCTCGCCCCAGAAGTCTCTCATAGTGGTTTGCGACGTCTTGACTTCTTTTGGTAGGAACTCGGGCCTTGTTATCAATTGGGGAAAGTCATATCTGTATGTTTTGTGTGGCGATGTTCCGCCTGTCCCCCGAAACAGTTCGATCCAGATCGCCCAGCAGGGCTTCCGGTATCTGGGGATCTACATCTCCACTGACTCCATCTTGCGATATGAGAATAATCTGCTCCCCCCCTTGGCGCGCCTGCGGCGGGATGCGGCGGGCTGGCGGCGGTTGCCGCTCTCCCTCCTCGGGCGCGCCGCGTTGTTTAAAATGATGTCTCTTCCCCGTTTCCTCTACGCCTTGCAGAATACCCTTGAATGGGTCCCGCCTAGTTACTTTCGAGAAGTCGAGAGCCTCCAGCGTTCGCTATTGTGGGACGGGCGGCCGCGCATAGCGATCGCTAAGTTGACGCTCCCGTGGTACGATGGTGGTATTGCGCTTCCGGACATTCGAAGATACTACTGGGCTACCCAGTTGTGCGCGATCAATCATGGTGTCTATGGCTCGGCGTTGAGCCCCGGCTATGCTATGGATCGGTGGTTACTGCGTGGGGGTAACTACCACAGAGCTTTGTACTCGAAGTCGTTGGACTCGTCCCTAACGGGGCCCACTGGGGTGGCGGTGCGGGTGTGGAAGTTGGCGACGGACTCCCTGGGTTGGGGGGGCAGGCTTACCCTTGCTACCCCGTTGTTTGATTCTGATATCCTGGGGAAGCTTTGGCATACAAAAGGGTTTGAGAAATGGGACCTGATCGGTATTTCCAGGGTCGGAGACTTGTTGGCTAAGGGCTGGGTGAAGTCCTTTGAGGAGCTGCAGAAGGAGTATGAGCTGGGGAGCACTGAGTTTTTCCGCTATGCCTAGGTGCGTCACGCCTTGCGGTCAGTCCTCGTAGAGGGTGAGAAGGTGCCTGCGTCCTCTCCGTTGGAGGACCGAATTCTGGATGGCCATATGCCGGAGAGCGCGATCTCTCTCATCTACAAGAAACTGATTAATGTCCGGGCCGACCTTCTTCGGGGGGTTGCGGGTCAATGGACTAGAGATGGCCTCGAACTGGATGACGAAGATTGGCAATCTGCAGTTTCTTCTCCTAGGGAGGTTGCGATTCCGTCGCGTCTGCGGCTAGTGCAGCTCAAAATACTCCATCGAGTCTACGTGACAGGCCCTAGGTTGGTCCGCATGGGCTTCTCTGAGGAGGGTTTATGTAAGCGAGGCTGCGGCATGGTGGGTACCTTCTTACATATCATCTGGGAATGCGGCGTGATCGTGGAGTTTTGGAGGCGAGTCTATGCAGTGATGGGGGAGGTGACGGGCATTGTCATGCAGCCGGAGGCTCGGTGTTGTCTCTTGAACGTCTGGGGTCCTACCGATCTTGATGACGCACAGACTCAGTGGGTGACCCTGGGGAACATGGTGGCTAAGCGGGACATCGCGCGCCTGTGGGGTTATGCTGGGCCTCCTGCGCTGGCAGCGTGGAAGGAAAATATGGATTGGAGCATGCTCAGGGAAAAGACAGTGTATTGTGCTAGAGGGCGCCCTCGGAAATGGCATGCAGTATGGGGGCGATGGAACCACTACAGGGGGGACATATGTCTGCCCCCTGATCCGGACCCGCCTGAGGAGCAATTTTCCCCTTGACATTCTTTCCGGCTATGTATTTATTGTTGATGACTGATTGCCTTTTATGAGTCTCTGCTTTCCCCCTCCCTCCTCTCATTATAGCTTTGTTTTTGGTGGACGAAATGGGACTAGCTCCCCCGGATGGGCACCCATCATGTGCATTCGAAATTTATCGCCTTGCTAGTGTTTGGTTTGTGTTTGTGTTTATTTAAAACTGAACCTTTTCTGGTTCTTCTTTCAGTACAGTGCGAACGCTTTTCTGTGTTGCTCAACTTAAGCTGCCGAACCTCTGGGTTGTCGGCTGAATAGCTGTGTTCTGGATTTATTGAATAAAGGTTTGAAAAAAAAAAAAAAAAAAAGATTATTTTCTCACTAAAAAAGATATAATGCACATTACCTCTTCAATTAACTCGAATTCTCTATCTGATCATGCAGTCACTAGTTTAGAAGAAGACCTCTCCGCTAAGCAGGCCCAAGCTTATAAATCTGTCCTTAAATAGAGATCTGCTAGCAGAAGAGTCTTTTGTCAAACAGATGAAGACTCGTACAAGGTTGTGTTTTTGAAGAAAATAAACCCTCCTCTTCCATGGTAAATATCTGGGAAGCACTCAGATCAACTATACAGGGAGAGATAGTTGCTTTCCAATTTAATTTTCATAGATTGAAGAGTCTGAAATTCAAGGAATTGATGTAGGCTTTTGTCCAGACAGAATTAAAGCTCTCTCAAGTAGATAGTCCACAGTATCATCTGGTAAGAGAGAGAGCTAAACGAAAGCTACAACAATGTCTGATTGAGAATCAAGTTCATAATAGCAGAACAGTTGGACAACAGCTATATGAAGAGGGAGACATAAGTGGGTGGCTGCCAGCCTGAAGATCACGAATACGACAATACAAAAGTATTGTTCTAAAAATCAGGGATCCATCTAAAGACATTCTGCTGCATGAAGCACCTCAAATGAAGGAGATGTTTCAACAGCACTTTGGAAACCTTTACACAACAGTGAAGCTTTCAGGATATAATGACATAATAAACCTTCTGCCTAGATTATGGCTCCTGCAGTTAACAAATAAAGCTGCACAAAATCTCGTCCATCCAATAAAATTATAGGAAATTGAGGGAGAGGACAAGGCATTGCCTAGATGCAAGGCAGCAGTTGAGAATGGGTTTCCTTCAGAATTTTACCAGATGCTTCTTCAGGAATTGAGAACTGCTATGATGGATATTGGGTGAAGATGCTATTCCACTTTCATTTCATAAATGGCTCCTTGCCTGCTTTTAAAAAAGAAAAAACTCAAAAGACATAGGGGCAGATCTATGTTTCCTGGAGCATCCCTGCAAATCAGCATAGATGCGCCAGGAAATATGCGTCACGCAAGTTTACCCTTGCGCCACCACAGATGCGCCGCATTTACAAAGCGGTACAAAAGGGGGTGGTGATGGATGGAGCATCAGAACCAATCAAACACTCACACCCAGTCAACAGATCTGGGTTTGATCCATCACCGTTCTTTAGCCCACTCTGCCACCCCAGATTGGTTCTGATGCTCCGTCCATCGCCACCCCCTTTTGTACCGCATTTACAATGCAGCACATTGTGGCGCAAGGATAAACAGATGCGTGACGCATCTGAAGGCGTAAGGCGGCGCATTTCTGGAGTTGCGACGCAGCTCCAGCAAGGCTCGGGGGTGCCCTATCGTCACAATGCTGCGTCAATCCTTACGCCTGCTTCAAGTAGATTTGACTCAACCACTTTTCGGAGGCGTTCCTGCGCCGGAACGCCCCCCCCCTGCACTGGTACGCCCACATGTGGCGCAAGCTTTACACACGCACGCAGGGGAGCCGGTGGGGTTGCGGGGGCTTTTGGGCTATACAGTGCCCTTGGTGGGCACTGGGGCAACCCACTTTTATGAAGAAAAAAAACATTGCCAGCTCCTCTGCAGCCCATGGGGTGGCTTGAAGGAAGCCAGTGTGAGCCTCGGGGGCCCTAGGACCCCCCTTGTGTACCCCATCAAAAACTTAATGCTGAGGGGTGCCCCATGGTGGGCACCAGGGCACCCCAGTTTGTTTTGTTAAAAAAAAAAGGGCAAACATTGCCAGCTCCTGCGGGCCCATGGGGCTGCTTGCTGGGAGCCAGCGGGGCTGCTGGGGCTCTAGGCCCCCACCCTACCTCCCAACAAAAAAAAGATGTTGGTGTCCAGGGTGGGTACCAGGATATCACAAAACTATATTCAAACAATAATGAATAATAAATGAGTGGTGGAGCTGTTCATTTATTATTCATTGCTTCTTGCACAGAATGACCCATAATACCCTGCAAGTTCTCTCTAAACTTTATTTGGAAATTGATAGTGTCCCTGGAAGGCATGAGGATTCCACCAAGCTTTTTAGTTATGTTGTGGGGGGATGCAGTGAGTGTAGCAGCCCCCCAGCAAAATGTAAAAATCAGTCAGCCTCCATCGTCATTAAATCCATGACTTAGGGAGAGATTATCATACTTTATATGTTAAACAATCCTAGCAGGAGCTCTATACACAGCTGGAGTGGTGAGCCCCCTTTTGGTCAGTTCTTTGGCTACACTTTGTAGCTTGAGAAGAGTAAAAAAAAGGCTCAAAGATCCTGTTGTTCCTTTTTTAAATAAGACTTTATTGCATTTTTATGACAATCATTTTTATTAAACATTGCACTGTGTGAATTAATGAAATGTACATTTCATTATAATTATTGGTTCTTTTTTTGACAAATACAGTACATTTGCTTCATATATCTTGATATCTTGTGACCACTTCATAAGCCAATAGGCCCGCATTTCAGATTTTGGTTTTCTGCCCTTTGACAAAAACTATAGGTCTGCCTTACTTAAAATGACATCCTCACCGTGCTCCCAACCTCCGCTGCCTGTGGCTCATGTGCAGTCGCGGGGGGGACCAGGGCCATGCTCAGAGTGGGGTGGTGTTAGGTTTGGTTATAAAACATTACATCACGTTAAAAAAGACCCTAGAAATTCACTGAAGAAGCAATGGTTAAAGTGACATTATAGTTAGATTTGGCAAAAATATCCTATTTTCTATTAAAGAAACCCTTAGAAATTCACTGAAAAAAATAAAGGTTAATGGGGTGTTAAAGTTAGGTGAAAATGTCAGTTAAAACATGGCATTTTACGTGAACAAAACCAATTAAATTCACTATTTATAGTTATCTCAAGTAGCTATAACTCATGCCCTAAATTAATTGTAACTCGCTCCCTTGCCATGCACTGCTTATGATCTCACATAGTACACCACTCATGACGTGTTCTATGACATCATTGATAACGTGACTGCAACATCTAAAATGACATAATTGATACCAAGACACTGCATGGCGGGGGATGTGTGTATATATTGATCTATATATGTACACATTTATACACACATAGAGAGTCAGATTCAAACATTTAAAACAAACACTGACTTGTATATGCCTCAAACAAGCACTGCTTTGCAGTGAAAGGTAGATAGTCAAATAAATGGATGTACGGAGGGGCAGAGCTCAGCTGCTGTGGTGAAGGGCGTAGGGTTGCCTGGGCAAATTCTTGGGCATCGACCCCAGCTGGCCACCCTCTAGTGACAACACTGTTCAGAATGGCACTTAAGTGCACCTATTTACATCTTTCCTCAATATGAACTGTTACTTCCCCTGTATTTTGGGTTTATATATGTTGACTGTTTTTTCCACCTTTCCTATCTACTGTTGGTTTTTAACTAAATTTATCATTGTAATGAGCTCTTATGCTTTTAGGTGAGATATAGGCTAAACAAATACACAAATACATGAATATATTAGAATGCAACAGAAACAGAAAACAAGCAGAAAAAAGCAAAATGCAACAGAGAAATGTTGAATAATGTAGAGAAATATCTAATGATAATCAAGGAGACTAGAAAGACTTGGGGGTTCATGTCCGCAGATAGGTGTATGGATTTGTTTTGCACAGATGCATGCATGGTACACATGCATTGTTGATGAGTTTTGGAAATGGACATCTTTTGCATGGTGTTCCCCCAGCTTTTTTCCATGATTGTTTTGCTGGCTGTAGAACTCTCTGCACTATACCCCTGCTAACCAGTGGTAAAGTGCTTGTGCTCGCCCTTTAAACTGGCATACCCCCAATGGCATATTTAACTTACCTATAAGTCCCTAGCACATGGTAAAAAGTGTAATGGAGGCTAGTATGTTGAATGTCACCAGTGGGCTTCAGCACTTATTGAGCCACCCACTACAGTGACAGTGTAAACATAACTGCAGGCCTAACCTTTGTAGCCTGGCTGTACAGTTTTAAACTGCAAATTCAATCTACTAAAATAATCCCTTTTGGCAGGTCTAAAAATTCCGATTATATATGTACAAGTCACTCCTATGTAGGCCTTACTGCCCATAAGACAGGGTGGTTGTTATTTACAAGTAGAATATGCAAAAGTGTAATGCTAAACATACCCTTCCAGTGAAAAAAGCCCCAAAATCTATTTGCACTATAACAAGGCTGGTTGTTCTATAGGAAAGCTTTGGGATGCTAATATTAAATATAATAATGTTATCTCCTGGCTAAGAAAATTAATTCTTGGACTTTTTGGAATATTTAGTCCAATTCACTGGTGATTTCAGATTTGTAATAACTATTTTTGAAAAAGTACTTCTAGAATGTTACCTTTTCCATGCCTTAAGCCTCTGGAGGTCCATTTGCATGAGCTCCAACTGTTATCTGGCAGCCTAATAGCCCCCTTGGTCAAGTACAAACTTTCCCCCAGAACATGGTCAAAGGGTGTCGGAAGGTGATGCTGTTCCCTTGACAGGATGGCCTATGGCCTGTACCAAAGCCCTTGATTAATTTCAAAGACGCCTACTCTGACAAAGGTGACTGCTAGCTGATTCCAGGGCAGGTCCCTCTTTTGTTCCCCCATTCAACAAGGCACCAATCTCAGTGGCGAGGAGCTGCACCCAGAACTAGTTGAGAGTGACCACAAAGGAGGGGCTCATTTCGCTGGCCACTGCTCTGAGGATGAGCACAGGAGCTCTATAGAGGAGTAGTAAGTTTAATGTTGGTTTTAGGTAGAGCAGGGTATACAGGACATGCTGCAACGTTTGTAGAGCCACCTCTTGGAACTTTAACCTCATTAGTTAGATTGGGGTTGGCCAGGAGTTTCACCCACCCACAGGCTGGTGCCAGGCATAACTGTGGCATCCCCAGTATCCTTCTCAGAACCCTTTTTGGACCTGTGGAAGATCAGTGGACTGGACCTGATGCTAGTGACCTGACAAGAGCCTTGAAGACTAGGCCTGCTGTCCTTCGTGTAGTCAGGACAAAGAAGTGAACTCCAAGGGTTCAAAGGCTGACCTTCTGTTCAAACTGCAGTAACACCACAAGCTACAAGAGGCCTTTTCAGCAACTTCCCAGCTGATCAGCTCCAATTGGACTTACCACCGACCCTGCTGCTGGCCTCTGCTGGAGTGAGTCTTGACCCCCAAATGTTTTCCCAAACTTCCTGGACCCTTGACTGGTGTCAAAGTGTACTCCTCCTAACATATCCTGAAACCTGAGACTTAAAACCGTTTTGACTTCAAAGACCTCAAGAAGACCGGGACCAACCTGCCGAGCAAATCCAATGAAGGTGCACTGCTGCAGGGCCAAAGATCCAGGCTGCTCCAGCTCGCAGCTTTTTCACAGCAGCAAATCCAATTTAGCAGGACCTTGCAGGGAAGGTATCCAGCTTCGTGAAGCCCTCTTCGGCTGCACCCTACAGCCTTTTCCCAGGACCTTATAATGACTGAGGCGGTCCATTGGACCGCCGTAGTCCTGGTAGTGGTCCAGGAACCACCAGTCTTGTGGTCCACCCTCCATATTCTGACTAAGGCGGTTGAACCGCCACTGGATCACTGCTACTGCGGGTGTTCCGCAATCCCTAAGCAGTGGCACAGCGGTCAGAGGCTGCAATACGCTGGTAGTGCCGCTGCAGCACCGCCAAGCATATTACGAGTTTCCTCACTGCTGCAGTTTTCATGGTGGTGAGCCCACTATGAAAAGTGTGGCGATAAGGAAACTAAGACGGCCCTACAGGGCTCCCTGGTGCCTCTGTGCCAGGGGATGCAAGCAGGGAGGCACATGGTGAGCCCCATGGCTGCATGCACCCCCAGTTACTGCATGACATGGACTTGACAGTGTATTCCGTACAGGAACGTACAATGGTGTTGTTCCCATCGCGGTGCCCTGCCAGCCGCCGCAGGACTGCTCAACCTTGATTTCAGTCGGAATCTGTCAGGCAGTCTCATTATGGGCGTGGTTGTCTTGGAGCCGGGCGCCGGTGTCGTGGCCTGCTCCAAGACGGCCAAACTCATACTAAGGCCCTTAGACAAATGACTAAAGGATGTTCAGGCATGTTACCAGGATGAATGGTGTCTCTATTTGATATCTAGATTTCCCTATGTAAAAGTGGATCATTTTGAGGTCATTGCAGTCATGGAGCAGTATAAAATTGTAATTCACCATTTGATTGCTCAAATCGTTGGAGATAAATCTAAGCTGACAGGTGGTGGTGTGAGTGGCAGGAAGAAATCAGGAAACTTTCCAGAGAACATGATGAACTATTGGTAAGAATTAATTCAGCATGTTTTCGACCATGAAAAATGAGCTACAGTCTCACAAATGTCAAGAATTAAGAAACACTTGATAGAGCAAAAATAAAATAGGTAGCGGGTATGAACGACTAATTGTAACTTAAAAACTGTGAAGGAGATATAGTTAAATTTTGGAAGCTAATAGAGCAATGGACTGCTAAAGCTGATGTAGTCAAAATAACTTTGATCTACAGAAATTAGAATCTTACGTGAGAGGTCTTTCTTACTCTGGATGCGGATGTAGTACTTTGAGGAGCTCCATTCCAGTTAAAATCCACCTGAGAAAGTCAAAGGATAAATCCTTACTATTAAAACTATTACATACGGAGAGGCATTGGTACCTGACGCAATGGCTAGTATGGCTCCGATTTGCTTTCCGGTATGATGGATATCAATATTGCATTTGGGATTTAACTCTGTAGTGTCTTGCTCACAAATACCATATGCCTGGGCAGTCCCTGTATCCATGCCAGTCTATACAAATGGTATCTGAGTCCCAAACGTACAGGTTGCTGGCTGTGGCCAGCATTTCCAGTAAAATGTTCACCGAAGAATTCTCTCCCCAGATTGCTGATTGCGTTTGCACTAACAGGTGATTTGCAAAAGCTCCGGCTAGGCTTTTCAAGGGCTGCTTTAGGGTGCATAAAACCCCTGTGAACTCCAGTTTGATGGATCTGGCAACCAATCCTTCCATTCTGTTGGGTTATAGATTAAGAAACCACGTTGGAATCCAAGGCACACAGGGCCTCATTTACCAATAATTGGCACAGGGCAGCGCCCCAAATCTTTTTGCTCCGCTGCTATACGCCATTTTGAAAGGGCAGGAATATTTATGAGATAACAGAACATTTCTGTCCTTTCAGCCAGCACCGGTGCACAATTTGGTGCTTAGCATTGGCAGGATTGTTTCTGTGCATGAAGGGGCACCTTTCTGCACAAAACCAATCCCAAGAAGCGTTCTCCTTGTTCTATGTGTGCGAGTTCAGCACTCATGAAAAGAGGAAAACAAGGGCAAAATAAAACATTTCTCCTTGTTACACTTGCTCTGAGGAGGCGTTCTGAAGAATAGAAAATCACAGTCTATGGCCTGGTGGTGAACAGGTACCTCCTCGTTACAATGCAGATGACACAGTATTACTGAGCCCAACAAGCAAAGCATACAGCTGCAATGTGACGTCACTAAGCTTGAAAAATATTGTCAAGAGAAAAATGTGAGAGTCAAGCAATCTAAAACCAAACCACATTCATATTTTTTGGCAAAACAATTTTTTTAGGGCAAATTCAGGCTGAATGGCACAAAACCTGGCTTCTGATAAATGAAAAGCTGATGGTCTCCACGCTGGAATGAAAAGAGTGCGCTGGTAAGGGTGTCAGTGCAAGCCTTGTCTCGTTTTAATAAACACAGTGGAAGGACTATCCATCCATTAGCTACAACACCCAACAAAATGATAATCTGTTGACCCAGAGTTCAGCACTCTCGTGGAATAAGGGCCGTAACTTGCATACTATTGAGGAGGTGTTACACAGGGAAGTGTTTAATGTCAGAAAATCAATTCAAGTTCACCCTTTGCTCTGGGTCTGATCCAGCAAATCGATCTGCACGCCCTTCAGTCTTGTTACCCCCATATCGTGATTAATGCAGAGGATGAAGTTTGCTGATGCTCTCGAGAAGCAACGTGGATTTTGAACATATTATACATAAAGCTTTGAAGTTTGCTGAATTCTCAGGCCTGTCTGGTTGTGTCAATGGCCAGCGAAGCTTGCACTGAGGTTTTAAACCGACTACTGTAAAACATTGATTGGCAATAATGAGCACCGGGCTCTCGATGTCAATTTATCAAGCATGCAGACAGCTTACTGTCAAATACTCGGAGATTCTAACTTCCACTTGGAAAATCTCTCCGATCACGATACCTCCAACTTGCGGGACTTTCTGAGTGATGTTGGTCTTGAACAAGTGGTGATTGGCGCCACACATACAGCCGGACACACACTCGACAGCATATTTACTAACGAATCACAATTGCACTTTACAGACACTCTCCCAATAGTTTGGTTGGATCACATGGCAGTATGTTTTGAACTACCTGCTCCCAACCGTCACACTCTTATTCCAGGAAAAAAAAATACATATTACTAGCAGAGCCTGGAACAAGATCAATGATGAAGAACTACAGGAGCTGCTAACAGCAACTTTGCCCTCTCTCTCCACAGAGTTGGAAGAGGCTGCCCAGTCATATACTACATGGCTTAAGGCAGCCGGAAATAGACTTGCACCAAAAAAACCTATCCGCCCTAATAGGGCTCGTCCATCCTCCCCCTGGTATTCTCAGGAACTAAGAGACCAAAATTTGGTCTGCAAACACCTTGAGAGAAATTGGAGAAAGAAATATATAGACAGCGATACGAACGAATATAAACTTAGCTTAACACACTATAAACAGCTGATTCTTAAAGCCCAACAAGAGTTTTTCACGAATCGTATTAACCTCCCAAAAAACTCAAGGAAAGAACTATTTAGAACAGTTACTTCATTAGCCTATCCGTCTGCCCCCACTGTTCTGGCGAATCAGGAACTATGTGACAATATTGGTCAATTCTTCCAGCTCAAATTGGAGTCAATTTTCTCAAATTTCACCAATGCAACAGTTAAATCTACTATCCTTCATTCCGATGCCAATCAATTAGGACAGGGCCCTAATACACACTTTGATAGGTTTGCCCCCGCAACACCCATAGAAATATCACAGCTTATCATGACAACGAAATCTGGCTCTCCCTATGACCCCTGTCCAATCTCCATTATTAAACAAGCTTCGGAACTAGTATCTCATGTCCTTTCTTCGCTCATAAACTCTATGTCCTCAGAAGGCAACTTTCCCAAAATCTGGAAAAGTGCATCTATTTTGCCTCTGCTGAAAAAACCCACTCTGGACCCTAAAGGCCCAAATAATTTCAGGCCAATTTCTAGACTCCCTCTCCCGGCGAAAATAGCAGAAAAACTTATGAACTCACAACTAAGCAGGTTCCTGCTAGACGCACAGGCACTGGACTCCTCTCAATTCGGTTTCAGAGCTGGGCATAGCACCGAGTCAGCCCTTATCAAGTCAATGGAAGAGATCAGATCCTCACTTGATCTAGGAGGTAAAGCTGTGATGATCATGTTGGATCTTTCCGCGGCCTTCGACACGGTCCATCGTGTTCTTTTGATGGACCGTCTGCGGGAGATCGGAATCCATGGTACCGCCTGGGACCTACTTGAATCCTTTCTCTCCAACAGACTTCAAACATTTGCTTTAGGGGATTTTTCTTCTAAACCGTTCTCCCTGCCGTGCGGAGTCCCTCAGGGCTCCTCCTTGAGCCCTACACTTTTCAATACATAGGTCTCATCACTGGCTCCACTTATTGAATCATACGGCTTTTCTCTAACCTCCTACGCTGTTGACACCCAAATTGTGGTGTCATTAGTGCCAAGTTCAATGGTGCGAACAGCTTCACGTCTCCAAGATTGCATGTCAGCGGTAGGAAGCTGGATGGACCAGAACTGCCTCAGACTAAACTCTGGTAAAATGGAGGTGGTGGTGTTCGGCAATGACCCCAGCTTCTGGACCCCGGCATGGTGGCCAGACTCTTTAGGCCTCTTACCCACCCCCAAGAAAAAAAGTTAACAATCTAGGAGTATGGGTGGACAGCAAACTCCGTTTTAAAGACCAGGTAAATGCGGTTGTATCCTCCACCTCCTTTACACTTAGAGCATGCAGAAAAATAATGCCTTACCTCCCCAAAGATAGTATTCAAACAGCCATCACCACTTTAGCTCTGTCCAAATTGGACTACTGTAATGGGCTTTACCTCACGCTGCAAGAAGGGCTCATGCATAAACTGCAGATCCTCCAGAACGCAGCAGCACGATTGATTAATAGTACACCAAAATATGCATCTATCTCAGCTGAGGTGAAAAAGCTCCATTGGTTGCCTATATGGAAAAGGACTCAATTTAAAGCTTTATGCCTGGTCCACAAGGCACTACATGGAGCAGGCCCTGAGTTTCTTAAGCAACAATTTGCCTGGTATGTGCCAAAAAGAGCGCTGCGCTCGTCAGAGGCAAAGCTGATTTCGGTAACCAGAGTCCACAAATCTAGCTGGGGAGGCAGACGTTTTGTAGCATGCGCAGCTAAGACCTGGAATGGTCTTCCGCTGCAACTTAGATCCACAAAAAATATATTCTCTTTTAGGAAGGCCTTAAAAACCTGGCTTTTCTGTGCGTGATCATTGGTCTCCTTCTCATGGCCTCCGTAGGACTTCACATAGCGCCAGGACACCCTTGGGTAACAGCGCGCTATATAAATAGCAATAACATAACATAACATAACAAGGCGTCAGATTGAACTCATCTGTGTTCCAAAGCATTATATGGTCTCTAAACAGATTTGGTGCATACTAATCAAGTGCGCGTGAAACTGGTTCTAGATTAGAAGTGGCGAATTAAGAGGATGCTTGGAATGTCGTGGGATTGGACCAATTATTGAGTGTAATACTAGGCATCACCTGGTGCTGCCAAAGGTGTTAGCTTTTGCAGGTTATGCCATGCTGAGATCCAGATGACGTAACCTGGTTTTGATATCTTGTGCTCAGAGCTCGGTTTTAGGGACAGATATTTGAATGTTTGAATGTTTGAAAATGTAATTTGTTCAATTATTGTAAATTCAAACATTGCCTCAAATTATTGGGTTTCTTTAGAAGGGGGAGTATTGTGTATATTGGGGCGTACTGTTATCCTCTTCAACCACTATTGTCCAAGCATAAGTATTTACAGTATATTCTTGGCATTTATCAGATTTTATGGTTTGCATTTAAAATGAATAAACTGTATTGAAAGTGAATGTACATGTTTAAATGTTTTATGAGGCTTTAAAGTTCTACTAATATCTTTTCATGGCTCTTTGGAGTGGCTCTGAAAAAACCTTGTTGAGAAGAATATCACAAAGTTAACTCTTTATATTTGAAATATAAAGTGTTTCTTTCTGTATATCTGTTTTCTCCCTTAGATATTGTTTTTGGCATATTTCCGGTTGTAAGGAATCTCCCCTTATTGGCGAAGGAGAATAGTAGAATGCGAATAGAGTAAAGGCTGCATTTTAGACTTTATTGAGATTAAGGACCAGACCAAAGGCACCAAGAGGGCCTTATTTCTTCGTCTGCTTCCTGCTGATTTGTTAAGATTCATGGCAGAAATCTGAAGTATGTGATCTGATTTACGGATGCATTGTGCTGGTGCAGGCTTGGGTAAAGGGGCACACGCTGTTGGCTATCCAGTGTAAAAGCCATTTAGTGCTTGATAGGTGCACTTTTTACAGCGTAAAAACCACTTTGCATCAAGGGAACATTACGTATTGTAAGTCAATGCAAATGCCCATAGGTGTTGAGTCAAAGATCAATCTACTAAAATAGGACAGGGATGGATGACAGAATATCGAGAACAATATCAACATACCAGACTATTGTGATAAAAATATCATCTACAAAAATATCGAGTTTACATACTCTGTATATAATCTACCAAAATATTGAGTCAAAAATATTGTGGAACTCAATAACGACATAAATAAGGGAAGTATATGAAAAAATGCGTAGCTATTGTTTCATAAGTTTTATATAGCGCAAACTTGGCCCGAAGGTACCAGGTATCAGAGCGCTTTACATGAGCACCAAATGCGTTACACAAGCACACATTAATTTTTGTTAGGCACAGGGAGATTCAGTGATGTAGCAAGGCCAGGTGGTACCCGGTGCGGAAGATTTCTTGTCACCCTGGCTTGACAAAATGGCAAAAATATGTGTTTAAAACACATATTTTTGCCATTTTGTTACCCCCCTCAGTGATGACACCCGGGCGGCCCACACCCACCGCACCCCCCTTCCTACGCCACTGGGAAGATTAAGTGATTTGCCCAGAATCACAGGATATTGAGCGTCATTGCCGAAACTCGAACCCAATTCCCCAGATATGAGATCGACCACCCTAGCCATTAGGCCACATTTCTCCTAGTACCATTATATATAATTTATTTAAATATAAACATACTAAATAGTAATAATATAATAAAAAATACATAGCTTTAATAAGTAATGTAATTAAATATATATTAATATTATTTAAAAAATGTAAAAACAATAAATACGCATTTTTTAAAAGACATTAAATTATAAATATTAAGAAACACCGAAACGTAAAAATGAAGGAATATATACATAACAAAAACATATATCTGATATAATTTAAATATTAAAATGAATATATAAAATCATTTTAATTAACACTGTAAACTAAATATACATATATATAGCGAGAGATAGATAGATAGATAGATAGATAGATAGATAGATAGATAGATAGACAAATAGATAGATAGATAGATAGATAGATAGATAGATATGCAAATGTTCATATCCACCGTTCCACCCCAATGAACAACAAGCTTCGCCAAGGTTGCAAAAAGCTTGTATTTTATTATATTTCAAGAAATCCGTGATTGGAATCATGACTAATTTTGACCTCTGCATGATTTTGCTCTACGTTCATGGCGATACATAGTAAACACTGAAAACAGACCTCCTTCCTAAAGCCCTGCATGTCCAAAGAGTGCATAACAAAAAAAAATTAAAAATGTATAATAAAGTAAGTTAATCAATATGTAAGTTAATTAAAAAAACAATAATTTATAAGTTAAATAACATCCCAACCTGTTCGCACATAAACCCAAGAACCTGCTACTAAATTCAAAATTACAATTAAGGTGCCGATTCCGATCCGTTAAAAAAAATTACCGTATGACTCGTATCCATATTTTTTTACGTACGAATCGTACAAGTCCCGTACAAACGGCAAAGTACGATTCGTACGTGAAACATACATACAAATCGCTTCGGGAAAAGTCTACGAGACGTCCCCAGACAGTTTTACATACAAATCGTAAAGCTGAAGTCCGAGCGCGCACGTACGATCCGTACCGCCCGTCCGAACACACAAGCGCATGGAAAAGGCCCCGTACGGAGCGAACTTTGTACGACCCCTACCCGAGTACACTTGTGCCCGGGGTACGAGTCGTATGGCCCCCCCAGCCTCCCCCCTCCTGTGTACGTCTGCACCGTACCCCCACCCCCCCATATGTCCGCACTGTACCCCCCACCCGCGTATGTCCGCACTGTACCCCAGGCGTACCCCAATCGTTGCGTATGTACGGTCCGTGCATACGCGAGGATTGGGGTACGCCTGGGGTACGGTGCGGACATATGCGGGTGGGGGGTATGGTCCGTACATATGGGGGTGTGGGGGTACGGTCCATACATACGGGGGTGGGGGGTACAGTGCGGACATACGCACCGTACATACGCACTGTTGGCCTATGTACAGTTCGTACCCCAACAGCGCGTATGTACGCACCGTACATATGCAATGATGGGGTACGCACCGTACATGATGAAAGGTACGATGTGGGTGATGGCGTGTACGTCGCGTACCGGGCCCCCTTTTCACCGTGCATCGCAGCGTACTTAGCTTTTCTGGCACTTTTTGGCTCCCGTACAAATATAGCCATGCGGAGTGCTGTAGGTACGATTCGTACTTGCTGGTCCGTAAAACGCTGCCTGACTCCGTGCGGACGTCGCGTACGCGCTGTCCAGGATCAGAATTGTATGTATTTTTTAGTCGTACGGTGTTTTTTACGATTCGTACGGAAATGGTATTTCTGTACGAATCGTACTTGCTGGTTTGTAAGGTGAAATTCCCGGGTACGAGTCGTACGGAGAAAACGCTCTGTACGACCATTCGTACCCGGGTTTTACAGGATCGGAATCGGCACCTAAGTGTACAAAATGTTAATAACACATTACAAATGGCAAATTATACAAAACATTTTTTTTTATTACTTATACTATCATCTGACCTAAACAAGTAATATATATATATATATATTTTTATAATTAATACAACTATGTTAACATACATGATAGATACACTATTTTTAAAAATGATACTATATATATAAAAAGTGATATTCATACCTCTGCATTCTGTTCCTTGATACTTTTGTATATACAATATTTTTGACACAATACTTCAGCAACTCGATACTTTTGAAACAAATTTTTGTTATTCACCATAGCCAGGTTTGTGTCATAAAAGAATGCCTTCTAGAATCAGATGCAAACATAAAAGAATGCATTGATTTACCTCAGAAACCACCACACTACATGCGTGCTGCAGTGCACAGCTCACATCCAATGTGCCTGACTTTCTGTTTGTCAATACACATGCAATTATGCTCATGATTCCAATACAAATCCAATGCTAGACAGTGTACATTCACATCTGTGCCATGTTGAGAAGCTGGCATTACAAAAGGCAGCCTATTCCTGCACCAACACAAGTTAGGACAATAGCAGAAGGCCAATGTTTGTAGAAATGGTGCTGTGTTTTACCTCAACTCAATGCAACAGATTTGGATGCTGCTGTGCGTTATATGATAAACATAAGTAAAACTGAGCCTTTGGCCTATAAGAAAGATAACTCAATGTGAGTAAACGGGTTGTTAGTTGAGGGGTGTGAAACCACACTCTAGCAACAGCCACAATCCTTATCAGGGTGAACCACAAAAAGTTATTAAATTAACCTGTGCTTTACCCGCTAGTAGTTCAGCACAAAACCAGTCAGACTTAACTCAGAGGCAGTGTCTATAGTAATTATGCAGCACTTACACAATAATAAAAGGAAAACACAACACTTGAAACCCCCCACCCAAATTTAGAAAACTAGAGTACATTTTAAATAATTATTTGACAACAAATCCTCACAAATCCAATCAGTAGAACCGGAGTTATGTTTAATATGGAAAATAGCACTTGAAAGATCAAAGCACCAATCGCAGACATCAAATCACGCGAGACCAGAACAGGGCAAAGGTTATGGCTGACTGCAATTTAGTATGGTTCGAATACATGAAGTGGACTGGACCCGGTCTCCACTTACCTTTGGACATAGAAGAATTTTTGAAGGAAAATGTCTGAGAAAGTAAAGTTCAGTAGGACAAGGCAGCAGGAGGAGTCCGAAGAGGAGGCATCGCTGTCAGAGAAACGCTGGACAAAGATGCAGTGAAAATTTCCAAGTTCGGGCTTAGGGCCTGTAGGGCCCCCTTTGTTTCCTCACCATCACGCTCTTCATGATGGGCTCACCGCCACTAAAAGGGTGGATGTGAGGAAACTCGTAATATGCTTGCTTGTGCAGCAGCGGCACCACCAGCATATTGCGGTCTCACTCTGCTGCAGGACCACCAAGGGATGACGGATCCCCGGTGGTTGCAGCGGTCCTTTGGCAGTCCAAGCGCCAAACTCGTAATAGGACGGTTGGACCACCGGTGTGTCGGTGCCCGCACTGCCAACATGGCGTAGTCATAATCAGGCCCTTAGTCTCATTAATGTAGGTCGAAAATCTTCACCAGGATGAAGCTGCTGGTTGTAACCGATGAGGGGTCCACAAGGCCAGTTACTCCTTCTGTGAGGAGCTGTTGAACAAGATTTGCTACTGTGTAGAAGAAAGTTGCGGGAGCTCGCTCAAAATCAGGCTGACCAGCGATGCACCATGGGCGGATTGGCGAGCAAGTAGGTCTCAGTCTCTTCTCGGTTCTCAAGTAAGTTTTGACAGAAAATTTGGTTTTGAATTTAGGATATCTGGGCACCTGTCATACTTCTTACAATGGTCCAGCACTAGAGGGACACCACTTGGTTGTTCAGGACTTACTCAGACTAGGTCCAGGTGCGGGTTCGAGATGGTTGGAGCCTTTTCTGTCACCAAGACTCTGATCAGGAAGTCAACCAACTAGTCCTTGGAGTCACTCTGGAAGTCTTGAGTTGAAGCAGGAAAATGGATTTCGAGCAGCAGGGCAGCCCTAAGAGGGCACAAAACAGGCTTCAGACAACAGGGTTGTCCTCTTGGTACAGCAGGGCAGTCCTTTCAAGAAAGTACACAGTAGGCCACAGGCAGCAGGGCAGTACTCTGAGAGTCCTGCCACAGGCCCAGAAGTGAATTGAAGAGTGGGTCTGAGAGTCCTAGTTTTATACCCAGTGCTGTTCTAAAGTGGAAGAAACCTCTGGATTTCCCCCCTCCCCCATAGAAATGTCTGGAATTTCCTGCCTCCCTGTCCTTGTCCCAGGAAGTCTGAGAACTTCTTTGATCCTTTTTAGGTCAAGCCTAGTCAGTGCACATGCGTTGTCTGCAAGACCTGTTCTATTCAATGAAGGATTTTGCTCCTGTCTGCTGCTAATGATAGGTTTAGACCACTGTTGCTCTTCTTTGCTGCTACCTAACTAGCCGCAGCCACTGCAGGTAAGAGCGGTGGGGCCGGCTGGGAGGGGGATTTCGAGAGACGACTACAAGGGAAAATAAAATAAATAATTAATTTTCCCTAGTGGTTGTCTCTCAAAATTCCCCTCAGCCGGCCACAGTGCCCCACTGCTCTTACCTGCAGCAGCCGCGGCTGCATCTAACTGGTTCATGTAGCGATACATCACTTCCATTTTTCGCACATGAGCACCGGTCAAGTACGGTTTCCTTACGCTTTGATTCTTTATCAGTAGTTTGGGAGAACTTTCTTTTTTTTAATTGTTTCCTGCCTCGAATCATGTTCAGCCTTGGGTTGTATTCCAGTGCCCACCATCAGAGCGGCCCCCACTGGCAACGGCAACTGGTAAGCAGAAGCATGTGAAGCCACTCCCATCTGCCTCATCGGCCCGGAAAGTGAGACTGCTCTTGGTGCCTCCTTCTCCCCGGATGATTGTAGGGCTGACAACGTGGGCCAACAGCTCGTTATTGGGTTGCCACTCATGCAGCTAATTGGGACACAACAAACTAATCAGTAAAACATTCTTTATGTCAAAAATCATTCTGCCGCAATCCCAACCCCTTCTTTCCAAAGCAGAGGCAGCCGGTAGATCTATTTTATAATTACCGTAACATTTATGGTAGGCTCGCAGGTGCTCCTGTGAACTGCATTTGCCCTGCAAAAGACTTCATACTGTGTGCATAAAAAGGTCAAATCAGTGATGTAGCTATACCATTTGCTGGTTGTTGCGGCCCCGGCATTTGCCGCCCCACAGCAACGACAAAATACGAGCTGGGGGTGTTGGTGATGCCTGCATTTGCTGTCCGCAAGGAAGAGTGGGGTGGGAATGCCACTGCCCCCAAAACTCATGCCACCCAGTGTGGACTACCCGCCCTTGGAACGCCACTGAGTCAAATGGTGTCTTCTTTTGGGCTTCTCGCAGCAGCCAATCACACTGACATACATCGAGAAGAAAGCAGCACCTGAGGTGCTTTCACCCGCTGGGCGTATCTCTGCATGTACATGATATCATGCACAATTCACACAAATGTTCTGGACTTCGGCATCCATTGCAATGTTACCTTGTTGTCAGAGGGTCCAAGTAACATCACCACATAAATATTTAGTTTTTAATAATGTTCTCATCACTGCAGTGTGCACAACATGCTTCTACTGAGCCTATAGTTTTTTAAGTTCTTTAATTGTGTCTCATTTGTGCAGCGCTCCGTCCAGCATCTCCTTGTGTTTGCTTTGTTTGACCTAAGTTGGCAGGGTATGCCCAGACGTGGATCCCTTGCTCACTTTGCCATTGGATCCATGCTAGCCTGGCTGATGAAGGGTGTTACCCTGAAACTAGTCCCAGGATGTTTGTTTCCGGTTCAGGGAAGACATGCTTGACAGTACAGGCTGGCCTGTTCCCATGAGGCACAGGTTCAAGACTGAGTTGCTAATAGCTGGGTCTGAACTGAGGTTGAGAAGTGAGCTAAAGAATGATGTTGGATTGATTGATTAATTGATTGATTGGATACTTATAGAGCACGGCTATCACCCTACGGGCATCTTGGCGCTTAAGACTGAGGGAGCCATACTGGAAGGCAGATAAAGGGACAGGGAGAGCGAATCTGGGTTATACTTTGGGATAGAGCCAGGTTTTAAGTCCCTTGCGGAATTCAAGTAGAGAGTTACACTGTCTCAAATTCATAGGGAGCTTATTCCACATGCCGGGGGCTACTATGCTGAAGGCCCTGCCGCCTAACCGAGAGCGTTTAAATCTCGGGACTACCAGTAGGCCTGCTGTGGAGGAGCGGAGCTGCCTAGTTGGTAGATGGCGAGCAAACTTATCCTGCAAAGGAGCAGGACCTAGTCCATGCACTGCTTTGAATGTCAGACACAGAGACTTAAAGGAGACCCCCTCCTTGACCGGAAGCCAGTGTAGGTCCCTCAAAGCTCCGGTAGCCGAGGAGCATCGTCGTCGATCAAGCACTAGTTTAGCTGCTGCTGACTGTATCCTCTGCAGTCCCTGGAAGATATACTGCGGGGCCCCCAGATAGAGGGAGTTGCAGTAGTCGAGCCTGCTTAATACCGTGCTACGTACTACCATGGCTCGCAATTCCCTAGGAAGTAAAGGTAGGATGCTTCGAAGTAGTCGTAGCAGGGCAAAGCAGACCGAAGCGGTCTTACTAGCCTGGGATACCATCTGGAGATCGTCGTCAAAAATTACCCCAAGATTGCGTACCTTGCTGACTGGTATCAGGGGGTCCTCCTCTGGAGAGAGTCTTAATTCAGGAGTTAGATGTTTTGGGACCCTGGTTGGGGAGCAGAAGACCACCTCGGTTTTACCACTATTGAACTGGAGGGAGTTCCTTCTAAGCCAGTCCGTGGTCTGCTTCATGCATTGCTGGAACCGGTCCATGGATAACGCATCAGCCCCTTCTAGAGAGAAGGCCAGCTGCGTGTCGTCAGCGTAGTTCACTAGGCTGACTCCAAAGGATTTAATTAGAGGAAACAGGGGCTGTAGGTAGATGTTGAAAAGGATGGGGCTGATAGCCGATCCCTGCGGCACCCCGTGCGCAACTGGAGACCTGCTAGATGAGAAAGGGGTCATGGTGACTACCTGCTGTCTACCCTCCAAGTAGGATTGGAGCCATTGCAGCGCTCTACCTTTGACACCTATCTGCTTCAGTCTCTCCACCAGGACTGGATGGCTCACCGTATCGAACGCTGCCGACATATCGAGAAGCACCAGAATCATGGCATTCCCGTTGTCGGCACGTATTCGAAGATTATCCAGCATGGTAGTTAGAGCCGTTTCAGTCCCATGACCGGGACGAAAACCGAACTGATCCCTGTCAAGTAGGAGGTTCTCCTCCAGGAAGCAGGACAGCGTCTTGCTAACTGACGTTTCAAGAATTTTCACCGGGTAAGGCAAGAGTGAAATAGGCCTGAAATTAGCTGGTACCAAAGGGTCCAGATTCGGTTTCTTAATCAGTGGGGTTACCACTGCTAATTTCCAGCAGTCCGGGACAGAACCCGCCATCAGAGACTGGTTGCAGATTACCCTCAAGCCGGGGAAGGTGTTACGCCCATATAGTTTCCAGATTTTATGAGGGAGAGGGTCAAGAGGGGAGCCAGAAGACACACTTTCTATTAGGCTGTCAAAAGCTGTCTGGTAGAGTGGTTGAAAGCTGTCTAGTGCCGCGGTCTGTGAGACATCTCCGTCGCCTAAGCTGGCGGTTTCCTCTGAACCATCCTGAGTATTGTCATGTAGTGTATTGACAACGTTGGCGATTTTCTCTTGAAAAAAGGAGGCAATTTCATTACACAAGGCTTGTGAGGGAGCTACTCTATTGTTCATGCAATCCGGGTTAGAAAGATCGCGAACAATCTTAAAGAGGGCTTTAGTCCCATTGGAGGCCTGGGTGATGGAACTCGCATAGAAGTCTGCCTTGGACCTCAAGATCAGAGCTTTATATTGTAATTGTATCAATCTCAGATCTTTCTTGTCGTCCTCGGCATACTGTCTTCTCCATTTCCTCTCAGCTTGCCTGCGAGAGAGTCTAAGTTGATACAGCTCCTCATTGTACCAGGGCGCTGATCTCTTCCTCACCTTCTTTAGTGACTTTAAGGGAACAGTGTGATCAAGGACCTTAATTATCTGTTCAGTGAATGATCTATAATTTTCATCCACGGACTTAGCAGGAGAACAATAGCTGACGTCCGATGATAGAATTAAGGGGTCAACTTTGGCCAATTTGGCCCATTCTCTGTCCTTCCTATGAAAGCCCTGCTGGCTGGGCTTGTTCTTCCAGTGGGGCAATGCCATGCTCAGATGTATGAGGGAGTGGTCCCAGGATGCTTGTTTCCAGTTCAGGGAAGACCTGGCTTGGCAGTTCGGGCTGGGCTGTTCCCATGAGGCACAGGGTCAAGACTGATTTACAAATAACTGGGTCTGAACTGAGGTGGGGAAGTGAGCTACAGAATAACGGTGGATTCAACCCAGATCTGTGACGAGGGTGAGTGTCTGAAAAGTTTTAGAGCTCCGTCCATCATCTCCTTGTGTTTGCCTGATAAACTCACAGCAGTCATGGAGGCAGAAACAGCTCCAGATGTGCATAACTTAACATGTGTATTTGTAAAGCACACATTCACCCGTAGGCACCTTGGCACTGAATAACAGATGTTCTTGTTACCTAACTCAATGGTACTCATTTTATCAACCTCAGATGGATGAAAGGCTGAGTGGACCCGCCAGGATTTGAAACTGTAACCATGAGGTCAAACACAGGCCCCTGCAGTGGATGCATTAGTCCACTGAGCCACCAGACTCACCCTGTGCCTCGGCTGGTAAATGGCTTCATTCTCTTTTCTTTCACTGGCCTTCTTCATTTCGTACTCCCGTGGGCTTGATTAGACAAACTATACATTTATTTTTTCACTTGGCTCTATTACATGCACTGTGCTCTCTACATGGCCTGGCAGCTTATGAAGCAAGTTATAGTCCTTGTGGGAAGTTTGAGATCCTGTTGTTTATGGCAGGTGCTTCACTGTGTGTTCCAGATACCACTGCAGTAAAGATAACGACCCTTGCTACGAGCCTGATTTGCACTTTATTATCCCTTCGCTGTCTCCTTTTCCAACTTGTTAAGAAACTATTCTAACCTATCACACTAGTCCCAACTACTTGGTGCATTCTCCCTTCTTTTCTGATAAAAAAGTATGAATAAATTACAATTAGCTTACAGTGTACAGGTAGCCTAAAGCCAATGTTACCCTTCGTGATAATTAAAAACAACTTTCGCCAAAATGGTGTTGATTTATGTGTGTTTTTTCGAGATCGCATTGGTGCATTTAATACATGTATTTATTTATTTTAAAAATATGTTTACAATTTCCTGTTGTGGAAATGAAAGGAGAGGATATGGCGTAATGGCCAAAAGTGCCGACTTTAGTCCTGGGGTACCAGGTTTATGTCTTGGGGCCGGCTCAACATCTTGTGAGTCTGGGTAAATTACTTAATCTCCCTGCGTTAACCAAAGATTAATATGACCTCGTGTACTGAAGCTCATGTAAAGCGTTCCGAAACCTTTGGTCTAGTTTGCATTGCATAAAAAAAACTGCAAAAAGGGGGGGCGTGGCTTGGAAGCCGAGGGAAATGGCCGCCGCCCATCGGTGCTCCGTGACGGGGTAGCGTGTTGGAATCCCTCCAGGACACTATTTCTTCTCTTCGGATCTTTCGGCGGTGGGAACATGTTTTGGAATCCCACCTGCATTGCCCGCAAAGTCCGTGGAGTCCAGGGGTGAACGTCTCAGCTGGATATTAAGCATTTGTTCTACCCGCGGATTCATGAAAGTCGCGGCCGCCATTTTGAATGTTCCGGTTTCCCGCTTTTTACCGCTGAAGTTTCTCCTCATACCCTGACGCTCATATGTCTAAAGGTGAGCGTATATGGCCTCATTTGTTCCTGTTTCTTGGAACTTGCTTTCTGCCAAGTGCTGTTTTATTTGGCATTCACTCATATTATATTTTGAGGAACTTTTGCTCATGGGTTAATGCTCCAGTGTTTTGAATATGAGCATTTTTTCATCGGTTTACATCTTTTGACCAGTAATTAACTGTTTTTTATCTTTTTTGTCTGCGCATCCTTAATTTCTCTGTGACCTTTAGCTCTATTTTGGAATCTTTTTGTGCATTTCTTTTGGTTTGGATGGCAATGCCTCGTACCAATCGTGGTAACGTCCAGCATACAAAAAATATGTCAATGGAAGACTCTAATCCTTTCAGTATACTACAAGATACTATGGAGGAGACTGGTACTGACTCCATCAGCTCTAAACTCTTGCCCTCTGCCACGCCAAGTTCCAGCTCTAAACCAGTCTCTAAAATTCCTTCCGCTTCCCCTTCTTCTTCTGGTAAGCGAACAAAGGTTAATCCTCCATCTCCTCCTACTATTTCATCTACAATCTCAATGGAGCTTTTGCTAGAGGAAATACGCTCTCTCAAGCCGTACATGACAGAAACTAACTCTCACCTTCAGAACCTTGAAGATAATTGGTCCAACACAGAGAAAAAAGTTGATGCTCTTGAAATTCAAGTGGAGTCTATTCAAGCTATCACGGATCAAGTTCCTGGTATGCAAAGGGAGATCTTACATCTTACACAGCAAGTTGAAAATTTGGAAAACCGAAATAGGCGTAATAATCTACGCATTTATGGTCTTTTAGAAGGCCTTGAAGGTTCTGATCCCTTGTCATTTTTTCGAACCTTCCTACCAAAGCTTCTCGGTTTTCCTGAATTGCCTCCTCTCAACATCCAACAAGCTCATTGTCTAGGGCAAAGTCCACGTTCTTCTTCTGCTGCGTCCTCTTCTGTGAAACCTAGGGGAGTTATTTTATATTTTTTGGAATACACCGATTTGCTCAAAGTTCTCCATGCTGCCAAACAAAAAGGAAACATTTCTTGGAATGGCTCTTACTTATTCTTTGCTCAAGATTATTCTAAAGCCACAGTGGATCGTCGGAAGAAAATTGTGGATATGAGACCTGCACTCCGTAATTTGAATGCTCGCTATGGTTTATTTCATCCTTGTTTGTTCAAAGTGACTTATAATAACAAAACAACTAATTATGAAGATCCTGCACTTCTCCAACACTTTTTGAATACTTGCAAGGATGAGTCCATGGACATGTCTCGATCATAACTTTCTGGTTTGAGTTGTCATGTGTTTGTTGTTATATGTTTTAGTCTCATTTTTGGTCCAGTATATGATATTTCTGGTTAACATTTTTTCTTTTCCTGTTTCCTTAATAGATGCATTTTGTGATCCCTCACCTCTTGTTCCTTCGTTATTCCTGGAGGTCGTCGTTCCTCGTGCCCTCATCCATTCTGGGATTGTCCGTCTGGTGTGCTGCCTTTTCTCATGTGGCTTCACCACCCCCGGCTCTTTTTCATCTTTCTCCTTTTCTGTCCCTCCTTCTTCTTACACAGTTATATCGTGTACATTGTTTCTGTTGTTTTGCTTCTTGACTTCTTGTTTTGTCTCGATTTTTTCTATCTTCCCACTTTACCATTTTTCTCCATTCTCCAGTTTCTGGTCTATTTTCTATTTCTTGTCTCTCTTTCCCTTTTTATCTCTAATTTTATCTTTTACTTTTTCAGGCTTTTTATTTTCAATCTCCTTAGGTTACTACTTTTTATTTTTTCGTCATTTTCTGCTTCATTCCGACAATATTCCTCTATTTCTATTTTTAATTTCTCAAATTATCTTATGATGTTTTACTTTTTACTCATGTACATAATTGAAGTCCTCATAGTGTTTTGCTATATTTTTAAAATGTCGTTAAACATATTATCTTGGAATGTTAAAGGTTTGGGTTCTCCCATTAAGCGACAACGGGTCTTGTCTCATCTAGCAAATTTAAAGGGAGACATTGTGTCATTACAAGAAATTCATGTAAAAGAGGCTGAAATTGCTAAGCTATGTCGTAATTGGGTGGGCCATGTTTTTGCATCTCTTGTTTCAGGGAAACGTAATGGTGTTGCTATTCTCTGCCATAAACGGTTAAATGTCAAACTTATAAACCAAGATAATGATTCTGATGGCAGGTGGGTTGCAGTATCTTGGTTGATTGATAAAATCCCTTTAACTATTTTCAATCTATATGCGCCCACCTTGCAAGACAAATTGTTTTGGCCACAGATTCTCTCTCTATTGATGCAGTATACTGATGACTATCTTATTTTGGGGCGTGACTGTAACATGATTATGGATCCTCTTTTAGATAGAAGGTCCCATTCTCGTTTTTCACTCTCTTCCACACATACTCAATTTACCTCCACTATATCACAAAGATCTCTTGTTGATTCATGGAGACTTTGCCACCCTACGTTATGTTATGTTATTGTATTTTTATAACGCGCACAGATACTCCTGGGAGTGTCCCGGTGCAAGCCTGAGAGGTCAGCAGAGTAGAAAAAGAGATTAGAACAAGAAAGTTTTGAGCTGCTTCTTGAAATGACTCGGCTCTTGAGTGGCACGCAGAGAAAGAGGCAGCGTATTCCACACCGTGGCTGCCCTAAAGGCAAGAGATCTACCCCCCATTCGTTGAAGACGCACCCGAGGAATAAGCGCAAGCAGCTGCGTCGACGATCTCAAATGCCTGGTAGGCAGGTAGAAAGCAAAACGCTTTCTAAGATAGGGAGGACCTCTATCATACAAAGTGCGATGAGTAAGGACCAAGGCCTTAAACTCAACACGTTTCCTGACCGGGAGCCAGTGCAGCGTGCGCAGATAGTGTCCAATGCACTTCTTAATAGGAATATTCAACACCAGCCGAGCTGCCGCGTTCTGAACCACCTGCAATTTTTTGAACATATAGTCCGGAAGACCTAGATACAGTCCATTAGCATAGTCGAGCCGAGAGAGGATCCACTGTTTCCTTCGCTGGTCTCTGTAAAAATGACAAGAACTTCTTGAGAGACCTTAGTATCCCGAAGCAACTCCCCGTCAATTTTTTAATCTGGGTCGAGAAAGACAGCTGCTCGTCAAACCAGACCCCCAAATGTTTAACTGGGAGGCCCGTACAAGATGGTGAAGGATAATCAGATGGCCAGAGAGAATCCCTAAAGTGAGGGGGAAACTTGCCGTAAAGGAGAATTTCCGTCTTATCCTCATTACATTTCAATTGAGCGGCAGAAAGCCATTGGAAAACGGCTGTCAGACACCCCTGCACTCTAGATGTAGAGAATTCCGATTTGCCCTAGGTAAACAGGAGCTGAGTGTCATCGGCGTAGGCAACGATCTTAGAACCACGTTCCTCTGCCAATTGAACCAGAGGAGTAACATCTATATTAAAAAGCAGGGGGCTCAACGAAGACCCCTGGTAACCAATTGAAGAGGAGACGAGAAAGGCGGAAGCCAGACCTGTTGCGTGCGCCGTGCGAGAAAGGATTCCAGCCATTTCCAGGCTAGACCAGTGATATCAATATCCGCTAGCCGAGCCAACAGCAGTGCATGAGGAACAGTGTCGAATGCAGCCGACAAATCCAACATTATAAGGGCTGCACTTCCGCCCGAGTCAGGCATTCCCGAATAGCTTCTGAGACCTCGACTAAGGCAGACTCCGTACTGTAGGTGGCTCTAAATCCTGATTGAATAAACAACGATAGAGGGACCCTGACTGTTTCACATATGTGAGGAAGGTACAGGGAGAAAACCTATAAATTACAACCAAAACTTCCTACACCTATTTATTTAAGAATTAGGCAATATGTCCATGTAATAATATAGACCCCACAGACAACAGTGTATTAAGAACATGTCATTTCATTTATTTAGAGCATGTCAATTCATTCAGTTGATTCTTTTTTTTCCTTTTTTTACATATAGAAAACCTATACAAATATGTTTATATATATAAAACAATTACAACCTATCTAAAAAAACCCACACCATATTGATGTTGAATACACTGCCAATATGGCACATTTGACTGTACATTCACAATGAACAAAAAAATGAAAAAAACACAATATACATAACAATAAGACAATGATAATAACATAAGACCAGCGCCAACGCGCGTTTCGGAGATCCTATATATCCAGTATAGGCTCCTTCTTCAGGGCGTGTTCGATAGGTCTTTTAAGTAACAACATATGCCAAACATCATTTCTTATCCGACATCATGAGGTGGGGGCGCTTTGTGTATATGTCAAATATTGACAACTGTTGGTACTGTGGGCACAAAAAACCACAATGAGCATAATCCAAGTATATTAAAGTCTAATTTAATTAAATAGTGGCTGAAGTTGGGAACAAAAAATAGAAAAGTGACACCCAAAAGGTCCGCAGTCACCAGAACGTGAAGTTGAAAAACCGAAAAATAAGTGTGATTCGATAGATGTTGGAAAGAGAAAAGTTCTAGATTCCCATCACCTGAATAGTGAAGAATACTACAAATAAATACATACTAGGAACCAGCATTTTTATCAACAGCCTTCGATATAGAGTTGACTTCAAGAGGAGTGAAACTTATTTATAATTCACTGGAATGACAAAGATAAGAATGGTAAAGAGGCAGGATATATCTTCAGTTGTATATATTTGTACTTTCATAGGAACTAAGATCCTGCAGTTTTTAGAGAACTCGTGCAAATTGCATAATTATGGCCTAAAGGTAGATGTGCTATTGCTCTCAGGAGTTTGTCAAATTAAAGAGTAACTGGAGGCATAGAAATTGCGTATATTATCACAGTGTAGTAACTTGAACAAAATAGAGCGCTGTTGTGTATCATTCAACCACAACACTTACCGAAAGAAACATACGTCGGAAAGGTAGTTCCGATGTCTGAGCCAAGTCTTTTTGAGATATATGAGCGATGAGTCTAGTGTGGAAGACCTCGGACCCGTTTGAATGAATTTAGTATGCCGACCCGGTGTACGGCTAATAAGGGTGCCTAGGAGAAAAAACCCCAAGACCAAATTATACTGCTGCTAACAGTAATTTAATCGAGGAATAGACGAATATTGTAGAGCTGACTTACTCTTAACAGCCCTTCTAGCCGTATATTCAGTGAGTTTAAAAGCTTCTAAGTGGAGATATATTCACTTGTGCTTAGATCAGGAGCCTCGTGGTATCTATACCCAAAAGAGGAAAATAGAGGGTAGCCCGTCATATTTAGGCAAATGAGGTCGCTAGTGCCTGATTACGGACGACAATACACAAAGATGGGTGCATCTCCTTACCAAGCGCTTTCTAACAACAGAGCTTCCGTAGTTCGTATCCTCCCGCTGTCGGCGATGCACGCAATTGCGGGCAGCGTCTTCCTTGTATGGGCGATCTGGGAAAGTTTTAAAAGCTTCTAAGTGGAGATATATTCACTTGGGTTTAAAACGGGTGCCTCATAGTATCTATAACCAGAAGAGAAAAATAGAGGGTAGCCCGTCATATTTAAGCATATGAGATCGCTGGTGCCTGATTACGGATGACAATACACAAGGACAGATGCATTTCCTTACCAGGCGATTTCTAAGACAAGACTTCCGTGGTTCGTTTCCTCCCGCTGTCAGCGATGCACGCAAATGCGTGTAGCGTCTTCCTTATATGGGAGATCCGGGAAGTTATGCCTGGAGGTGGTAGGCATAGAAAGAGGACAGCTAGAATCTGTCTGTTTGTAGGGGGATAACGGAAATCGTAAAAGGACAACGATTTTCTAACTACGCAAGTCCAGCTCTTGAGGGGACAATAGTTTCCTCAATGGTTTGTGCTGCAATGTAAAGGAATATATCGTGTAAACATTAGGATTAGAGTAAAATTTAATAAAGCTATATAGACAATATGCATGGCATATAGCATCAGATACAAAGGGAGACTATATGTGCAGAGGATGTAGGTACTCAGACCTTTTAGTAGCTGAGTAGCAGACTGTTGACACTAAGGTACACAGGTAATCTATATATCTATAGGGGGCATGAAAACATTTAGGTTTCTTCCCAAAGGATGTTTTAACAAGAGAGACAGAGGACTATATCTCGATGATAGTCTACAAGGCCAAAAGGTACCTAATACTAGTAGGATTGACTAGGAAGACTTAGATGATAGCGTTCTCCCAGGGGAGGTGTTCATTCAGGCCTTTATCATATGTCTGGAGGACATACATCCAAAAAACTTCTCTTTTTTGTCTAAAAGCATCAATGTTACCATTGTCAGGTGGTTGCACCTGTTCCAGAATTAACCAACGTAAATCAGAGACAGAATGTTGTTTTTCAATCCAATGTGATACCAGCGGAGCCCCGGGACGCTTGTTTGCAATGGATGATTTATGTTCGCTAAACCGAACGCGAAATTCTCTGCTGGTTTCTCCAACATAACCTTTGTCACACGGACAAAGGATGAGATAGATCACATTTCTAGTGCGACAATTAGTCATACCTTGCAAAGAAAATTTCCGTTTCTGCCACATCAGTTCACTTGTTATGATGGCAAATTGGCAAGCATGGCAACCACCACATTTATGGTTACCATTGATGGGTTTGGTACCAGTAATGGATTTCTGAAGAAAAGGCCTAGTGACAGGTAATTTAGATTTGACTAGTGAGTTTCTCAGATTCTTATTGCGTCTAAACGCAAAGATGGGTTTTGGGAGGTTTCTTCTGCCATGATCAGAGTTAAGGATGTGCCACTCACTGTTGATAATTTGTCTGATCTTATGATCTATATTAGAATGAGTGGTAACACACACCAATTTGTCCTCGGTTTTAGTTGCTTTATTCTGCAACAGTGTTGTTCTATCGTAGTACTTTGCTCTTTTGTAGGCCTCTTTAATCAGTTTGAAAGGATAGCCCCTACTGGCGAATTTTTGTTTAAGTTCTTCAGCGTGAAGGTCGTAGTTCTGTATCGAAGTACAGTTCCTGCGTAACCGTAGGAATTGGCTGAAGGGAATGTTGTCTTTTTGACTACGAGGATGGTAACTGGAGTATTGAAGAAGTGTATTCTTGGCTGTAGGCTTCGTGTAAAGACTAACCTCAATTTTCTCATCTACAATCTGTATCCAAATGTCCAAAAACTCAATTTTGGACTTGCTGATGTTGGGGCTAAATTTGAGATGTGTATCGCAGAGGTTTATCCATAGAATGAATTCCTCTAGCTGCTTTTCCGGGCCTCTCCAGATAAAGAAAATGTCATCTATAAATCGATGCCATTTTAAAATGTTTTCACTGAAGGGGGCTATCTCATTAAATACAAATTTGGTTTCAAAATCTCCCATATAGATGTTGGCCACATTCGGTGCACAAGAAGCACCCATGCTTACTCCTTGTATTTGTTTAAAAATCACCCCATCAAATTCAAAATAGTTTTCCTTTAGGACCACTGCCAGACATTCCAGTAAAAATAACCGATCTCCTGGGCTATTATTATTATGCAGTGTATGTTTGACTGCTTCTAAAGCTCCTATTTGCGGGATGTTAGTGTATAGGGCTTCAATGTCCATAGAAACAAGGAAATCCGTATGACTGTTAAACCCAGTGCCTTCAATTTCCCTTATAAGATGTCCTGTATCCTTAATATATCCTTGAAGGTTAGATACTAAGGGATGAAGGAAAATATCTATGTATTTAGATAAAGGCTCGGTTAAGGATCCAATAGTGGATACTATGGGTCTAAATGGAGGAAGTAGAGGATTCTTGTGTATTTTTGGGACCCCATAAAGAATGGGTATTCGATGGAATTCTACATTTAAGTAGTCAAATTCTTGTACACAAATAACACCTCTGTCAAGCGCTCTTTGGGTAATGTCCAGGATTTCTGCCTTGATTCTTTGTTCTGGGTAAGATCTAGATTTGGTATAATGCTCAGGAATATTGAGCATAGCCGAGATTTGTTGTTTGTATGTGGAGCTATCAAGCACCACAATTCCTCCCCCCTTATCAGCAGGCTTGATGGTCACTTCATCATTATTAGCCAGTTTTTTAAGGGCTTGATATTCAAAGTAGTCAAGGTTGTACTGTGATTTAGGCACAAAAGTGAGGAGTTTTTGAACTTTAGTGCTCACTACTTTTTCAAAAATATCTACCTCAGCACCTACTTGTTCAAGTGTAGGAGTAAAGATAGATCTCGGTCGTAATCCTGTGTTGTTGTCATTAATGGGTGGTGGTTTATCCTCAAAAAATCTCTTCAAGCGGATCTTACGAAAGAAAGACTGGATGTCGGTCATCAGTTTGAACCGGTCGAGATAGGTGGTAGGAACAAACGTGAGTCCTCGGGAAAGTAGTTTGAGGGCAGACGTGTCCAAAGGTGTTTTGGAGAGATTAAACACAGGAATGGTTAGGTTATCTTTGGAGGCTTTGTCTTTGTATACCTCTACTTCCTTTGTTAACTTTTCCTTAGAGGTGGAGGGAATAGAGTCAAGGGTTTTACTTAGCGATGTCTCAGAAATAGTATTCAGATCAGACATGATAGCTATTCTCTCCAATATTGGTTTCTCCGAGTCTCTAGGAATTGTGGGGAGTTCTCTGCTTGCTGATATGTCTCCCTCTCTGGGTTTCGATATCGTGCTCGCATTTGGCCACGACGGTTGCCTAAAAAATAGGCATTCCTTCTAGGACCTTGATAATTAGTTCTCCTTTGTCCATAACTACCCGAGGGATTGGATCCGCTCTCAGTGTCTGAACCGGAGGTGTCAGAAAAGGTGATAACTTTTTTCTTTGACCAGTATTGCCGATCATTTTGATAAGATTGATTATATTCATTAGTATAGTAACTGGCAGCTAAGTAAGGGTACACTCTCTCTTCGCTAAAATATCTAATGTCTTTTTTAAGTTTTTCAGTTTTTTTCTTTATTAGATATTCACAGAACGAACTCATCTCCCCATTCACTTCTTCTAGTTTCTTTTTAGCCTCTTCTATTGGGTTGTTTTTTTTGAGTTTCTCTTCCATTTCTGCAATCTCTTTAAGTAGTTCTTCAACTACCTCTCTGGCTGTCTCAATGATGAGTATCATCAGATCTCTGGAACATCTGTTAGCTATAAGGGACCAGACATATGATAAAGGCCTGAATGAACACCTCCCCTGGGAGAACGCTATCATCTAAGTCTTCCTAGTCAATCCTACTAGTATTAGGTACCTTTTGGCCTTGTAGACTATCATCGAGATATAGTCCTCTGTCTCTCTTGTTAAAACATCCTTTGGGAAGAAACCTAAATGTTTTCATGCCCCCTATAGATATATAGATTACCTGTGTACCTTAGTGTCAACAGTCTGCTACTCAGCTACTAAAAGGTCTGAGTACCTACATCCTCTGCACATATAGTCTCCCTTTGTATCTGATGCTATATGCCATGCATATTGTCTATATAGCTTTATTAAATTTTACTCTAATCCTAATGTTTACACGATATATTCCTTTACATTGCAGCACAAACCATTGAGGAAACTATTGTCCCCTCAAGAGCTGGACTTGCGTAGTTAGAAAATCGTTGTCCTTTTACGATTTCCGTTATCCCCCTACAAACAGACAGATTCTAGCTGTCCTCTTTCTATGCCTACCACCTCCAGGCATAACTTCCCGGATCTCCCATATAAGGAAGACGCTACACGCATTTGCGTGCATCGCTGACAGCGGGAGGAAACGAACCACGGAAGTCTTGTCTTAGAAATCGCCTGGTAAGGAAATGCATCTGTCCTTGTGTATTGTCATCCGTAATCAGGCACCAGCGATCTCATATGCTTAAATATGACGGGCTACCCTCTATTTTTCTCTTCTGGTTATAGATACTATGAGGCACCCGATTTAAACCCAAGTGAATATATCTCCACTTAGAAGCTTTTAAAACTTTCCCAGATCGCCCATACAAGGAAGACGCTGCCCGCAATTGCGTGCATCGCCGACAGCGGGAGGATACGAACTACGGAAGCTCTGTTGTTAGAAAGCGCTTGGTAAGGAGATGCACCCATCTTTGTGTATTGTCGTCCGTAATCAGGCACTAGCGACCTCATTTGCCTAAATATGACGGGCTACCCTCTATTTTCCTCTTTTGGGTATAGATACCACGAGGCTCCTGATCTAAGCACAAGTGAATATATCTCCACTTAGAAGCTTTTAAACTCACTGAATATACGGCTAGAAGGGCTGTTAAGAGTAAGTCAGCTCTACAATATTCGTCTATTCCTCGATTAAATTACTGTTAGCAGCAGTATAATTTGGTCTTGGGGTTTTTTCTCCTAGGCACCCTTATTAGCCGTACACCGGGTCGGCATACTAAATTCATTCAAACGGGTCCGAGGTCTTCCACACTAGACTCATCGCTCATATATCTCAAAAAGACTTGGCTCAGACATCGGAACTACCTTTCCGACGTATGTTTCTTTCGGTAAGTGTTGTGGTTGAATGATACACAACAGCGCTCTATTTTGTTCAAGTTACTACACTGTGATAATATACGCAATTTCTATGCCTCCAGTTACTCTTTAATTTGACAAACTCCTGAGAGCAATAGCACATCTACCTTTAGGCCATAATTATGCAATTTGCACGAGTTCTCTAAAAACTGCAGGATCTTAGTTCCTATGAAAGTACAAATATATACAACTGAAGATATATCCTGCCTCTTTACCATTCTTATCTTTGTCATTCCAGTGAATTATAAATAAGTTTCACTCCTCTTGAAGTCAACTCTGTATCGAAGGCTGTTGATAAAAATGCTGGTTCCTAGTATGTATTTATTTGTAGTATTCTTCACTATTCAGGTGATGGGAATCTAGAACTTTTCTCTTTCCAACATCTATCGAATCACACTTATTTTTCGGTTTTTCAACTTCACGTTCTGGTGACTGCGGACCTTTTGGGTGTCACTTTTCTATTTTTTGTTCCCAACTTCAGCCACTATTTAATTAAATTAGACTTTAATATACTTGGATTATGCTCATTGTGGTTTTTTGTGCCCACAGTACCAACAGTTGTCAATATTTGACATATACGCAAAGCGCCCCCACCTCATGATGTCGGATAAGAAATGATGTTTGGCATATGTTGTTACTTAAAAGACCTATCGAACACGCCCTGAAGAAGGAGCCTATACTGGATATATAGGATCTCCGAAACGCGCGTTGGCGCTGGTCTTATGTTATTATCATTGTCTTATTGTTATGTATATTGTGTTTTTTTCATTTTTTTGTTCATTGTGAATGTACAGTCAAATGTGCCATATTGGCAGTGTATTCAACATCAATATGGTGTGGGTTTTTTTAGATAGGTTGTAATTGTTTTATATATATAAACATATTTGTATAGGTTTTCTATATGTAAAAAAAGGAAAAAAAAGAATCAACTGAATGAATTGACATGCTCTAAATAAATGAAATGACATGTTCTTAATACACTGTTGTCTGTGGGGTCTATATTATTACATGGACATATTGCCTAATTCTTAAATAAATAGGTGTAGGAAGTTTTGGTTCTAAATCCTGATTGTGCTGGATGTAGTAAACTGGAGCCCTCAACAAAATCGGTAAGCTGTTTGTTAACTACCTTTTCGCAAATTTTCGCAAGACAGGGGAGTAAAGAAATATGGCGATAGTTCGCTGGGTCCCCCGAATCAAGAGATGGCTTTTTTAGCAGAGGGATGATTTTTGCATGTTTCCACTCCAATGGGACGACTGCCTCCTTGAGGGAAAGATTAATGAGTATGTTGACCTCATAATTAACTGAATCAGCAATCGAGGCCAGAAGCCTGGACGAACACGGATCCGATGGAGACCCAGATTTTACAGATTGCAATATTTTAAGGGACTCCGAACGATTGACAGAGGCAAAGGCTGGCAGCAAAAAGGCAGCAGTAGGACCCACAACCGGAGCAAGGCTCTGACCAGCAGACGTCGCCTGGATGGTCCGAATCTTAGCGACAAAAAAGTCAGACAGCTTTTCGCACCAAGCAGCTGAAACTGGGAGTTTAGTAGCCATGGCTTCAGGAGCCATAAAACTCTGGACGATAGAGAAAATCTCCTTGGAATTATTGCTGGCGGACTCAATCCGATCGGTGTAATAAAGACTTTTAGCCTTTCGAATGGCCAGATAGTAAACCTTCTGGGCTTCTCTAAGTGCCCTTTTGGCCACTGAACAGAAGTCAGTGCGCCAGCGACTTACAAGCTTCTTACAGTGTTGTTTGAGCATTTTCAAATCGGCTGAGAACCAAGGGGGAGTCCCTATAGCGACGACGGCATAGCGGAGGAGATAGACTATTCACTGCCTGCCCAATCCACCCCGAGAAACAGGCTAGAGCCCCTTTCAAATCGGCTGGGAGAGTGATCCTGGAGTTTTCTAAAAGGACCCGAAAAGCTACCGGATCAATTTTGGCCGTCGGAGGACTGGGACTAACCTGTTGGTCAGCGGCCGCATCACTCACAGTCCATGTGAAACAAGATAAAAAATAATCTGACCAAGGGACTGGGAGAGGGTTTTCAATGGAAATAGGGAAATTAGAGCAGAAAAGGTCTAGGATATGGCCGCCACAATGGGTAGGGAGACTAACCCATTGAGTAAGCTGGGCCAGATCCAAGGAATCTAAAAAATCTCGAGTATTGCCCAAATCCCATGAATATTAAGATCTCCCAAAAAGAGATATTGCGAGAAGCGCAGAGCACGGGGAACAATCACCTCTTAGGAAAGGTCCAGCAAAGCCGGGCGGCCTGTAAACTATCGTACCCCCCAGCATTGAGTGGGCCGTAAAAGCAATGGTGAAGTCCAGGAATTCACCCTGCCCCAGTACAATATTGTGTCCCTGGGTCACCTCCCAAACATCTCTATAGACGATGGCAACACCACCCCCCCTGCCACAAGGGCGGTCCGTCCGGGAAATCTTGTAACCCACGAGGATCGCCATCTGGACGATTGGATTAGAAGACTCATTCAACCAGGTCTCTGTGATAAACAGGAGGTTGAGACGTTGGTCCAGGATAAGCTCAAATATATCCTGGTAGTGTTTCACCAACGACCAACTGTTTATCATCCCGGCTCTAATGGTAGGGCGGACTTTAATTCTAGGCGGGCCCTCGTTGCGAGAATCCAACCCTCTCTGGGAAGAGCTCAGGTGGAATTGACACTCAGTACAGATTGACGCCCGGAGGCAACCCACATCCCAACTGGGGTTTGTTGTACATACGTTAGGTCTAAGAAGCATCGAATCCCCACGACTGTATCCCTACGTTACAAGAATACAGTTAATATTCACCTGTTTACTCCTCCCAATCTCGGATTGACTATCTCTTTATTTCTAAAGCTCTGACTCAACACATTATCCACTCTGACATAGGCTCTATTCTCATCTCTGACCATGCCCCAGTTTCCTTACGTCTAGACTTACTTCCCCCCACAAAGGGTACTCGGAGATGGAGATTTAATAATTCTCTCCTATTGGATCCTAAATTTACACCAGCTTTCCTTAATTTTACATCCTTGTTTTTTATCGAAAATGAATCTTCTCAGACATCCCCTCAATTGCTGTGGGACACCTTTAAAGCTGCATCTAGTGATTTCATTATTTCATTTGTTGCACAAAAAAGACGTACAGCCTCTCAGTCTTTACAATCACTTAATACGCAAATTAAACAACTGGAACGTTCTTATTATTTAACTAATTCTCAATCTGACTTAGATTCCCTTCTTAAGGCAAAATTCTCTTTCAATAAATTGTCCACGGAATCTACAAATTTATATCTACTTAAATCTAGTGCTAAATATTATAGCGCACAAAATAAAGCTGGCAACCTCCTTGCTAATCATCTCAAAGTTAAAAAGGAACACACTAAAATTGAATCTATTGTTACCTCATCTAATATCATGCTTCATAAAGATGAAGATATTCTGACGGAGTTCACTAACTTTTATCAAACTCTTTACACTCCGGAATCCCCTCCCTTAATTTCTGACATTGATCAATATTTGTCCTCCATTCCCTCTCCTTCCGTTCCAGAAATAGATTTCTCTTCCTTAGAATCTGATATATGTCCTAAAGATATTCTGGAGTCCATCCAAGTCCTTAAAAAAGGGAAGGCCCCTGGGCCGGATGGCTTCACTATAGAATTTTGTTTACATTTCTCCAATGTACTTGTTCCTAAGCTTCATCAACTATTTTCCTTTTTTATATCTTCCCAAAAATCTGAAGGCTCCTTTCAGGAAGCTTTGATTTGTCTTCTTCCCAAAGATAATAAGGATCACACTTTATGTAAAAATTATAGGCCTATTTCTTTAATTAACTTAGACTACAAGATATTTGCCAAAATTCTCGCACTTCGTCTAGACAAAATTTTACCTAAATTAATTGGAAAAGAACAATGCGGTTTCATCAAAGGTCGTCATCTTTCCGATAATACCCGTCTATTTTTTAATGTTCTTAGTAAATCCTTCTCCTATAAACACTCATTAGCTGCTGTTGCATTAGACGCTGAAAAAGCTTTTGACAGGGTCAATTGGCAACTTATCTTCTCAACCCTTGTTTGGTTTGGTTTTGGTCCAAAATTCCTTTCCTATATTTCATTATTGTATTCCTTTCCTAGGTCTTTTATATTAGCCAATGGCCTTATTTCTTCTTCATTTCCTCTTTTCAGAGGTGTTAGACAAGTATGTCCTCTTTCTCCTCTATTGTTTATTTTAGCATTAGAACCCTTTCTTACAAAAATTCGACTGAATGATCATATTACCGGCTTTCCTTATGGTGATAAACATTTAAAATGCTCTGCTTATGCAGATGATATTCTTTTATTCATTTCTCATCCCCAAACTTCTATCCCAGCTTTTCTATCAGAAGTCTCTGATTTTACGAAGGTGTCTAGATACAAACTTAATGTTGATAAATGTGAGATTCTACCCCTAAATAAATTTTGTTTTCATGCAGATTTCTTAACGTCCTCCTTTCATTGGAGCCCAACTATGATCAAATATTTGGGTTTATGGTTTACTCCCTCTATTAAAGATACTGTAACGTTAAATATAAAAAGCCTACAAACAACTTTACTCAACTCTACAACTTGTTGGCATCCTTTGTACTTATCCTGGTGGGGTAGACTAGATTCTATTAAAATGATGTTAGTTCCAATGATTCTGTTCTACCTTTCTAATCTCTCAATTAATATTCCTAAATCCTGTTATAAAAATATTTATTCTATTTTATCAAAATTCTTGTGGCAGAATAAGAAAGCTAGGATGTCTTTTGCAAAACTTAAATGTCCTAAACATTTGGGGGGAGTTAATTTTCCTGATTTTTCCTCGTATCACACTTCATTTTTTCTTAATCATTCTGTTTCTTTGTTATCCGAACATATGTCTGATCTCACCTCTCAACCATTGTGGGTAGAGATTGAATCCTACTTTTTTCACCCTTTCACTTTTGAAGAATTTGTATTATTACCTCAAATTCCGAAGAAGTTTTCTCTCCCTATTCTCAAAAACTCCCGTAAAATATTTTCTCCTCTTTTTTTGGATGGTCTTGATGATCGCTCACATTTTCTACTTTCCCCAATTTGGTACAATCCTCTTATTAAAATTAACAATAGGACTCGTTTTTGGAAGGGATGGAGAGATCTCGGTCTCAAGTGGACTCACCAACTTTTTCAGGATGGTACTTGTCTTCCCTTCTCTGTACTTCAAGCTCACTTTTCTCTACCATTATCTTTTGAATCCAAATTTCGATCATTGTGTATTGCTGCTCAAAATAGTTATGATGCCCTTACTTCTTCTGTCACTCATTCCATTTCTTCTCCTATCACTCTCCCCTTCTTACTTTCTTCATCCTCTGCTTCTCAAATTTATAAAAAACTATGAGATCCTTCTATTACTCGAGATAAATCTAAAGTAGAAAGTGAGTGGGAGTCAGACTTCGGTGAGTCGTTCTCTATTTCAACCTGACAAAAAATTTGGATCAAAATAAGAAAATCCTCTAGAGCAGCGAATACAACTCAAACTTTATTTTTTATATATACAATAGACTTCTGATTACTCCTGCCAAATTACATACAATTGATCCCTCTATCCCTTCCACCTGCTGGTCTTGTGCTTGTGCAGTGGCGGATCTTAAGCACATGTTATTTACTTGTCCAGCAATCTCTACTTTTTGGTCTAAAGTGTGGAATCAAATCAATATTATTTTTTCTACTCATTTCCCCTTTACTCTTTCCAATATTTTCTTAGGTAGTCTTTCTGAGATTTGGTCCTCCTCCACTGTTAATACCTCCATTGTTGACTTACTTATAGCTGTAGCTTTCCAACAGATCACTAAGTCTTGGAAGACCGCTTCGAATGTCTCTTTCCGAGCTTGGTGGTATGGAGTTTTTCATAATCACAGATTAGACAGGGCCTATGTTTACCCCATTACACTTGCTATTAAACGAGATTTATTATGGTTGCCCATCACTGAATTTTTGAACATGTCCGCTCAATCCTCACTTTTACATGTCCCTCGCACTGAGGAAGTTCCCAAACCTCCTTGATGTTAATAAGGTTAATTTCTTGTATATTGTGATTTTTCTCTTGGTTATTTTATATAGTTGTATTAGAGAATTTCTCGTATGCCAACTGCTACATTTTATTGCATAAACTTTGTTATATCATTTGATATTTTCTCCCCGCCCTCTTTCTTTTTTCTCTCTCTTCCTCTCTCTCTTCCCTTTGTTTATGATAATTACTGCACTTTTTCCTATTTTTGCTAAATAAGCTTTATTGTAGTGCCGTTATATCTGATATTCAATAAAATTTTCTTTTAAACTATAAAAAAAAAACTGCAAAAAAGACAGCACTCCTTTCAGTTTTTGTATTTGGACAGTGTTGCTAAATCGAAAGCAGCAAAAGCTATTTTTTTCTTCCACATTTCTTCTTCTCAATTTGTTTGTTCCTAACAATATCTCTCCTTAAAAGAAAGTGCTGCTGCATTAAAGTGCACGTAAAATAACTACTAAAACAACACGCACTGTTTCACATATAAAGGGGCATATCAGCAAGGCGAGGCGATAGAATTATCGCCGCTTTTGCAGCCGTTTTCGGCCGAAAACCGGTGATAATTTTATCGCCTAATTAGCAAGCTCACGTTAGCATAGGCATTCCTAACGCCCAGCTTTGCATTTCTAATGAGATGCAAAGTGGGCGTTCCTGACCTGACATGACAGGAGAAATGTCACTAAGCGACATTTCTCCTATCATCAAGCCCCACGCTATGAAGCATAGCAGCAAGGAAAGTAGCGATAACCCCTGTTATCGCTACTTTCCTTACGCCTGCTTCAGGACTGACTTAGCCATGATATCCTATGGAAGGTGGATATCATGGCTAAGTTTGTAAGCCCCTATCATCAAGCTAACGCCACATTGCGTGAGATTATCAATGGGTTTCCAGCGATAATCTCACGTTAGGCAGTTAGCGCAAGGATTTTTATCGCTTTTGAGATAAGCGTTGCTAATAGCACGCTATCTCAGCGATAAAAATCCACGCTAGCCGGCGATAATTATCCTAGCGTTAAGTGCGCTTAGCGATAATTATAGCCGGTTGTTGCTGATATGCCCCAAAGTACCTGCGCTGTTTCAGATATAAAGTAACATTTTTGGGAAAGATTTTTTTTAAATTTGCATATACATATTTTAGTAATGTATTTTTTAATACTTACTTTCTTTTACTTATGTGCTTTACTACAAACAAAAGCCAGCTATCCTTCCTAATTATATATGTAGTCTAAATAGTGTTTAATCATATTTGAAAGGTATCGTGTTTTTATATGTTATTTATTTATTTGAAGGTGCAATGATTTATTTAATATGGGAACAAAGGGGCATATTAGCAAGGGCCAAATCGCCACTTTATCAGCACTTTTTGCCGATAAAGCGGCGATTTTTTGATCGGCCAATTACTAAGCTGTCGCTAACAGCAGCTAGCGACAGCTTCCAGGCGATAGCGACCGGTTTGGGGCCCGCTTTGCATGTCAGCGATATTTATCACTAATGACATGCAAAGTGGGAGTACCCAAACTGGCAGCGACTGAAAGCAGTCGCTAACACAGCTATCGCCTATTAGCAATACCCGCGGTGCGATAAAAAAACGCGTGCTAACCGCGATTAGCACCAGGATTTTACACCTGGTAAAATCCTGACTTAGCCATAATAGCCAACGGGAGGTGGATTCTACGGCTAAGTCCCCACCTGCCTATTAGCGAGATTTTCCTTAGCAATAGGATTTTTATCACTGGAAATCTCACGTTGAAGATGGGATTCGCCGCTATCGCTGGATTTTTATCGCCGTGGAGATAAACGTTGGTAATACAGTGTTATCTCCGTGATAGAATCCAGCGATAGGAGGCGATAAAACAAATCGCGCTAAGCGTGGTGTGCAATAAATATCGCAAGTTGTTGCTAATATGGCCCATAGCGTGTTAAAGTGCCGATACGTATTGTAGGCGCTACTCTGCCATTTTACACTTCTTCCAGCAATACCTACATGTGAGAATGGGGAAAGCGACCACTCATCACGACTTTTTATGTTATTATACACGAGTAACAGAATGTAGGTAGAGCAGAGTAACAGAGTACACTAAAATAGCTTTGGGGTAAGGATAGGTGGCATTATGGAAAATGAAGAAAGCACTAATACATTGTAGCATTTGTAAAATAATTTCCAGCGTGGTGATACCATTTGTATCGTCTTCGAATAAACATTTTTTGTAGCTTACACAGAAAAATAAAAATGTAAGGTATTTAAATAACATAACACCACACCAGCTTATTACAATTTCAATATGTTTAATAGGAGGTTTGCATTCAAAAATGAAAAACACAGATCACAGAACATTTTCCATCACAACCATTAATTACAAATTTGCTACAGAACTTTCACTATCAAACAATAACACAGGAACACATCATCAATTTCTTTTCTACTGTGATCACTATCATTCTAATTTATAGAACATAAATACATCTCCACATAAATACACTGAATGCCACATGCCAAAAATCTACAAAGATGCCCTTCACACCATTATACATAATTCTTAAAAAGCACAATTTTACACAATACCACGCAGTTCTCTGCATCTCTCACCCCTATCAATTCACTTTACCACATAATTCCACAGCACAAATACACTACACACCACACATTACCACGCCACATAATTCCACTCAATCTCCTCTTCACGATTCCTGTCAGTGCTGGGAAGCTCACTCCTAGGTAGCAATGCTCTTTAAAAGAATAGATAAGAACTATACACCACATACATACCACACCACTCCAAACAAAAACATATACATAAAATACATTATCAATTACAACACCAAGAGCTCTAATTTTCGCAAATGCAAGACCAGTTGCATTGCAAATGCTTGTTTAAGCTTACGTCTGCGACAATTCTGTTGACAGCTCATATCTGTGAAGCCCTGCATTGCACCAAACCACTGCTATTTTTCATTAAAGGCTTGTTTTGCATTTGGGAGTTTATGGGGAGTATATTTACAAAGAAGGCCCCGAAGGCATGTTGTATTCATTCTTGAGGGGTCACCTCAGACAGATGTGATTTATAAGTAAATCATTCCATCTCATTGCTTGTCAAGAGCTGGGCTGTTGTCACATGCATTTGATTAGTTAAGGAAAAAACGCTCCCGAGGCCAGTGCTGTGTTTTTGAGATTCCTGCTCCACTGAGCAGAAGATGCATTAGCAGTACTGACATATATAATTTTAATGCAAGTGTATTATTTTAAATGTGCGCATATTTACTATATCTGCAAGGCTCTTGTGATTGAGGTATAGATGATTGAGTGAGTTAATAGCTTGATGTTGCATCTAGTGTGATCTATAGGTCCAAGTTCACATGCTGACAAGGTCAACCTGTCCTTTCACATGTTTCAGGTAAGGCTGATGAATTTAGAAGTATTACATGAATCCATGCAAATAGGTGCTAAAAAAGCAACATTTACTGAGACCACAATTCTCAGTGCTGCTTCCGCTCAGAGGTGGGGTTTAGGAGAGAACTACAGCATTCCACCTTCAATGTGGTACTCCATGTACTCACATCTGACACATAACAGCATACACCACTGTTGTGTGACTATTCACAGGCTGACAATGGCTGCACATGGCTGTGTAGGCTAAAGAGAGGAATTGTCATGCACAGGCACCAGTCTGGTCAGTGTACTTGACTATGCGCACCACCACTTGTGCAGTGCAGAACTCAGTAGCCCAATGCTGTGGGCATACAAGACATGTCCTCTATTGTAAATAGTGATGAAACACGGGCAATGATGCTTTTGACCCACACTGTGAAGGTGAACAGTGAATGTTTTTCTACCAGAACCATGGGGGATAATGCACCAATCAATGGTAAATGCCACAGAAGAGTAGTGTCAGGGCCCGCTACCTATTCAAAATCACCACCTACTTTACTGGCGGCCTCTGCATCGAAAGCCCGTCGCTAAAGTGAATGGGTAGTAGGCTAAAATATTTCAGGGCAATGGGATAAAACAGACACTGCTGCACCATTACTACAAATAAGGATATTTACCCCCAATTAGCTAAGGCCCACACATGCTAGATGTTTTGATTATGTGCTAACTGACTTTGCATAATAAAGGTAGACAGTGTTCCTTGGACATGGTTGTAATCCATGACAATATTTGTTACACAAAATGAGTGAAGACCCATATACACACATTGTTAGTGAGACCACCAACATCACAACAGTAAGGGGCATATTCACAAGGACTTATCTCCGAATTATCTCCACCTTAATGCATCAAAAATGGAGATAGATCTAACACCCCATTCACAAGCTGGTGCAAACTGCAGACATCACCAGTATTACCGCGATAACTGCCCCAAAATTCATCTCCACAGTGGACACCACAAACTAACGCTAATGAGATGCAAAGTAGGCGTTCCCGTGCAAAAACACAAGAAAATACAACAACACCACACCAGATCCATGATGCGCGTCAAAAACACACGATAAGCTGCAGTAGCCGCAGGTATTTAACACCTGCCTTTTGCTGGTGCTAAGCAGGACGACTACCTGCAGCACGAAAGGGAGCCCAGCCAAGAGCCACACCGGAAGACCCACAAATGCCATGGAGACAGTGATCATGCAGCACCGATACCCATGAGCGCCACAACACCCACTTCAAACACCCCATGCCCACCACCACCCCCAGGACCCGTCCTGCCCCCCCCCCCCCCGGGAACACCACAGAGGCAGCGTACACAAGTGTGGGGGCTCGTGGGAGGAAGGAGCAGCTGTGTGGCAACGTAACACACAGTAAGGCCGCTCATGTGCCCTGTGCTGGGCATATCATCCATGATTCTCAAGGTCACAGACATCCCACCACACCCACGACAGGCCTCTGTCCATCTCCTTTATGCATTCAGATGGTAAAGTCACTGTTGGGATGAAAGGTCCTTTGTCTGAACTATCAGGCGATAGCATATCTGCAGCTCCGAGCAGGAACTTGCATGCGGCCAGCACCCCCTGACAGATACGATAGCATTTGCTTGCGACTCCCACACTACGCACTGCCCGATGTGAGCCCAATGTGTACACATCCCACACGCAGACGTCCCTGGTTGTAGTTAGCGTGCGTGAAATGGCCTTCACACATACTCCCACCCCACCCCAGGCCTGCACCTGTTGCACACAGATACTGCTCATTGCACCGAGCAGTGCCATTTCATCCCCAGGAGTTGCGCTGGGCAAGCCAGTGCCGCTTCCAACAGAGCCACTGACGCAATGGCAGACCATCCCAGACACATGCTCGACTCCAGTCACGTGGACCTGTACTGTGCATATCCGTTGGCAGTGCTGCGGATCAGTTACTGGCTGAGCTTCCGCCTTGCCAATGTCACTTGCATTCAGCCTGTGTTGCATTGTCGCACGTGCACATTCGAGTGGTCCATGGATGTCTGCCTCTCCAACGTAATGGTAGCTGACATAGATTACGACGTGTGTGTGCACACCTGTTGGGCCACGACCAGGAGTGTCACCGTGATGCCGGTCTATGGCATACATGGATGTTTGGCATGCAGGCTGGAGACTGGACCTGGGAGATTGCACGAGTCGTCGTGTGCAGTAAGCACATTAAGCCACTACCCGATTGGGCTTTGGTGCACATTGGGTCCAGTGGTTGGAGTCAGCACATCTGTCCGAGTCAGCTGATGGATTACGTCGACGACATGTCTGATGTGGTGGACCACGATCGCTCATTGGAGATGTTGGCCTACGCAGCTGTAGTCGCGTTCATGGACGAGTGACAAGGTACCTGCAGCCACAACTGGATGTGACCCATTGCACGTGTCCCGAAGCCTGGTTGCATGTTGGGAATATGGTCACATGTCCCAAGACGACAGTGGACATGGCTACATTGGACTGGACTCATGATCAAGGCACGGACAACCAACGCGGGTTGGCACTGACTTGTGTTGGTGATGGACTCCTCCGAGGTGGACATGGCCGCTTTCTTATGTTCCTCATGCAGACATGCTGCAGCATTGGTCTGCATATTGTGGCCCTTCTCTTGGCCGTACTGACATGCACTTGTTGATAAAGTTTCTGCAATTTCACTTGTCTCCAACTGTGTTGTGTCTTGATTTGTATGTCAATGTGCGTGTCACGGACTCTGTGGCTCCTTGCCAAACGTGTATTGCCACCCCATCAGGACTGTGGGTTTGTACTCGTGCATTATCATGTCCCTGTTTCGTGCTGAGCCAGATGCGTATGGCCGTTTACCGGCCACAGGCGGTTGCACTTGTGTCCTGTGTTAGGTTGTGCAGATGTTGCTGTTTGTACAACATTGTGTTCGATGTTGGGGTGCTCTGCTTCCAATGTGTGAGTGCTGCATTGTGTGTGAGATGTCCCTTCAGCTCTGATTTGGCTCACCCTTTTCCCTTTCAGGCAGTGTGGTTTTCACTTCTGTGCTTGTTCAGTGGTGGGATTTTGCCGGGTTGTGTGACATGTGCTCCTGGTTGGTGTTCTTATTCTTGGGCATGGTTTGTCTGCAGTTGTGCTGTGCTTAATTGTGTATGTGTGCCATTGTGCTCATCTCCCCCCGTACCACCAGTCCCTGCTTGTTCCTCTCCCTGTTGCTGTTGTGTCTGTTGTTTTGGGTACTTTGCGGTCCCAGAGTCCTGCCACCATCTCCAGACTGATGTGGTAGACACCATTTCCTCCATGTCATCCAGCTCCTTTTGTGGCGCTGGACTCCCACCTCCGGTGTGCATTGCTGCCTTATTGTTGTTGACGTGTTTCTGCTTGTTTGTGCCTTTCACATCATTCCAGAGGTTCTGGTTTTCTTCCATTATCCTCCTTCTCTCTCTGGCTGCATTCACCTTGTCCAAGATGGCCTGCCATGTACAATGTTTTGTTGCCATTGGGGCTTGTGGGGTTGTCTGATGGCCCGGGTTGCCTCCATTGTGCTTGACTGTTTTCTGTTTGGTTTGTCTTTTGTTTCAGGCTTTTATTGTGCTTATTTCCGCCTTCCATGTGTATCGCATGCCTGGCGGTGATTATCCCTGCTTTCCTCATCGCGAATGGGCTCCTCGCATGTTTTTTCGCATTGTGGTTTGTGTTTTTATCTCCGTCTAGGTGGTTGTATCACAGACATTGTCCACGGTGTTGGTTGTATTCCACGTTGAACACAGGGTTATTTTCCCGCGATAGGCTGCAATGTGTGAAGTTGCGTTGACATTTTTTGGTGATGTTTATCACACGTTCTTGTGAATTTACCCCTACGTTTTTCTAGTTTAAGGGGTGGCCAGGAGGGCCATCTTTTTACAAACAACTGGTGGTGTTAATTATCACAGCAAATGAGCCTAAGCTAACTAAGAACAAGGTCGATCTTTTCAGAAGGGATCATAACAATGATGAAAAACCAGTGCCCCAGTAACTAATCTACCTATGTATCAATTGGTTGTTGCTGTGAGGAGCCTGTTTCATAGCTGGGTAAACAGCCTTCTTTTACCCATCTGCATGCAGAAGTAGAGGTTACACATGTAGTTGCATAACCTAGTCACAGTTTTCAAAGTAGTAAGTTGTCTTACAGTAATTCGAAATTGCATACTCAGCATAGGCACACATATAATATAATTTTTAGCAAAGAAACCTGACTTGGGTCACTGTATGTACAATGCTAATGGGGAAGAGGATGTCCCTGTCATGGGACCTCGGACTATATTTTGGGCATTGATGCTTCTTCATGGATAAAACCAAAACCCAAGAGATCCCGACACAAATGCCCAGTAACTGGTCACAGTCTAAACCTTATTGGATTGATGGACAATGGGCCATCCGTAAATGTCATTGACCAACAACAGTTCCGCCAGCTCAACCCTTGCCTCAAACTCATGAAGACAAGATTCAAATCTATGCTTGTGGAGCCAAGCTACCAGGGCTCCTTACTTGAAAAATGCTTTAAATGTCTTGCTGCTAGATTCTAGGCACTATATTTTGCTAAATCTTGTTCGAACTCATCCACCGCCTCCCACCGGTGTTAACAATCCAGTTCCGTACATTCATGATTTGACCTCACATAATCTTTGAAGTCTGCTGAATAATTTCAAGGCAGCCTACCAAGTACCTGTGGATCAAGGTCATTAATATGAATTAGTTCCCTACTTTTCATCTGTTGTCGCAGCTGTGTCTGGACCAAGTGTACTCCGGCGTAATTTTGGGCAGTTCAATTTATGCAGAATTCCTAAAATTACATCATTACACCACTTTGAGTAATTATGCATTATTCATGGCAAACATTTACCACAAATGTGCTATTAGTGGTAAAAATTGTACTGAAAAGGAAATACACAAAAACAGCAGGCTATGAGTGGCTGTTGTTAGTGGTGCTTTTGTGTCCTGCCATTTTGTGGTGGGGAAATGCATTCTAAATTAACAAATTGACATAAGGATGCATTTTATGCTAAAATATAGTACTAAATGACGGATTTACATTTCATGTAACTAACGTCGTTACGCAAAAACATAATACGGTTGTATGATGTTACAACGTATGCTTTTACCCCGCATACCGTTACAATGCAAGTTTTTTAGAACGGCTTGCTGTCGGGGTTCGCTGGATTTTGGAATAGTATAATTTACTATTCCATCTCCAGTCTGTGCAACAGTAGGGAAGGTGTTGGAGCAAAATCCAACACCTTATAACCCCTACAGCAAGTCATTTCGTTATAATGGCATGCAGGGTAAAAGCATGCGTTGTTAAGTGTTTTCCCGTATTTACCACATCCCTTAGTAGCAGGTAATTTTCTTATTTTTGAAGAATTATTAATATATCGATGCATGTGACATTTTTTGAGCTGATTTATTTAGATACATTCGAATACGCAATTACTTGTTGGATTGGAGTTGAACAGGTACTACCTTGAGTCCATTACGGGCAGAATATAATTGGTTGTATGAAAAAATATCACCAACATAAATATTACAAAAACATATTGAGGTCACAAATACGTATAGCCAAAAATATCAAGAAAAATATTATAAAAGACCACAATATTTCAATATCAGTACCACAAGATAGCCAAAGAATAGGTATGATTAAGGAATTAAATTGTAACTAGTGGCCAATGTACTTATCAACAAATTAACTTTAAAAATAATATTGTATTAAAAAATCTACTTACAAATATGATTTATAAAGATTTGTGTAAATGACAACAATAAACATATTTTAAAATAACTGCAAAAAATAAACAGATTATTTAAAAAAAATAGAAGATAATGTACATAAATTCTAATTACAAACACATGATATTAAAAGATATAAAATATACCCTAACATCAAAATAAAAAATTAAATAATGAAAAAAGTACAAGAAAATAAAATTAATTCTCACTAGTAGGGAAAGCATGGACTGTGAAGGGGTCAGATTTGCTTTTCCCACAGAACAAAGGAGACTGGTATACCTGCAGGGGAATGACAGTCCAGCAGGAGTGAGGAGAAGCATGACCCCAGTGCAATGAGTTGGCAAAAGACAAGAACTGTGGGGAGTGCTCCGTGTACCCTGGTGCAGGGGGCCCCCGACTCTCCGATGTGGTTCCTGGTGAGAAATGTTTAGATTGTGGCATAGTCTGAGTGGCTTTGCCCAAACAGAGAAGTGCAGCATAGCCTGAGCTGCCTTGGCTGATCTCAGAGGTGCGGCTTGATCTGCGCAGCTGAATTGTTGAAGAATGTGGCATGACACGAGCTGCTGTGCCCGAGCTGTGATGACTGTGACATGTCTTGATCTGTGCCTGAAATGTGAATCTGTAGCATGGCCCCAGCAACTGCACCTGCACAAGAAGCAGCATGAACTGGAGCTGCTGTGCAAACCAGGCCACAGTGTTCTCAAAACCATGACCATACACTGGACCTGAGAGACCTGCTAAAGGCTGTGAAGAAGGCTAAATGTAACTGAATGACAGAAAGTACTATTCCAATCTACAAAAAGACACTGTAAAATTCCAGACTAACAATTCAATATATGTTAAAGAATTGGAGACAGATGGACTTAATCAATGAGGAAAGAATGACCATTTTGAATAATAATTCACCAGGAATTTCCAGTGAATTATGTTTCCTAAAGTACATAAGTCAACAAAGAAACTACCAAGTAGACCTATCAGGAGTGGAAGGGAATGTTTAACAGTACGTATGTCACAATATGTTATGGTATGTTAAATAGCATTTATTGAGTGCATAGCTACCCGTAGGCATCCCAGCGCTAGATGCAAAAATAAAGAGGAAACTAGATGGTTTAAAGAAAGGCATTTTGAAACACCCAAGTTTTGAGGAGCTTTCGGACTGGGAGGTGGCGGGGCTCCTACAGAAGATGTACAGGAGTAGTATTCCAGAGTCTATCTACGTTATACGTGAAGGCTTTCCTCCACATCTCACCCTTTTGACTTTGGGAACTACAGCCAGATTTAAATTAGCCAACTGCAAGCATTTCATGGGATGATAGAAGGTAATGAGAGTCTCATTGATTGATGGGCCCTTCCCCCATAAGGTTTTGTGGGCTATACACAGAGACTTAAACTTTATTCTGGCTCAGATTGGGAGCCAATGTAGGGACTTTAAGGCTGACTTAGCCAATTGAGTTTTGGGCTTACAAAGCAGTAGCCGAGCGGCACAGTTTTGAATGACTTGGAGTTTCCTTATTGCAGAATTGGGAGCGCCCAAATAGAGAGAGTTTCCATAATCCATTCAAGAGTGGACCAAGGCCTGGACCATAATTCTTCTTGCTCCCATGGAAAGGAGGGGTAGGATTTTCCTCAGAAGTCTGAGAATACCAAAGCAGGCCCCTGCCAGCGTCACTGCTTGATGGTCAAATTTAAAGGCTTTGTCCAGCCAAACACCTAAGCTTTTGATTTTAGTGTTGGGAGTGGGAGCAGGATCAAGGCAGGTTGGCCAAGCTAGTTTAGATTTCAAGCCCAGAGAGTTGCCCTGGAGCATTAGCTCTGTTTGTCCACCATTAAGTTTAAGACAGCAGTGGTTCATCCATGATGCCACTCTCTCTAGGCAAACTTCAAGGTCAGTTGGAGTGTTCTGATGCTGGTTGAGAGCAACCGCCAACTGTGTATCATCAGCATATGTGATGATTTTGATCTTGAATGGCAGAACAATGTCTGCGAGTGGTTTCATATAAACATTGAAAAGTGTAGATCTCAGGGAGGAGCCCTGAGGCACTACGCAACTGAGAGAGAGGCTCATAGATACAGAATCACCTGCAATGATCTACCATCTAGGTAAGACCTAAGCCAGGTAATAGCTCCACCAGAAACTTCAACGATGCTAAGTCTGCTTAAGAGGATATCAAAATTGACCATGTCAAATGCAGAGCTAGGTCAAGAAAGATGATGGCTACTGCTCCTCCCTGGTCAAGAATTCTCTTGGATTCTTCAACCACTGTCAACAGAGCAGTTTCAGTTCCATGTTGAGGACAGAACCCTGTCTGTGAGTGGTGTAGAAGTTTGTGGGTTTCTAGGAAATTGGAGAGGATCGTGTTGACATATTTCTCTAGGATCTTACAGATCCCAGGGAGCAAGGAGATAGCGCGGTAGTTACCCAGAGCGTCAGGGTTTAGGCTAGTCTGTTTGAACATGGCCTTCACCATGGCATGTTTCCAAGGGGTTGGGACTATGGCAGAAGAAATAGATTGATTTATCACCTCTAGTATAACTGGAAGCGCTCCTTCTTTGACTTTGCGTAAAAAGTGTAGGGATGCTGGGTCAAGATGGGATCCAGATTTTAATTGGGAAAAGATTTCCAATAAAGTATCCAAGTTTATGGCAGGAAATTCATCCAGTACCTGCTTATTGGAGAGAGGAAACTCCTCCGCTGAAGGTGGGTTGGTGGGGCGTGTGAAGCAAGGGAATGTATTGTAGATGTCTTGGATTTTCCGCAGAAAAATTCGGCAAGTTCATTGCAGCGGGCAGCTGAGACAATTTGTTTTGAGTCTGAGGAAGGAAGCTCTAAGAGATTCTTTGCGATGCGGAAAATTTCCCGGGTAGTGTTGGCTGCAGAGTAAATTTTTTCTTTGTAGTAAAGTGCTTGAGCCTTCTTTATTTCCAGACGATAAAGTTTTATAGATTCACTATATATTAGTTTACTTTGTTCATTGTAGTCTGTCTTCCATTTGCTCTCCAGTCTTTTGCAGACTCGTTTTAGTGATTGGACTTTAGGTGAGTACCATGGTGACATTCTCTCTCTTACTTTTTTGTAACTAGAAGTAACGGGGATAAGTGTGTCGAGTAAGAACTCTATCCAGTGATTAAAACTTTCCATGGCTACAACAGGGCTGGTGTCAAGTTTGGGTTTAGAATTTCCAAGAGCAGTGGCCCAGGAATCTACAGAAAGCTTGGACCAAGGACGGTCTCTCCTTTTACTAGAATCAGTGGTGGTGGGTTGATATTGCGACTTCAGTAAAATGGGAATTAAAAAGTGATCAGACCAAGGCATGGGAAGAGGTTCGCCGACTGACAGCTGATCATTTTTGGAGAAGACAGGCTCTAAGGTATGGCCTTTCTTGTGTGGAGGGCCTTTCACTTTTTGTGAGAGTTGAATGGCTGCTAGATCTAGGGAAAGATTTGAGGCATCTGCATTGTTTGGGTCGTCAAAGTGTAAATTGAAATCCCCCAGAAGAGGAAAGTTAGGGGAGGAACTTACTAGAGTGGCCGATATTTCAGGGAGAGTGTTAGAGAATTGTCCACAAACACCTGGACAGCAATAGATAAGAAACCCCGAAACACTGAGAAAGTCTGAGTGGCAGAGTGGGATAGAGAAAAATAGATTTTCGCGGCCTCTAACAAGATTAGGTATAACACGACATTTGAAGGTGTTTTTGAAAATGATGGCAATATCTCCCCCTTTCCTAATCTCACAATCTTTCCTCATAATATTTTCACCGGGGGGGAGGGTTTGGATTAAGTCAGGTTCAGACTCCTTATGGAGCCAGGTTTCTGTTAAGATTAAGACATCTGGTTGTTCATCCTCTAAAAATATCTTGAGTTCAATGGAGTATTTTGGTAATGATCTACAACTGAGCAAAAACATTTTATGAGCAAAAGGTGGCTGTGAGTTAGGTGTTCTCTTCGGAGTGGAGTACAGTCTAAAGGGACACTGAGTGCAGTGAGAATTAATTGCCATTCAAAGGGCACATGAAGTGTCGACAATTATCTTCGCACAGACTCCTTAACTTAAGAAGTTGAAAGGAGGAGTAGGTATTGGTGTGGGCAGTATTTCCTAAGGCACGAGAGGCAGGGGTTGTGGCCTCTAGCCCTGGTCGGGTGCAGACAGGCAACTCTTTGGCGCACCCTCGGCGCGCCAGCAGCATGCCCGCTGCATGTCTGCGCTGCCATGCAGCTTTAATGTAAGCCCCCGGAAGTATGAGTGTCAAGCTCCACCCCCTCCCATTTGCTCTCTCCATGCAATTGGAAGGTCCGTGGTGGACCGGAGAGCAGAGTGGGGAAGGCAGCGACACGAAGATTAGAGGTGAGTTGGTGCACGTACAATGGCAAATACGGATTTCGAATCCTGTTTAAAAAACATTAAAATCATTAAAATGTTTAAAATTGAAAGGGAAAAAATCACGCTGCTTACGGGTGCTGGAAAAACACCGTGTCAGCCGCTGCTTAATGCGGCTTTAATGTAAGCCCCCGGAAGTATGAGTGCCAAGCTCCGGCCCCTCACCCCTTCTCTCTCCACGCAATCAGAAAGTCCGTGGTGGACTGGTGTCAACTATTTTACTTTACACCAGAGGTCTCCAACCTTTTGTGTAATAAGAGCTACTTGTGTTCAATTAGAAACATTGTGAGCTACTAAAATTTTAGTGTTGTAATTGAAACTACATCAGACAAGTTTACATTAGTGGCCTCTATATGCAAAATTACTAGCAGAAGTCACCTCTGTGTATCAGAAAGGGTTTCCAGCAGTAATGTCACTCACAGATCAGCTTGAAATATATTTTGGAAATTCTGCCTTTTTTTCTCAAAACATCAGTTGTGAAAATATACACATTTTTTTCTTTAAAACTAAATTTTGCCATACATACATTAATTTATCCTAGAAAAAAGTTCTTATTTAATCGGTTGGGGTGCGTACAGGAGAGCTTCTTACGGGCAGTTGGAGAGCGACTAGTAGCTCATTAGCTACTCGTGGGAGAATCCTGCTTGCACAATGTTCTATTGATACCTTTGTATGTATTTAATAAACTGGAAGGTTTACTGATTAAGGAGGACTGGCTGTCAGTATATTTGGGTGACAACTCATTATTTGGTCCTAGCGGAATTTCAATTGTGCCGGCTTAATCTGAGTAATTTTTACAGTGAGAGCAGATTTAGTTAGCTTGAGCAGCCACTCGTGAAATGAATGAAATGAATGAAATGAATGAAATGAAAGATGCTTTTATATAGCGCATGGCTACCCGGAAGCATCCCAGCGCTGCAGCGGATGATAGAGGGGGGGAGGCTTTATGGGAATAGCCAGGTTTTAAGTTGTTTCCGGAACCCAAGGTGGTTAGATTCCTTATGGATAGGGAACTCCAGAGCTTGGCAGCATTGTAAGAGAAAAGACGGCCTCCCTGTTCGTGTTTGTGTTCTGCTGCATTTAGTGCTGTTTCTTAGCGCAAAATGCATCCTTTTATCGTTTCATTTTGTACGAAAGGGGGTTTAGCACTAAGAAAGTATTGCTAAATACCAGGAGTAAGTTGGGGGAAATTCCTACCCACTAGCACATTTTGCATTGTTTCTTAGCGCAAAATGCATTCTCCAATTTTTGATGCAAGGGGGCATGTTGCACTAAGAAGATAGCGTTAAATGCAAGGAGAAAGTTGAGGGAAACCCTTTCCCCAAGAGCACATTTAGCAAGTGCAAGGGACTGCCCACGCTCGCTGTTTATAGTCTGTTGCTTTTAGCACTGTTTCTTAATGTAACATGCATTCTTGTGCCAATTTGGGACGCAAGTGGACATTTATGTGGAAAGAAATAGCACTCAACACTGAATTACTCTTCTTGCATAATTATGCAGAATCTCATGTCATTATTAGGTAATTCTGCCTTATTACCCTACATTGAATTAACCATGTTAAGCCCCCCCACTCATTATATAATTCAATTCAACATAATAATGGAATCACAGCCATCCCTTATTTTCTATCAGAAATGTCCATCCTTCTTGAAACTAAATAAAACATGGCTAGGTTCAAATTTGGAAATACCTATTTTTTCTGTAATCAAGAATATATACTGCATCAATATAGAATAGCCATGAGATTTGTATTTGCACCTAATTATGCTTATCTGACCAGGGGTTAGTTTTGGAAACGAAATGGACGAAAGCCCACACCTGGAAGAATTAATGCCACTCTTCCAGGTATAGCTCCAGTACATAGATTAATCATTAGACATCGAGAGTGCCAATTTGATTCTGATTCAATATATAAGTAATTAGGACATCAATGATATGAATCAATCTTTTTTATATGACATCAGTCTAAAAGAGATGCATAATGGAGAAATCAAGGTTTCACTTTTTCATAAAACTACATCAAATTGAATTATATCTGCCGAAACATGCCATCCAAGACATAGTTAAAAACTAACCTCTAGATAGTTCCTCCATCCCAAACATAATTGTGCTGACAATGAAGATTTTTTGAAAACCTTGGAATAAAATGTAATGTAAGGTGGATTTGTAGGGAGTTGCTTGTCACCTAGGAAGGTATCTAGGCACTGAGTAGGTAAGTACAGGCATGTGGTGAGGCAGGGCCTGAGTACAGGCAGCCTAAATGGTCCTGCAAGAAGACTCAGTGGCGTCACTAGGGTTGGTGTCACCCGGTACGGGTAACTCATGGTGTCACCCCCTCACGACTTATCCCATGAATCCATGATGGACCTCCTCGAGGAGATGTATTTATCTGTGCGGCACCCACGGAGGGGGTCCTTCTTCTTCTGGGGCCTTTCCAAACCCACTCAACACCGGAGTCTAAAGCACTGCAGAGGTGTAACCCATCCTTTCATAACTCCTCCCCTTGCTCCTGGCCAACATAGAAAAGTCTTAACCACGCGCAGGAAAATGTGGAGTGTGGCTTTGACGCATTCCTTCGAGGCGGAGACGCCTGCCCCATTCCAATGTGTGGCGCTTCGCATCATGCTCACCGGACCTGACTGGAGTTTACTTAAATAACAGTAGCTCTGCACCCGTCAAAGGTTACAACAATGCCAATTGTCTTACCAGACACAGTGTCATTGCTAATCATTCTGCTCAAGACATCACTCAACAACTTTCTTTAACACGGAAGACGAGAGGGCAAAAATGTTGCCAAATAAATAATACAGGGCACAAGTAAATTGTTTGAGAGCTTGTAACTCTATTCACCAATTGGTTTCCATCACCAAAGAAAGTTACATGATAAAAACGAATGCTACTTTTTTATTTACTTTCAGAAGTGCAGAGCCAGTGTTCACCTTTCCGACTCTTCCTTTTCAGTGCATTACTTCTCACGCACTGAGCAGCAGTGCCACTCGTTTTGACACAGGGGTGCAGGTGTATGTGAGGCCACTGCGAATTGCTACTTTTGTTGACTACGCACCTATTAGGCTTTTAGCGCGGAAAAACCTATTATATGCTGCACCTGAGTCACTTCACGCCATGAGGCGCGCAGGAAGAAAATAGGAAGAAAATATTAAACAAGCTGGTGCCTAATGAGTCCTATTGACAACCGCCTTGATACTGTTCCGAAAAGCACTCGGGACATCAAGAAGTACCCCGGATGGTGACCGTCAGCAAGTTAAAGCAACGTGTTCACCTCAGGCTGGAAAGTAGCTCATAGAGTCTTCTTGCAGAGAAGAGCAGCAGCTATGGTAAAAGGGGGAAGTAGAAAGCAGCCGATTAGAGCTTGTGTGAAGAGGAGCACAAAGAAGGGTGCAAAGGGGCCAAAACCCCTGGACGAATATTATAGGAGAGTTCCAGCTGGAATCTAAGGGGGTTCAACATTTGACTCCAGTGCTATTATGATAGCGGATAATGACAGTGACAGGACGTCAAAGAGAGGTGGTCGAGAGCCCTCCCCGATGAAGAGGGGCTTAGCATCAGTAATGAAATGGACTTGGATGCCCCCAAAGTAATGAAAAGGCTCCAACGTATCAAACAGTCACCAAGAATAGCGTCAGAAGTTGTGATACCTGTGCCACTCACATACAGGCGTGATAGAACTTACCTCAGGTTCATTAGTAGTGCCCTGTCAAGGGGGCGACAAACCCATTTAGTCGTCTACAAGGATGTCAGGCTCCAGGTCCCCACAACAGGCTCGACACGGTGAAATCACTGTAGAAATACACACCAAGGATTCAGTGAGTGTTCTAATGGACCCAATTGAAACTTTTCCAACCAGCCCCTTGACATCAAGAGACAGCTGTATTGAGCTGAGTGGAAACAGACCTATGCCGTGGTTGGAGGTGCAATAGCAAGGGGCTACTCTGCTCAGTTTAACACACACACATCTGACGTCCCATGACAATTTCCAGGAGACCAGGCATGAAAAAAGCCAAGACTTGCACAAAAACCAAGATATCCTGCTGTCATCAATTAATGTCACACTTTTAGTAGCCACTAATACCCTCACTTGGCAGTCACATAAGCTGGAGGTCCAAATGGACATTATGCAAACTATAGCACTGGCCATCGCTAGAACACTTGGAAAAAAAGAGCTTCTCCAAAAGACTGCCACTGCAGAATTATAGTGGAGAAACTAGCAACGTTGCCTGAAGTTTTCACATCTATGATTAAAGACCTGAAAAATCTCCTTTAACCAGCTGTGCCAAAACAAGCATAGAAACAAGTATAGCAATATTGCAAATGATAAGGAGCCCGAAATCCAAATAAGGCCAGGGAGCCAGAGAGAGGAGGGGTCCCTGACGGAAGCCCAAACATCAGATACCCATCACCAAAATGACTCAAAGGTACAGACATCCTTGCCAAACAGAGACAGCAGCAGTAACAACAATTTAATGTTGGCTGGCCTGAATTCAGAAGGCAATATTATTAACATTACAAATATATAATTAACATTAAAAATAGCACAAGCAACATAAGCAAAAAAAAGCAAAGATAGAAGAATCATCCAGTATAAAACTCTTTCTGATATTTGACACAAGAAAGGCACCCCGAGGGTAACAAGAGGTCCTGAATCCACGGCCGTAGAGGGGGAGGGTCCAGCCCCAAGCCAAATGTCAGCACGAAAGGATTCTATACCATCTCAAGAAGCAGATGGTCTGGGCCCAGGGCAACTAAGAGGAGGGGGGAATAGATTCAGCCTGCCAGGCTATGCAAGAAGATCTAAACGATTCAAAAAGAAAGACCTCTGGGCTAGTAGTAATACATGGTGAGTTGCCACACAGTGGACAGGAAAGTGTCTGATTGATTGATACCCAGACGGAAAGCACGGCCCAAGAACTTCCAATAAACAAAGGGCATACTTTCAAACACAGCGAAGGGAAGAATGGGGGTGCCACCAGAGGCGTAGCTAGAGCTTGTGGCGCCCAGGGCTATCCCTCAGATTGCCACCCATGGGGAGGGGGGGTTGCTGGGGAAAAAGGACGGCGAGCACTTGAAAGAGATCCGAGAGACACGTAGTATCGCAGCTAATAGTTACCTCGATCATGCAAGTTACATGCACATACATGACACGATCCAAGGCTACACAGTTGAATACACCAGTGACTGGCAGTACAAAAGAGAACACACAGACTGCATGATCTATCTGGGGACTCAGAAAAACTGCATGTGACATCCATCATTACCTGGTAATCCCCTCAGCACAATGCAAACATGCACATACATGACACTGTTCATGGATCCATCATCTACAGCTGACATTAAATGACCATTCATCATGGTCCCCCCATTAAAGCAGTGCACCTTGTGATCTGCATGGTACATGTTCTTTTCAGCAGGCACATTAACCCTCTGTGCTACCTTTCCAGGAGTCAAGCCTTCCACTAGACAAAACTCAGATCTCTCTCTAGGAAGAACATTAATCACCAAAGTTATCATGACATTTTTATTGTTTCTGAAAATTGCTGGAGGCCAGGAAGGAGGCAGCAAGTTTTTTTAAAAACCATAATATACTTGCAAACACTACGCACCCACCCGAAATAGGTACCCAGTGCGGCCACACCGTTCGCATCGCCCTAACCTGCTCAAGGTTCATGTGACCTCAGTGACAGAGTCTTAGCGACTGGATCACTGTTGCTCTAGGGTGTGCTGCTTCGTAGGCCTGCCCGCAAGACTGGAGATGAACTTCTGTATGGATTGTGGTGGACAGGCCTTCAAGGTTAACCCACAATTGACACCACTAGGGTACACCTGCTTGTGCTAAGACATCAAGGGCCCGATTCACAGAACTAACTTAAGACAAAATCCTAAACTTACTACCATTTTGGTATTCACAGAAGGCACTTACTCATTTTGGTATTCACAGAAGGCACTTACTCATTTCGGTATTCACAGAAGTTAGGAGTCCTAACTTTAGGACTCCTAAATGCCTTCTGTGAATACCGAAATGAGTAAGTGCCTTCTGTGAATACCAAAATGGTAGTAAGTTTAGGATTTTGTCTTAAGTTAGTTCTGTGAATCGGGCCCCAAGCCTTCTAAGGTTAATCACCGTATCCTCATTTCCCGCCTCAGTAACATCGGAGTCACGGGTAAGGCCCTCAAGTGGTTTGAATCCTTCCTTGGGGATAGATTCTTTAAGGTGTTTGAGGATGATCATTGCTCCTGCCCGGTTCCGCTGCAGTGTGGGGTGCCGCAGGGGTCCTCCCTCAGCCCCACACTTTTTAACGTGTATATGGCACCCCTGGCGGAGATAGTGGCTCCTTTTGGGGTTCAGTTGGTGAGTTACGCCGACGACACCCAGCTGGTGTTCTCTTTGAATCAGACTGCTCATTCTTCTTTGAATTTGTGTAACTGCCTAGAAGCCGTCGCAAGCTGGATGGATCAGTCCCATCTTAGGCTGAATGGTGGAAAGACAGAGTTGATGTTGTTGGGACGACAGGCTATATTTGACAACTCTACTTCCTGGCCCTCTTGCATGGGTCCTGGCCCCATCCCTAAGTCTGAAATTAAAAGCCTGGGGTTCTGGCTCGATGTAGAACTGTCGCTTAGAACTCAGGCTAGAAAAACAGCTGCCACCTGCTTTGGGCTCCTGAAATCCACGCGTAAAATCCTTCCACAATTGCCGGAAAAAGCAAGAAAAATCTTAATACAGTCATTGATTCTATCCAGGATAGATTATGGGAATGCAATCTATTTAGGAGCCCCGGTCTCCGCGATTAAACAACTTCAGGTTGTTCAGAATTCGGCGGCAAGGCTACTTACGGGCACCAGTCACCGCATATCAGCCAGACCCGTATTAAAAACCCTCCACTGGCTTCCGGTGAAAGAGCGGTCCATTTTAAGTCGTTGTGTATGGCACATAAAATCATCCACGGGAAAGGTCCTCCCATCTTAGAAAACATGGTAATGCCCTACAAGCCCTCTCTAAATCTTCGCTCTAACGACCAGAATCTTGCAGTGACTCCAAGAATCAATAGATCCTGCTCCGGTGGCCGTCTTTTTTCACTGAATGTATCCAAATTGTGGAATTCTCTTTCTTTATCTTTTCGCCAAGAGCCCAGTCTTCTTGTGTTCCGGAAGAAGCTAAAAACATGGCTCTTCCCGAGAAATTAGAGATCTCAGATTAGCTAATGGTTCCTCTATTATCCTCTGGTTATCTTTCCTGAGCGCTGGGATGCTTTCGAGTAGCAATGCGCTATATAAGAGCCTTTTCAATTCACTTCAAGGTCTAGTGGGGCCTTCTAAGGTCTAGCATGGGAATGTGCTCCCTCAGTAGAGTGGTCTGGTGGACTGGTCATGAAGGCTAAACCCGGTTCCCCAGTTCCAAATTCGACAGCTCTGGCCATAGTGCTACATCCTCTCCCCCACTGAACACCATACTTCCCCACTGAGAGAAACTCGCACTGCCTTCAGCTATAACCTAATTGTGCCCGCTATAAACACTTGGATGTGGCTCAATTCAAATTATGCACTTGATGAGAGTAATATCCTGCCTAAAAAATAAAGTAAAAGCAACCACTCATAGGGAATGCGAGATTAAGTAAAGCATGTGAAATGTAAGCAGAAACAACATGGTTACCTTAACGATCTCTCACACACTATTCAGAAATCAGCGAGTGGTTTTACCTGAAAAGTTAAGGACATGACTAGAGGGCCCTGAAGGGAACCGTTTCAAAGTCCATTGCTTATATCCTTACAAAACGTAAGCAGTATGGTTTAAAAAGACCACATCCATAAACACAGAGCCATGGTACATATTTTGTTTTCCAATCCACCCATCAACCAGGTATTGCAGTACCTCCAGGAATGGTACACTTTACCACCTGGAAACAACAATGCTGTTCAAAGAAAGACGAGAAAACAAAAGTAGCGCTTCACTGGCAAACTCTGTAAAGTAATGCTGATTTATTTGGATGTAAATAAAACCAATCTGGCCACTTTGCAACAACTCTGTCTTGCTTTATTTAGTTATGTATTTATTTTTCATATTTAAAACCTATTTCTCTCCATCCCACTGCACTTTGGAATAGAAAAATGTCAGAAAAAGGGCATTTCTCGCAAGAGTGTTTTTCTTTTTTGGATCCATTTCACAGGGAAGCAACTAAATGAAAGAAGGAAAGATAGGTTGTGAACCGTTTCTTCAAGTCACAGTTTTCAGTAAGTGAGGAGCAAGACAGAAAGAGAGGGAATAATAGGAAGAGAGGTGGGGACAGCTGCCAGCACAAAAAAAGAAGAGGACATTGCCCGAGTCCTATTCCATCTCTGCCCGTCTTCGAACGTCCACGAAAGCAAGCCGAGTCTTATCTAAATGCCTTTGTCCTCCCCCACAATAGTGCCGCCTGGGGCGGACCGCCCCCACCCCACCGCCCCACCCTAGCTATGCCACTGGGTGCCACTTACCAGCTGCAGGTTGCAGAGGAAGACAAGTGTGCACCTGGCGCTGCAAAACCCCATGGGCAGTGATGAAAATGGCGGGTCCGGGAGCCACGTCACGTGAGTGACGTTTCGAATGTCGTCTGGACGCCCACGTCGTAGCCTAATTGGACAATAATCTTGGCCGGCGGCCGGGTAAGGTTTGACAGACAGTAATATTATTTAGCATTTTGGTGTCACGGACTCCATGACACCAAAATGCAAAATAATATTACTGTCTGTCGAACCTTACCCGGCCGCCGGCTAAGATTATTGTCGACACGGACCATGGTGTCATCCCATGCGATGGTGTCACCCGGTGCGGTCCGCACCCCCCGCACCCCCCTGGTGACGCCACTGAGAAGACTAACTGAAAAGCCAGGTCTTCAGCTACAATTCAAGCAGTGAGGAGGAGACCCTGATATGTTGCGGGAGGTCATTCTAGGACTTGGTGGCTTAGTAGGAGAATGATTGACCTTCAGTTCTCCTTCTGTGGATGTGGGATGTGTGTCCAAGTGAGAGTGATGCAGAGAAAAGATGCCTTCTGGGTTGAAGGAAGTGAAGTCGTTGATTGAGGTATGTGGGTCCTGTGTTGTGTAGTGACTTGAATGCATACTTGAGAAGTCTGAACTGGCAGCGGTTCTGGATGGAAAGCCAGTTGAGCTCTCTAATGAGTGGGGTGGTTTCAGTGCAGGAGGTCGAGGATGAGTCTGGCAGGGCAGTGGCATTTTGGAAGATTTGACGTCTGTGAAGAAGATGAGTTGGGACCTTGAGTCCTATTTGCTTGTGATTAGGGCCTGTGTGATGGTACGATTAGTGTCCAGTGGGAGCCACTTGAAGATACGTAGGATGTGGAAGCATGTGGAGGTGACTGTTTTGACCTTGGACTTCATTGAGAAGCTGGTGTCCAGGATTAGGCCTAGGTTCCTAGTGTGGTCAGTTGAGACAGGTGAAGTAAATAGGTGAGAAGTTATTCCCAGAGTTCATCACTTCAGTTTTGTTGATGTTGAGCTTGAGGCTGTTTTTCTCATTCAATTGGCAACTCTGGTCATGCTTTGTTTGAAGTTTGTCTTAGTGGTGATGGTGCCACGTGGGAGGGAAAAATTAGCTGGGTGTCATCAGCGTAAGAGATTATGTTGATATTGTGGGATCTGATGATATTAGGGGTGGGCGGAATTTGCGTAATCGCGTTACGCAAATCTCCGCGAAATGGTAAAATATCTCCGCGAACATGCAGAAATTCCGCGAACACGCGGAATTGCTTGTTCGCGATGCCTTTTTCCTGTTCACAGTTGCTGTTTGCGTGCTCGGGGAGGAATATCTTGCGAACACGCATTTTGAGAACGTGAACAAGAAAAAATTTCGCGAAGTCGCGGAAAGCAGAATTTTGGGCAATTTTGCATTCTCCGCGGAACGCGAAATTACCGAAATTCCGCAAATTCCGCGAGCGGAACGGAATTTACCGCCCAGGCCTAGATGATATTAGCCAGAGGAGTCATGTACATGTTGAAAAGTGTGGGGTTGAGTGATGATCCATGTGTGATTCTGCATATGCGGACCTTGGGTTCTGATGTGAACCAGATTTATTGTGTTCTTCCAGAGAGGAAGGACGCTATCCATTTGACTGCTGGTCTTTGTATACCCGCTGGGTGTAGTCTGGCAATGAGTGTGTGGTGAGAGATGGTGTTGAATGTGGCGTAAACATCAAGGAAGGTGAGGGCAGCGGTCTGTCCATGGTCAAGGATGGTGTGAATGTCATCAGTGCTGTGGTTGTTTCTGAATGCTGACCGCGAGTTATGCAGGAATTTGTGGCATTCTAAATGCTCAGAGACTTTTCTGCTGATGCTATTCTCAATGACATTGGCTGGGAAGGAGTAGTGCGGTGGATTAGTATTTGCTGAGTACTTAGGGGTAAGCTAAGAGTTTTCTGAGGAGGGTTGTGACTTTGGCGCATTTCCAGCATTCTGGGAAGGTGGCTCTCTTAAAGGAGGTGTTTATGGTGGAAGTGAGTGTAGCGCTGATTAAGGCTCATCCCCAGTTGTAGTTATGGTAGGGGTCTGTGGGCACCCCTGAGTGGGATGTCTTAATTGTTGTTGCAGTGCCCTCGATGGATATCATTCTATGCTGTCAGTTGCCAGTCTTTAGTTGATGAGGTTAGCATGCCAGGAAGCTCGATGGGGGTGGCTGTGGTTCGAAGTTGCTGTAGGTCTTGGTGTTTTTTTTGTGGCAGAAGTTGGAGAAGTTGTTGTAGAGTTCCTGTGTAGCTGTGATGGTGTTGGCTGTGGCTGTTTGGTTGGTTAATTTCTTGGTGATGGTGAAAAGTTCTTAACAGTTGTTGGAGCTACATTCGATTCTCAGGGTCAAGCCTTTTCTTGGTCTCTTTCACTTGAATGTGAATGTGTCTAAGTGCAGCTTTGTAGATGTTTTTTGTGGTGGTTCCTTGTGTGGTTCTCTATTTCCTTTTGAGTTGTTTGCACACTCTCTTGGATTCTGTGATGTTAGTGTAGTACCAGATAGCTTCTTTGTTGGATCTTTTGGGTTTGGTGGTTTCAGGGGCACCGGGGTATTGGTGCGAGTGGTTACCCAGATGTTGAAGTTGTTTGTGTCATTGATGAGATGGTTGGTGGGGTCTGGGTAGTTTAGTTGAACGGCATTGAGGCATTCTGCTTCTATAACATTTTTCCAGCAGTGGCTAGACTCCGTAGGGGTGGTTGGTGGTCCTATTATGTGAAAGTGGATGATGGAGTGGTCCATCCATGTGAGTGAATCTTGTCACTGGAGAAGAAAATTGGAGTTACAGGGTATGTCTGGCAACGTGGTTAGGGCCTTATATGAGCTGGGTTGGCCGATGTTCTGTAGACTTTCAAGCAAGTTTGTGTGGTTGGAGTGTGTGGGGTAATCGTGATGAATGTTGAGGTCACCTAGGAGTATGATGTTTTTGGTGCCCAAGGCGAGCAATGCGGGGAGGTGAGTGAGGATGTTGCTGAAGTAAGTGTGAGGTCCTGGGGTTCAGTAAGTGAGGGTACCTTTGATAGTGGTTTTACTGTCTGTCTTAAATTTGAAGTGAATTTGTTCAATAAAAGTGGTGTCTAGGTCAGTTTAAAAGTGATGGTGCTCTGTAGATGATGTCATTCTCCTGGTTCAGGGGGATGGTCCTGGTGCAACATTTTGTATCCAGTAGTGAAGGCTGTGGCGATGTCCGATGCTGATGTGAGGTTGTGCCAGGTTTTGATGAGGGAGAGGATGTCCGGTGCATTGAAGTCAATTAGGTCCCATATCTCGGTGGAGTGCTTGCTGAGTTAGCGTCTGTTGAAAAGCATGCATGCAAGGTGGGTGTGTGAGTGTGGGTCTTGAGTTGTGACTTGGTGAGGGGTGCTGTGTATGTGTGGGCATTGGGTGTGGGGAGACATTTGAAGTTGGCAGCGTAGCTGCGGTGAGGCGTTTGGACCAGTGTTCCTTGCGCTTGGCATGGTCCAGGCGTGGATGGGTTCATACAGACTTGCCTTCGGTGCAACGGCAGCTGCTCTGCAGCCTACATTATGTAGGGCTTTGAAGGGTAGGAGGAGCATGGGTAGTGGGTGGGATCAGCAATGGCAGGAAAGTTCAGTAGGAGTGGGAAGGCGTGACCGCATCATTTTGAAACTTATTCCCATTAGCTCTACTATCACATGTATAATTAGTTGACTTCTAGGCTTTTTGTAGAAATATAGTGAGAATACATGGCCAGAATATAAAGGTTTTTATAAATGCAGGGGAATTGTCCTTAAACCATGCTCAAGTGTAAGTCATCTTAGGAAAAAGACAGAAGGACTTTGAAATTGCACAATGCGATTGATCACATGTAGGACACAAAATGTTCTTTACATACATCAATGCCCTTCTAAACTATTGTGTGAGGTGAATCACAATCTGCAATCTTAAATCATACATTGCTAAACATCTGGATGCAATCAAAAACTGATATTTACATAAAAAGTTTTCATAATGGTGATTTAAGATCTTTGAAATGTGCAAGAAATGCTAACTTTACAAGTTAGCGACATGGATGGATGCTATTTAGATGATATGATGATATAATTTTCAAATTTCCTGCAATAGAAAATGAAGAGATGATATAACACTTGTGCATTGCAATATATAAAACATATTGTTCCTTCATCATCATAGGCGAGTGAGCAGGTTGCACTTCATTTTAATATTTCATTAACATGGAATTTCAGGAGCATATAATGTAGATTAAATATTTAGTAGATTAAAGATGGAATATAACTGTCTAGCCTGATTATTGATATGAATTGGTGCATTTTTTTATATTGTAGCTGTAGATCATTTTTATAATAATCATTAATGGATGTCTATATGTGAGGAGTTTTTGAATTGATTAATTTTGACAAACATAATTGCAGGATCACTCATGGAGGTTGAATGATACAGGTGATATACTGAGACTATTATGATACGAATATGATTAATTATACAAAGTGTATCTTCTGTTCTATACTACCGTATACACTTACCTCACTATGGGAAGGTGACTTTGTTACATAGGTACTCCTGTACTTAATTTATTTTGATGAACTGGATTTTTAAAGACCGATGTGAATTACAGTGAGGATCATTATCTTGACAACATTCTCAGTGGAGGGTGAAACACTATTTGTTTGATGAAGGCGCCTGTGTAACCTGCTATTTTTTTTATCATCTATGCCATGACTATCCTGTTTTTGAAATGAAGATGGATAAAACTGAAAAGGCATTTTCCATATCAAAATGAAGAAGAAAATATAGTGATATAAAGAATGACATAGGATGGTGCTACTTTATAGGACAACGAAGTACCAAATAACAGTCCATAGTGGAATGACTGAAACTCAGGTTATACATGTATATATTTGAGGATACGATTTTAAGTTTTCTTTTTCCAATAGAATTATGATGAACTGGAGAATAAAATGATCCCCTGGGAGAAATATGACCTCCAGACTTCCTAAACCGTGACACTGCAGCCCGCAAATGTTATCATTCACTGGGTGAGTTCAAGGTTGAACTGGCTGTCAGAGTTTCCAGCCAAATAACAAGGTCATACACCATTATCGGCCCTAGATTCATCGTTGTTGATTTGTAACCAAGTTAGAATGTTTGTGGCTGGAAATTAGATGACCCAACTCATTGCGGATGACTCTGATGGCTTTGATAACTGCATTCACCTTCTTCTTTGGATATACTATAAATTGGAATAAGTGTGAAGCTCTTTGGAAGACTCCAAATACCACCAGAGGGGGTGACTTATCATTCAGATGGATTCCAGAGGCACTTCACTGTTCAGGCGTCTCATTGAGTCACAACTTCTATTTCATATTCAAGGACAAGTTTGAGTACCAGCGATATTGTATATATTAGCAAGACCACTGACTCTTTCAAATGTGCAAGAAATGCTAACTTTACAAGTTAGCGACTCTTTGTCAGTGAAATTGCTCTCCCACCCTTGCAGGCTCACCATTGAGTGAGGCCTTCCCCAGCCCTTGCACTCTCTAGTGTGAGTGTTCAAGGCCCTCCTCCACCCGCAGGTTCACCTGCGCTTCATCCCTGGTGATCCAGTGGACCTCTGTCTCCCACTTTCCGCTCCGTTTTTCACTCGTTTTCACCCTCTTTCCTAATCTATTTTTCTGCACTTTTCTGCTTTCTGCTTGCTTTCTCTTTTTTCCTTTATTCCTACTTTTCCTCCTTTCCCGCCCATTTTTCCCCAGTCGCTGCGGCCCCCGCTAACCTTCCCCCCCCAGCGCGACCAATCCATCTCCCCTCCCGCCTCCCAGCTGTCCAGCCCTCCCTGACCCCTACTTAATGGCGGCCGCTGCGGGGACAGGCGAGCAAGACCACTGACTCTTTATCAGTGAAATTGCTCTCCCACCCTCACATCTCCACCATTGAGTGAGGCCTTCCCCAGCCCCTGCACTCTCTAGTGTGAGTGTTCGAGGCCCTTCTCCACCCGCAGGTTCACCTGAGCCTCATCCCTGGTGGTCCAGTGGACCTCTGTCTCCCGCTTTCCACTCCATTTTTTCACTCGTTTTCACCCTCTTTCCTAATATGTTTTTATGCACTTTTCTGATTCTGCTTGTTTTCTCTTTTTTCCTTTATTCCTACTTTTCCTCCTTTCCTGCCCGTTTTTCCCCCGCCGCTGCTGACCCTGCGGACCCTCCCCCCAGCATGACCAGCGGGCCCAACCCAGCTGCCCTCCTCATTCCCACCTGTCCAGCCCTCCCCGACCACTACCTAATGGCAGCCGCTGCGGGGACAGGCGAGCAAGACCACTGACTCTTTGTCAGTGAAATTGCTCTCCCACCCTCGCAGCTCCACCATGGAGTGAGGCCTCCCCCAGCCCCTGCACTTTCTAGTGTGAGTGTTCGAGGCCCTCCTCCAGCCACAGGTTCACCTGCACCTCATACCTGGTGGTCCAGTGGACCTCTGTTTCCCGCTTTCCGCTCCCTTTTTTCACTCGTTTTTTCACTCGTTTTTTCACTTGTTTTCACCCTGTCTCCTAATCTATTTTTCTGCACTTTTCTGCTTTCTGCTTGTTTTCTCTTTTTTTCCTTTATTCCTACTTTTCCTCCTTTCCCGCCCGTTTTTCCCCCGCCGCTGCTGACCCTGCGGACCCTCCCCCCAGCACGACCAGCGGGCCCAATCCAGCTGCCCTCCTCACTCCCACCTGTCCAGCCCTACCCGACCTCTACCTAATGGCGGCCGCTGCGGGGACAGGTGAGCAAGACCACTGACTCTTTGTCAGTGAAATTGCTCTACCACCCTCGCAGCTCCACCATTGAGTGAGGCCTCCCCCAGCCCCTGCACTTTCTAATATGAGTGTTCGCGGCCCTCCTCCACCCGCAGGTTCACCTGCGCCTCATCCCTGGTGGTCCAGTGGTCCTCTGTCTCCCGCTTTACGCTCCATTTTTTCGCTTGTTTTCACCCTCTTTCCTAATATGTTTTTCTGCACTTTTCTGCTTGTTTTCTCTTTTTCCCTTTACTCCCACTTTTCCTCCTTTCCCGCCCCTATTTTCCCCACTGCTGCTGCCCCCGCGACCCCTCCCCCCAGCACGACCAGCGCGCCCAATCCAGCTCCTCTCCCCGCTCCCACCTCCCAGCTGTCCAGCCCTCCCTAACCCCTACTTAATGGTGGCCACTGCGGGGATTGAAGACAGAATCTCCACCCATGCGCACAACAGCAAGGAACTCTTCAGCATAATCAAGGAGTTCGCCCAACCCACCAGCGAGTCTACTGACATCCCTCCCTCACAAGACCTCTGCGACAAACTCAGCACCGAAGACACACTGAAGACAATGAAGTCAATCCACTCAGGGGCCCCCGCGGGCCCCTGCCGCCCCCATATCTTCAACAGAGCCGCTGACACCATCGCACCCATGCTCTGCCACACCATCGCTCCCTGGCGACTGCCTCGTTCCCCGACAACTGGAAACATGCCGAGGTCAACCCTTTCCTAAAGAAACCCTCAGCGGACCCCACCGACCTCAAAAACTACAGACCCATCTCCCTGCTCCAGTTCCCAGCAAAAGTCATCGAGAAAGCCATCAACAGCCAACTCGCCACATACATCGAAGAAGACAACATCTTCACCTCCTCCCAATCCGGCTTCAGAAAAAACCACAGTATGGAAACCGCCCTCCTCGCCGCAACAGACGACATTCACGCCCTACTGGACAAAGGAGAAACAGTAGCCCTAATCCTTCTCGACCACTCAGCGGCTTTCGACACAGTCTCTCACTGCACCCTAATATGCAGGCCCTACGACGCAGGAATCCAGGACAAGGCCCTCGGCTGGATCTGCTCCTTCCTCCCGGCAGAACGAAGCGGGTCAGACTCCCCTCTTTCCTCTTGGACCCTATACCTACCACCTGCGGAGTCCCCCAGGGCTCCTCCCTCAGCCCGATGCTCTTCAACATCTACATGGCTCCACTCCCCCCCATCGTCAGAACCTACGGACTCAACATTGTGTCAAACGCAGACGACACCTAACTCATCCTCTCCCTATCCAACAAACCCAACACCGCCAGACACAACTTTCAAGAAGGCATGGAAGCCATCGCCAAATGGATAAAAAACAGCTGCCTACAACTAAACACCAACAAAACAGAAGTACTCATCATGGACCCAAACCCCCATGCCTGGAGCGACGCCTGGTGGCCCCCCACCCTCGGAAACCCGCCAACCCCCACGGACCACAAACGCAACCTGGGAATCATCCTGGACTCCGAGCTCAAAATGGACCGCCAGATCAACTCCGTCTCGTCTTCCTGCTTCCACACCCTCCGCCTCCTTTGTAAGACCTTCAAATGGATCCCCCTAGAACACAGAAAGAACGTCACTCATGCCCTGGTCACTAGCAGATTTGACTATGGCAATGCACTCTACGCTGGAATAAACAAAAACCTCACCCACAAGCTACAGAACATCCAGAACGACGCCTCAAGACTGGTCCTGACCTGCCAAAACACTGCCACATCTCCCAGCACCTGCGCACACTCCACTGGCTCCCCGCTGAGGCGAGAATCACCTTCAAGATACTCACCCATGCACACAAGGCCCTCCACGGCACCGGACCAGCATACCTGAACAGTCGACCCAAATGCCACGCACCCCATAGGATCCTACAATCAACGCAGCTCTCCTACTTAGTGGTCCCCCGCACCAGAAAGACCAGATCGGGAGGCCGCTCCTTCTCCTTCCTCGCGGCCAAAGCATGGAATGCCCTTCCGCCTCACCTCAGACAGACAGCATTGCACCGCATCTTTGCTACAAACCTCAAAACCTGCCTCTTCGACAGACCCTCTCCTTGATGGAATGGAACCTGCACCCCCCCACCCCTGGTGCCTTAAGACCCTTACGGGTGAGTATTAGTGCTTTAACAAACTCTTAATTGATTGATTGATTGATTGATTGATTGATTGATTATTTGGACCAGCCTGGTCTCCCAGTGATACCGGAATATTGGAACCCCATTAAGAAGGACTCTAAAAGATGGTAGGCCTCAGCGATATTGGTGACAAAAATGTGCATCATGCTCAAATGTAAACCAAAGACATGCCCAACCCTTGAAAAATAGCTCAGGTAACTAATGACAATAGTATTCCGTTAAATGAATTCATGTAAGCTGTGGATTGCATGCATGTTGTTTGGGGGAAAACTAGAACAAATCCTTGAATCACTCACTGTTGAAATAATGAGAAATATGATTAAAGACTGGGGTACAAATATAATCCATAGGCTGCAAGAGGATTGTTTCACGTCCATTTCCAAACATACATGCCTCAGCCATAGTTATCCGATTATATGGTACAATACACAATACCTCCAAGCTGGATGCTGAAGTGATATATGTTAATGTTGCTTTCAGGTGAATGTGAGTGACTTCATTGAAACCAGCTGGGTATCTCCTGCAACATATACCCCACATCTCCCCCTTCAACAAACCTTCAGATGATTGCTCCCACTCCTATTCTGATATATTTACCTCTGGTGAGTACCTGGCTTGCTCAGCACTGCTTCCCTTTTCCCCCATTTCCCTCATTGCCGGACTATCCCCTTTCCCTTTCACCTCCTCCCATGATGGAAATGACTTACCAAGTCTTAACATCTGCCTAGCATTCCCATGCTCTTCATCTTATGCCTGAGGAAGTACCATTAGCCCTCCCGAAAAAACATTCATCCTACACTACAACTCACACCCATTGGCTTTAAAGCTGAAAAATGAAGCTGGTATTTTACTATGTGTTGCTGGGAGTGGTGATACAATGGTTGTGGTGTTTGTCTCTTATTTGCTGTATTATTACATTACTACTTTGCTATGCTTATTTAAAAATGGTCTGAGCACCCTTTTGGGGATATTTGAAAGGGTAACTTACATTTGTGAATAATTCATACATGTTAGTTTACAGTTACATTTTTGAGTAACTTTAATAACTTTGGCTATTCACAATATCCAAGTGCAAAGTTACTCAAGAGAGTAGTTTTACACATCTCTAACCCCTAAAACAATGGGTAGAGCCACATTTATAAGTGTAAGTTACTACTGCTAAAAAGAAATAGTAGTGAGTCCAAAGCACACATGGCCAGCCAATGATACTGCAACACCCTCCCTTCGGAAATAAAACCCCACAGGAAATATTGTTAAATTAAATGAATTCATTTAAAATAGTTACCAATATAAATATAATACAATTTAATATTAAGCATATATAAAACATTTAACCTATTCCATTTTAATAATACATTCTAACTATAGAATATATCAACAAGAATTTTTCATTTAAAAATTAATATAACATTACATTAAAAACATATTAAAATACTTTTAATTAATTCTATGTTTTACTTTTACCAATTTTGTTTAATTTAGGTAGGATTCTTTTTAATATACCCTTAAGATAAATAGGTTTAATTAAATTTATCATATTTAAATAATCAAATAATTTATCCAAAATTAAGTTAATAGTGCTATTCTTTAGCATAAAAATATTTTACTAACTTTTTTAAAGTATAAAAACCGTTTTTACTTTTCTTTATATTTTACCATATCAAGCTCTCTACCCCGACTGTGTAGTCACCCTATGGTAAAGTATGTTTTTAAGTATTAATGTAAATTATTTTTAGTTATTTATTTCAAATATAAAACAAAAGAAAATGTTAAAGCACTACTAACTACATTTTGAATTAAATCTGTTATTATTCTAGATCTAATAAATTAAGTAAAAAAAATTCTAAAGTTTAAATGATAACTAAGCAATATGTTTTTATTATGCATTAATAAACATTAAAAGTGATGTATAGAATTAAGTAAAAGTAATGTGATTATATTTTAATAAAAATAAATGTTATGTTAATTTTTAAATTCTTCACTGTCTGACTAAAGATCAGCACATTAAGTTTAAAGCTTTATGCAACATGTTTAAAGTCATGCGTCAGACAGGACCGCAGTTCCTGAGGTTGCTGGTTCACTCTTACACTCCCAATCACAAACTACGTTATGGCAGTCAGAATTCAGCATCTATCCCTCAAGTTAAGTTGCCCAGACAAGAAAGGCACTCCTTTGCATGTTATGGTCCCAAAAGTTTGAATTCTCCTCCTCCTGTTTTAAAACTATGCACCTATTTTGTGGGGTTCCTTAAGCTACTGACAACTTGGATATGTATGCTCCAGCCACTTCGTTATCCCTGGGAAGCTGCCTTGGAGCAGCCATGCACTCTATAAATATATTTAACATAACATAAGATAACATAACATAAAATTACATTGTTTTATAAAAAGTGTATTAAAATATGATTGAATTACATATATCTTTTATTTGAAACTTTTTTACATTAAATTATATTTATTTCTATGTTTAACTATTTAAAATATTTTAATTTAACATTCTTTTCTATTGGGTTTTATTTTACGTTCCTACTGCTATTGTTGTCTACGGGAGAGTGTTGCAGAACCAGCCATTGGCCATGTGTGGTGCTGAACATACTCAGTTCTGAGCTGGAGCCCTTTACTACTGCTTTGGGGGTCCTTTTTGGCTGTAGTAACTTTAGAAGTGTAGATTTTGAATAAGAATAGCCTTTCTCATTTGTAGGTGGGGCATGCCCCATACTAAACCCCTTCCTAGCTCTCCCTATCCCTCTTGCAACCCCTCCCATTTAGTGGTAAGTAGTAAATGTACACAGGTGAGGACTCCGCATAGAAACAATTGGAGAGGTGGAAGTGCAGGTGGAGATTTACGCTCATAAGTTTGTAAAACAGTTTGTAGAGATTTAGCAGTACTATTGTAGTACTATTAAATACATTTATTATAGAATACATTTTGTGAATAAGTTGCCACCTGCTGTTAAATAATGGTTAAACCACTGTTTCAATTCTTTGGTCTCCATCATGGGATTTACCTGCCTTTGGTTTACCTGCATCAGGACAGTGCAATTTAATATGTCCTTATGACCCTTTTTTGTTTTTGTTTTTTGCTACGTTTGTTACCTGATAGTGCTGCTGTTTTTGGTTTTGTTTTCTGCTTAGTAAAAAGATAGGCTAGCACATCACCACAAATCGCGTTCACCGCTGAAGCCGCATAAAATTGGCGCTACCCTTATGTCATCCGTAATAGAAAAGTGCACTCAGAGTTACATGTGAAGTGCGCATGTACTGTAATCATGACATTTTCATATGTGTGCTGCTAATGTTCTGTTTTGAGTTATAGTTTATACATGCATTTATGAGAAAAGTTTTTGTTCTGCTTCGTAATGGACATTTATGTAAGAAATGCATTTATTCCATAAAATGAATTATATATGAATTAACTTGATTTAGTTATAACGTGTATTGAAGTTTCATTAGTAAGCTAGACCAAAGGCCTTAAGCCTTAGAAAAATGTGATATGTTTAACCTTTGACATGAATGTTATTTTGGATGTGGTGTTTTTCTTTTTTTTTAGGTGTCTGGTAGGGATCTCTGACATATTATCGAAAGACACATTATCGAACTACACAAATATCGCTTCAAAAATATCGACATCAAAATTATCGACATTGTATACTTAATTAAAAAACTACACTAATATCGACACTACAATATCGTAATACAATTATATCGATCACACAAAAATCGCACACATCAATATCGCAATACTAAATATCGACATAAATAAATAAATATAACACATGTAACAAATATCGATAACCAAAATATAGACATCAATAATATCGTTTTATTTAAATATATCGACAATTCTAATACTAATAAAACCAATACTTTAAACAACATAAATACAATATTTTCCTAAAACATACATTTTCAAATTATATTCTACTTAAACATAAACATAACATTTATAACGATATAAATATTTAACAACATAATAAAAAAACACTGAAATAATTATCACATAGGCATTTCGAACACATTCAAAAAAGTTAAAACACATTATAAACAATCTTTTTCTATATAATTATTTAAAACTCTCCTCCTTTAAAACTAAATATACTCTTACTTAGCATTTTCCATAAAAGGAAACCAATTAAATAAAAAAAATTCAAAACATCCAATAGAAAGGCCACATACAGAAAACAACCAATAACATTCAAGAAACAATTTAAAACCACTATATAAACCAATTAAAACAAGTCTTCTACTGTGCCTTAAACCAAAGCATTGAACGAAGAAGAAACTCTGCTAAACAGAAGAAACCTACATCCTACTACTATTCTAAAAACGTAAGTCAATTATCTTTTCTAACTAAACTGCCAAATTAAACTAAAACACTAATTTATCTTTACTCAAATAAATAACTAACTTATATATTCCATCTCTTTATGTTTCCACTACAGATATTACTCAAAACAGCTAAAGAAAAGATTGAACATTGCCAGAAAGGACTCACTAAAAAAGTAAGTATAATATAAAAAAACTTTCAAAAATATTAATTAAATCCTACTCAAACCCCAAAACATCCTAAACCCCTAAACAAATCCATGTTCTCTTTTTTAAGTTTTTAAAAACCTGTATAAATTAACACCTATAGTCTATACCACTCGGCATGAGGGAAGGCTCCGTTTGCTTAGGGAGAGGTTGGGCTCCTGTATCTTATTTATTAGGGAGGAGGGGCACATCGGAAGAGGGGTAGGGGACGGTGGTACACTGACATGGGGTGGGGGAGGGGGGGGGTAGGGGACTGGGTGGGAAGGTTGTTCCTTCTCCTGAATAATTGGTCTTGATGATAAATGTGTTGTACTTCCTGGACGGGTGGAGGCAGGGGGATGTTTGTTGAGTTGTTGATTTGGAAAACAATAAAAAATGTTTCAACAAAAAAAATATAGTCTATACCAAACAGCAATACCACCCCACTTAAAAAAACTAAAAAAAACAAAACAATATATGTTCTTTAACTTTCAGAGACTACATCAACTAAACAGCATTTTGTCTACAAAGAACATCTTCATTCAAATAGAATCAAAAACACTTGGGCGCCGATCACGATCCTGTAAAAACCGGGTACGAACCGTCGGACGGAGCATATTCTCCGTCCGACGCGTACCCGGTCGTCAAAATCTACCAACATGGAATTACGATTCGCACGGAAACACCATTTCCGTACGAATCGTACAAAACCCCGACCGACGAAAATAATCATACAAATGCGATCCGGGAAAGCGCCGAGCTGACGTCGGGACGCTCGCAGCCTGCCATTCACAAACCAGGAATTACGATTCGCACCAACGTCATCCCGCACGGTGAATATTTTCCGGCAGTCAAAAACTGCCGGGAAATCAGGACGACGCGAACAAGGAGTACCAGTACGCGACGGACAGACAGGACGAGGCGAACAAGGAGTACCCCTACGCGACGGACAGACAGGACGAGGCGAACAAGGAGTACCAGTACGCGACGGACAGACAGGACGAGGCGAACAAGGAGTACCCCTACGCGACGGACAGACAGGACGAGGTGAACAAGGAGTACCCGTACGCGACAGACAGACATGGACCCGAACCTACGTGTCATCCCGGCCCTCATAGCAGTCCACCTCCTCTACAGGTTACGATGCAGACGCCGCAGAAGGTCAGAACAACAAAGGGAGGGGGGAAAGGGGGGGGGGCAGGACCAGGGGCAGGCCACAAAACCCCCACCATAGTCACACAGCACACATGCCCTGGACATACCTGACCCTCAGGCCCTGGTCACTACGAGGGGGTGGGGGCGTGTCCAGCTAAGCCAGCGACCGCCACAACGGAAGTTCATGACGACGCGAACCGGCAACACAACCAGACAGGTACGTCCCGTACCCACGCCTTAAGAGCGTGGGTACGAGTCGTACCACGCCCACACCTACGTCACCCCAACAATGGCGGGACGGCTCGTACCCACGTGGCAAAGGCCTGGGTACGGCCCGCACAAGCATCACATAGCGTGGGGACGGATATGTACGGACCGTACCCCCACCCCGTATGCATGGAGCGTACCCCCATGCCAACAGTGTAAGTACGACACGTCCCCCCACCCGCGTACGTATGGAGCGTACCCCCACCCCAACAGTGTAAGTACGACCCGTACCCTCACCCGTGTACGTATGGAGCGTACCCCCACCCCAACAGTGTAAGTACGACCCGTACCCTCACCCGTGTACGTATGGAGCATACCCCCACCCCAACAGTGTAAGTACGACCCGTACCCTCACCCGCGTATGTATGGAGCGTACCCCCACCCCAACAGTGTAAGTAAGACCCGTACCCTCACACGCGTACGTATGGAGCGTACCCCCTACCCCAACAGTGTAAGTACGACCCGTACCCTCACCCGCGTACGTATGGAGCGTACCCCCACCCCAACAGTGTGTGTACGACCCGTACACTCACCCGCGTACGTATGGAGCGTACCCCCCATCCCACCAGTGTGTGTACGACCCGTACCCACACCCGCGTACGTATGGAGCGTACCCCCAACCCCAACAGTGTGTGTACGACCTGTACACTCACCCGCGTACGTATGGAGCGTACCCCCATCCCACCAGTGTAAGTACGACCCGTACCCACACCTGCGTACGTATGGAGCGTACCCCCAACCCCAACAGTGTAAGTACGACCCGTACCCTCACCCGCGTACGTATAGAGCGTACCCCCACCCCAACAGTGTCAGTACGACACGTCCCCCCACCCGCGTATGCAAGGAGCGTACCCTCCATGCCAACAGTGTAAGTACGACACGTCCCCCCACCCGCGTATGCAAGGAGCGTACCCCCCATGCCAACAGTGTAAGTACGACACGTCCCCCCACCCGCGTACGTATGGAGCGTACCCCCACCCCAACAGTGTAAGTACGACCCGTACCCACACCCGCGTACGTATGGAGCGTACCCCCAACCCCAACAGTGTGTGTACGACCCGTACACTCACCCGCGTACGTATGGAGCGTACCCCCATCCCACCAGTGTAAGTACGACCCGTACCCACACCCGCGTACGTATGGAGCGTACCCCCAACCCCAACAGTGTAAGTACGACCCGTACCCTCACCCGCGTACGTATAGAGCGTACCCCCACCCCAACAGTGTAAGTACGACCCGTACCCCACCCGCGTATGTATGGAGCCGACTCCCACCCCAACAGTGTAAGTACGAACCGTACCCCCATGGAGCGAACCCACACACGTGTATGTACTAAGCGTACATATTGTTAAATAGGAGGGGTGTGTGCCTATCAGTCCCAGCAGTGCCCAGAGGCAGGAGGGGTGGGTGCAGAGTCCTCCCAGCAGTGCCCAGACGCAGGAGGGGTGGGTGCAGAGTCCACCCAGCAGTGCCCAGAGACAGGAGGGGTGGGTGCAGAGTCCTCCCAGCAGAGCCCAGAGACAGGAGGGGTGTGTGCAGAGTCCTCCCAGCAGTGCCCAGACACAGGAGGGGTGTGTGCAGAGTCCTCCCAGCAGTGCCCAGAGACAGGAGGGGTGGGTGCAGAGTCCTCCCAGCAGTGCCCAGACAGGAGGGGTGGGTGCAGAGTCCTCCCAGCAGTGCCCAGACGCAGGAGGGGTGGGTGCAGAGTCCACCCAGCAGTGCCCAGAGACAGGAGGGGTGGGTGCAGAGTCCTCCCAGCAGTGCCCAGACACAGGAGGGGTGGGTGCCTAACACCCCCAGCAGTGCCCAGACAGAGGAGGGGTGGGTGCAGAGTCCTCCCAGCAGAGCCCAGAGACAGGAAGGGTGGGTGCAGAGTCCTCCCAGCAGTGCCCACAGACAGGAGGGGTGGGTGCAGAGTCCTCCCAGCAGTGCCCAGAGTCAGGAGGGGTGTGTGCCTATCACTCCCGGCAGTGCCCAGAGACAGGAGGGGTGTGTGCAGAGTCCTCCCAGCAGAGCCCAGAGACAGGAGGGGTGTGTGCAGAGTCCTCCCAGCAGTGCCCAGACACAGGAGGGGTGTGTGCAGAGTCCTCCCAGCAGTGCCCAGAGACAGGAGGGGTGGGTGCAGAGTTCTCCCAGCAGTGCCCACAGACAGGAGAGGTGTGTGCAGAGTCCTCCCAGCAGAGCCCAGACACAGGAGGGGTGGGTGCAGAGTCCTCCCAGCAGTGCCCAGAGACAGGAGGGGTGGGTGCAGAGTCCTCCCAGCAGAGCCCAGAGACAGGAGGGGTGGGTGCAGAGTCCTCCCAGCAGTGCCCAGACACAGGAGGGGTGTGTGCAGAGTCCTCCCAGCAGAGCCCAGACACAGGAGGGGTGGGTGCAGAGTCCGCCCAGGAGTGCCCAGAGACAGGAGGGGTGGGTGCAGAGTCCTCCCAGCAGAGCCCAGACACAGGAGGGGTGGGTGCCTAACACTCACAGCAGTGTCCATGAAACGCAAAGGGTGGAGTAGCCACAGATATCATGCCCACAAATGTCAGTCAGGTGCACAAAGACCCTGCAGTACATGTACCACATGTGTGCGAGGCTGGGAGTATACGCATGCATAGCGCAGAAAAGAAAACATGTACACATGAAGTCATGTCAATAGTCCACACACACAAGTACTATGACTACCAAGGATGCCACGAATGATGCAGGTGGAGACATCGCTCAGCATGCATGTGCAAAGTAGAAGGAGTCTGTCACACACCCAGCTGATGTAGACACAGCTCAGCACCACATATTGGGAACACCCTGCAGGGAAGATGTCAGGGTACACAGAGGAAGGAATACACGGTGGTACAATTCCACCATGCAGCAACTGCGTACATGGACAGAGAAACCTAGCTAACACCGTGTGATGGCACACAGATACCAGGGTCCCCCCTATGACCAGCACACTACTACATTTCCCACACAACCAACACATGATCACCACCCAAAATCATGTAGCAGCCCCACCAACAGCAATATCAGAAAAGCAGTAGTGTTCAAAGGAAACAAAAATGGCTTTAATCAGCATTTTCTTAAAGTGTTTGTTCTTAGAAAGTTCAATAGTAACAAAGCCCATAGGGCAGTCCAGAAGTCACAGCTGGATGGGGGACACAGTGGGATGCGTGTCCCCTAGCTTGCCTGCACAGTTACAAGTCGTCGTCTTCCACAGGGGTGAGGGCATCATGTGGGGGGGGAAGGAACAGGCACCGCAGGGACAGGAGGGCAAAGGGTAGGCGAATTGGGTGCAGGGATGGAGGACTCCACCACAGGGGGTGGGGCAGGGCCAAAGGTGGATTCTAGGAGCGCGCTGCACACCTTGGCAAGGTCCTCCAGGGACTCCCCTGCACCCGAAGGAACCACAGGCCCCAAGGAGGGGGGGGTCAGAGGGATGGGTCGCAGCGCCACTGGGGGTGGGTGTGGACAGGGGGGGGGGGACTCAAGCACCCTGACCGGGGACTTCCTTGACCGCTTGCGGGGTGGTGTCAATGTGGGGCTCAGGGACAGAGCGGCCATGAACGAGTCTTTGGGGGAGATGTGGCCAGGAGAGCTGAGGGGAGGGGATTTGGAGGGAGTGGATTGGGTGGAATGCGGACTCCCACTCTGGCTGCGTGTCACACGTTTGCCCCCTGACCCAGTGGGTGTGCCTACTACACCCTGTGTGTGCGTGTCAGGAGGTGTGCGGCGGACCTTCCCTGCTGGTGTGGTGCCTGTGTGTGTTGTGGTGGGTGCATGCTGATGTCTGGGTGTATGTGGGACAGGTATGGGAGTGGGAGGTGTGGAAGGGGCAGGGGTAGGGGGTGGGACGTAGCGCTGCAGGAGACCCACTGCTGCAGTCAGTGTCGAGTCTATTGACCTCAACAAGTTGCGTTGGTCAGCCTGCGATGAATGAATGCCCTCCAAGTATGCCTCCATGTTGTTGAGGACCTGGCTGTGGGCATGGAGGACATTAAGGATCGCAGTCTGACCAACCTGCAACTGCCGCTGGATGTCCACAGACTCGGCATTGGCGGCAGCAGTGGAGACAGGGGCAGGGGGTGAGGTGCCTGGCAGGAAGGAGACATGCGGTGACCGGGCACGCTGGGAAGGGACACGAGCACGTGGGAGGCGGCTGATGCCAATGGAGGGGGCGATGCGAGATGTAGGGCTGCTGTCAGATGGTGGTGCAGCCACCGCCCACTCGGAGAGATCACCCTCGGACCCGTCAGCTTCATACTCTGTTGTGCCAGTCGACAGGTCCCCGGGTTCACTCTCCTCCGCCTCAGGCCCACTCGATGTGCCAGCCGCGATTTCACCGCTGGCACTGGTGCTCGGTCCCTCTGCGCCGTCTGTGTCCATGTCTCCCTCCGTGTCCCCCGACGATGCTGTGGGCAGGGTGAAGAGACAGAAATTAATCATACACCTGTATACATATGTCACATGAGTCCAATCTACTTAGGTTACAGTGCATAGCCTGAAACAAAAGAAGAGTTACAACTACTAAACAAGGTACATATGTAGGCCCTGCAAGACACAGTTGTTTGACCCACCATGCCACCGGAAAACTATGGAGAGCATGACACAATAGCAAATGAGATGACATGGAATGTTGACTGAGGAGCAAGACAATCCAGCACTGCATCTGCACCACACAGCGTGGCAGGAAATAGGGATGAGCAGGGACCATAGGCAGGTACTAGAGGCACATGCAGCATAGGTAATACTGATAACATGCCCACCCTGACTGGCACACTGCACCTTGAGTGTATGTCCAGGCAAACATCACACACTGGCCAGTCCTGGCAAGGAGATTTCAGGTCTTGACATGTCGGCCATGGCCGCACCACCCACCCCCTACATGAGACAAATCTATGGAGACACAGGAAGCACGTACATCTCTTAGTCTGGGTGAAATACACATGGGATGTGAAAATTCTATATTGGACACAAAATACCCAAGGTGCGCCTGTCCAAATAAGCATGTACAAATGGGCATCATGAGATGATTGTAACAAGACACACAGGCAATGGCCACCATGAGTATGTACTGGGAAAATCTGGTCAGGCGGACAGTGGACACTTGTACTACATTTCACGTCAATATACATGGTGCCAGGGGACACTGGCACAGAGCACAACCTATGCTGTAGACACAGAGATTGTCGACATTTTCGGATTACACACATGAGACCTAGGAAAATATGCCCCTGGGGACAGTAGTGGCCACACAACTCCATGCTCCTGAATGGGAATGACTGCAACACACGCTAACATCCCTGCACTATGCGTACCGCACACTCATGCACATCATGTCACAGGCCACCACATAGGACATGCGTGCTGGAAGGCCTCGCACTTGAGAGATTAACTCCCATGTCTGGACTCAGCATTAGTGCCAACTGACATGGAACCCACAAGTCCAGAACGGGACAGGGCACAGGCAAGGTCCCAATACCTGTTACACACCACCCCCACACATGATTCTGCAGGCATAGTACACGTGGAGAAGGTGCCAGGCTACATAACCTTGTGACGGAGTGACTACACACAGACCAGGGAACACATTGCAAGGAGGGGAAGGGAGGCAGGAGAGCACTGCAACACTGTGGGTAACAGGATCCGCACAGCACCATAAAACCCTGGCAGTGTACCCATGGAACAGTGCACGTACAAATGCTGGTGAAACACAACAAACACACATGTACCTACCCCCTTGCTGCTGCTGCATCTCCTGTAGGCGCCTGTCCAAGTCTGGAAAGACCACCGCCAGCACACGCTTGTGGATGTGGGAGAGACGGCGGCGCCCGCGGTTCTTATGGCTCTCAGGTGAGTCCCCCAGCAGGACCCGTGCGATCCTCCGCGTCCAGCACCGGATATCCTGCCAGCATTTCCTCACCTGGGACAGGCGCCGCCTCTGACCATCCGCACTCCTCACGGCGCTGACGGCGTCCAGCCAAATCTGCTCCTTGGCAGAGGCGTCTACCTGTGAGGATGAACAAGTGACACTACATCAATACACCTGGCACTTGTCACAGAGACACAGATTAGAACACATTTGCTGTTTACAACAAGGCATAGTATGCATCCAACGCATTGGACCTTTGTCATAGGGACATGATCCTCTGGGGAAGGCCAAAAGCAGTACGTGCCATTGAAAGGACACAGGTGGAATGAGGGCAACTACACAATCAATGATCCAGGCTCACACTGTGCATCACACCCCCCCCTCCTGTCTCTGGGCACTGCTGGGAGTGATAGGCACCCACCCCTCCTGTCTCTGGGCACTGCTGGGAGGACTCTGCACCCACCCCTCCTGTGTCTGGGCACTGCTGGGAGTGATAGGCACCCACCCCTCCTGTCTCTGGGCACTGCTGGGGGGACTCTGCACACACCCCTCCTGTCTCTGGGCACTGCTGGGAGTGATAGGCACCCACCCCTCCTGTCTCTGGGCACTGCTGGGGGGACTCTGCACACACCCCTCCTGTCTCTGGGCACTGCTGGGAGGACTCTGCACACACCCCTCCTGTCTCTGGGCACTGCTGGGAGTGATAGGCACCCACCCCTCATGTCTCTGGGCACTGCTGGGGGGACTCTGCACACACCCCTCCTGTCTCTGGGCACTGCTGGGAGTGATAGGCACCCACCCCTCCTGTCTCTGGGCACTGCTGGGAGACATCAGGCATTCCCACCCCTGGGACCCCCCCTACAGTACATGGCATGTGGGTCACACCTGGACACAATGCCAGAAGTCACAGTCACGAAAAAGGGGCACAGTCTGTGCCAGTGGACACTACACTCACCTGATAACCTGGTCGCCCATACAGCATGGGGTACTGTGGGAGGATCACATCCACCAAAGCCATGTTCTCCTCCAGGGTGAATGGCTGTGACCTCTCCACAGCCCTTGACATGGTTCCAGGGAATCAGTAGCAGCAGCTGGGTCGTGGAATACAGAGATGTGCAGGCAAGTGCTCCCTCACGGGACCTGGCTGCCTTATATCTGCCTTGCTGGCCCATTTCATTCACAGGAGTGTAGAGTGATTGGTCACTCACATTTGCATCCTATGTTTCCTCCAATCCCTTCAAACCTAGCAGTCAGTGGGTTCTTATTCTGTTTTTTTCGTCAGCATGATGTCAACCCCACAAACACATTGCAACAATGTAGATTCATTCCAACTGACTTCTGCTGTGCACCTTCCAGAACAAAATCAAACTTAAAACTTGGTCTCCATGACAACCAGCATGCATGTAGGCCTTAATACTTGTCCCCCATGTGTCCCCTATGTAATTTGGAGCTTCACACACAGGTACGGTGCGTTCCGGCGCCCTAGGGCACCCCAAATGCATAGCAACGGCCCGTACACACGCCTGTACGCTCCCTATCACTATGGGTGTCCTCGCGTATGCGTACTCGTAGTGGTACGGCCCATACACACGCCTGTACGCTCACTATCACTATGGGTACGCATACGCGAGAACACCCATAGTGATAGTGAGCGTACAGGCGTGTGTACGGTCCGTACCACTACGAGTACGCATACGCGAGGACACCCATAGTGATGGGGAGCGTACAGGCGTGTGTACGAGCCGTACCACTACGAGTACGCATACGCGAGGACACCCATTGTGGTATGGCTCGTACACACGCCTGTACGGTCCCCATCACTATGGGTGTCCTCGTGTATGCGTACTCGTAGTGGTACGGACCGTACACACGCCTGTACGCTCACTATCACTATGGGTGTTCTCGCATATGCATACCCATAGTGATAGTGAGCGTACAGGTGTGTGTACGGGCCGTACCACTACGAGTACGCATACGCGAGGACACCCATAGTGATACGGGAAGGTACACAGGCCCTCTTAGCAGTAGTACGGTGTTTTTCACACATCACAGTGGTGACAGGCAGCACACAGGAAGGGATAGGGCTGACATACTTGTCCATGGATGGACATCAAGGCATTGTCTGGCCAGTACTACATGTGTGGGGCACAGGTGTGAAAGGGTGTGATGTGGCACAATACTCCTGAGTGGAGAAGGCACCAGATTTATGATGAGATGTGTACATATGTAATGTGCGACGGTGCAATGTGTGCCAGGCATGCCCTTGACTCCTTTGACATGTGTGCATGTCGTACTGCACACTTGGCATGAGCGTCACTGGCATGGCATGGACACCAACTCACGGAAGTGTCCCCTGAGGCCCGGTACAGGGGTTACCACACCTGACATGTCACTACCCACGGTGCACGATGTGACTATGTCATGTATGTGTGGGGGGTTCACATTAGGTAGATGTTTGAGCTCCCTCAAAAGCTGCAGCCGTTGCAGCAACCAACATGTGTCTGTGTGTAGATGGCCATGGCACACTGTTACGCACACCAGGCCACATGTGGTCTCGGATGTGAGGTGCGTATGTATGCATGGGACACGGTTTTGCGTAACAAGGACATGCCTGCATCCTCTCTATGAATGTGTGGTGAGTCATCACATGTGCACCTTCATGGCAAGGTGTGTGGGCTGTCCTAGTGTAATGTCATGTGACCTGTGGCTCTAGTGTTCCGCTACCAGTCTCTGCAATAGACATCCTACTACTACTGATGTGTGGGTGTATGTCACTCCTGTCTTGCGTCTGGCTGTTCACTTGCACTGGGACACAGCTAATCCCATGCCATGGCATGTGGAGGTTCTCAATCTGCATGTGTCGCTGGGTCTTGGGAGGAGTGTCACCTGCCAGCCATACGTGTCCAGGGCATGTGGCACATACCTCACTCTGTATGTAGCATATGTGTATAGACAGATTAACATGTGCTCAGGGCAAATTATTTGTTGAAGTGGTGCACTCACTCCTCCTTGTCATTTCCAATTTCCTGCAGAGCGCCGCCTCTTCCCCGAGCAATTCCGGACTTGGCTGACATGCGGGAGAATGATCGTATCCGGTGCTACCGCTTCCCCCAACGGTTGATTCTGGAGTTGACGGCGAGACTGGCACCACACCTGCAACCGCTGCACAGGTATCCTACGGCACTGACACCCAAGCTGAAGGTAATGGCAGCCCTACATTTTCTAGCCACGGGTACCTTTCAAAATACCATAGCTCATGTTGGTGGCATGTCCCAGAGCATGTTCTGCCGTGTGCTGCATGATTTCTTAGAGGCCATGTTGATTCACCTGGATGAGTTTATCCATTTCCCAACCCCTGAAATGTTGACTGGGGTCAAGCGTGGATTCTATGCCCTAGGAGGGATGCCCCATGTCATTGGGTCCATAGATGGGACACATGTAGCTTTGGTACCACCACACGCACAGGAGGTAGCGTTCCGCAATCGCAAGCACTACCACTCCATCAATGCCCTTGTGGTGTGTCTGTCCAACATGGTGATTTCACATGTCTGTGCTCGTTTCCCAGGATCAGCACACGATGCCTACATCATGAGGCGTAGCAGGATGCCTGAAATGATGACGCAGCTGCGCAACGAACGAGCATGTGTTGTTGGTGGGTACACTCTGTCTGTCCTGTATTTAGCGTTGACTTCCAGCACGACCGCTTCTCCTGTTCTAACGATGTCCATGTGCTTCCCATGTAGGGGACGCTGGCTATCCCAACATGCCATGGCTGATCACACCTTTCCGCAACCCCATCACGCCGGCCCAGCTCCGCTACAACACTGCCCATGGCCGGACAAGGCGAGTGATAGAGAGGACGTTTGGCCTGCTGAAGAGCCGATTCAGGTGCCTACACAAGACCGGCGGCGCACTCCCATATGCCCCGGCGAAGGTCTGCAAAATCTTCATGGTCTGCTGCATGCTGCACAACATGGCAGTTGAGAAAGCTGTGCCACTCATCCTGGATCAAGATGACGAGGACCATCCACCCGTGGAGGACGAAGGGCTTGGCAATGGGGCTAGTGATGTGGAGGATGTGGAGCCGCAAGAGGACATCCGGACTCGGCTCATACGCGACTTCTTTGCTTAGTGGTGAGTACCAGTGTCTGAGTGTGCATGCATTGGTCCCCGTGTGGCATGTGTTGTGATGTGTCTCCACCTGCATGTATGCCACGTGAGTCAGAGGTGTGTGTGGGTGTGTCACTGGAGTGATGGTGCCAGTGATGGTTGTATTTCCCCAGTCATAATTGTGACCTAGCATGTTGTCATCCATACATGTGTCGAGTAAATGCACATAAAAGTGGCTGTGCTTCTTGTGTCTGACTGCTTGTGTGTCTCTCTTCCCCAGGTACTTGCGCATGCCGTCTGCTGGTTGCATTGTTGTGGCACTGCTATTCCTCATGGACATGTCATCGTGTGCTGACTCAGCGTTACAGGCACGGACAAGTTTTGAAGTCTCCTTAGGGTAAGGGATGCATCAGGGGTGTATTGGGTGTGGCAGTTGTTCACGATGTATGCACACTGCCCCTGTGGATGTTTGGTTCCTCTGCAGACATGTCGCATCACCATGGTGCACATGACATGCAGCTGGGTACACCTGAATAGATGGTCAAACTTGTTGACAGTCATCAGTGATGGGATGGTGGATTGTGATGATGGCATCAATGTGTGTTACACTGCCCTCGGACACATACGGTTTGCATTGGGTTGACATGCTGTGGGACTTCCACTTCAGCTGATCAATGGTGTATGGCAGGCTCTCCGTGAGCAGCTGTGGGTGTTCAGCTGTGAGCCGACGCTTGTGTGCCAGTTCCATGGCTCTCACGCATTTGTGCTGCAGAAGGGGGGTGCCAGTGTTGGACCCACATGTTACTCCACATGAAGTGTTCATGTGTACTTCAAGTTGCAATCCTGAAAACATGACTAATAAAGGTGTCCCTAGGCCTCCAAGGTGCCTCTTCTCAGTCAATGCTGGTGTGTTGCCACGGTGCATCCAGCATGTCTGGCATGGTTTTCCCTGATAGTGGCTATGTGTCTATGTGTCGAGTAGCAAGATGCAAGCTGTGTGTGTGGGATGTGACTGTGTATCGTGCATGATGTCCATGACTGTGTGGGTATTGTGACATGTGCCATCCCCATGCATCCAACGTTGGCCAGGCCCCCATTAGGTGCATCCACCGGACTCAAGCTTGCAGTACATGGTTCTGCCACCTGTCTACACATACCTGGGTGCCCCCCAGGACACTGGACATGATCCCTGACCTCTGCGCATGACTGTTGCTGTACTCAATATGTCTGTCAGCACGGTTGTGCGGCCACCCCCTCAGCTGGTTGGGCCCATCACGAGTGTGTATGGTGCTCCATGTCTGTCTTGCCTAATACACTGTGACCCGTGTGTCCTGTGCCAGACTCATGCCCCAGGGTGTGGATGGTTGAAGTCAATAGAGAACTCAGGCATGGTTAGACTTTACAAGACACATGTAAGGTAATAATGCAAAAGGTAGGCATCTTCTCTTTATGGTGTAACTTTTTATTTTGGTGGGGGTGGGAGGGGGGTATGACATGAGGGGCTTTCCGGGTGTTTGGAATCCAAAGTTCAGTAGGGGAGTTGGTGTCCTTGCCATTGGAAATCCTCAGAGTCCATGCCACAGTCTTTGTCAACATTGGTCAGACAGTGACCAGCAAGGCCATGTGGCAGAGAATGTCTTTTGATGCTGTGATGCTGTGATGCTGTTGCTCCAGTGGGCCAGGCACCAGGCCAGGTGTCCTGGGAGATGGTGATGTAGCGCCGACCCTCACGGTCTTTTCCGTGGACGACCCGCCCTCCTGCGGGGACCCTCAGAAGCAGGCCGTGACGACGTCTGGGATGCTCCATCGGATGTTTCCTCCTCATTCCTGATCCCTCCCTGTGGGTGGTGATGTTCTCCGCCTTCTGGCACAGGGAGGGTTGCCCATGTTGTCGGCCATCCGACGGAGTGTATCGTGAATTCCCGTGTACGCCGTCACAAGCTCAGCCTGTCCGTCCTCCATCCTCCGTTGGTGTTGCAGTAGACAGGCATGTAGCTCCGCATGTTGCTGGGCCTGCTGGGTCTTGATCCCCTCGAGGACGGACACAACCTGGGCCAGGCCGGTGGTGTCCTGCCGGTATGTGTCCAGGATGTTTCGGACATGGGAAAATACCGGGTCCCCAGCCCACTGGTCAGGCTGGCGCCTCCGCCGTCCTCCACTCCCACCACCCCTGCCCACTTGCACCTGGCCTGCCCTTGTTGGCACATCGGGTCTCCGGGACCCCTGAGGGGTGGCATTGGCGTTGTCGCCTGCCTCCTCCTGGGTGCCCGGGACACCGTGTCCCTCCTGGCCAGCCTGGCTGCTTTGTGGTGGTGGGGCAGGGATCCTGGGTGTCTCCTGGGATGTGGCAGGAGTGGGGGTGGTGGTTGGCCCCGTTGTACCTGACGCAGGTGCTGCAGGTCGTTGGACACCAGAGGGGCCAGGTTGGTCGGGGTCGTCCACAGAGTGGTGAGAGTCATCGCTGCCGGTGGGATCGGCCTCCAACAGAGCCGAGACAATGTTAATTTAGGTCCATGCAACATCCATGTTTCATCAGTTTCAAAGTTGGAACATTTCCTCTGGGAATTTGGATCTGTCTGGCATTCCAATCACAGTGCACTTGTGCATGGGTGTGTCCCTTGGGCACAGGTTTGGCGCCTTTAACTATGTGTGGCACAGTCTTTCTTGCTGCGTCAAGTGTGACTGCAGTCAGCAGTGGAGTGGGCAGGTGTGGCGAGCCGTGCATTGGCGCCTTCCGTGTTGCACTGTACGTGGGCACATGAAGTAGTTACACACACTTCAATGATGCAGGTAGCTGTCGTTGTGCTCGTGCACAGGTTGTGACATGGCCCTGTGTTTAGCCATGGAGGAGAGGGGGGGTGCTGGCACTGGCCACCCTTGTCTACATGCACGCAGTCCACCTGCTGACGAGCAGACATTCCCACACACCAAAGGACTGATTTGCTCTCCCTGTGTCTCCCTCCCTCTCTGTCCCCCTCTCCCTCCCTCTCTGTCCCCCTCTCCCTCCCTCTGTGTGTCAGCCTCCTCCCTCTGTCCGTCTCCCTGTGTCTCCCTCCCTCTCTGTCCCCCTCTCCCTCCCTCTCTGTCCCCCTCTCCCTCCCTCTGTGTGTCAGCCTCCTCCCTCTGTCCGTCTCCCTGTGTCTCCCTCCCTCTCTGTCCCCCTCTCCCTCCTTCTCTCTCCCCCTTTCCCTCCCTCTGTGTGGTCAGCCTCTGTTACCTCAGCCCAGCTTCCTGGGCACACACTGTTAGCAGATCTTTGAATGGCCCTTGGCTTGTTGATGTGAGTTTGTTTCTGATCTCCAGGCACCCATTGGGTGTAGTGTGTGTCTCTGCGCTGCTGCTGTGGTGGTGTGTGCTGCCACTCTTTCACAATGTTGGCTGTTCATTAGCTGCTGTCATGTGCAAAACAGTCCCTTCACCCCCATGTGTTGATGCAAGGCGTCCGCCATTTGCTGGCAAGTCTTTCCTGTGTGGGGACACAGTGTTTGTCTGGCTGTGACCTAGGCCATATGGGCAGAGGGCATTGTTGTCTGCTTCTGAGTTGCACTGTGTGAATTTTGGGGCCCACCCTCCCGCCATCCGGGTTACCGTGTCATGTGTTGGTGTCTTCTGTGGCCTGTGACTTGACATTGTCCAGCTGGGTGCATGGGGCATGGTGGCGGCAGTGGCATGTGCGTGTTCATGGAGTGTGGTTGAGTCATGCGATAGCTTGGGGTGGTTGCGTGCCTGATTGTGAGTATGGTTGTGGATGACGTTGCCCCCATGTGAGGTGCGTTGTTTGGCTACTCACCCGGGTCTCGGAGTCCTCCTAATCCCTCCACTGTCTCCACCGGCAGTATGGCCATCACCCTCTCCTCCCAGGGATGGTAGTGTACGGGTCTGCGGGACGGCCCTCCTCCAGTGGCGTTGGCCTGGTTGTGTTCATCCAGCATCTTGGCTCGGACCCTCCTCCGCAGATCGTACCACCTGGCTTGGCATTCCTGCTTGTTCCTTCTGGTGTCCGCAACAGCATTCACAGCATCGACGATGGTCTGCCACATGGCTGTTTTTTCTGACATGCTGGTCTGTCTGACCAAGGTTCCAAAGAGCTGTGGCTCGACTCTGAGGATTTCATCGTCAAGGACCTCCAACTCTCGGTTGCTGAACTTTGGATTCTTGTTAGTGGGCATGGTGAGGGGTGTGGGTGTGGATGGTGGGGGGGGGTGTGTGTGGATGGTTGTGGGTGTGTGTGTGTGGTTGTACAGGTGTGTGTGTGAATGTGATGAGGGTGTGTTTGAGAAGGTGGTTGTGTGAAGTTGTGCAAGTGTAAGGTGTGGTGAAGCTTGTAGTTTGGTGCTGTAGGTTGTCTGTGGGGTCTGGCAGCAGTGAGTCTGTTGCAAAGGCTCATGGTTTGTGTGTGTGGGCCCTTTTTATTGGTCCATTGGTGGGTGTGGCTGTGTTTGAACTTTGGGTGGGTGTGTTATAAGGAGTGGTGGTGTTTTGGGCCTCTGTTTGTTTTTGGCTATTGCAGGTCAGTGAATGTGTTGTTTTGGTAGTTGTTGGACATGTTTTGTGGCTTTGTGCCATTCGAATGGTGTATTATTGTGTCGTTTTGGTTTTTCCTGGTTGTGTACATGCGTTTTTTGGCGTGTATACGGTGTGTACATGGGCCTTTTTGTTGTACAGTGCTGTCCTTGTGTGTGGCTTGGTACGAGTCGTACTATCGGTTGTGATGTTGGGGCCTGGGGTGCGCTCCGTCCTTAGGATGTTGTGGTGTGGGTACGCTCCATGCATACGCGGGTGGGGGTAGGACTCGAACGTACAGGGGTGTACATACACGGTGGTACGACACGTACAGGGGTGGGGGTACGACTCTGACGTACACGGGTGTAGGTACACGGGGGTACGACACGTACAGGGGTGGGGGTACGACTCGAACGTACAGGGGTGTACATACACGGTGGTACGACACGTACAGGGGTGGGGGTACGACTCGTACGTACAGGGGTGTACATACACGGTGGTACGACACGTACAGGGGTGGGGGTACGACTCTGACGTACACGGGTGTAGGTACACGGGGGTACAACACGTACACGGGTGGGGGTACGACTCTGACGTACACGGGTGTAGGTACACGGGGGTACGACACGTACAGGGGTGGGGGTACGACTCGAACGTACAGGGGTGTACATACACGGTGGTACGACACGCACAGGGGTGGGGGTACGACTCGAACGTACAGGGGTGTACATACACGGGTGGGGGTTCGACACGTACACGGGTGTACATACAGGGGGGGGTGTACATTCACGGGGAGTACGACTCGAACGTATGGGTGCTGGGGGGAGTGTTGGGCGCGTATGCGGGCACATGTCTCCATGGTTGCAATGGGAGTTCGGTGCGGACGGTGTTTTTACCATACGGTTGTGACCTCGGACGCACGGGTTGGATCGTGATTCCTCGGTCGGACTTCACTTTTCACATTTGTACGGTAAATCGTCCGAGGACGTGTCGGACACATTTTCCGACCCGAGGACGTGTGGGGAATGATTCCCAATGCGGTTCATATGGACTTTTTACCATGCGAATCGTGATTGCCAGTTTGTACGGCACTTGTTCGATTCGTACGGTAAAAAGACCGGATACGAGTCGTACGGGGGAATTTTTTACAGGATCGTAATTGGCACCTTGGTAAGTATATATAAAAAAGTTTTTTTTTCCTATTTTCATAGAAATATATAAAGTACTATTGCATATATTTTCATATACATTTTTTCCAGATTTCTAACACATCACGATGACAGAAGAAGCCCAATTTATAACATCGCAGAAAGGAAAATTCCTATTGTGTTACATGGGTTACACATACACCCAAGAAAAGCAGACGGAACGAAAAGTGAACTGGAAGTGTTCTAAATATTATTCTAACAAATGCTACGGACGAGCAACAACAAGAGAAACAACTGTACTATATACAAGAGAGCATAACCATCCACCCAATCTCTCTGAAATAGAAGTCAGATCAACCCTAGAAAATATAAAAGAATTAAGCACTGGTTCACAAACTGCTACAAGTGTAATCCTAAAAGAACTATTACCTAGAGTGCCCAAAGAAGCAAGAGGCCAATTACCATCAATTGCTTCTATAAAAAGAACAATTGCTAGGACCAAAAAATCAACCACGACAACAATACCATCCTCTTAAACTTTTCAAGATATCATCATTCCACCAGAATTAACTATCACCCACAATAATGAACCTTTTATTTTTTTTGATAACAAACGTACAGAAAAAAGAATCATAATGTTTGCTACTGCAAACAATATAACTAAACTCCAACAATGCCAAACATGATGGATGGCACCTTTACAATATGCCCAAAACCATTCTACCAGCTTTACACAATACACGGTCAATATCACAACACTTTCATACCTTTAATCTATGCACTATTGCCTAACAAACAAAACACAACATATAATGAAATGCTAGGAAAACTAAAACAAGAATCAAATGATTTTTCCCCTGAAAGAATTATCATAGACTTTGAGCAAGCCATGATAAATTGCATTCTAAAACTGTACCCCCATACAGCTATCCAAGGATGTTACTTCCATCTAAACCAATGTATATGGAGACATTTACAAAAATCTTCACTAAGTGTAGAATATGCCACAAACATAACTTTTGCACATCAAATAAAACTTCTAACAGCCCTAGCTTATGTACCAACCACAGATGTTGCAGAACATTACAATCTTTTATTAGAAAGTCCATTCTACAAACAAAATGAAGTAAAGTTATCTCCCCTCTTAGATTATTTTGAGGATACCTGGGTGGGGAGACTACACAGATCAGGCCATAGACGTCAGCCCAAGTTCCAAATACCTTGGTGGAATGTATATGTAAGTACACTCAACCAACAAGCCAAAACTAACAACGCCATCGAGGGCTGGCATAATGCATTCCTAACTTCTACTGGGAGAACAACTCCAACACTACAAAAACTACTAATTGCCATACAAAAGGAACAAAGTTTCCAAGAATTAAGAATGCAACAATCTGTCCTACAATTAAAACCAAAACAATCTAGACAAACTACTCAAATGTATAATTACCTACAACAACAGGTACAGCTATACCCATCCACAAGAGGACTTGAGTACTTAAATATAATAGCTCAAACTCTATTCTAAACCCTTTCAAAAATATTAACCAACAATTCTACTAAAACAACTATCACAACATAAAGAAACCACTTTATTATATCACATATTTAATTATGTGGTCTAAAATATATAAATAATTTATATCTACATATATTTAGACAACATAATTACACAAACCAAGTCCACAACAACAATATTAAATATATAAGAATTACCCACCCACAATTAAAATATTTAAATGAACTTACCTGTCTAGTTGCTCCAATGGGATAGTAACATTCCTTCCAAATAAATCCAGGTAGTTCAAAATCCATAGGTATCAAAAATGAATCAAAATAAAATGGAAAAATACAACTGTTTTTCGAAAAAAACGTCTACGCCAAAAAACGACAATCCATTAACCATAAAAATCCCGAAAAATATTAAAAAGGTAAATAACCGCTCCTGGAAACCCGAACAATAAAGGAAGTGTAAAATAAATATTAGTAAACACAACTAATACACACTTCCTTAAAAAAAAAACGGTGTTTGAAAGAGACGAAAATATCTTCTCCATAAAACCTACAAAAGAGAAACAAACATTCCCACCCACACACAAACACACATAATGCACCTAAAAACATCACTACAAACATTATTCAAAGACTATAAAACTTTAACACACCTAAATAACAAAACACTAACAAAGCCGCAAACACGGAACACAACGTAAATTATAAAACCGTATACAAACTATTACTAACACCCTAACTTCTAAAACATCAATCCATACGCACTTATTACAACATTACTACTTCCACAAAACACTTAAAACTATTTAATAATAATGAAAATAACTCTTACCTTCTCAAACGCGAAACAGCTCCCGACCGCGACCTGGATTCTACCAAAATAACCCAAAACAACAGCGAGCGGTTACAAAATAAAAGACCCAAACAAACATAACAACTAAAAAAATACCAATAAATGCCCTAACTATTTATTTAACATTTCACATTACTTTAAAAAATAGTAAAATATTAGAATAAAATACTCAAAAATAATACCTAATTTTTTTATATATGTGAAAATTATTTAACTTATAATAATAAATATAATTAAAAAAACATATTTACTAATATAATAATAAAACTGTATATATTACCCCAAAAAATTTATGAACATGATATAATTAATATATTGTATCTACAACATACCAAAAATAAAAATAAAAAGAAATATTCTAAAATGTAAACATTTTCAATATTAATTATCTAATATTAATAGTTAAAATATATTTATCATATTTTTCAAAACATACAATTTCTTATAAATTCAAATAAAGTCTAAAAATATTGAGAGTACACAATCTAAATGTAAAAATATTAAACAGCTATAAAAATCTGATTTTTTTTATTTTTTATTATTTTGTCTGTTCATATATTCATTTCCAAAATATACATTAAACAAATATATATCCATTATAAAAAAATTATTACAATAATACAAATGCTAAATATTAATTATTTTATTACATGTTTATTCCAATGATTTAATTATTATAATATGCGTAATAATAAACAATATTTTCTCTGTAATTAATATACATTCCAACAACTATAAAACAAATCTTATTTTCCTTTCTACTATTTTATACAAAAATTTGCAATTTGCATTCTGATATAACTTCTATCTTTTATCCAACCAAAGCTAAAATCTACAGATTTAGTGTAAATTAAAACAAATTAATTTAACTGTTCCTATTCAACTCTATATTTAATTATAACAATTGCTATTTAACAAACTTAATTAACATACTACTCCCACTACAGACTGAACTTAATTAATTTACTATTCTCACTCCAAAATATATTTAATTAGGGTAGGTGCTGGACACTGAACTAAATTAATTTACTATTCCCATTCCAGTCTATATTTAATTAAGATTAGTGCTGGACACTGAACTTAATTAATTTACTATTCTCACTCCAACCTATATTAAATTAGAGTAGGTGCTGGACACTGAACTTAATTAATTTACTATTCCCACTCCAGTCTATATTTAATTAAGATAAGTGCTGGACACTGAACTTAATTAATTTACTATTCTCACTCCAACCTATATTAAATTAGAGTCGCTGCTGGACACTGAACTTAATTAATTTACTATTCCCACTCCAGTCCATATTAAATTAAGATAAGTGCTGGACACTGAACTTAATAAATTTACTATTCTCACTCCAACCTATATTTAATTAGAGTATGTGCTGGACACTGAACTTAATTAATTTACTATTCCCACTCCAGTCTATATTTAATTAAGATAAGTGCTGGACACTGAACTTAATTAATTTACTATTCCCACTCCAACCTATATTTAATTAGAGTATGTGCTGGACACTGAACTTCATTAATTTACTATTCCCACTCCAGTCTATATTAAATTAAGATAAATGCTGGACACTGAACTTAATAAATTTACTATTCTCACTCCAACCTATATTTAATTAGAGTAGGTGCTGGACAACGAAACTTAATTAATTTACTATTCCCACTCCAGTCTATATTTAATTAAGATAAGTGCTGGACACTGAACTTAATTAATTTACTATTCTCACTCCAACCTATATTAAATTAGAGTAGCTGCTGGACACTGAACTTAATTAATTTACTATTCCCAATCCAGTCTATATTTAATTAAGATAAGTGCTGGACACTGAACTTAATAAATTTACTATTCTCACTCCAACCTATATTTAATTAGAGTATGTGCTGGACACTGAACTTAATTAATTTACTATTCCCACTCCAGTCTATATTTAATTAAGATAAGTGCTGGACACTGAACTTAATTAATTTACTATTCCCACTCCAACCTATATTTAATTAGAGTATGTGCTGGACACTGAACTTCATTAATTTACTATTCCCACTCCAGTCTATATTAAATTAAGATAAATGCTGGACACTGAACTTAATAAATTTACTATTCTCACTCCAACCTATATTTAATTAGAGTAGGTGCTGGACAACGAAACTTAATTAATTTACTATTCCCACTCCAGTCTATATTTAATTAAGATAAGTGCTGGACACTGAACTTAATTAATTTACTATTCTCACTCCAACCTATATTAAATTAGAGTAGCTGCTGGACACTGAACTTAATTAATTTACTATTCCCAATCCAGTCTATATTTAATTAAGATAAGTGCTGGACACTGAACTTAATAAATTTACTATTCTCACTCCAACCTATATTTAATTAGAGTATGTGCTGGACACTGAACTTAATTAATTTACTATTCCCACTCCAGTCTATATTTAATTAAGATAAGTGCTGGACACTGAACTTAATTAATTTACTATTCCCACTACAGTCTATATTTAATTAAGATAAGTGCTGGACACTGAACTTAATTAATTTACTATTCTCACTCCAACCTATATTAAATTTGAGTAGGTGCTGGACACTTAACTTAATAAATTTACTATTCCCACTCCAGTCTATATTTAATTAAGATAAGTGCTGGACACTGAACGTAATTAATTTACTATTCTTACTCCAAACTATATTAAATTAGGGTAGGTGCTGGACACTGAACTTAATTTATTTACTATTCCCACTCCAGTCTATATTTAATTAAGATAAGTGCTGGACACTGAACTTAATTAATTTACTATTCTCACTCCAACCAATATTAAATTAGGGTAGGTGCTGGACACTGAACTTAATTAATTTACTATTCCCACTCCAGTCTATATTTAATTAAGATAAGTGCTGGACACTGAACTTAATTAATTTACTATTCTCACTCCAACCTATATTTAATTAGAGTAGGTGCTGGACACTGAACTGAAATAATTTACTATTCCCACTCCAGTCTATATTTAATTAAGATAAGTGCTGGACACTGAACTTAATTAATTTACTATTCTCACTCCAACCTATATTAAATTAGAGTAGGTGCTGGACACTGAACTTAATTAATTTACTATTCCCACTCCAGTCTATATTTAATTAAGATATGTGCTGGACACTGAACTTAATTAATTTACTATTCTCACTCCAATTTATATTTAATTAGAGTAGGTGCTGGACACTGAACTGAATTAATTTACTATTCTCACTCCAATCTATATTTAATTAGAGTAGGTGCTGGACACTGAACTGAATTAATTTACTATTCTCACTCCAGTCTATATTTAATTAACATAAGTGCTGGACACTGAACAGAATAAATTTACTATTCTCACTCCAATCTATATTTAATTATAGTAGGTGGTGGACACTGAACTTAATTAATTTACTATTCTCACTCCAGTCTACATTTAATTCAGATAAGTGCTGGACACAGAACTTAATAAATTTACTATTCTAACTCCAATCTATATTTAATTAGGGTATGTGCTGGACACTGAACTGAATTAATTTACTATTCTCACTCCAATCTATATTTAATTAGAGTAGGTGCTGGACACTGAACTGAATTAATTTACGATTCTCACTCCAGTCTATATTTAATTAACATAAGTGCTGGACACTGAACAGAATACATTTACTATTCTCACTCCAATCTATATTTAATTATAGTAGGTGGTGGACACTGAACTTAATTAATTTACTATTCTCACTCCAGTCTACATTTAATTTAGATAAGTGCTGGATACAGAACTTAATAAATTTACTATTCTCACTCCAATCTATATTTAATTAAAATAAATGCTGGACACTGAAATGAATTAATTTACTATTCCCACTCCCAAATATATTTAATTAGGGTAGGTGCTGGACACTGAACTTACTAAATTTACTATTCTCACTCAAATCTATATTTAATTATGGTAGGTGCAAAACAGTAAACTTCATTAATTTAGTATTCCCACTCATAAATATATTTAATTACACTGATCATGTATACTGATCTTAATTAATTTTATATTCCCACTCCAATATGTATTTAATTACAGTAATTGCAATACAAATATATAAATATAAATATATATAAAAAAAATATGTTTTAATCATTATTTTTTTTATTTTTTTTAAAGAAACCTTTATTACACAATAAAATACATACAAGGGCCTACAACCACCAAGGCCGGCTGCTACAGAGCCCGAGGGCCCGCAATGCAACACCACACATTCAAATGAACCAGAGGCGAAGCACACACTCAAGGCAATGAGAGTCCAAAATAGCAGCGTGCGCTTCCCAGGACGGGGGACAACGCACAGTGTCCGAAGCAGTTCTTGACAGGAAGTGGTAGTGGGGGGCGATGGGAAGACAAAGCATGGAACACACATTACACAATCCTGCAGAATGTGTGGCTAGGGGGACAAAGCAATATCAACCTCTAACGGCAGAGGCGGGGCGCAGATATGTCCACGATATGAATTCCATGGACCCCATACCTTAGTCCATTTCCCAGGCTTGCCTCTCGCCACATACACCGTCTTTTCCCTAAACATACACCAGTCCATATTCTCCTACCATACCGCGATCGTGGGCGGCCTCGGGGAGCCCCACAGCTGTGCAATGTTACGCTTAGCCACCATGTACCCCAAAGTCACCCACTGCGTCTGTGCCACATTAAAGTCATTCGGTTCCCAGACATTCAACAAACACCTCCTAGCCTCTGGCAACAGAGCAACGTGCGTGACCTCCTCCATTACGGCGTGGATACCGTTCCAAAATCGCACAATCTACGAACATTCCCAGAGGATATGAAGAAAGGTACCCGACAGGCCACAACCACGCTTACACATTCCATCCCTGGAGTAACCCATACGTAGCAAACCGGGCCCCGTGACATACACTCTATGGAGGATCTTCAGCTGTACGAATCGTAAGCGGGCCGGGATCGCCACCTCTTTCGGGGAGGCCACCGCCGATACCCAGTCCTCATCGCCCAGTTCCAAGCCGTCGCCCGTCCATGCCTCCCGCAGACGGATCAGCAAGTCCGCGCGATCATTAATAAGTTTTTTGTAGATCAGAGAAATAGTGCTGTCGGGCACATAGCCATCCAACACTCTATCCTCCAGCGGGGAATATTCGGGGATAGCAGCAGCGTCCGGAAAGACCGAACACAGCGCATGGTAGACCTGTGCATACCGGAAGTACTCTCTATCATTTAATTTGTATTCAGTTTTAAGCATTTCAAACGTTTTGAAAGACCGCTTCGCCCAAAGATCACCCATCTTACATATACCAATCATATCCCATTTCTCAAAGCCTTTCGTTTTCCACAAACAACCCAGCCACCGGGAGGCATACAACGGCGTCGCCCGAGTCAAGCGATCCCTCCACCCCATCGCAGCACTCGCCGCATGCCACACACGTACCGCAACCTGCGTGGGTCCTGTCAACCGTGCATCGCCGAATACAGCGTCCTATTATAATCCCCACCCGGGAGCAGTAATTTATCCATCTCGAAGGCCGGATTCAAGGCAGGACCGTATATCCCGTGGTTCACCGCCGCCAATTGAGACGTCCAATAGTATCTTTTAATATCGGGGAGGGCGACCCCCCCATCGTACCAAGGGAGCATCAACTTGGCGAGAGCGATCCGCGGCCGCCCGTCCCAAAACAGTTGGCGCTGAAGACCCTCCACCTCACGGAAATAACGGGCTGGCACGACATCTAAAGTATTTTGCAAAGCGTACAAGAAGCGAGGCAGCGACATCATTTTAAACAATGCCGCCCGTCCGAGCGGCGAGAGCGGAAGTCGTCGCCACCTCGCGACGTCGGCCTTCAATCGCTGGAGGGGAGGGAGAAGGTTTCGCTCATAGCGGACCGCGGGATCCAGAGATATAAAGATTCCCAAATATTTGAACCCCAGCGTAGCAATCTGGATAGGGCAATCCCGCGGCAGGAGGGGGGCCTCGCCCGAGAGGACGTAAACACATGACTTGGCCCAGTTGATAACCAGGCCAGAGTTGCGACCAAAGGAATTCAATACGTCTACCAATACAATTAGCGACTGTCGGGGAGAGGCAAGATACAGAAGGATGTCATCCGCGTAAAGGGAGACACGGTCCTCAAACTCCGGCGTCCATCTAATGCCCCGCAGCGACGGCTCCCAACGCAACCAGGCGGCGAGAGGCTCTAAAGAAAGTGCAAAGAGAAGGGGTGATAACGGACAACCCTGCCGCGTACCTCTCCCCAGTGCGAGGGGAGCCGACACCCTACCATTCACCACAACCTGTGCCAATGGGTCAGCGTATAATAATTTTACCCAACCAATAAACTCAGGGCCAAACCCGAATTTCGCCAACGCGGCCCAAATATACGGCCACTCCAAAGTATCGAACGCCATGGTAGCATCTAAAGATGCCAAGATGGCCGGCTCACGCATAAACTCCGCTCTATAAGCCAACATCCCAATCCCCCAAAAAATTTTAAATAGTACAATCTAAATCAAAATTTATACATACTTTTTATACAATACTACCAACATTTTACACATTTTTATCAAACTCTACACCCTTATCCCCATAACACAACATCCCACTCCTAAAATTAAATATAACATTTGAAATTTTATTCTAATTTTATACAAATTATTCCTACATAAATCAACATTTTTAAAACACTCCCCACCCTCCCCTATAATCCAACATCCCACTCCTAAAATATAATATAAAAAATATATTTTTATTCCAAATTTCAAATACAATTTATTAAATATTCCAAATTAAAAATTATTTTTTACAACACTTCCCACCCTTATCCCCTGTAACTCAACATCCCACTCCGAAAATTTAAAATAAAATTCTAAATTACATTTAAAATTATAAATGTTGTTTAAAAAACATTCTAACATATGTAAACATTTTTAAAACACTTCCCACCCTTATCCCCTATAACCCAACATCCCGCTCCTAAAATTATTTGTAAAATTCTAAATTAATTTTAAAATTTCTAAATAATTTTTTTTTTAAATTCAAAAATATATAAACATTTATCAAACACTTCCCACCCTTATCCCCTATAACCCAACATCCCGCTCCTAAAATTAATTTTAAAATTCTAAATTTAATTTAAAATTTCTAAATAGATTTTTGTAAAAATTCTAAAATATATCAACATTTTTAAAACACTTCCCACCCTTATCCCCTGTAACCCAACATCCCGCTCCTAAAATTAAATATACATTTCAAATTTGAAATAAAATTTACTAATGAAATTTTACAATATATTAAAACAAAATGTAACTTTTTTAAAACACTCCCCACCCTTATCCCCTATAACCCAACATCCCGCCCCTAAAAGAATATAAATATTTCTCATATTATATACATTTTAACTATTTATACAAACAACTTCAAAATAATTACTAAACGTACAATAACGATATTTTAACATGTCGATATTATTACTAACGATATTACTTACATCGACATATAATTAAAAAAAAAAAAAACGATATTTTTCACATCGATATTATCTATTTCGATATTTTGTACTTGAGATATTTTTGACTCGATATTTATGTCCCTCGATATTAAAAAGTCGATATATAGACTGCTCACCGTCTGGTAGGAGGGCTCAGTGATGGGAAAGAAGGGTCCTTTGCGTGAAGTTGGTAAGGGTGTGTGACGGGAGTCCAGAGTGACACAAGTTATGATCAGAAGAGAGGCTTACTGTCTGTACTGCATGAAAGCATGAATTCACGGTCAAAAAAAGATATGTCAAAGCAACAAGAAGAATTATTGACATGTTTTTGAAGCCATATATTTGAATAGAAGAATCTCGATTAGGTCAAGTGAAAGGAAACATTTTTTGAAAGCTGCCCTTCATTGGGTCCAGGATGATATTTTAGGGGGTCTTTGAGAGTATAACTGGGCAATGCTTGTGGGTGTGTTTAGAACATTACACTCAGACTTAGGAAAGATTGGACTTCTGTGCCCTTTATTTCTATTGTTTGGCTTCATGCTGTGCGATACTCTATTCTGAAACTTTTACTGAAGTTTCATGTTGGCACCTTTCTCTTTTTATTATATAGATTGTATTAGAATGCAGTTTAGAGTTTATAGATTTAGAGATCTCCATGCATTCTAGACAGGAAGGTCTTACTTTTTAATCTTCTTATTCTGTTGTGGTTCTGTTTCTCTGTACCATCATCACTGAAGTTCTCATTGGTTATTTTCTGTTGAGAATAACTTTTGCAGAGCTGGATGTCCATTGACAATCCTATATTGTTATGTTATGTTTTTGACATTGATTTATATTACGCACACTAGAAATTTGCAATATAAATAGGTTTAATCTGAATCTTGACTTGAACCTTTACTGGGTAAAAAATGCACCATGTTGTGTCATATTTACATCTAGGTAGATGCGTCACTTTGCAAACCGCTGCGCCAGGCATAATGTATGCAGGGTGGGCGTTCCGACGCAAGTACGCCTCGTAGAAGTGACGCAGTCAAATCTATGAGATTTCACTGCGCCACTTCTAGGACGCAAATGCGTCAATATCTTACGCCTCATAGCAGGCGTAAAACTGACGCAGGCACATTGAAATGGGACTTGCCCATGTTATATGACCAATTGCTGAAGTTGCGTCACGTTTGTGACACACTCAGCAATGCGTCATTTTAGCACCTACAGATACGTCAGAAATACTGACGTATCTGTAACTCTTTGCGACATGATGCGTCATATTATAAATATGACGCATCCAGCATGTCGCAAGGAGGGCGCAATGAAAAGTGACGCATCGCTGTTTTCTCGCAGCGATGCATCACTTTTCATAAACGAGGCCCTGAGTCCTGTGTGCAAAAAAGGGCCCAAATTCCCTCCGCTGGATCACCGCTATATTGAGTTATACAAAGCCAAGTTGTGCGAAATTACCTATGAATGAAACAGAGCTATTGGCTATGTCAATATATGTTATATGTAGAATGGGTACACAGTAGCTGCAACTGAAGCTTACCAGATACAAAGTGATAAAGAATGTTTTGTTTTCTTTCAATCACACATACTTTCTTTTAATGGCCCATGGAAGGCAAACATAAGCAAACTAATAGGAACGGCTGAGAGAAATGAAATGTGGAAACATGTATTTCACATTGTACAACTTAGGTCCCCAAGTGCAAAATCCTACTTATGCTTTAATTATTCTAAAAACATGGCACACTAGATTAATTTAAAAAAGTGATCTGGTCTTGATAAATAGTGTGAATGAAGCAGAGATAAACAATTCCCCTCCTCTCCTTACATTCAGGAATTGTTCCCTTTAGAATCTCTAATACACATAGACGTGGCATATGCAATGGCTTCTGTTTCTCCCTCTGGCAGGTTCTATTTATCATCCCACTCTGGTGACCTCGTTTACCCTTTCCTCACCATACTAATGTTACATTTTCTTTAGGGATCTGCAGCAGGGGTGGAAGATGAATGGCTGTGCAGCCTCTCAGGTATCCGAGTGCAGCTCAAACTCTTATGTGTGCATGTTCTGGCCCTTATTTTGTAGCAGTCCTTCCCTGCGCCCTGTCACTTTAGCAATGGCTGTTTTTCCAAAGTTGCCCTGATAAATGAACCTCCCTATTGTATGTGACGTGCATTTGCATCCATATTCATCCCCACCTGTTTCTTTGCAAACGTATGCATTTGGCATAACACTGCCGGCGGCTTCTACTTGCTCTGAATGCACAAAAGGCCCTGCATTTTGTATTGTAGATTTCGTTTTAAAACAAATAAAAAACCTTCCTGGGTGACATTCTATGCAAAATGTGTATTACAATACAGATTCAACATATAGAAAGAATATAACCTAGTAAGAAACACAATTCACATTGCACTATATCTATTGTATGTAATTTACCTGCAACGCGTGATGCAGGAAACTCGCTCTGCTTTTCATAGTCCTGCGTTCTTCGACAAAGTCCTCTGATTCTTAAGACAGCGTGGGCACCAGGGTCAGACTATGACAAAAAATAGGGCCGGGCATCAAAATCAAAGTGGCCCACATTAGTGAACATGGGCCAGATTTACGGCCATACTATTTTGCGTATCGCATTTTATGACTCGCAAAATAGAATGTAAACTGTCTCAGACTCTGTTTGCGATTCCTAATGAGGTCGCTAAAGACCTACCTCATTAATATTAATGAGATAAGTCGCAATTTGTGACCCCTTAGAAATCTCACATATCACAGAGATGGTGGGCTGCTGGGGACAGCAGACCACCATGTCTGTGTTTGCTTTTTAAATAACACAACTTTTTTTTTCAAATGCAGCCCGCTTTCCTTAAAGGAAAACGATATGTGTTTGAAAGAAAAAAATGAAAAGTTTTCTTTCTTATTTTTATGAGCAGGCAGTGGTCCTAAGCACCATTTCCTGCTCTTTAAAATATTTTCGCATACATTCACAAAGGGAAAGGGGTCCCCTGGGGACTCCTTCCCGTTTGCGACAGTGTGTGTGTGTGCGTGATGTAAAATGCTCTGACCCCTTAGACTGGTATGAGAGGTGATAAAAAATAAATGAAATATATGTGAGAGAGGGGCTATGGAGAGTAGAGAGACACTGTTGGAGGATGATAGTGAGGGAATCATTGAAGAGCCCCATTAAAAATTGCCGTATCCTGTTGCACTGTAAGGTCATCGTTTACTTAGTTTTAAAACTGATACAATTGAATAAATAATCAAAATGTGTGGTAGCATGCACCATTTTTGCCCAATTTTCCTTTTAGAGGTCAGACTCGATGGTTACGCTTGTTCCCTGTGCACTGTATGGGGGTGGTCTGACAACATTTGCTAGGGCTTCTTTGGGATCCCAATCGGGCTCTGCTTAAGTGTAACCTAGGGGTGTAAATATTGGGGTTCTAATTTAAAATATCAAATTTAGAGAATCAGGATAGGTCGTTTTTTTTAAATGTAAAGTGCATCTACGAAGACAGAAATCCTCCAGAAAAGCAGTTTTGCAACTTTTAAAGTTTAGGGTTAGGGGAGTAAGAAGACTTGCCAAGGGCACTGTTGAGCAAAATGAATGAAATATTCACAAACTCATGGATTTGTAGTTATTCGCAAATATTGTGCATGACAATTTCCACTCATTTACTTATGCAAAATAGAGTTAGGAGTTGGGACTATTTCTACTATGTCCCTTGTATGGCCTAGTGCCACGCTGAAGTCTCTCTGGGCCTGTGTGTGTCATCACCCATGGCAATAGTGCATAGCCTTGGTCAAGCTGAAATGGAGAAAACGTATAAAAGTCTATTATCATGATGTGTTAGTGGATTACATTTTTCGACTTTATGTCCAGTGTGCAACATTCTACATTCACCTTCCACATGGTGTGGTACAGAAAAATAACCTGCATCTCTGCCATTAGCTTGCCTATTGTTTACAGCGTACACATCACTAAGATGCCATTGGCCCGGTCCTCTGTAATACCTCCATAGTGGAATTGTCAGGATGTCTGGGTACTTTTACACAAATGTGTCACTCACCATCCTTATGCTCACATGACACATGACAATGGCTGTAGGAGTTACTTCCATCAGTGAAAACATGTAGTTACATTTAAATTTCTGGATGTAAATGTTTCAATGTGTCAGACATGGACATGAAAGCAGATGTTTTTGACCCTGTGAGTTTTGTTCTTCACATGTTAGGGCAAACTGGCCATTTTTGGGACTCCATACATTATTTACTATGTGTGTATGGAGGTTGGATATTAACATTAGCAGAAGTATACTGCATAAACTGCAAGGCAAGACACCTTGGTGCAAGTGTATACCACATCTTTGACACTATTTGTTGTCCATTCATTGTGTTTGGGCTGGAACCTGCAGTGCTGTTTACCACCGTGACACACAAAATCACATTGTAGACATTGTTATTAGTTGTGATAGGAGATGTGTTGTGTATATGCAATGTGATGTTTACTTGCTGTACAGTGTGATGCTTTGGATGAGAGCTAGGGTGATGAAGTTTATCTCAATTATTTTCTGGTTGCTTAATAGTCTACTATTTATTTCATTAGTTGTGTTCTGTTAAGCAGCATTGTCTAGCATGACTATTGCAGTACTAGTGCCCGTGATTATTTTGTTTACTCATAGAAGTGTGTAATGTCATCTCTCCTCTTGCCCGTGGGAACATCTTCTGGGCCACTGAGTTCACATCAGGGTTGAATTGCTTTAACATTACTTAGTTGTAGCTGTTCAATATGAAGTGTGCTTACATAAATGTCTGGGAAAATGTCTTCATGTGCACATGGTTCATCATGATGTTTTGTGACCACTGTACATCCGTGACGGTGAAGAGGGCTGAGCTAACCTGAATGTAGTGCAAAGTGTTGGTATGTGCTTTCGTTTGGCATACACAACATCCATGTGGGTGATTGAGCTGACACCATTGGCACATTGTGGACATGTTATCTTGTTGTGTGGAGCTGACATTAGGTTATGTAATGCATATGTCACAAATCTTGCAATGTAAGCTGAGTTACTCCCTATTATATTATGTGATAAAGGTTACAGGAACTAATCATGGTGTATATGAGGATGACCCCTATGCTTCTGTATCCTCAGCTGGGATTCTGGAGTGTGGCACACCACTTGAACGCAGTGAAATGGATGCACTACATTGCAGGGTTATGTTGAGGTTGTGGTCTCAAGATATCTTGATTGTTGCGGGCTAACAAATTGTCCCTGTAAGACAATGTTGCCATTTGCAAAGTGTGTAATGTCCTTTCTAGTGGGTTGCCTTACTGATTACGTATTTGTATTTGAGACACTCAGCATTATTTCTTCACATGACCAGGTAGTGAGACAATGGCAATGTCCTCTACCATAGCATCATGCTACATGACAGGCCCATAATCCATGAGACTGGTTTCTGTGGCCTGCAATGTCTTATTAAATGTCAACAAGACGAACATCAGGGCATAGGGTAGCACACACTATATATACATGATTGAGCATGGGAGATTGTGACAGATGTGTTTGACATCCCATATTTAAATGTCATCTGTGGCAGGACTGGCATTTTAACGGCAAAGGAGAAACTTGACAACAGTGGCAACATTTTATATTAGGCTACAATTGTGAATCTGAGGGTTTAGGAACTGTGACCCACAAAACAGGAATTATGAACACTTGGTGGATAACCTTTTGTTAGTTACTTACAAAGCCATGGTAACAGAAGGACAGAATGATAACAGACTGAAAATGAGTGTGAAAGGTAAGGAAATTGAAGCAGGATAGGCCTTATGGGCCCGATTCACAGAACCAACTTAAGACAAAATCCTAAACTTACTACCATTTTCGTATTCACAGGAGGCATTTACTCATTTTGGTATTCACAGAAGACACTTACTCACTTAGGTATTCACAGAAGTTAGGAGTCCTAACTTTAGGACTCCTAAATGACTTCTGTGAATACCAAAAGTCTTAAAATTAGGATTGTTCTCAGTTTAGGAGTCCTAAAGTTAGGACTCCTAACTTTACTACTACTAAACTGAGAAAAATCCTAATTTTAAGGCTTTCTGTATTCACAGAAGGCATTTAGGAGTCCTAAAGTTAGGAGTCCTAACTTTACTACTACTAAATTGAGAAAAATCCTAATTTTAAGACTTTCGGTATTCACAGAAGGCATTCAGGAGTCCTAAAGTTAGGAGTCCTAACTATACTACTACTAAACTGAGAAAAACCCTAATTTTAAGACTTTCGGTATTCACAGAAGGCATTTAGGAGTCCTAAAGTTAGGACTCCTAACTTCTGTGAATACCGAAATGAGTAAGTGCATTCTGTGAATACCAAAATGAGTAAGTGCCTTCTGTGAATACCAAAACGGTAGTAAGTTTAGGATTTTGTCTTAAGTTAGTTCTGTGAATCGGGTCCTGAGTGCGCATGAAATATAGGTCATGGTTTAATATTAGGAGTGTGAGGAATGTTTAGACTCAACTTTGGGAAATGGTTTAGGTAATACACATCTTAGTACAATTTTGATTTTATGTGATTACCAAACAAATTAGACGGAGTAAGTTGGAAAGCAGACCAATCAGATTTAACATGGAACTGAGTGATGGGTGGAAAGGCAAGGGAATTAACGTAGGCAAAGTAAGATTGGATGAATTGAAGGAAAACAAAAGTTAATGAAAGAAGATAAGCAGGGACGATGGAAGGGCTGGAGGTAGATTATCTGACAGGACAAGCCAAAGTGGAAAACAATGACACATTGTGAAGCAGTTTAAGAATATTGGAATGTGGACAATGAGCAATGCCGAAAGCTAGAAGGTGAACAAAATGTTTAGGGAATGGACCAAAGTTAAGTATGACTTTAAAAAGATTATGATGCACAGGGGATTTGAAGAAATGAATCAAATGTTGTTATGACATATATATTTAAAATAGGTGAGGTATGTAGTGAGCAAGTGTCAATGCTGAATATGCAGTTTTCGCATATTACGTGAAATGTACATATGCACTACCCATCATTGTGAAGCATTAGACTAAGAGAAGCTAACACCACAAGCATTTGAATGGTAAGTGTTGAGCTCCATGGGACAGCATGGCTTTTCATGTCCTTGTGAATATGGCACCTTTACACGCAAAACTTTGTGTGAAAGGGGCTTGCCATGTGTGTTGCTGTGGGTGTTCCCACGCACCACCTATGGCTACTGGCACATTTCCAGATTTACGAGAAATCGTAATCCTGGAAATGCATCAGAATGATACGCCTCACCAAGGCGGGCATAGGGAGGCACAATGAGGAGAAATGTTTTCAAATCTCTGTGTTTTTTCTTCTTTCTAAGCGTGCTTTATTCTGCAGCACACATAGGAAGAGGAAATCACCTTTTGTGATTGTTTTCATGCAGGAGGGTGTCCCTTCCGGCATGAAAACAATCATCCCTCTGACACAGGCACCCTGCGGTGGTGCATGGCATGCTAATTGTGCACCAGCGCAGGAGAGAGCAAAATAATCTGTTATATCATTGTACATATGATGCATCCCTTTGCTTTTGAATTTACGCAGCACAGCACAGCCAAATGGCTTGTAGCACTGCATTCATTCCTTGTAAATAAAGCCCAATTAATTTTGGAAGATATGTACTTCTTGAGTGACAAAGTGGGTTGTAAGTACATTTCCAGGCAGACTAGTTACATATATGTTATGCTTTGACATTATATGATTGTTGGGCCAGAAACAATGTATGCACAATGCAATTTCCTACATGTGCAATTTAAATTTATTGACCTGCATGATTGAGTGGCTTGAAGTGTGTGGTGTGTTCAAGTTGTACTTACCGACAAGCAATCCATTTCCTTAGGTGCCATTCTGGAACTGCTGGTTGAGGACAGATTGGCGGAAGAGAAATGAATCATGGACATTGCCAGGGTACTTGGCCATGACATTCAGGAACACACCAAGATGGTCAACTGTTGCCTGCATATTCATGGAGTAGGTGTGCTTCCTGTTTCCATGGATGTGGGCAGTGTCCGCAGGAGGCACAAATTGCATGTGGGTTCAGTCCATTGCCCCCAACACATGCTGTAAAGCAGAATGGATTAAAGACTTGCTTGTTGGTGAGTTGTTCTAGTGCAGTGTTGGGGAAATGGAGAGACGGCAGTGACAGGCTGATGATGGTATCCAAGACAGAGGGAGGAACCTGGAGAAGGATGCCTGGGAAACTCCGACCACTATGGTGGTTGTCAGTTGAAGAGTCCCTGATGCCAGCATGTGCAGCACAGCAAGTGTGGAGGGATGTTTGTGCTGTGCTGGGATGTGGCCTGCAGCCTTGGCGCAATCTGGTTGAGGAGGCGGAAAATGGATCCCCTTTTTAGCCTGTGATGGGCTATGACCTCCTCAGGCCAGAGGTGTTTGAGGGTAATCCTCTGGCGGTAGATCCACTCTCTTTGGCGGCACTGCCTCTGTGGTGGTAGTGTTGGTGGTGGTCTTCTTGGGACTCCAAGTTGCAGTTACAGAAGCTCCATGGAGTCGTTGAATCTGCCGATGATGAACTGGGATTGTCTTCCTTACATACAGGTGTGTTTGCACCATTCTCAAGTTCAGGTAAGTATTGATGTTAGAAAACTGCTGCAAATTGGACTTAGCAGCAGTTTGTTTTGGGTTGCGATGTACAGGGGAATCCTTGTAAATAACGCGTTGTGTGTTTTGCAGGAGATTTTACGCAGGAACACCTACATTGCATCTCATTTTTGGCAAGTCACACTAACAGAAGTGGCACTATTGAAAATTCATGTTTACGCAAGAAAATTCTGTTAACTGAAGTTAGCAGCAACTTTTAAATACTCCAATTAAAAAAAGTTGCTGTAGTGTCAAAAAATTGATGCTACGGCAGCGTTATATCCTTGTAAATATTTGCCATCAGTAAGTACTAATTCTGCTGTGTGTTAATTTAATTTCTTATAAAGAGTTCTGTACTTGAAAAGGGTGCATAATGTTGTAATTCTGACATCATTCTGAGCATTACAATTAAGAATGTTGTGCTAACTTTCCACACAAATTCTTACAGGCAGTTTCAAGATTTGCGCTGGTAAAAAAAAAACTTTCCATCCAAGTTGAATTCTTATTTCATGCACAAATAACTTTCCGTGCAACTCAGTGTAGCAACCAAAATTGTTGCAATGTGTTTCATGAAAAGAAGAGAGCAGAACAGCGCCACACAAGCTCTATATCTACCATGATAAAGTACTGTTTACTTCTGTTCTCTCCTTGCATTAGTGCACTTCAGGCCAGTCCAAACACAATGGTTCCCAAACTTTTGACTCCTGAGGACCTAACTGAGTCACCACTGGAAGCCAGGGACCCCCAAGCAATTTGCATGATTTAAATTTCAAATGTTAAAACAGTAATTCGAAAAAAAAACACGTGTGCACACAAAATAAATGCTCAAATTACTAAGGATTTTAGGGGCATATTTACAAGCCCCTACCACCATGGAAACTTCACTTTTTGTGATGTTCGCGTGTCGATAGGGGCTTCGCCTTATTTACAAGGCAGCGGTAAGACACTTAACATGGCTTAACGCCGCCTTGTAAATAAGGCCCTCTTTGGTGCAATGCTTAGCGTGAAAGAGGTGGGTAGTGGGTTTTGCGGTGGACGTTCCACCGCAAAACCCATTGATTTTGATGCTGCCCCCTATTCACAAGGGTAGCGTAAATAGGAGGCAGCGCCAAAATTAAGACCAGGGAAAACCAGGTCTAAATTTGGCGAAACAAGGGGAAATGCTTTATTTCTCTTCATTTTTGCTTTTTCCATGTGTGCTGCCTTGTGCAGCACACATGGAAAAAGCAAAACGCCTTGGATTGTTTATGTTCAGGAAGGTGACCCTTCCTGCACATAAACAATCTTTTTTAAAAAAATGGCATTTTGTAACTTCCATGTGTGCTGCCTTAAGCAGCACACATACAAGTGACAAAACCGCATTTAAATATTGTTTATGTGCAGGAAGGGGGGACCTTCCTTTACATAAACAATCTTCCCCTGCACGCAGACACCCTTGCACTGTGATGCAAGGGTGCCTGCGTTGGCGCTACACTCCTAAGTGTAGCAACAGCACAGGGCGAAATGTAGGGCTGCACCATATTCTTGTAAATATGGTGCAGCTCTGCGTTTCTGAAGTGGCATAGCGTGTCGTTAAGCCACGGAGGCTAACGACACGCTCCGCCACTTCATTTGTAAATATCCCTCTTAGTATTTTATATTGAAAGAATTTGCAAAAAACTAAAATGTTAATGGGAAGGTTGGTGCTGTATCTCTGTGACTAACTTTTAAATGGTTGGTTTTATTTCGCAGTACGAGGCTCCTACTCCTGCCAGGGCCAGACTGGAAACCCAAAGCAGCCCTGGCAAATGTTTTCAGACCAGTCCCCATATGGTGCACACCAAGTGCAGTGAGTGTGCCTAACCACTACAAAGGGGGGCTTTGGGAGGCTCTCCCCCCAAGAAATATAGGAATCAATGGTGCAGTCTACAACACGTTTATCAGTTTACATCACACACATATAGAGACAATTAATCATAAGTGGAAATCAGTGTATAGAAAATGTTACATAAGGCAAAGGGGACTACAAGGTGTAGGATTCACATGCCATTTATACTGGTAGGCATTTTTAATGAGTGCTTGGTCTGGAGAAGCACAAAAAAACTCGGGATTCAGAACATAAGAGTGGTTAGCATTGACTTTGACAATAAAGATTTATTTTCAGCCTAATAAACCTTGTTAGCAGCATCGGGATAATGAAAGACAGGGAAATAACATGTTACTAACTTGTACCATGCAGTTTGCAAGCAGCTCTTTGATGACAGTTTATAGGTCACTGTGCTAGATTACGGTTGTCACTTATCTACTGCACAGCAACAAAATAATCTTTGTGACAAAAGCAATAACCCACTCGCCTATGCACATAAAATACTGTTATTTAAAATGCATGGTACACTTTCTTTGCAATAGGCATATTAACCCTCTGTTCTACATTAGATTACTCAAAGCTGCCACAGGACAAAACTCTCATCTCTCTCCAGCAGGTACATTTTTCACTGGTGTTATCTTGACACTTTTATTGTTGCTCGAAAACTGCAATTATACAAGTGCAGTGCTTTTTAAACTGCTGCCTGCAGACCCCCTGGGAAAGTGTCAGGGACCCCTGGGGGTCCACGGACCACAGTTTGGGAAACACTGCTCTAACTGCATTATCACTTAGCATGTGTGCTGTTCAGTGCAGCACACTTGCAAAGTTGGAAAATGTAGAGAGTTTTAAAACTTATTCCATTGTTATGTCTGCCTCTAGGAGGGGTACTTTTTTGGCATACATTTCCCTGTATAAATGTGTTAAGATGTAGTCACCACTCCCAACACAATGTCCATTTCTAAGTGTTTATTCAGCAACAGTATAAACACCATCAGTCCAAACAACAGCTCAGCATTCAACTGTCACCTAGTCCCCTAGCGTTCCACCAACCTCCAACCCAGTTAACTATTGTGTCACTGATGACATCCGGAATGTCCAAGCTGCCCAGCGACTTAGTCAGAGGTCATACATGCAGGATCCAGACACTGGGCAAAGGGACTAACATAGAAACCACAACACATCTTCCCCCCACATAACATATAAGAAAAACTAATAATAATGATAATAATAATAACTACGAAAAAACATAAATAATAATAATCATGGGTTACCATAACATTGCATATGATACGATTGCAGTGACATTCAAAAGATAGATCTACTTAAACAAAAAAAAAACGGTACCATGCATGAATCTGATTTTTTACAACATAGCATAATCACTATGCATACTGGTCGGAACCTCAAACATTTGGTGGATTGACCACTGTTCAAATTCTGGCCACGTTCATCCAAATGGCCTGTTTGGTCAGTGGAACACTCTCCATACGAAGTCCTGTTAGCTCTCTGACAAACTTCACCCCACTTCAAAAGCCTAGATATGCGCCACACATCTCCAGAGTCCAAATGCACCACATTTTTCCTCACTTCCAAAATAATAAACGGGCCCATGAACCTGGAGCGTCCTTTCTTTAAAAAGCCCCGGCTTCTTGATCAAGACCTACTCACCCACATTCCAACTCCCTTTTTGAATACCATTCTTGATATCAAATCTGACCTCGTATTTCTCTTGATGATCCATCTTTTGGACAGGAGGCTGACATGATGGGTTGGTTCACCACACACTTCTCTTTTATTCCCACAAGACTTAAACTCAACCATGCAGGGCTCAATTTGACATGTGGTTTCCTGCCTCTCAACCAGGGAAAGACCAATGTCACACAATTAGGAGTGTTACGATGGGCCCACTATGCCTCTCTAAGCATACACTTGAGAGATGATCTGGTTTGAAATGCTCGTTGTGTACAACTCTTCACTAGCTTGTTCATACTTTCCACCAAACCTTGCCCTGTGGTGAATACAATGCTGTTTTGTAATGTTTAATAAATAATTCCTTGAGAAAAGAGCACATGTCTTGAGATGCAAACCGCACCCCATTATCAGTGACAAGATAACTGGGTATGCCTTCCCTGGAAAATTCCTCAAATAAAAACTCAATCACTGTACTGATGTTAACTAAGGGTACACACTTGGTAACCACCCACTTAGAAGTGTAGTCAACCAATAGTAAGACATAACGTTCATCATTGCCCAAAAGTTCAAATGGGCCGGCAATATCCAATCCCAACTTTGACCAAGGGGTCTCCACAGGTGACAATAGAACATTTTGCGTTTTCTTGCTCTTTTATCACACTGGCACACTCCCAGCATACCTTTACAATTTCTTCAATTTGCTGATCCATTCCCGACCACCAAAACCATTCACAGACTCTTGCTTTGGTCAGACTTCTGACAAGATGTCTTTCATGCGCTATACTGATAAGCTTGTTCCACAACCCACGAGGCGGAATCACCCTATGTCCTCTCACAGCTTTTCTTCCATTATACACAGCTCATCTTTCACATGCGAGAATCACTTCTTGGAATCTGGTGCATCTCTGTCCTCTGGCAAACTCCTCACCACGAATCCTTTAGGCTCCTCCCAAAGCTTGTCCGATTGGCATGCTGTAGACCACTCATCAGCATTAACAGCCGACTCACACACCCATGCGACCAAAGAGCCTTCCACTTCTCCACCTCCCTGATCCAATGGCAACCTGGATAGACAACCTGCTAGTAAATTTTTTTAACCCGACACATATCCCAATCTGAAGTTAAATTTAGTGAACCCTTCCATCCACCTTTTGATGCATGGAGATAGATTCCACACATCCCTGCATGTAATAATCTGACATAACGGTCGATAGTCCAATCTGATCAGCACAGGTATGGCCCACAGTAAGAATTTTAAAAGATGGATTGCCAAAAACACAGCCAACACCTCACGGTCCACCACAGAATACCATTCTTCTGTTCCTATAAGTGAACGAGAAGTAAATGCCACAATGTGAGAAGTTGGCCTGGTATATGCTGTCCACTAATTAAAGCGGGCACCTTGTACCAGTCCAAACAACCCGTTATGTTGATAGGTTAAAGACAACCTTTATTGAAAGCTATCCTAGTTGTAGCTGTGGAGAGCAGCCTTTAGGCTAAGTCTTGAAGGAATGTAAAGCAGCTTGTTTTACCAGTCTATTATCTCTTGAATGACCAAATGAAAGGACAATCACACCAGGTATATATTCAAAATATATGTATTTAAGGTAAAACACACCCCTCTAGTCTCTTTATGAGGCTGGAGTTCGAAGTACTTAAGTTACAAGTCAATATTCAACAGTAAAAGCACAAATACACGTTTGGGCCATAGGGGCGTACCAAACAATATTCCAATAAAGTGGTATAAGAACCAAGACTGAGCTTGACACAAGGCCTAGAGCCTTTAGAAATGGTTGGGCCCCAAGGAACCACCCAAGGTAGTGATGTTGGGGACCCACGGGGGACGCGTGCAGTGTTAGAATACAGGCGCGAATCGCTGTTAACTTCTATGGGGAAAGTCGCGGTTGGAAAATTACAAGTTAAGGACACTGAGAGAATGACTACAAGCAAACCCTTTTGGACTTAGAGGTGTCTAGGGCCAACACCCATGGGCGCACCGGAGTACTCGAGTTACCTCACCCAGGGAAGCCGGGTGCATAGGTGTCTTTGGTGTCGGGTCGCGGCGTCGTTTTCAATGGAATCTGGCAAAGAAGTGCTGCTGCCGTGAAGAGGAGAAGTGTCCGAAGGGATCCAAGCCTGGCTCGAGGGTGGAAGGAACCTGAAAGCAGAGGGGACAGAGTCTGGGTCACTTACCAGTGACCAGGGGCACGAGTTGACGGGTGTCTTGACTCTTCAGCCATGAGGTCCAGGAGGCATCGACGACAACCAGGAGCTGGATTCGAGCTGTCCCATGAAGTCTGTCGAGTGTTGCGGTGTCGGCAACCAGAATGGACCCAACAAGCCTTGGCAATGGCAAGTCAAGTGGAAATAGAAGAAGGATGTCGGTGCAGACCAGCAAGATCTGAGGGACTCACCCAGCGAGGGTAAGTCAGGGCACGTCTGGAGCAACCAGGAAAGCCCAATCAGAAAAGGAGTTGCCTTCATGGGGACCCACTAGCCAACGGGCTAGTGATCGCGAAGGAGCCTCGAGCAGTCGCACTGGAAACTGGCCCAACTTCGAGGAAGACCAGGAAGATGATGTACCGGCAAAAGTTCACGGTGTGCAGGGGTCAAGGTTCCTCGTCACCCACGATAGCCACAGGCCTCAGCTTTGTTGTGGACTCAGGGTAGCCTCGGGGAAGTCTGGAAATCCACGTCTGGTGATGCAAAGACTTCGGCGTCCGGTGGGAGCTTCAGAGTTGCAGACCAGACAGTTGCTTCTTTAGTGCCTGCCAGGCAGGGGAGTCACTCCTTGACCCCAAGGGAGATTTCTTCAGTCTTCTAGTCAAAATAGAACATCGAAGGTCCAGGATATATGTTACAGAGTTTCGTCCAGGGTAATCCAAAGTCTCAAGGACTGGGTTCCTATACTTATACTAAGATAGGGGGTTGGACATACTCTGGGGACCCACCTATGGGAGGGTTTGGAAAGAGGGGTGGTTACACCCATTTCCTTTGTTCAGTTTCACACCAGATCAGGGGCAAGTAGCCCCTGCAACCGGTTTGAACTGGACTATGCACAGGGACACCAAGCGTGCCCCCAGTGCAGGACTTCAAAGCACCAGAGAGTGCTCCCGCCCAGCCCCAATACACATCTGCCTGTCTGGGGAGGTGGTTACACCTCCCTGTGACAGGAAACCTATTGTCCAGGCCTCCCCTGCCGGAGTTTCGGTCAGCAGCAGGAGGCCAGACCCGTGTCTGTGGCAGTGGCATCCATTTTGTGATGCCAGGGCTCTAGAAAGTGTTTACCGGTTAGACCAGTGGGTACATGTCTTTCGCTCTAGAAGGGTGGAATGCTACCCCCGCCACCAGAACTGGCGGGGGTAGTATTCCAAAGTGTTTGACACCAAACACGACATGTTTCAGTGCAGCCAGTCCAAAGTTAGCATTTACCGCGAGGTTATAATGCACTTAAGAGTATATGGTCAGGCTGCACCACAAACAGCATCAGAGGACATAATCCGAACGCTGCAGAGGGGCTCTGCTCATGCAGGGGCACCCTCTCACATAAAAACCAAGCACACTGCCTTCAGGATTGTTTTTAACGCCTACCATAGGAGTGACTTATAGGTTTTATGTGTGTGTGCAATGGTAGTGATATAGGTAGCCTATACCACAGTAAGGGGTGCATGCACCACCTTACCCAGGCTGCAGTAGCAGACCTGTGGTGTCATTTTGGAGTGCTTCCCAGGGGTGGCATAATACATGCTTCCGCCCCTGGTAGGCCTCTGAGGTACCTATGCCCTGGGTACATAGTATACCATATACTAGGGACTTATAAGACACTCCAGAATCCAATTAGAGATGTACCTAATGTACATGGAAACCTTTTTAGAGAGGAAGCAGCTAGGCTGGGCTCCTGATTAGCAGGGCCACAGCCAGAGTTAGGTCGAAAAACAGTGAAACACCAGCAAAAAGTGGGGGTACCCATGTGAAGCAGATCCTGCTCTCCTACACACAATTTTTGACTCACCATCAAGGACTTGAGACAAAACTGCCCTAATCCGCTCATACTGGCATCTGTTGTCAGAACAGTCTTTTTGCACGCATCAAAATGCCCTAGAGTTGGCAACTTTCCTATAATGCTTTTGATACTATCTCAAGCAAAAGTACACTTCTCCGATCACACAAACATTGCGTTCTTTTTCAACAATGATTTTAAAGGTAATTACCAACTAGCAAAAATTAGGACAAATTTTAAACAAAATTCCGCTAATCCCAGGAAAGATCATACTTGATCCTTATTCTCTAGCATGAGAGCTTTCAGAAGGCTTTCAGCTAAATCCAATTTAGGACTAATTCCTTCTCCTGAAATTGTGTCCAAGATAATTCACTGAAATCACTCGAAACTTGCACTTTTCTTTCTTGATCACAAATCCAACGTCTTGCAATTGATTTAGGACTTTCCACAACTGCTTGTCATTCTCCTCCAGATCGTTACTATAAACCAAAATGTCATCTTGAAAGATAAGAACTTTAAATAATCCCTCCAACACCTTAGACATGACTCTGGAAACAAGCAGCTGCAGACGCCAGTCCGAATGGCCTGTGCACAAATCTGAAAGCACCCAAAGGAGTTACAAATGATGTGAGGTGTCTAGAATCTGGATGCATCCAAACTTGGTACAAAGCGGAGGACAAGTCCATTACACTGAAGAACTTGGCGTCTTTTATTAGAGCCAAAGTTTCTGAAATGTTAGGCAGAGGTTGCCTGTCTACTCATACATGTTTATTGAGTCCTTTCAAGCCCACACACATCCTGATATTTTTCTCTTCATCCTTGGGTTCCAAAACGATGGGAGCCAACCATTCAGAAAATTCAATCTCATCAATAACACCAGCTTCCAACAAATTCTTATTCTCATGTTCTAAAGGCTCCATCATCTGATGTGGTACCTTCCTAACTTTGGCCACAAAAGGCTGGGCTCATGCTTTAGAACAATTCTGTGCTCAAAAGTCTTTAACAAACCCAGATTTTCACAAAACACTTTGGGGAATTGAGAACACACATCCTCAGATGGTTGATTTATGGGTAGCAGCAACACTTTCTCCGGGGTATTGGGGTTCAGGGTGAAGCCCATGTCCCTTTGGTGTCTCCACCCAAGCAGGTTATCTCCTCTCTTTGCAACATAAACCTTCCCCACAGGCTCCCTGTCCATAAATTGTATCTTTAACACTGCATACCCAATCACATCAATCTTCAACCCACCATTCCCCACTGGGTTGATATCTGGTGGAGAAAGCTCTATCCCATCTCTTCCAAACAATGCTTCCCAATTTTTATCACCAAGCATAGTATGAGGTGATCCAGAATCAGAGAAGACTGATAATTGGTTTCCTCCAACAATTATCTCTCACTCAGGCATTTCCAACTTATCACTATCAATTGCAACATCATCTCTTACACTGAAGACAATCTTATTCTCCTCTTCTACACAATGTACTACCTGACTCTTGTCACTGTGACACACTCGAGCATAGTGACCATTCTTACCACAAATTTTGCACATGGCCAATCTTGCAAAGCAACCAGGACTATTAGACAAGTGTCCCTCACCCCCACATCTGAAACACTTCAAACCGCTAGAAGGACGTCCAAGTTTGGATGTTCATTTCCAAAAGATTTTTTACGCATTTCACCACTGCCTTGTTTCTGTACTTCACCTCCCTTGCTGCCTTCATTCCTTATCTCATGTGCAACAACCTCATCAGATGTCATCTCTTTGTTTTTGTCTGCCCTCAATCCCAAGATTGTGTAGTAAAACTGCTTGTTTTCTGACCACTGAAAATTTCTCACCACCAATTGCAAGTAGGTACGAAGGTAAATGTTTCCATCTGCTCCATGGCAAAATGGGATTATCCTTATCAGAAAGGAACTGTGGTGGCTGAGACATGCTGAATAATGCCATATTGAAAGGGAAATAAAACACTGAGGGGCATATTCTCAAGAACATGTGATAACTACCGCAGTAATTAGCTTAACGCAACTCTTCACATCGCAGTCTATCGTGGGAAAATAACACAGTTTTAACGTGGTATTTCCAAAGCGGCGGTACCATGTGAAAGTCTCACGATAACGCGTCAAATGAACGCGTTAAAATCAATGCGATGCCGCAAAAATGCAAAACACAAATGCTAAATAGTAGCGATGACGCCAATCGCAATACAAAAATCAGTGAAAACCAGCCACAGGCCTGCAATTCCCACGCTTCATGCGGGAAAATGCATTATAAAAGTAGAAAAAAAAACATACAAACAAAAGCCAAACAACAGCGAAGCACAATGAAGGTAGCCGAAGCAAGTACAGAGGACAACCAGAACCCCACAAGCCCCTCGGAGGACCAGCCTGGGACCTCGGGGTCAGGGAAGGGGAAGGACAAAAAGAGTAGGAAGAAGCAGTTCAGTCCGCAGGAAAACAGGATCCTGATAACGGAGGTGGTGGAACACCATCAACTACTGTTCGTCACCTCCACTGTGTCACTGGCAACTAAAAATGTAATATGGCAGATCATCGTGGACAAGGTGAATGCAGTCGGAGTGCTGAAGAAGACAATGGAAGAGGTCAAGAGGCGCTGGAATTTTGTGAAGTGCTAAACCAAGCAAAAACTCGCAAACAACCGGAAGGCTGCAATGCAGACTAGAGGTGGGAGTCCAGCACCACAGGAGGAGCTGGACGAGATGGAGGAAAAGGTGAACATAGTCATCAGTGGGGAGATGGTGGCAGGAGTTGGGGGCCCGGACACTGCTCAACATGACCGGACACAACAGCAACAGGGTGAGTAATGACCAGGGATGGGGGAGATGGGCACAATGGCATACATGCCCAATTAAGCATAGCACATCTGCGGACAAACCATGCCCCAGACCCCCAACTCCCACCAAGAGACCAATGCATGTAAGTATGCAACATCTCAGCACTGTATGAGCACAGAAGCCAGAGGCACAGCGCATGTAAGGGATAACGGGCAGCTGAATCAGAGCTGCAGGGGCAAGTCTCCCAAAATGCGTCACACACACATTACCTGCAGAGCACATCAACATTGACAACGATGTGGTACAAACCGCAACACGTCCACAACAGAACAGAGGAAACAACTGGTGCCGCGTGTGCATAGAAACTGGCCAATCACATTTGGCATTGCTTGGAAATGTGTGTTGACAATGTACAAGTACAAGCACACATCCGTGATGTTGTCGGAATGTCCACTGTCCCGCATCAAATAGGCAGCTCCCCCCAAACAGTCACAATGTACACTGTCATGCAGTCTGCATTTAAACATTTACAATGCGTCGACATACACGTGAACACAATGTTAAACTGCATCTCCCCGTCACATTGCAGGGGGAAATCTAGCATCTCCTGCAGAGCAGGCCGAACCTCTCTTCTCTGATGATGAAGAGAAACACCACACCTTCAACTCCGACACCCTCCAACAGCTCATGGAGAGCCTCCGCAGCCCACTTCCAGGAGCAGGGCAACCCAGCTGCTACAAGGAGAACCCACCCCCTGCACAGAACACACAGCAGGCAGCACCCACCACTACGGCTGCCTCCCAGGACCCCCACGATGAACACATGGCCTTCCAACGCTGTGTGTTGGGGTGCCAGGAGAAGCTTTCTGAACAGGTGCAGGTGGGATTCGATCGCATGGCAACCAAACTAGATGCCATACGTGGGTGTCTAAGTCCCATCAGGAACCACTCACAGTCCCTACCGAACACCTACAGTCCGCTCCATGCTCTCCAATGAACCATGGCTGACATCACTAGAGTCCTGACTCTGCGTTAAGAACGACTGTCTAGTCACAGTGCCTCCAGCGATCTTGCACGTGAGTTGGGACACATGCAGAGGATCATGGAGAACATGGAGCAGACACAGGAGGAAAGAGCGGCTGCCACGGCTGCACACCAGCAAGAGGTAGCTGGGTTCCTCAATGCCCTAAAGACCCTCCTCATGGCATTGCTGCCACAAGGCCTGGCGATGCTGCATGCTGCTGCTACCACTTCAACCACATCTCCGGCCCCTGATGTGTCAGTGCCACACAGTGCGGCAGACATTCCACCTACGGCCCCTGAGGTGTCACTGCCACACAGTCTTGGAGACAGAACACCACCACTCACAATGAAGGCACATGCAACAGCAGAGGACGAAGGTGCGTATGAATCTTCCTTCGTGGTCAGAAGGATGCAGTAGCATTCATCTCCGCCATGTGGCCTGTTTCTGCTTGGTTCTGCCCTCTGCATCATCACCTTCCACTGTCCCCCGATGCACTCTGTAACACTCACCTTGGACCTCGACATGGACTGCCATATTTTATTTGGTCACAAATGACACAGCTATCAGACTGCGGACTGAACTCCTCTTCTGATGTACTTGTAATTCCCTGAAGGACTCTGGCTGACCCTCCACGGGCCAACAATGTAAAGTGGGGTTTGCATGGCCCTGTACTGCTCCAGCTGCAACACTCCACTGAATGTGCAATAAACATTCATATTCACACAGATGTGTCATGTCTATGATGTGTGGAAGTATGGATGAATTTAGGGTCAGTGATTCCCCCTTACGTCCATGTTGCTCATGTTGAGGGACTTGGGTCACAGGGTGACACATTGTCGATTGCGGTCCGGGTAGCACCGACACTACTATGGAGACACACGCATTAGTTACTTCCTTGTCCAGCCAAGGACGGAACCACGCCCAGAGCACCGGGGTCATTGTTCACACCCTTACGCTGGACTGGCATACGCCAGGACAGCCTACTCCGCTTACGCTCACAGCGGGGGGGGACAACGCTACATGTTCCAGGTCTTCCGTGTAGGGATCTGCTGCTCACAGGTCTAGCATGCCACAGCCACTCCCTCACGGCTGGTTTACACCCACACCACACCCATTCAGCACAAGCATCACAGGAAATGTGACCCTGCCAAAAAAAAGGGCCTGGCGCATGTGCTGGATGCTATTTCCACTCTCTAACTGGGTGTCTCCGTGTGGTTATCCTTTATGCATGAGGGCCTAGGGCCTCTGCCACCTCACATTGCCCAGTGGCGGGGGTGACATGATGGCGTCCGCACCACGGGACTCAATCATAAAGGATCCATGGCTAGCGGTGCACAGACTTGGTGGCACCAGATACATTGCGGCAGACACAGACACACTGCCACGGGACGGTGTCTTGAGTTGCACTGAGGTAAGGGCATCTAAAGTCCTGAGCGGGTGTGCAGCCTGCGATGATGCGCCGTCCTGGCGGACCGGACTGGTAAGGATTAGTGTGAGCCCTGCTGGACCGCAGTGTAGGCTTGAACCAGCGGGCAGTGTGGGTCTCCCGCCATGTGGCGTTGCCTCGCTTTTCACAGAGTTAGTGGCACCTCAAGAGCTGAGTAGGTGTGCAGCCTGTAATGATGCCGTGTGCACTGATATGGTCTCTGCCATTGCGAAATCAAGACCCAAAGTCAAGAATGTGTCCTGGTGGCCTGCGGTGCGGGGCAGCATGATGTGGAGGATGCCATGGTTGCAGGCCCCGGGCTTGGAGCTCCCACCGGCACGTGGTGGGCCCTCTTGGAGACACGCCGGTGGCGGAAGGTGAGCATTGAGGCCTGGTTGCGCTGGGGCGGGCAATCACCGCTGAGCGGCGGGAGGGGCTGGGGTGCAGCAGCCTGTGTGCGCAGAGGCGGGCAAGCGATGATGGCATGTGCAGCTGTATGGACTCTGCCATTCATGTCTCTGGAAACTGTTTCAGATAAGGGACCTGGGGGACAGCAGTGTATACCGGCATGTGGTTGGAGACATAACGGTGGCAGCAGGTGAGCAGTGAGACCTGGGTCCGCAGTGTCGGCACTCTCTCTCTCTCTCTTTCTCTCTCTCTATCTATCTCCCTCTCTTTCTCTCGCCCTCTCTCTCTCTCTCTCTTTCTCTCTCCATCTCTCACTCTCTCCCTCTCTCTCTCTCTCTCTCTCTCTTTCTCACTCACTCTCTCCCTCTCTCTCCCTCTCTTTCTCTTTCCCTCTCTCTCTCTCTCTCTCTCTCTCCCTCTCTTTCTCTCCTTATCTCTACCTCTCTCTCTCTTTTGCTCTCTCTCATAATACTTTGATGGGCGCATGACACACCTTCTTATCTATATTTCTGTCTTGCAGGCTGTGACTTACAGAATGTCCTGAGAAGACCTGCCCTGACTCTTCAGAATTGTTGTTTTGGGTTCATTCTGTAATAAACGTATTATTTGGATATTATGAGATGAATGTATGATTTCCCTTTTTCTGACCACACTCGTATGTTAGGTGTTGTGATTGTGCGACTACAGGTGAATTGTTTATTTCATGATTTTGTAGAGTTGATGTGCAATATCTTTGTCCAAGGGAGGGGGGTCCTGGGTGTTGTGGCGGTGGGTGTTGTTGCCCTATTGGGGCTCCGGGCTGCATGATCAGTTGCTCCAGGGCATCTGTTGTCCTTCATGTGTGGCTATGGCTGTGATCCTTTGTCTGGTGCCGGTTGTAATCCGACTTTACACCAGGTAAGAGCAGGTGTTAAAATCCTGCTGCTAACGCACCTTATCACATGTTTTGTGATCTTATCGCCGATCTGGCTGGGCATTGAGAATGTTGCAAAGTGGTGTTGTTGTGGCTTTTTGCACGGGAACGCCTACTCTGCATATCATTAGCATTAGTTGCCAAGGTCATCTGTAGCGGTGTTTTTTGCGACTGCTATCGCAGGTAAACTGGTGATATGGGCTGTTAGCACCAGCTTCTGAATGAGGTGATACATTTATCGTGACTGCGATAAAGTGCCGATAACGTGACAATAGATCCTTGAGAATATGCCCCTATGTATTATAGTAAAATTATCTCTATAAATACTGTAAACAGTAGTCACAAAAAATTGTACCAGTGAAAAAGAGAAAAACACTCTGCGTTGACTGTTATTTTTAGAACCAAAACTTGTGATTTTGAAATGTTGGCTTTAGAGCAAATGAATTGTGTGCTGTACACAAGATCTCACTCCAATGCCTCCCAAGCGGTGTGTCTTTTAATCGTAAGGCTGTGAACTGGATGCCCACTTGTTTTAATGTTTTCAACGTTTTACTCCTGCTCTTTTTACTGTATATTTCATATGCAATCCAAGAATTTTATTCTTCTACTAGATAGTTTTAAATTGTAAAATCTTGGATTCATTTGTATACTTTGATGGTTTTAAGTAAACAACCGAATAAAGGGGCTGATTGCGATGGCGGTTGTAGTCACCTCTGCAGTGCTGGCAAAAAACGTCCTTTACTGCACTCCTGCGGCGGTCCTCACGTCCGCTGTATTACAATGGGCAAAGATAGCCCATTTCCCGTCCGCTGCGGAGTTTTGGGATCCGCAAGAAATTTCTTTCAGCAACGTTGGCGGGGGGAGCCGATAGAGAGAGACCGTCCTGTGGAATGACATTACAACCGCCAGACAAATCACGATGCCTCAAACAGCCCATCACACCACAGCAGAGAATCCAGCCATTCGGAAATTGTGGAAGTACTACTGCGGTGCGCGAAAATCTAATCCCGGACACCTCCACGTGTTCCTGACTGCTGGTCAAACGTTGGTTTTGGGTCTTTCCGCAGCAACTCCGACCACCGCGGACGGATTTTCAGGTTTTCCAGACATTACCGTGGAGTATTGTGGAATCTGACTGTCGCGGTAGGATTTTTCAGGCAGTGCATCCTAATCTGACCGCCGGTTTTGGTGCGGTACCTGCGGATGGTAATTTTCTGCTACCACGGTGGTCGGAATGCTTTTCCAACCGCCATCGTAATCGACCCTATAGTTATTTTACTACACTATGCAGTATTCTTAAATTATTTCTAAGTCTTGCAAACAGTAAACACAAAGAATCGTTGAGCAAAACACAGTGCAAGTCCACCTTTCAACGTAAACATCCCAATACTGAAAGTGCTACCTCTCGAAGATAATCCAATGCAAGTCTATTCATAGGGAAAGTGTGCGCATCACCGTGCCGCTGGCATTGATTTGTGTTGTGATGAGTCCACGCCTACTATTTCATACAGAAAGATGTGCGCATCACTGAACAATCAATTACACGTAGTGCGCCTAAATTACGTGAAAGCCGACTGTGAAGAAAAGGGTGTGCACATCACCACGCATGCACCAAGAAGAGACACTAATCAGATGCGTCAGGACCCTTTAATGTACACTACGCATGCTCCATGACCCGATGACCGTTTGGCCATAAAGAATGCGCCAATGTCCCTCAATGAATGCTTTGCGCATGTCACATGACTTGGTTCAGTGATGACGGCTCCACCTGTAGGAAGAAAATTGCCGTCAGACTTGCATGTGTGCCACAGCTTCGGAGAGTTGCAGTAGCAGAAATGGGTCACACATGCCAGACCCAAGGATCTCAGCCATTGCGGCATAGGGAAGTCGTCACATACGGTACTCTCAGCAACTTCTGTAAAGTAGCTGCGCGTGGATGGAATTTCAGGAAATGCATGCCATAATTCAAAGTGAGTAAAACTGATAACGGCTGGTTGCAATCTGGCAATCTCAAAAGTTTTAACAGTCTCTGGCAACCATGGCAAAGGTACTCCCACTCTTCAATGGTCGAGTGTACTTACAACTTCACCCCTTACACCAAACTTTCATCCAGTACATTTTTGATAAACATCCATGGGTTTATGGGGAAACTGGTGGTTCACGAATACCTGTCCCCAAGCAGGTGCTTGTCGCCAGTGTTAAGATGTAAGCACTAAAGCACACCTACACACTGTTACTTTTATCCTCAGTGTAGCTGCAACAACAAGCATCAAATTTTATAGAATGGTTGGCAGATTTCCAAACAATAATCCACAGTGATTGGTATATCAGGTCATTCCATTTGTATTCCTTCCATAGAAAAAGAAGACAGCAGCTTGATTCAAAGTAGTGCAAAGTTGTGCAACAAGGTTCCTTCAGCAGCTTTCCAACCCAAATTATGGTTTTCACTGTAAAGTAAATCCCACCAAAACACTTTGCACTGTGTTTAAATCATGTTTTTGATGCAAACCCGGCACTAAGGGCCCGATTACGAGTCTGATGGTTTGACAACTGGCAGACTCATGGTGGCGCGGCGGTGGCGGTCCAACCGCCCAATTACGAACTAGGCAGTTGTACCACTCTGGCACCGCCGCCAGGTAACTGCCATTCCCTGGAGGAGGTGCGGCGGTCCTGAGGCTGTAATATGCTTCACAGGACCGCCGTATGAATGTTTTCTCTGCCCGGGTTTTCATGGCGGTTCCACCATGAAAACCCTTGCAGAGAGGAAACAAAAGGGACCCTACAGGGCCCCCTCTGCCTCTACGGCATGTGGATTCACACAGGGGGCATAACGTGTGCCCCCCTGTGTGCATACACATAGGTTCCTGAACAGCACGGACTTTCGAGTCCATGCCCTACAGGAACCTTGTTGTGCTGTCCCATTGCGGTACCTTTTTCAAAGAGGCACCACTGCGGGACCGCCACACTGCCTGCCTGCCAGACCACTTAGGAGTCGTAATCTGGCAGAAGGGCAGCGGTGACCTTCAACTGAGCGTTCCGCCAAAAGTCATAATCAGGCCCTGATTGTTAATACGTCTGGGTCTCCTATGTTCACAGCAACTGGTTTAACTCAACATGGAGCAAGGTTTTATATTCTCTGTTTTGAGAACTGTTTTGATTATTTAGTTAAAATACATCAGTCAGGTTTTAGAAGTAGAACTGTATCGTGCCCTCAGAATAAAAAAATCATTTATTCGCCATGCTGACAAATACAATTGTAAAAAGTTATGCGGCTGTTTGAGTAACAGAGGAGATCAAGCACAATGACAGAGAGTGAAAACATGCATAGAGAAGTACAGCAAAAGTTATCATTACAGGCAAACATAATATGGAAGAGAAGAGTATTATCAAATGTTATGATTTATATTTTCTGTACATAAACAAATTCACATATTATGCGATGGAAATGTGTATATAATCTGCTCATACCTTGGTCAGTTAGAGAAACGGTAGAGACTTAAATGAGCACTACATCAAAACAACAGGCTGAAGCAATCCAGGCATGACTTCTCAAAGTGAACCTTAATTGTCTTAGCAAACCATGGCAAAGGTTCCTTTCACACATGATGGCTAATAGGAAAGGGTGAACTTCAAGCTTAGCTGACAAAGATTTGTGAAACTTTGTAGAAAGTGATTCGTACAAAGCATTTTTAGTTAAAACATATTTTGACAAAGAATTACCAAACTAAAATGGAGTTATGCTGAAATTTTCTTTACTCAAAACCTACAGTTCAGTGTACTTCTGGCTTCTTGAAAGCTGTGAAGCTCATTAAGTTTTGAAAGAAGCTCAGTGAACTCATTCCTTTATGGATATGAAAAAATGGAAATTTATGGGATGCAGGGTGGTCCATAATAGGCTAATTCTCTGATGAAAAGTTGAATGATGTCAGTAAGTACTTGGATTATTGGTCTCAGACAACAGCCACAATCCTTGTCAGGATAAACCACAGAAAGTCCCTACATTAACCTGTGCTTACCTCTCTGGTAGCTTGATACAAAGCAGTCAGGCTTAACTTAGAGGCAAAATGTAAAGAATAAATGCAGCACACAAACAGTAATAAAGTGAGAACACAACACAAGTAAATCCGAAACCAAGAAAAATAGATTGAATTTTAATAAATAAAATTATACTAGAATGACAAAAGTCTCATCAGTAGAACCGGAAATATGTAATTTGAAAGTTCTTATGGAAATAGCGCCTAAAATCTCAGAGTGCCAACTGCGGATATCTGTTCACGTTGCCCGGAGACAAGTCACAAGTTCAGGCAGACTGCGAAGAAGCCCAGGTTGGAAATAGGGACCAGGTCAGTCCCGCTGAATAGTTACCTTCAAAGTCCAGCACAAAGAGTTCCATTTGCATTGAAGGAGGCCATGATGAGCTGGCTGAGCATCATGAACAGTGACCGCTGTAGCATGAAGAGCAGGTCACAGACGGTCATCTCTGTAGCGCAAAGAGCCAGTCAAGCGTTGTGAATGGCCGTTGCTTTAGCTTCACATTGGTGATCATCATCACCTGTCGTTGCCGTAGCGCAAAGTGCAGCTCTTGCATTGCTGGTGATCATTGGTGGTTGCTGTTGATGCAAAAGAACTGATCTCAGTGAAGCTTTGCATTGGCCGACATCACGGGCGGCACAGTCTTGGCACAAATGATGCCGTTTGCTGTTGTGAGCAGCCCAAACTTCAGGATGTAGAGCCGATGCGGGGTTTTGATCCTGGTTCCCCACTCCAAAGTCAGCAGCTCTGGCAGTAGCACCACATCCTCTCTCCATAAAGGAAAGGTGCCAGTTATAACATCTTTCACAATCACACCTCACTGGTTCATTTTGTTCACCAGGACAACTTCAACCACTGGAAATAGCACTCTACATTCAATTCTAGAGAATTGTAAATACTTTCCTCTCTGTATTTTCAAACTAACATTTAGACAATAAAAATTCCTCCCTCCCGATCCTAAAAAGAAAGTAAGAAAATTATGTGACCAACATCCAAACAATATACAATTATACATTTTCCTGAGATGATCATGAACAACATAAAAATAAACCATATTTACCTGTCCATCAGTACGTAGCACAGTGCGAAGCATCACCGCTCGCCTGCATTAGAAAGAACACTCTGGCCAGTGGTGCATGTGCTGTAATAGTTACCTCCAACCAGTGAGACCTGGAAATCCAAACAATGAGCAGATTGCATTTTACAACTGGAGCACAGCAGTTTGTGAGCTGTTGTGGGGATTGCAAATGCATGAAATGTTTTACTCTGAAGCACACAGTTAAGCAAAAGAAGAGTATTTCACATACCAACCAAGCTTTCATTTCAAAATAAGCGAAAGGTTAGTGACAGCCTCTTACACAGCTTTATAGAGAGCATTTACCACAGCTTACTGACAGCTGTGTGCAAAGCCCATACTACAGGAGTGAACATTGATGAATTATTTGATTTCTTTCCATTTAGACTTGGAGCAACACTAATAAAGTTCACAGAAATAATTCAATCCACCAAGTAGGCTGGACCCAAGCGAGTCACCTACTCACTTCCCCAGCTGCAAATATGTTTTCTGTTTACCTGCTGGTTCACTCACAGGGTTGAGGGGTGAGAGGCATCGTCTGGACTGGAGTGTAGCTTCAAGCGAGGCGACTCCTTTAACCATCAGGTTGCATAGGCAATCTGCAGTGTGCACCTTTGCTCCAAGCCATGAGTCTGCCAGAGCTGGAAATGCCATCCGACATCTACAGTGCGGGAATCAGGCACCTCGAGTCTGCGCAGTGTGTCTTCAAAATTCATGATGACAAACTGTACAGACTCGATTTCTTGGCTTCCTGTCTGGCTGCGGCCTCTACCCCACCCGTCCTTAACGCGTTACAGAGTGAACCCTTTGATAAGTTGTTAAAGAGTGGGGTGACCATGCCCTCCACTCCCTGATTGATGTTAATCCCCAAAGCTACAGGGCTACAGTGTAAATTGCTATGGGCTAATTTTATCCCTACAGCATCTGGTAGTGGCGGCTGGGCCATAAGGCTATGTCTTTGCCAAGCTAATGACCTCACAGGCCTCAGCAAGTACTCTAGACTTTGGGCATGCCCAGGAGCAGTATGCTTATGGAATGCATCAATGTCTGCCTCAGCAGCAAGCACAGTGAGTGGCATTGTGCATCAGCCCCTCAGCCAGTCATCAAAAAGTGTGTGTACATGATTTATTTTAAAATAAAACTGTTATAGGTGAACACACTGCTTTTATATTCACCTGCCATGGGGTGAAAGTAAAGGGGGTGTAGTACCGACTACCTTGAGCAGGAATCGCAGGTGCTCTGATGAGTGGCTCTGGAGGTTCAATATTTAGGTCTTTTGCTATGTGAATTCAGCCAGAACTCTGTGTTACAAGAGTAATGTAGCTGCCAAAATCAGCAAGTACCGTAGGCAGAATTAAACATTACGCCCACCCCTTTTCATGGGCTTCTGTAATGAAAGAGGAATGGAATATAATTCTTCTAAAACTAAGTTTATGTTCCTGAACCCCTACAAGAACCGCAAATAAACACTGAAATTGGGTACAGTAAAAATAGAGCAAGCCACAGATTTTGGGTATCTTGGGTTAAAGCTAGCCCATAATATATCTAGTTCATCACAGTTAACAAAAACTTAAACTGCATCTCTATCCTAGACTAACAACAAACACTTTTGTAATGACTACAACTAGAGCATTTAAAATATAGGATGTCTTTATGTGCCACCTTATAAGGAGTCCAAATTTGGGGGCATAATTCCAAATCTAACAAAATCAGAAAATAAAACCCTGAAAGGTCTGATTAACATGCCTCCTAGTGCTTCCCACTTGCCTATTTACCGGGATCTAAGTCATAAACAATACCCTCAAACTGTGAAATTTTATACTTGAGTAGACACTGGCCCATGCGTAAATCAGGTCCTTTTGAAATGTTAAATACAGCCCATGTACAGAAGATACAATAACTCAAATATGTCAGACCTACCCTTCACTCACTTGGGCTGAAGGCTCTATGGCTGTCCCCGAGTCCCCGAGAAATTTCCAAGGAAACGATGAAAGAACGATTTTGAACCTATGCAATAGGGGGGGGACTAATGAAATGTAAGCCTGGCAGCTATGCTGATCGCTTCTGTCCATTTGGTCCGTTTCCAGACAATATTTGACCATCCGCTGCAAAATATTTATACATTATATTTACATACGGCATCCTACCAACTAGAAGTTATTCTGTAAGTGGGTCAAAGTTCGGACTAATGATAGGTGCCCAGTATGCAAGACGGAAATAGTGAGTGATGTGTACCTATGGTTTTTAGTAATAAAAATATTGCTGTTCGGAAGAAATGGGTAGTTCCTATAAGTGGGTCGCGATACAAAGATGCCCTAATAGTTTTATGGACTGAAGTAAGTGATTATATTGATTTTAGTGAGTAAAAATAATTATTGTCTATGTGGAGTATCAGGAGGAAGCTGATTAATATGGAAATTGAATAGATGATAGTCGAGCAACTGAATTACTTGGGTTTTACATTTGTATCCTTTGATGCTTTTAAAGTATATACATTTTATTGATGTTTTATGATTTTTATATTATGATGAGCATAATTTGATTTGACTTCAAGATGTGTTTATCTTCAATGTGTGAGTCTACAGCTCCTCACACCTCTGAGTGCAAATATCAACATGTACTAAGTAATGCTGCATGATGATGCACATCCAAGTATGTGCTGAGGATTCGATGAGGATTACTGAGTGATGGTACACATCCAAACTTACATTTACGGTTCATGAGTGATTGTGCAAAATCTGAACATGCAGTAAGGGTCAACTGTGGTGCCAAGAGAACCGACATATCGCAACGCATCACCTCCCAGAAGCTCCACATCAGAGCGGATGCTCGGTGCATTGTCTCACCACACTCTGCACCGGAAGAACTGGGCGATGCATTCCTGACACAGCATTTCGCATCACAGCCAGCAGCCTCCTAGGAACTGCTGTTGCACAAAGCAGGTCTTCGCACCACCTGCCCCTCGTCAAAACCATCTATATTCTCAGAGTGAGTGACAGGGATGACTTCCATCTTGGTCAAAATGGCGTTTTGCACAGAAATTTGGCACAACTAAAACACATTAGAAAATACACTTCTACACATCAAAGAAAACTTGTTTTAAAAGCATTTGTATTAAATCAGTTGTTACATATGAAATCATTTGAGTAAATGCTTCCTGCACTTTCTTAGGGATGCACAAAAATGTAAGGGGCATATCAGCAAGGCGAGGCGTTTTCGGACGAAAAGCGGCGATAATTTTATCGCCTAATTAGCAAGCTCACGCTAACGCGTGAAAACTTGCGTTAGCATAGGAATTCTAACGCCCAGCTTTGAACCTCTAATGAGATGCAAAGTGGGCGTTCCTGACCTGACATGACAGGAGAAATGTCGCTAAGCGACATTTCTCCTATCATCAAGCCCCACGCTATGAAGCATAGCGGCAAGAAAAGTAGCGATAACCCCTGTTATCGCTACTTTCCTTACGCCTGCTTCAGGACTGACTTAGCCATGATATCCTATGGAAGGTGGATATCATTTCTAAGTTTGTGAGTCTATAACACAACAAGGCGCTGGGAAGTTCCAGTGACCTAAAGGGTATGAGAGGTGATAATGTGTAGAGTATATCCTCCCTACAAGTAACTATATTCAGAAAAAATACTCTAATGGACCTAAAAAAAGGATCCAATAAACTGAGGGGAAGAGGAAAGTGGAAGATTCTGAAATAAAGGTTGTACCTAACCCAACCATGATCGTGGGGGAGAAAAGTATTTCTTTAAGTTACCCTCACACACCCTAGTGGTGTCATGCTTCATCATCGGGTCACCCAGACCCCTAAAAGTCCGGGTGGGCTCGACCACAGTGTTGGGAGTGCTTTTAATATGTTAAAGACAGAGGGGGTTAGCTAGATAAAATACCTCAGGCAGATCCCCAGTTTCCCTTTATTTTTGGGTCTGTCTGGGTGATTAAAATAAATAAAATTGGGTCTTTGTAGGAGTGTTATGGTCCTAGGACCCTAGTGCCGACATGTTTCAGTCCATAACAGGGCCAAAAAATGGTCCAGGACTTTCTTCAGGGCAAAGATGTAACTCCCCTATGTGAGTGAAATTACTGGGATGGGACGTCCCTATCCTGTCAGTATGGTGGGGGCAGAGTAGCTGCTCCACGTGATATTTCGTAAAGGTGGGTGTGTGTCAACTGCCAGGCTCCATCTGAAAGGGAAATAGAGACAAGCACCACATAAAAATTATCAGCAGTTTGATTTCCGCCGTGTTCATTTCCCCTTCGCGGTGTAGTGAAATCCACAGGTGGACATGCGTGGATTCGTGCGCATGCTTCTATTAAGAGGAGTGTCCTCTTGATGTGCCACTCAAGACCAATTCACTGTAACATAACATTGTATATGTGACAGGCATTCTGTGGTAGTGGCGATTTTATTCGCATCCTAGCGGTATCAGCGCGATGTCTGATCTTGAAAATAGCGTGCACCATGTGTATCCAGTCTCTATTGCATTCTATAACGTAACCATATTGATCTTCTGATTCCAGAAAACCTTTCTACGAGTTTAAAACAAGTAATGATAAATGCACAAACAGGCATACAACACACTCACTCATACACAGTTTCTAGTTATACATTACCCAATTCGGGGAGGTTGACTGTATCTCACAGGACCAAAAAGACAAAGAGGGCGGTCCTGGGGGTAATCGTGAAGAGAATGTGGGTCAAAGAGCAGAAACGGTATGTCTGCCATTATGTGTAAAGGGGATCCGAATAGGTAGGATCGGATGTGGCGAGAGCGGTTCCCGCACATGTAACAAGATAGAGTCAATTGATTATCCATAATAGCGCTGTCAAAAAGTACTTACTTAATTAAGACCGATCACCCTGCCTGCTACCTATTTGGTTCTGGTCCTCGGCTTTCGCATATTCGTGACGTTGGTGTGGCGCTTAAGTATCGTAGAAGCGCGGGAAGTATCGGACTAATTGAGACACCGCCCTCCGGTTGAAGGAAATGACGTGAGGCGTCATGACGTGCATAGCGAACGTCGGAAGTCGTATCAAGGGATTTGTAGTTCATTAGATGTACATTGTAGTTTAATATCACGGACTCGCCGTGGGTTCATAAAAGTTTCAGGAGTTTGTGGAGTAAGTCATAATTGGCACTCACATATGTGGATAAAATAATGTAAATTTAAACCAGGTTTTTTAGAGAGAGGTGTAATCAAAGAGGGCCAATTGATATGCAATCGTAGGTGGTTATAGATTGCATTCTATGAAATGGAACATGGTCCGTATTCAAACATACTGCTGGATAGAAGTATAAGAAAAATGTGTATGGGAGACACTGTTCATTCTGCAGGTGTAATGGCAGATAGAATCCTATAATAAAAAATGAAGCAGGTAATTCTGGTATATACACAACTAGTAAGGATTCTCAATTATATATGTATATAAGAGATACTGTGGAAACCCGTCTATCCTAAGTGTAAGGATACCGATGTAAAGATATATGAGACGTGGTACCACATATGGGGCTCATTGTTATCAAGTGTGTACATCAGTGAAGGCACGATAGATCATTTAGATGTTTATAGAAGCCCTTGGGGTGTGTAATTCTGTCCTTCACTCAAGGCATGATGTTTAACATAGGTGAAACACCTTTGTGGGAGGTAGTAGTTCAAGGATATCATTTGTTCAGCTGGCTCCATGGTATACAGTCATTGAGTCCCTTCTCATGCGTTTTCAAACGATACACCCAGCGCTGTTCCCTGTCCAGAAGTCTTTTTTGCAGATTTCTGATGCCATTGATTTTCTCAATTATTGTCCATCGTATATCTGTGTCTTTGTGTTGTTTTTCCATGAAATGTGCTGTTAGTCTGGTAGCTGTGATCATGCGTCTGATTGTGCTTCTATGTTCACTTATCCGTATTTTTATTTTGCGGCTGGTCATGCCTATGTAAGACAAATCACAGGGGCACTTAATAAGGTAGATAACTGCTTCTGAGTTGCAGTATGTATGTGACCTTTGTTCCCATGGGGTACGTAAGCCTAGTTCTAGAGTTTTGGTGTGTCTGGTGAATTCACAGGCTACACAAGATCCACATGGATCCACATGGATCATGTCCGGTTACTGGCGGTGTATTCCATAATGTCGTCTGGACGTCGCCCAAGGTTCCATATGTGTCTGTGTGGACTCCCAGAGAGGCCCTTCTTGAAACTCAAGAAAGACAACAACCCCAGAAAATGATTAGTGTTACTACATTCAATTCATCTTCAAATGATGTGAAGAAAATAATAAATAAGAAATGGTCCATCCTTACCTCTAACAAACTTACATATGAAAAACCCATGTTCTCTTTTAGAAAAAACCGTAGTCTAAGAGATACCCTAGTCCACACAGACACATATGGAACCTTGGGCGACGTCCAGACGACATTATGGAATACACCGCCAGTAACCGGACATTATCCATGTGGATCTTGTGTAGCCTGTGAATTCACCAGACACACCAAAACTCTAGAACTAGGCTTACGTACCCCATGGGAACAAAGGTCACATACAAACTGCAACTCAGAAGCAGTTATCTACCTTATTAAGTGCCCCTGTGATTTGTCTTACATAGGCATGACCAGCCGCAAAATAAAAATACGGATAAGTGAACATAGAAGCACAATCAGACGCATGATCACAGCTACCAGCCTAACAGCACATTTCATGGAAAAACAACACAAAGACACAGATGTACGATGGACAATAATTGAGAAAATCAATGGCATCAGAAATCTGCAAAAAAGACTTCTGGACAGGGAACAGCGCTGGGTGTATCGTTTGAAAACGCATGAGAAGGGACTCAATGACTGTATACCATGGAGCCAGCTGAACAAATGATATCCTTGAACTACTACCTCCCACAAAGGTGTTTCACCTATGTTAAACATCATGCCTTGAGTGAAGGACAGAATTACACAACCCAAGGGCTTCTATAAACATCTAAATTATCTATCGTGCCTTCACTGATATACACACTTGATAACAATGAGCCCCATATGTGGTACCACGTCTCATATATCTTTACATCGGTATCCTTACACTTAGGATAGACGGGTTTCCACAGTATCTCTTATATACATATATAATTGAGAATCCTTACTAGTTGTGTATATACCAGAATTACCTGCTTCATTTTTTATTATAGGATTCTATCTGCCATTACACCTGCAGAATGAACAGTGTCTCCCATACACATTTTTCTTATACTTCTATCCAGCAGTATGTTTGAATACGGACCATGTTCCATTTCATAGAATGCAATCTATAACCACCTACGATTGCATATCAATTGGCCCTCTTTGATTACACCTCTCTCTAAAAAACCTGGTTTAAATTTACATTATTTTATCCACATATGCGAGTGCCAATTATGACTTACTCCACAAACTCCTGAAACTTTTATGAACCCACGGCGAGTCCGTGATATTAAACTACAATGTACATCTAATGAACTACAAATCCCTTGATACGACTTCCGACGTTCGCTATGCACGTCATGACGCCTCACGTCATTTCCTTCAACCGGAGGGCGGTGTCTCAATTAGTCCGATACTTCACCGCGCTTCTACGATACTTAAGCGCCACACCAACGTCACGAATATGCGAAAGCCGAGGACCAGAACCAAATAGGTAGCAGGCAGGGTGATCGATCTTAATTAAGTAAGTACTTTTTGACAGCGCTATTATGGATAATCAATTGACTCTATCTTGTTACATGTGCGGGAACCGCTCTCGCCACATCCGATCCTACCTATTCGGATCCCCTTTACACATAATGGCAGACATACCGTTTCTGCTCTTTGACCCACATTCTCTTCACGATTACCCCCAGGACCGCCCTCTTTGTCTTTTTGGTCCTGTGAGATACAGTCAACCTCCCCGAATTGGGTAATGTATAACTAGAAACTGTGTATGAGTGAGTGTGTTGTATGCCTGTTTGTGCATTTATCATTACTTGTTTTAAACTCGTAGGAAGGTTTTCTGGAATCAGAAGATCAATATGGTTACGTTATAGAATGCAATAGAGACTGGATACACATGGTGCACGCTATTTTCAAGATCAGACATCACGCTGATACCGCTAGGATGCGAATAAAATCGCCACTACCACAGAATGCCTGTCACATATACAATGATATGTTACAGTGAATTGGTCTTGAGTGGCACATCAAGAGGACACTCCTCTTAATAGAAGCATGCGCACGAATCCACGCATGTCCACCTGCGGATTTCACTACACCGCGAAGGGGAAATGAACACGGCGGAAATCATACCGCTGATAATTTTTATGTGGTGCTTGTCTCTATTTCCCTTTCAGATGGAGCCTGGCAGTTTACACACACCCACCTTTACGAAATATCACGTGGAGCAGCTACTCTGCCCCCACCATACTTACAGGATAGGGACGTCCCATCCCAGTAATTTCACTCACATAGGGGAGTTACATCTTTGCCCTGAAGAAAGTCCTGGACCATTTTTTGGCCCTGTTATGGACTGAAACATGTCGGCACTAGGGTCCTAGGACCATAACACTCCTACAAAGACCCAATTTTATTTATTTTAATCACCCAGACAGACCCAAAAATAAAGGGAAACTGGGGATCTGCCTGAGGTATTTTATCTAGCTAACCCCCTCTGTCTTTAACATATTAAAAGCACTCCCAACACTGTGGTCGAGCCCACCCGGACTTTTAGGGGTCTGGGTGACCCGATGATGAAGCATGACACCACTAGGGTGTGTGAGGGTAACTTAAAGAAATACTTTTCTCCCCCACGATCATGGTTGGGTTAGGTACAACCTTTATTTCAGAATCTTCCACTTTCCTCTTCCCCTCAGTTTATTGGATCCTTTTTTTAGGTCCATTAGAGTATTTTTTGTGAATATAAGTTTGTGAGTCCCTATCATCAAGCTAACGCCACATTGCGTGAGATTATCGCTGGGTTTCCAGCGATAATCTCACGTTAGGCACTTAGCGTGAGGATTTTTATCGCTTTTGAGATAAGCATTGCTAATAGCACGCTATCTCAGTGATAAAAATCCACGCTAGCCGGAGATAATTATCCTAGCGCTAAGTGCGCTTAGCGATAATTATCGCCGGTTGTTGCTGATATACCCCTAAATCCTTTGCATTCTCTTACATTTGCATCAAGAATGAGCCTGCAAAGGTGAACTTGTCAAATGTGTTGATTCATAGTCTAAGAGCTTCACTGTCAGTCTGAATTTTTTTTGACCAGCGCACAAAGAAAGATGAAATTATGTGTTCAACATTTTTATTTGTTTAAGGAAGCTAAATATCCTGCAAATGGATTCAGCACTGTGAATTATGGGCAACAATTCACAGTTCGACCTCTTTTCTGTGAAATACGAGCTTTATAATCGCTGGCATGTAATATATATTAGATGGTTAAACCTTATTATTCAATGTTTGCCAATAACTGCCTCTCTCTCTCTCTCTCTCTCTCTCCACACAAAACATATATATGCACACACACATATAGATATGGATGTAGATGTAAACGGAGATATAACTATACCATTTGAACTACTTTAAAAAGTACTACATATGTTTTGGTCAAAACAGGATATATTAATTTATTGACTATTTGTTTGCTTTACATACTTCTAAATCATGCACTCCATCTTTTTTGCTATACTATTTTATGACTAAATTGAGGTCCTCCCAGTTAGCGTTTAATTGATATTTAATACTTTATGTTATAATATTAACTCTTTTTCTCCCTTCCTTCCCACACTAAACCTAGCAGCATCTTTTCTATTTACTCTATTTCACTTTTCCTATTGGAGTAATTTCTCCCTACTTCTCTTTCACTTCCCCTAGAAAAATATTTTCTCTCTTTCAGTTTCCTATTCTTCCTTCCTCTCTTCCACTTTCCGTAGTATATTGTTTGACTCTTCTGCTCGGGCATTCTCCCTACCAAAATATGTTCTCAGTTTGGGGCAGATTTACAAGCCCCTTGCAACACTTTTGCGCCACCGTTGCGTCACTTTTGTGACGCAGCGGTGGCATAAAAAATGCAGCCAATTTAAAACGTGACGCATCTGGGGAGATGCGTCACGTTGTAAAGCCCTGCGTCGCATTATAACTGCGTCAGGTATAATGTATGCAGGGTGGGTGTTTCCACACAGGAAAGCCCCATAGAAGTGATGCAGTGAAATCTACAAGATTTCACTGCGTAACTTCTAGGATGCCACTGCGTCAAAACCCAACGCCTGCTTGTTGCAGGCGTAAGGAGTGATGCAGTGTAGTGGGAATAAGCCTCAAAATGCATTGCTGGACTTGTGTCATGCTTGCGACACGACTCCAGCAATGCGTGACTTTTGCCCCAACAGATGCGTCAGAATTTCTGACGCATCTGTTAATCCCAATACGGCGCATCCATGATGGCTCAAGGGTATCGCAGGCTGGCGCAAGGAAAGTGACGCGTCTCTACAGATGCGTCACTTTCTTGTAAATCTCCCCTTTCATTTATACCAATTGCTGGAGCGTCATCATTTCTCCCTTTCCCTGTTGCACATTCACTGGTGTGGTACTTTCTCCCTTCCTCTCTTGCAATCCCCTCCAGTATAGTACCGCCAGGGGCACCCCTCTGTCCCCCCTCCCCCAAAATGCATACCCAAATAACACACACACAGACTGCTGAGGTGGGTAAAATTTGCTGCAGGTTTATTACATATTACAATATGTAATGGGTGGGTTATCTTACAGGCGATCCAAGGGCAGGCAACCAACTGGGCCGCCTGCCCGCCTGATGAGCCGGGCAGCGCTGGAGCGAACCCCGCCTTTGCTGCCATCCAGGTGATTCTTTTCTAGGATCACGTGCCATTGGTAACTTCTACTCACGCCCCCCCCTCTCGGGGCGGAGCGTCGCATAGCAAACCCCCCCTGTTGTTCAGGCCCACAACCGCCCGCAGGACTAGTGGGGCGCCGACACGGTTTCCGGGACCCTCCCCTGAGGCTCCTCGGTTTTGGCTCAGGCACCCCCTATGGTGCCGCGCAGAGGTACCCTTGGTACCGGCCTGCTTCCAGATCACCCTGTAACTCCGCCTGCAACGAAAAAAGAAACATTACAACGCTCTGAAACCCCCCCACCCGACACCTACGCCGGGTAAGCGGTAGGGAGGGATGCGGCATCCTGGGTGAACAAAGAGGTCGCCAGGAGGGTGGGGGAAGGCTAAATAGCCTCCCCTTCCCCACAGGGGCCAGGAAGTGACGCGCTTGTGCGTCACTTCCGGGCAAGCACGAGGAGAAGGGGAACACCGGCCGGCGTCCCCCCTCCCCTTGGGAGGGGAGGGGTGACCGGTGCCCCGGCGGCACTAGGGTGCCGACCGCTGTAGTGGCCCCCTGCGGGGGCCGCGGTCGGCGGCATAGTACCACCAGGGGCACCCCTTTGTCCCCCCTCCCCCAAAATGCATACCCAAATAACACACACACAGACTGCTGAGTTGGGTAAAATTTGCTGCAGGTTTATTACATATTACAATATGTAATGGGTGGGTTATCTTACGGGCCATCAAGGGCAGGCAACCAACTGGGCCACCTGCCCGCCTGGTGAGCCGGGCAGCGCTGGAGCGAACCCCGCCTTTGCTGCCATCCAGGTGATTCTTTTCTAGGATCACGTGCCGTTGGTAACTTCTACTCACGCCCCCCCCCTCTCGGGGCGGAGAGTCGCATAGCAAACCCCCCGGTTGTTCAGGCCCACAACCGCCCGCAGGACTAGTGGGGCACCGACACGGCTTCTCGGTTTTGGCTCAGGCACCCCCTATGGTGCCGTGCAGAGGTACCCTTGGTACCGGCCTGCTTCCAGATCGCCCTGTAACTCCGCCAAACAGCCCTGGAGGTGGCTCACCATCGCCGCCAGGGCCCCCCACCACACCTTGCTTTACCTGCAACCTCTCATCTCTAACGCCTCGCTTAAGTCTAGGAGAAATAGATCCATGCCCACCTGGGACAGGTGCACCCCATCTATATTGAAATATCCCTTCACGCTTCCCTTGATCATCTCATGGCGTATGAAACCTAAGCCTCTTTGCTCCGTGAACTTACGCATAGCCCCGTTAATACGTCTCCTAGAATGCTCCACTGCCTCCGCTGATTTGGCCCCCCGCCAAGTTCTGCATGGGATAATCTCTGACCAGATGACTTCGCACTGCCCTAAGCGCTTGCATATCTCCCCCAGGTCTCTTTTCATGGCTAGCAGCAACAGCCTCCTTCCTAGGGTGATGAGATCATTCCCCCCAAGGTGAATCACCAAAGTGTGGGGAGGGTGGAGCCCTGCGAGACCAGCTTCTGCTCCAACTTGTTCCGGAGCTCAAACCATCTCATGCCGGGCAAACCCATCCACTCAACATGTGTCTGTGGAAAGTGCCGCATTCAATTTCGGTGCAACGCCCATCGGGCTGCCCTGGGGATAAATGAATGCCCGATCACCCACACCAGTCGCCCTAGTAAAACAAGAGACATGGTTCACACTCATGGTTATTTAATCAACAGTAGATTATCCACATAATAACAAAACCACTACAAATCACGGCACACCCAAAAAAGGGGGGGGGGGGCCTGGCCACTATTTCAGGGGCGAACATACCGTTTGTAACAGTCCGACTCCCACCGGCCCACTTTTTTCACCTTGGCGGGCGCTAAACCAGCTAGGTGGGCTGCCGTGGCTGCTCCAATCCTAAAAGAGTGGCTGGAGTATCTCTTCTCTGGCTGGTCCAGCCCCGCCCTGGACAAGCTGGCCCTGATCATTCGCTCTAACTGGTATCTGGTCACCGGGGTCTGGTCCCTGTGTACCAGCAAGTACCCCGGGGTGGGGGGGCGGCACCCCAGGAACACCTTAACCCACTGGACTGGGCAAAACCTAGGGTCGCCAAGGGGCCAGAGAGCCACGTCAATCCCCCGCTCCGCCTGATCGGTCTTTGACCTCCGGAGGCGGATGGTCAAGGAGTCGGTGACGGACTCATCTGAGATGGCTAGAGCATCCCCTGAGCTGTCGTACTTTGACCTGCCCACCAGCTCGCTGATGCGGAATGCGCAGAAAAATGCTAGGCAAAAGGCAGCAGAGAATAGCGTGGCCTCATATGGTGAATAGGTGACCCAGCATGCCCCTTAGTATGTCAAAGTCAATGGGGGCTCGGTTGTCCGGCACCCTGGGCTCATCCCTTGCCCAACCCTTCATGGCGGCCCATATGGCGAAAGAATTGGTGGGGTCTGCCCCCCGGATAACCTGGTATCGTGACTCACCGCCACTAAATGGCTACCCACCCAAGAGTGGCTTTTCCCCTGCTCCCTTGCCCATACCATAAATGCTCTGACTTTGATCTCCATTGTTGCCCCTGAAGTGCCCAGCGCCAGGGACACCGCCCTAAAGGTTGCCAGGTGTGTACCATAACGTTTCCTGGTACCTGGGGCCAGTGCTCTCTCTCCCATCGCTTTCAGCTGCTGTCCCACTGCAGGATCCTCCAAAGGTGCTCCGGGAATGGGGTCATCTGAGCACTCGCCCGCGGCCAGGCCTCCCTGGAGCGGAGCCACTGAAAACAAGAAAGAGCATCAGCTGCCACATTTTTTTACACCTTCAATGTGCCTGGCCCTAAACTCAACGTTGGCGCACAGGCAGACCCTAACCAATTACCGCAACAGGCATAGTACCAACCGGCTTTCCAACAAAACAAACCCAGTCTTATTAAGTACAGAAATAATTTGAACACTTTGTAACAGAAGGAATCGAGAGGTATCAAATTAGCCTCTTCAAAACCACCCCCAATTGTCTCGATTTGTGAGGTGGATTCTCAATTTACCAGGGTCTGTACTAATTTATAAAAAAGTTTTGCAAGAACCCTAGACCAATATAGCAGTCACTATGTTAAAAAAAAATGTATAGATGTGTGAAGAGAACAATTCAATCACAGGGATGTAACACCCCACACCGTGAATATCAGTGAAGAAAAATATGTGCAGAACAAGGTAGCACCTCACGTGCGCAACACCTTAGCGGGCTGACACTGGTTAAATCATCACCAGTACTGCCACGTTTCTCATCATAGGTTGCCACCTTGCTCAAAGAAAACTGGATAACTAAACCAGAAAAAATCAAGGAAATTAAAAAAGGTGAAAATATGTGAACATCACACACCATAGTCCTGAGTTAAAATTGATAAAGAGCCATGGCCACCATAATTTTATTCTTTGCTCATGGGTCAATTCAAAGATAAAAAGTGCTGTATTTTAACAGACAGGAAGTCAGTAAGCCGACATGTTTCATTGCCTTACTTTTACGGCAATTTCTTCAGGGCAACAGGACTTCATTCACCTTATCAGCACACTTGCAATGAACTACTTGTGACTGCAAAACATAGAAGCAGAGGGTTCTTGCCGTTATACACTGAGCGCCAAAACAGAATCTCACATAATCCATATTCTTCCAATCATACATATAAAATCACATGAGTTGTCATTACCAAGGTTTTTCATACCAGCTCGACAGCGTGACAGACAGATACTGTAAATTTTGCAGTGATCCTATATATCGCAAGCCCTTTAATACTTTGGGCATTCTGTAAAAAGATTTTTAACAAAACCTTAGATCAGAAACCAATCTTTCAACCAATGTGTTCCAGAGAACATCTAGCACATCACCTATATTCATCAGTTATAGAGACTTAAGGATATTAAAACTAATCTCAACTTTATATCCCTTCTCTACCTAGGGATGTGATCATACTGGTTCCGCTATCTAGCGTCATCCGAAAGCATCTTATCAAACAATGTAGCCTGTGACAAAGTTCTGCACAGGACCGGAGCCCATAGCTCCCCCATAGGTTTACACTCACCATGCCCAAAAATGTAAATGTACTCATGCCTGTATCGCTCCCTCACTCATACATCTCACTGCACAATAATCACGTCCCGAGCTTCGTCTCAGCCGCATCGAGATCTTTGCGCGGCCATCTGATAAACACACCAATTACCCCGTGACTTCCGCTGATTTCAAAAAAGTCACGTGATACATCAAGTATATCGGGGCGCCATCTTGGAATGAGCAAATATTCACTTTCTTCTCTTAGAAAACTGAATATAAGGGGTTCTTAATCCCAGAATGTATACCGTACATACACTCCAGCCAGGCGATCTCGATGTATATACTAATATACACCCGACCTTGTTCGAATGATAACAATGATTGCCCCAAACTCAAACATTGCACACACGCGATCATGTCTATGGACCAGACATAATAAAATAAAATGGACAGCAAAAGATGCCATATTTCTAAAACGCAGTGAGATGGTACCTTTACAGCTCCCAACAACTAGCACGATTTCTAGTTAGACATGCTTTTGCTAATAAAGTTTTTCTCCTCATGTAACCCCAGGTTTTCAATTCTTAGAGGGGATTTCAAAAAACACAGAAATGCCCAAACTCCCAAAAATTGGAGACTATAACTTCAGCCCTGGGACAATATTCGCTGGACACAACCAGGCTCGTTTAGAAGCTCGTATAGAGGGCATGGTGACACAAAGGAACAGTCACCAGCCTCACCCTCATAGGGAGATTCTGTTCCATTCTATCCCATCGTTCAATCCAATTTTATTGACTCTTTCAGAGAAAATTCAGCGAGCTTCCTTATTGATTAATAGTGTATCCATATTCGAAGCATCACCCCTGATTTTCTCTAAAACTGTCCAAGTTAAAGATCCAGAATCATGTTTCTCAGAGACACAATGCTGCACAAATTTAGTGGTCAATTTCCCTATTCTGATGGTGCTTAGATGTTCCTGAATTCTTATCTTGACCTTCCTTTAAGTCAAACCAATGTAATGCAAACCACACCTGCACGTGATGAGATAAATCACATTGGTTGTGTTGCAATTAGTGAACTGCGTTAAATACCATGTTCTACCATCCAACAAGGTTACTCTGTCACATTTGGAAGTCAAGCCACATACAGAGCATGATCCGCACGGGTAATGACCCGCCGGTAGTGTAGATGCATTCTTCTCCACTCTCACCCGAGAGTGCACTAGTTTATCCTTCAGGTTGCCTGCTCTTTTAAATGCAAACCTGGGAGATGGCATCTTAAAATCCGCTGTAGATAGTAAATCCCAATTCTTACGCATAAGTTGTCTAAGTCTGCTTGCTAACGGATCATATGTCATAACAACTGGCAAGCAGTCACTTTTTGGCTTCTGAGTCGTCTCCAATAGAGCACTGCGTGGTGTATTCAAGGCTCTTTTTCTTGCGTTTTTTACCACCTTTCTAGGATACTGTCTTTGAATCAATCTGTCATACAGACCCTCAGATTGTTGCATGAAATCCGTCGTGGACGAACAATTTCTCCTATAGCGGAGGAATTGACCCACCGGCAGATTATCTTTGAGGGCCCGGGGATGAAAAGAATTGAACAATAATGAACAGTTCCTATCAGTGGTTTTTTGATGTACCATCGTTTTCAATTGGCCCTGTTCAGCCCGGATATCAAGATCCAAGTAAGTTGCAGACTGGCGGCTATATGTCCAAGTAAATCTGAGGCTCGGATCTAGTGTATTCAACCGATTCAAAAAGAGCAGCAAATCCTCCTCGGTGCCTGCCCAGATGCACAGCACATCGTCAATATATCACTTCCAAAGGAAAATATTCCTCTGGAAGGGATTGGCATGATGGTAAATGTGAAGTTCTTCAAACTGGCCTACATAAATGCAGGTCAGACTGGGCGCAAAGGTTGCGCCCATTGTAGTACAGGAGACTTGCAGGAACAAGTCATTCTTGTAACAGAAATAGTTTCTGGTTAATGCGATCTCAATGCATTGCAGAACGAATGTCGGTGGTGTATCGTAAAACCACTCCTGTTCCTCCAGAGCACGAGCTGCTGCCACCAGCGTCGCATCCTGGGGGATACAGGTGTATAATGACTCGATGTCGATCGTCCCTAAAAATTCAGTTTGTGTGTCAAAATTCACAGTTTCTAGTACATTAAGAATGTCTCTAGTATCCTGCACAAAGGAGGTTTGTTTGATGACCGATTCTCTTAAAAAAAAATCCGGAAATTGCGAAAGAGGCTCGAGGACTGATTGTACTCCCGATACTATAGGGCGGCCGGGCGGTGGCCTGGCAGCCTTATGAATTTTTGGGAGTATATAGAATGCCGGTGTCCTAGATTTGACATTCACAAGAAATTCAGCCTCTTTTGCAGTGATCCATTTATTTTCTTTCGCCGCGGATACCATAGTCCCAATGAGCCCCAGTAGTTCACCTCGAGGAGCACATTTATCTTTGAATTGACCCATGAGCAAAGAATAAAATTATGGTGGCCATGGCTCTTTAGCAATTTTAACTCAGGACTATGGTGTGTGATGTTCACATATTTTCAATAGAGCACTGCTTTCCTTGATTTTTTCTGGTTTAGTTATCCAGTTTTCTTTGAGCACAGAAAGTCCTTGATTTTTTCTGGTTTAGTTATCCAGTTTTCTTTGAGCAAGGTGGCAACCTATGATGAGAAACGTGGCAGTACTGGTGATGATTTAACCAGTGTCAGCCCGCTAAGATATTGCGCACGTGAGGTGCTACCTTGTTCTGCACATATTTTTCTTCACTGATATTCACGGTGTGGGGTGTTACATCCCTGTGATTGAATTGTTCTCTTCACACATCTATACATTTTTTTGAACATAGTGACTGCTATATTGGTCTAGGGTTCTTGCTAAACTTTTTTATAAATTAGTACAGACCCTGGTAAATTGGGAATCCACCTCACAAATCGAGACAATTGGGGGTGGTTTTGAAGAGGCTAATTTGATACCTCTCGATTCCTTCTGTTACACAGTGTTCAAATTATTTCTGTACTTAATAAGACTGGGTCTGTTTTGTTGGAAAACAGTTTTGAGTGGGGGATGACCCAGTCTTGTACTTTTCCCCTTTAGCTCCTAGTTGCTATGTCATAGTACCAACCGGCACCTGGCTGTCTGACCGTTGATTGCCTGGACGACCGCCATGTTGTCAGACCAGAATACGACCTTTCTGTCCGACAACGTCTCGGGCCATAGGTGCAAAGCAACTACAATGGGGAAGAGCTCAAGTACCGTGATGTTTTTTGTGATCTTGCGTCTGCGCCAAACGTTGGGCCATTCCTGAGCACACCAGTCCTCGCCAAGAATAGCCCCGAAGCCCTCCCTACCAGAGGCATCCGTAAATAAGCACAGCTCCTGACTGCCCACCCACGGTTGCCGCCATATCACTGCTCCATTGAACCGGGAAAGGAAGTCGTCCCACACGGCAAGGTCCTGTTTTAAACCTGAACCTAGCTTGACCCAGTGGTGCTTCTTTTTCACCCCCACTGTGGCCCTTGCTAGTCTTCGAGCGAAAACCCTCCCCATGGGGATGACCCTGACTGCAAAGTTCAGTTTTCCTAACAAGCATTGGATTTCACCCAGGGTAGCCTTGTCCCTACTGAGCAAACTGTGAATATCCTGACGCAGGGCCTGTACCTTATCCACAGGGAGTCTGGACTCACCCTTGACTGTGTCCAGCTCAATGCCCAAGAATACCAAGACCTGCGCCGGACCCTCCGTCTTGCCCGGAGCTAAAGGCACACCCAAGTGTCTTGAACTCGACCCGAAGGCATTGGAGCGCTGTACAAGAGCCCCGTATTTACAAACGCATTCAGGCACGGGAAGATTAAGTGATTTGCCCAGAGTCACAGCGCGAACTCGACCCGAAGGAATTGGGGCGCTGTACCTGAGCACCGCATCTACATTCACACTCGGGCAGGGGAAGACTAAGTGATTTGCCCCGGGTCACAGCGCGAACTCGACCCGAAGGCATCGGAGCGCTGTACATGAGCCCCGTATTTACGTACGCATTCGGGCACGGGGAGATTAAGTGATTTGCCCAGGGTCACAGCGCAAACTCGCCCAAAGGTATTGGAGCGCTGTACATGAGCACTGTATTTACGTACATATTCAGGCACGGGGAGATTAAGTGATTCGCCCAGAGTCACAGCGCGAGCTCGACCCGAAGGTAATCGGAGCGCTGTGCATGAGCACCGTATTTACATATATTTTCGGGCACGGGGAGATTAAGTGATTTGACCAGAGTCAAGGGGAGTGGACGCGACCCCGAGGCTCGAAACCTGGTTTCCTGCACGCAAGTCGGCAGCGCAGCCGACGGACCACCTCCCTTCCCCCTGAACTATAGGCGACAGCGGGCAGTGCTGTGGGAGAGCAGCCCCCGGTGCAGGGCCACCCTGCGGTTTAATCCACATTGCCTGTAGATCCGACCAGAACACGCAGGCGTTAACCCCCACCCCCCGCGGCCGCCGTCACAACAGTGGCTGCCGAGCTTATTAAAGTGAGGTGGGGGGGGAGTAGTAAAGTGCGTTTCGAGCTCCCCCCCCTGCTCAAAATAACCGCCCTCTCTGTTCGCCACACAATCATGGATCTTGCGCCCCTCCGCCCGTGGCAATCCGTGCCACAGGGCCCCGTCGACCTGGTACTGCCCAGGGACAGGGCCGGTGCGGAGTAAGGTGCAGCAAGACTCACCGTCCGTTACGACGACACGACGGCGAAGCGACGTCCTAGATGCGGCGTCCCGGGCGAACAAAGAGGTCGCCAGGAGGGTGGGGGAAGGCTAAATAGCCTCCCCTTCCCCAAAGGGGCCAGGAAGTGACGCGCTTGTGCGTCACTTCCGGGCAAGCACGAGGAGAAGGGGAACACCGGCCGGCGTCCCCGCCCCCTCCCCTTGGGAGAGGGTGGGGAGGGGGGAGGGGTGACCGGTGCCCCGGCGGCACTAGGGCGCCGACCGCTGTAGTGGCCCCCTGCGGGGGCCGCGGTCGGCGGCAAACAACTTTCCTTCTCCCCATCTGTCAGTTTCATTTACATCTCCCTTCCTCTCTTGCCGTTTTCCCGACTCCTATCTTTTCTTGTTTCTTATATTTCCTTTTTCCTTCCCGCCCCCAATTCAGTGATGTACTCTGCATTGTCCATTATAGCTCAAATATATCCAATGTGATAAACAGCGACAATGTTGCATGTGTGCTTTTGGTAAGGCGCTTGAACAATGTGCAGCCAATCAGAGGGAGGACAAAGGCCGCACAATGCTAAGGAACGAAATGCTGAAATTAAGCACGGACCACAGAACCTTAAATGCTCAAAATCATTTTGTGAGATGATTTGACACGCGCTCTGCCTATTGTTCAGATGGCACAAATTGTTCATCGATTTAAATGCAGGAGAGAAGGGTTCTGTTCTGAGCAGTGCGCCATATGTAAGTGCTCTGCTCTTTCACCGAAGGCAGGAGCGAAACCTCCCCGAAGGACAGGACGTGTCCAGTGGACAGCTGAGCATCGTTACCACATCCATTCTGATATCTTTCTGGGTCGTTTTTTGCAAAGAACCCCGGAACCTCAAATTATCATTGATTCGATTTCGTTTTGCTGTTTCTATGGATCTGTATATGTTACAGGATGCAGGAAATACACTGGCTAACGTGTCAGGGACGCACCATTCATTATATGTCTCTTTTTATAGTTTCTATTTTTATGATCCTAAATCATATTTAAATTGCTGCCCGCCATGCACAACTACAAGACAGATATTACAATTATACAGACTATACTTAAAAAACAATGCATTTAAGAAATTATAAATATGGAATAGAGTATATGGTTTTAGATGTTTAAAGTTATCCACACTTCTGTGGACTAGCCCCTGACTCCTCTGACACACAGGTGCCCTTTAAGTTGCCAGGAGGCTGTGGTACCTTGGGATGCAACAGGGAGGAGCTTCAGCTTGCTGGCTTTGAAAGCGCTTTGAGGATAAGGAACTACTTACACATGTGCACTTGTTTTAGTTTCTACCTGGCCTTACATGCATCACGAGTTTATTCCAGAGCAAAGTGTGAATGTATCTTTATCTCCTGTGACTCTCATTCATTAGCAAGCAATGACAAAGGCAATAGGTATTTTCCATTGTGCATGTCACACATCATATCGGTGCACATGCACACACAGATTATGCATACAGACCAGCACATCTAACAACACCATATTTACAAAGAGCAGCAACTATGAAGCCACTTTCCCTTTATTGTGAAACAAATACCCACTGTGACTTTTGACTCTAGCGAAGACGAGGCCTACTCAGGGCAGCTGTGCAAACTAGTACCCCAGCTTGTTGGTAGAGAACAAGCAAGACTCAATCAAAAATCTCAATCAATCATTGTACAGTCAGTGCTTCTTTCTATGTAAATGAAAAGTACTTTATTACACACACACTACCAAATACCACACATTAATTACAAATAATTATACTGCTAGACCTGACATCCTTGACATGATATTTCACCAAACATTCTGCCTTCACTGCTCGTTTCGTGTTTTCGTTGGCATTAGGATTCTGTGCACGTTGCCCCTGCTAGCCTGCAGCACTCATTGTGCCACCCTCTGGCATAGTCTTTTAAAACATCTCAGGCCTGCCATTGTACCTTATAGTGCAGATTTTAAATGCCATTTCCACCTGAAACCTCTTTTGCCAGGCTTAAACCTTCCTTTTTTTTCCTTTTTTAATACACCTAAGTCACCTCTACATGCTCATAGGACAAGGTGTATTCCATTTAAAAAGTAGGACATCGGATTTTACCTTTTACATGTCGTTTTCCATTTGTTTAAGGACTATCTTTCCCATTAACTAACATTGGGTGTCTTATTACATTTAATAAGTGATGACTTTGGATTGGGAACTGGTGGAAATATACTGTTTGCAAAGTCAGATCTTAAGTCTCAATTCTGAAAATGTAACTTTTAGAAAGTTGACATTTTCTTGTCCTAACCATTTTTGCTGTCTGCCAGTGTCCTGGGTCACATGAACTTGAATAGTTTTGTGTTTGGGGTTTATGTATTCCTCCTACACATGGACGCAAATAGGGGTTTAGGTGTGGATAGGATAGGCCATCTGAATGACGACTGCGAGGAACTACCCCAGCCCCACTTGCTCCTCAAAGGACTTTGACCCCCCACCCCCCACACACACACACAAAGTAATCTGGCACCAGGTCTGCCCTGTCTTTTTTCACCCCAGACCTCCTGGAGTCTTCCAAGCAGAAGGGGAAAGAGAGGCTAAAGACTTAGAATGGGGAATTCCCACACATCAAAGGTTGGACCCAGTTTTAAATATTGGACCAACAAAGCCACTCATCAGTACACTCCTGTGGACATTTTAGAAGGACTGCAATACTGCTTGAGGGCTGCCATGCTTTCTGAGACGAAAGACTGCACCTGCTTTTTTCAACACAAACTAACCTGAGTGACTCCAAGAGTCAGTTGGCTGACCTCCTGCCTGAGCTACAGGGGCATAACAAGTTCCAGAGGCCTCTCTGCAACTGCCCAGCTGACCTGCTGCACTGGACTTACCTGGACCTGCCCGAGTCCTGCTTTCCTCTGCTAGAGTGAGTTTCTGATCCCTAAGATGTGCCTCCCCAGGTCCTGGAACCTTGGTTGGCATTAGCTGAGCTCCACTTAAAAAGAAAGGTGAAATCATGAAGTTTTGGCTCTTCAAGATCGCGAACAGGCCAGTTCGTACAAGACTCTGCCACCTGCAACGACCGCCAACGAGAAGCTCTGGTGAAGCTGACTCTTCATGCTACTGCAAATGTGAGTGACTACTGGCAACGTGAGATGTGCACTTTGTGCTACAGCAACAAGACCCCCGTGTGACCGCCGAAGCAAACCTCCATCAACAACCCTCTGCGATGCCCAAACAGCTCATCGTGCTACAATGACAACAGCCCATCTCACCTGGCCTGCTCTTAACTCTACATCGATGACTATCTGTGACACTCTCCCTGCTCCTTGCAGACTCTTCCACCTCGAGCAGAGCTCTTCACATCAGGCTTTAAGAAGCTAACTTTTTCAGCAGGAATAACTTAATCTCTGTATCGGACCTACGCTCAATCATGGTTGTCGAAACACATAACTTCCCCCAGTCTAGCACGACCAGATGACCGCAAGTGGTGCCTTGTGCTTTTAGGCACTATATATCTCTAAAACCGTTACAATTACTGTTAGACCCGGGATCCCTGGTTGGCTGAGGCAGGCACCCTAGGCCAAACAGGGACCCTTGTTTCCAAGTCAGGGAAAGAAAGGAAGCATTCGCAGATAGCCCCCGCTCATCCCCTTGGTAGCTTGGTATGAACAGCCAGGCTTATCTTCAAGGCAAATGTGTAAAGTATTTGCAACCACACTCACTGCAACCAAATGATGACACCACAAATGGACTCCACACGAGTTTTATAAAAACGAGTGTAAATTTTATATAAAAAGATATACGATAAGACCACACGATATTTAGAAATCCAACATATGAGTATGTGTAATATTCCTCCTGACTGGTTGTTAGGCCAGCCAGCCCTTGTAAGTTCTGGCGATATTAATGAGCACTTCTAAACATTCCACTGTAGTCCTAATACACTGCTATGGTAGAATCAGGCACTTTGCAATGGAAAAGCAATGCAATGCGTAACGCAACAATCAAGCACTTTGCAATGTAGAAATAATTCATTGGGTAACGCAACAATCAGGCACTTTGCAATGTAGACATAATGTAATGCGTAAAGCAACAACCAGGTACTTCGTTATGCAGAAATAATCCAATGCGTAATACACTAATCAGGTAGTTTGTTATGCAGGAATAATGCAATGCATAATACGCTAATCAGGTAGTTTGTTATGTAGAAATGATGCAATGTGTAATACGGCAATCAGGTACTCCATTATGCAGAAACAAAGTAATGCATAATACACTCCCGCACCGATCACAGTGCCTTAGGCGGTCCCTCCGCCACTCGTGCTGACTCGCAGTCAGCCTCTGTCAACAGCTGCCCCCAACACGGGTATGGTATAACTAAAAAGTGCAGCGCTGCACTCCGGCCCTGGTACTGCCACTCCCTTGGCCAGTACGGGGCGCGATACGAGCCGAAGCAGAGGCTCATGCTGCCGGAACGAGAGAGAGGCTAAGAGCGTCTCCCTCCGAGCCCGCACCCCATCCCAGGCGTCGACACACGTTACCTGGGGGGTACGACCTCACTCTCCTCTCCTCTTCCAGCGACTTGGGCCTCCGATGCAATCTTTGTGAATTGGCAACGGCGGGCTTGGGCCTGCGCCTCAGCTCCTCCGGGGCTACCAGTCTGGGCCGCTACTGTTACGAAGATCTCAGGCTGCCACAGGGAACACGCACACAGCGTCGCTGAGACTCACTTGGATTCTGGATGTGCACGGTAACAAGCAATCCTCACAAAGGTCCCAGGCTGCACAAAACACACACACACAGCGTCGCTGAGACTCACTTGGATTCCGGTGCACACGATAACAGGACAATCCTCACGAAGGGTTCAGGCTGCAAAAAGCACACGCATACAGCATCACTGACTCTTGCTTGGACTCCAGGTGCCCACGATCACAGGGGACTCCTTACGAGGGTCTCAGGCTGCAACAAGCACACGCACACAGTGTCGCTGAGACTCTCCTGGAAACTTTTGTGTACCTGAGTTTCCACAACAGGGAGCCAGCTCACCTCGGGCCCTTAGGGATTAGTTACTTCAGGACACAGCACAGCAAAGTCCTTTCAAGCAAGGGGACACAGCACACAACAAAGTCCCTTCAGTCTTTCATTGGTTAAAACAGCAAACTGCAGAACACACAGCAAGGGTCAGTCCTTTCCTTCAGTCTATTCAGTTGTTTCTTCCTTGGCAAAGGTTCCTCTTGACCACGAAGTAGCTCCAGTCTTGTTCAATCTTGATCAAGCCATTCTCCAAAGTTCAGGGGCTTCAGCTCTCATAGGTATACCCCTTAATATATTTGAAGTCTTTGTGTTCAGGGGGGCACTGACCCCTGTTCAAACCAGTTCTGGGTGCCACCCTGCCAGTGACACCTTCTTCCTTTGAATAGTGGGGGTCTGGATTCTCAATCACTCAGCAGGAGATTAGACAATTGTTTATTGGCAGCAACCCAGGCCTCTTCACCTCTGAGGGCTACTCCTCCCCCCTACGCTCCAGATGTGGGTCAGCCTGTTGCTGTCTCACCTCCTCCCCTGAGTCAAGACATTCCCCAGATCGTATCGCTTTCAAATCCAGATAGTCAATCCACAACCAGGCAGAGACACACAGAAATGTTAAGAGTACAAAAACCCAGCCACTTCTAAAACAGTGGCTTATAAACACATAATGCAAAAACCACCTTCATAGAAAGATGTGTTATTACATTGTGAGTTCAGGCATACTAAACTTCACCTCTCCATCTTAAGCCTTTGGGAAGATAGGCTGGAAAACATATTACACAGCCTCCCCATTCTGTCCTATGGGCAAGATGGCCTTTCAACAGTGAAAAACGAAATAAATGGAGATGATTTCACTGTCAGGACATGGCACACACCTTAGTACCTGTCCTACCTTTCACATGCACTGCACCCTGCCCAGGGGGTACCTTGAACCTACCATAGGGGTGTCTGATGTGCATAGAAAGGGAGGGGTAAGGTCTGGCAAGTGGGTGCACTTGTCAGAACAATATGGCAGTATAACAAACTGCGAGCAGGCACTGCAATGGCAGGCCTTAGTTCCCTCTTTAAGGCTACTGGTGTGGGTGGCACAATGAGAGCTGCAGGCGCACTAGTAGCATTTGCGCATTACCAGCCCTGGCACACATAGTGCACTTTTCTAGGGCCCTTACTAGTAAGGCAAACATACCAATTATGGACAACCAATTACCATTACACTTTATACAGGGAGTACTTGCACTTTGACACTGATCAGCAGTGGCAAAGGCCCAAAGCATCTATGTTGGCAACACCATGTCAGAGAAAAGGTCTAGGGGGAAAGCAAAAAGTTTAGGGAACTTTAGCCAAAAAGGGCCAACTGCTACAATTACATATCTCTGGTTCTACTAATTGAATTTTTATTGTTATGGTATTTTATTAATTATAAATGAATCTAGTTTTTTTAATTGGTTTGGGAATTTTCCTGTGTTGTGTTTTCAAGTTATTACTGATTGTGTTCTGCATAAACAGTTTACAATTTGTCTCTAAGTTAAGCCTGACTGCTTTGCACCAACCTACGAGAAAGTAAAACACAGGTTTAAGTAGTGATTTTTTGTGGTTCACCCTGACAAGGATTGTGGTTGTTGCCTGAGTGGCGCTTTCAACCCCCTCAACCAATAACCCAATTTTTTACAGACTCCCTCCTGTGGTACACTTCTGAAGTCTCTAGTTTGTTTCTGTGTTCTTGGGCAAGGTGTAGTGTGAGACCTTAATCAACACATGCAGAGTTCCTAGCTATCCCTCTTTTCCCAGTGGTGTTAATGGTGTGTGAAGAACGTGGTCCTACTGGCCTGCAGAGTAATACATTTAGCCTAGTAAGGGGGAAAAGGCCTGGAATCTGATTATGGCTGAACCAGAGAAACATGACAATCCTTAAAGTGCCATAAGAAGTAGTTATCACAAATGTGACAGTGAATCTGCACTCTGTGTACATGTTCAACCTAAAATTGATACTTTACCAGCAACTCTAGGCCTAAGTATGACAAAACTCTGGTGGTGTAGATTTTGCCCATATGGTATAATGCAGTAGGCACACAGCTGACCTTCACTATGAATGCCTACTCTCATTAAAGGTCCTGCAACAGGTGATCCCCAATCCATGAACAATTCCTTCTGCAACAAGTTTTCTGTGCGCAAATACTGGGCTGATCTAGACTGTAGTCTCACATGCTCAGCCTATACAAGCTGACACGTTCTCATTTGCTCATGTTAACCAGTCTAGATCCTTTTACCCTAGACAAGCAGCAGTAGCCTGATCTCAAAGGGCAGACACTGGTAATTACCACTCTCAATCCATTTCCATGGAATTTATTGTGAGTGATACTCAGGTGATGAGACTAACTCACAGTAAAGATCAAGAACCAGGTAGTCAAAAGCAAAAAATCCAAGGAGATTAAATGGGTGGAACCCACTTATCTACACATAACAATAGTCATAAGTAACCCTGTAGAGCTGGTGATCTGTATCAGCAGAGCATGTGATGATACTGAACAAGGAGCAGATGCTGAAGTGCGTCAAGGAAGCACACAATATTTGCCTAGGCAAGAACTAGTGAGAAAACTTAAAGAAGTATTGGAAGATGCACCTCAAAATAGCACTAGGTGATGAGCCTCAGTGGAGAATCCGATAATGTACCTCACAGAAGCAGTAAGTGCTGTGCACCAGGGAAGTACACACTTTTGTGGCTGAAGAAGGCACTTAGAGGCAGATTTACTAATATTTCAAACAAAGTAGAGGTAAAACCAAAGATGTTGTGCTACTTTGCATGAGCGAGTGAGCACAAACAGTGCTATATCTTCTAAGCGGCAACAATGTTGTTACCTCCCCAAGCATTGGTACACAATTAGGCTGTCATACATTCACCTCAGTACAGAGAACTGGGCCTAAATCCAACGTTTTTTTGCTCACCATGCCATTCCAGTTTGGACCTAGCCATATGCAAATCAGTCTTGACCCTGTGCCCAATGGGAACAGTCTAGCCCGAACTGCCAGGCCAAGTCCTCCCTGGACTGGTAACAAGCATCCTAGGACCGGGTTTGGAGTTTCACCCCTCATCAGCCAGACTAGCTTGACTCCAGTAACATGAAGAGTACGGGACCTATGTCTGGGCATACGGGTCCCACTCGGGGTGACAAATGCAAATGGAACAATTGATGAACAGATGCTGAACAATGTCATACATTCACCCCAGTAGAGATCTGGGCCTAAATCCATCATTTGTTTGCTCCCCATGCTACTCCAGTTTAGACCCAGCCATATGCAAATCAGTTGACCCTGTTCCCCATGGGAACAATCCAGCCGTAACTGCCAAGCCAGGTCCTTCCTGGACTGGAAAAAGCATCCTAGGACCAGTTTCAGGGTTTCACCCCTCATCGACCAGACTAGCTTGACTCCAGTGGCATGGAGAGCACGGGACCGACGTCTTGACATACCCGTCCCACTTGTTGTGACAAATGCAAAAAGAACAATTGATGAGCAGAATGCTGAACAATGTCATACATTCACCCCAGTAGAGATCTGGGCCTAAATCCATCGCTTTTTTGCTCCACATGTCATTCCAGTTTAGACCCAGCCATATGCAAATCAGTCTTGACCCTGTTCCCCATGGGAACAGTCCAGCCCGAACTGTTAAGCCAGGTCCTACTCAGACTGGAAACAAGCATCCTAGGACCGGTTTCAGAGTTTCACTCCTCATCAGCCAGGCTAGCTTGACTCCAGTAACATGAAGAGCACGGGACCTATGTCTGGGAATACGGGTCCCACTCGGGGTGACAAATGCAAATGGAACCGTTGATGGACAGATGCTGAACAATGTCATACATTCACCCCAGTAGAGATCTGGGCCTAAATCCATCATTTGTTTGCTCCCCATGCTACTCCAGTTTAGACCCAGCCATATGCAAATCAGTTGACCCTGTTCCCCATGGGAACAATCCAGCCGTAACTGCCAAGCCAGGTCCTTCCTGGACTGGAAAAAGCATCCTAGGAACAGTTTCAGGGTTTCACCCCTCATCGGCCAGACTAGCTTGACTCCAGTAGCATGGAGAGCACGGGACCGACGTCTTGACATACCCGTCCCACTTGTTGTGACAAATGCAAAAAGAACAATTGATGAGCAGAATGCTGAACAATGTCATACATTCACCCCAGTAGAGATCTGGGCCTAAATCCATCGCTTTTTTGCTCCACATGTCATTCCAGTTTAGACCCAGCCATATGCAAATCAGTCTTGACCCTGTTCCCCATGGGAACAGTCCAGCCCGAACTGCTAAGCCAGGTCCTCCTCAGACTGGAAACAAGCATCCTAGGACCGGTTTCAGAGTTTCACTCCTCATCAGCCAGGCTAGCCTGACTCCAGTGGAATGGAGAGCATGGGACCCACGTCTTGACATACTCGTCCCACTTGGGGTGACAAATGCAAAAAGAACAATTGATGAACAGAATGCTGAATAATGTCATACATTAAACCATCGTTTTGTTTGCTCCTCATGCCATTCCAGTTTAGACCCAGCGATATACAAATCAGTCTTGACCCATTCCAGCCCAAACTTCCATGCCAGGTCCTCCCTGGACTGGAAACAAGCATTCTAGGACCGGTTTTGGGGTTTCACCCCTCATCAGCCAGGCTAGCTTGACTCCAGGGGCATGGAGAGCACGGGACCCACGTCTGGGCATACCCGTCCCACTCAGTGTGACAAATGCAAAAAGAACACTTGATGGACAGAATGCTGAACAATGTCATACATTCACACCAGTACAGAATCTGGGCCTAAATCCATCGTTTTTTTTGTTCCCTAAGCCATTCTAGTTTAGACCCAGTGATTTGCAAATCAGTCTTGATCCTGTTCCCCATGGGAACAGTCCAGCCCGAACAGTTTTGCCTCTTAAAATCAAGGTGAATGTGATATTGGCGAATGTTATTTGTAGGACATGGTTAATCCCTCAAGTTTGTGCACCAATGGATCCTTCAGACAAAATGGTTGATTCAGCTCTAAAGAAAGCTTTTTTAGCTTGGAATCTGACCCTAAAAGCAAGAACTTATTCTGCATATGCTGCTCAATCAATAGTTAAAGATTTTGACAAGCTAGCAGTTGCCATCCAGGAGGGCAATGAATGATCGCATTTGCTGGCAGCAATGACACAGTAGGCTAGATGACTGGCTGACATTTTATCTGACATTGTTAGATCAGCTGCTATGGCATCAGGATCTCTCATTGCGGCTAAGAGAAGCCTATGGATGAGGGAATGGAGTTCAGAAACAGCAGAGAATTCTGCACTTATGAAAATTCCCTTTCAAGGTCGGATATGTTTTTTGGGCTCAGTTATACTCTTTGAAATTGAAAGCTTTCAAGGACTGGAAGCACTCCTTGCCGTACATGGGAAGTCAGGATCAGAAACTCTTTGAACTTCTGCAGTTTCTCTCTAAAGTCTTCTCCATAGAAGGATGATAATTCAGGATCGTTTAGGAGGAAGAAATATCAGCCAAGCAGATACTCTCCTAAGAGAAATACTACTTAACAGGATGGCTCATCCAAGAAAAACACCTGAAAATTAAAGTTTTTCTGAGTGTGGCCTGGTTGGGGAGAGAATTCAAGACTTTTTCCAGGCTTGGAAAAACGATGTTTTGCCCAAAAGAGATACCACTAAAAAGGTTGCTCATCCAAGAAAACATCCTGACAAAGAAAGCTTTTCCAAGTGTGACCTGGCTGAGGGGAGAATTCAAGACTTTTTCCAGACTTGGCAAAATATTGTGCCAAATTAGTGGGTCTTGAGCATAGTCAAGAATGTCTATACTATAGACTTAGAGAGGCCCCCAGAAACAGGTGTCATCCATACACAGGTTTTAAAGGAAAGGAGCAAACTAATTGCACTGTTTGCAAGAATAAAACGACTGTTGGAAAAAAGAGCCGGCATACCAGCACCGAAGAGAGGCACAGGAGCTTATTCTGTCCTGTTCTTGATTCGAAAGGCATCCGGTTCACCCAAGCCTGTTCTGGACCTCAAATGGGTAAATTCATACATCGGTACTTTTTCATTTTCGGATAGTTACAGTCAATAATTCTCATGATCTGTCAAGGGGAATTTCTAATGGCTGTAGGTTTAGAGGACGCTTACCTGCATGCTCCAGTTCACTAGTCATGTCAAAGGTTTCTGAGGTTTGCAGGGGGTGGGGGGGTCCCACTATCAGTTCAGGGTTCTCTTGTTTGTGTTGAAATTCTACCTGAGGGTATTTACCAAGATGTCAGCTTCCTGATTTCTCTGTTTGATCTGGTAGGGATATACCTACACCCTAATACAAACAATCTACTAATCCAGGCTCCCTCACAAGATTTAGCCATTTCAATACCCAGTGTGTGATGACAGTTTTGTAAAACCATGTGTTCCTTATCAATTGGAAAACATCCACTCTAGAACCTCCAAGTTACCTATGTTTTATAGAAGCAAGATTCTGCATGGACTGTGGGCTAATGACAGCACCAAAGAACAGAGCACTAAAAATACAGTCCCACAAAGAGAGCTACTTTCATAGAAGGCTCCAGAAGTAGCTTGGCTCAGGGTTCAGGGAGATTTGGCAGCAACTGTTTTCCTTGTTCCCTGGGCACGGTTCCATCTACACAAACTGAGGACATGGATTCTACAGAACTGGTCACAAAGTTCACAGGACCTGATAGTGAGAATCCAGTTGACACAGAAAACAAAAGTGGATCTGAGATGGTGGCTTAACTCAAGATATCATTTCAGCAACATCCTTCTTGCTCCCTCAGCTCTGGTCATTGGATGCTAGGCTAAAAAGAAGGGGAGTCTGGCTCGGGGATCAAACAATGCAGGGTTCTTTGTCTCTAAAAGAGAGTGAACGTTCTTCAAATTGGAGTGATTTGGAGGCAGTAAGACTAGCCTTGCTATTCTTTTTCGGATCAGAGGGGAGGTCGTCCTGATTTGCACAGACAATATGATGGCAAAATCCTATCTCAACAAACAAGGAGATACAAAATCCCCTTCCCTGGCCAGGATAGCACACAAGATATTTCAACGGGCTCAGCACTCTCAAGTGTCCAGATCGGCAGTGCATATTCAGGGGGTGTGCAATGTGGTGGCGGATACCTTGAACAGAGATATTCCCTCCTCTCTCAACTTCTTCCTACATCACAAGATGCTTGGTCTCCTTGCTCTTTGATGGAGTCTCCCAATCATAAAACTTTTTGCCTCTGCAGAGAATGCCAAGGTCCCGACATTTTGCTCGAGGGGAAGGAAAAATTTGTATTAGTAATAGATGCTCTGTTGTGCGGATAGTCCAAAGGCCTCATAAATGCCTTTCCCCCCTTCCTGCTGATTGGAGTGTTTTACTGAGAATTAGGAGGGAGAGAGCACAGGTAATACTGATAGTTCCAGCCTGTCTCATAGCTAATTGGTTTCCCTGATTGACACCAACAAAGGTCGAAGAGGAGTGGAGGTTACCTGTTCTTCCATCTCCGATCTTATTTCCAGTCTCTGATAAAATTCAAACTGAGGGAATGGAAATTAAAAGACTGATTCAAGACATCAGGGTTTGTTAGAGAAGCTAGCCATCACCCTGCATGCATCTATGGTCCTAAAGGAGACATTGGGGTTAATTTAGCCACTGGTGTACCAGAAAGGTTTGGGATCCCACTACTGTGGATTTGTTTCCTATTTTCGAGTTTCTGCTAGAAGGGGCCAATTTAAGGTTAAGAGAGGCAACACGGAAGGTCCGCTAGGCAGCCATTCGGGCCTTCGGGAGTTATTCCCAAGGACAATATCCTTATCTCGCAAAGGGAGTCAGCCACAGATCGATGCAATGAGCAACAGGGAATGTGGCTCTCTCTGTTTGTTGACTGATTCCAGATGATGGCTCTGATTAATCAGGTGATGTGGCTAGGGGTTGGGAGCTGGGCTGGCTGTAAAGTGAGCAGTTTTGTCCTGCTTTGCACCACTGTATTGCTCAGATATTCTCTTAACTGGCCTTGGGTTGGTATGCTAACATTGGATGAGCCAAGATCCATTGCAACTCTTTCTTTAATGATGATTCTAAACCAAACAGTTACACGTAGACTTATGAAGGATTTTACACTGAGGGGAAATCAGAGGAGCAGCTCAAGGAAGGGTTAAGGGAGTACAGGAGACAGAAACACCAAATATCAGAATCTTAGGGGTTGCATCCATTATGAGAGGAGGACCCAAACCTGGCTACCTGGCTACCCAATGTATCACGTATTCATGCACTTTTATGCACCCAACATATAATCGGGAGCAACCAGGGTGCTCTGCCATGACCTACTACATGGATTTACCAAGGAGCGCAGACAGTGCACTCCCTGGGGTTCCACTTCTCATTTAGCAATGCACTCTCATGCGCACAACATACAAGAGTAAACTAGGGTGTCAAGTCATGACCTACCACACAAATCTACCAGTGAGAGCAAGTTTGAAGTCTCTCCGCTGAGGTTTTGGTAATACGCCCTGAAACCAACAGGCAGTTATAGTCAGCTGTCACTAACTCTTTGGAGTGTCATTGACTGGTCATGCATGCAGTAGCCACCCACATGAGGAGGAGACCAACTTTAGATGAACCCCTATCACCAAAACATTCTGTTTGTGAGTAGCTTAAACAATAATGTAGAGTACTTGTCAGGTGACATCTGAGACGGGTCTCCTGCACAAGAGCACCTGATGTGGTTGAAATATAAAATGAGGAGCAAGTTATCACATGATCACATCTGCAATGACTTTTGACCCAACGGCTATTGTTTCAGTTAAAAGTTTAAAATACATCAAGACATATATAATTGATTTCTTTGAACATCGGAACTGTGAATGACAAGTGACACGTTAGCATATTACGCATCTTAGCAACTCCTAACCAGTGCTGTGGGCTGTCTGCAGGAATGGTGCTGTGCATTGAGCAGCATCTTTGATTCGAAAGCAGTAAATAACCTCCATGAGAGCAAAGTATACAGGACACAGTCCCTATACGCAGGTCAGGTGTGCATATTGTTGGGTATAACTAGGCCTGCAACAGTACAAGCCAGTCTATTAAACAACCAAACGTACACATTAGTCAGTGCACTGCACACAAATCCAAGACAGATCAGAGAAACCTAATGGTTGGACATCACCAACTACACATAAGAATTTCCCTTTTCATAAAACTCTTTATCTCATTACTGCCAAACATAATACATTAAATCCCCTCCCTTGTCCCCCTGCAGAGTAATATTGTGGCCCCTAAAAGATGCTACTCCCTCAATTGTCTCAGACACCTATTTCAATTCATGCAACCAACACCAACATTGAATGTTTATGAATTAGAAAATAGCGATAAACACAAAACAACACTAACCATACCGGCATCAAGTTCACAACTGTATCAACAGTAATAATAAAGAATCACAATCTCCAGCAGAACACAATCAGTACAACGCTTAGACATCCAAAGCAGATCAGAGGTACCTTGTGGTTAAAATTTATCAAGCACAAAACAGCACTCAACTCATCCTGTAAACAATGTACAACTCCAACCTAGCATTCACCCAATGACAAGCAGCTAATCTGGTTTAAAGGGATATTGTGGTCCCTAACAAGATGCATATCCTCAATTACCCCAGCCACACACTTCAAGTTAGGCAATGCAAATAGTATTCAACCCACATAGTATGTTCCTGAATTGGTAAATGGCTATATACACAAACAAAAGATCCCACTAGAAAAAACAAACTATCACCAAATATATGCACAAAAGCAGCATATCAACCACAGCCATACAACTGATGATGCTGCTTATATAATGAGGCAATAGAATTATTACTGTGAAATAATTCTCAGGAAAGGGGTGTGAAGGTACATAAATTCCAACACTGATGTAAAGCCAAATAGCTGGCAATATGCCACTATATAAATCTTTGAAATAATGAGATATTGCCGAGTCTTACAAGTGAAAGGGACGGATGCATGAGTTGTCACTACGGATCAGAGTCAACAACCTACAGTCTTCAGGAGTTGCCATTCTAGATAGGAGAAAGCATTGTAGTGCTGTCTGCCCAACACAACATGGGAACATTAAACCAAATAATGCAATATTTATCAATGCGATGTTGTTAGGATACTGGACCCATTATACAGAAACAGAAAAGCTAGGTGTGATGCTCTTACGCAATAAAAGCACTTTCCCACTTCACAAGCAGCATCCATGCACTTCCCATGTCAGTGTCACTCTTTCTGGAAAGTGGGTCTTGCAAGTATTGGATCATCGTTATCATGAAGAGTTATTGAATGATCAGTCGTTCATTCGTTCAATATCTTTATTCGATTCATACAGAGAATCATAAAAGCACAAAATTAAAAGCATAAGATACATGGTTAAAATGAGCCATCAATGAAACAAAATTTTAGTTGAGAGACCGTCATACAGCATAAGTACAAAAAATCCAATGGGAAAATACGGATCTAAAGCTAAGTTATCCATAACGTTTCCTAATCCGGAGCGACACTCGTATGAAGTTCAACACAGCACAACAAACTTCAACAGAAGTTAATGACAACAGGTAGTCATAGCCTTCATTATAGGTACATGGTTGCCGCCCCTTCAGGATAGGCTTAATGAATCTAATCCTAGGTTCCTGGTATAAAGAACAAAAGAGGACAACGTGTATGGTACTTTGACTGACTCTATTATTACAAGGACAGGGGGGTAGCCTCTCACACCAACCCCCCTGTTTAGGGAAGGCAAAAAGGAAGTGGAGTGTATTTAGCCTAAGCCTTGTAAGATAAAACCGCCATTGGACATTAGTCGAAAAAGTTAAATAGAACTGATGCTGAACCTTAGATGCATGACTTGTTAGGCCTCCCGAACTAGATATGTCTAAAGATTTCCAATAACATGCTTTAATTTGGGTTTTTATGTTTCCCTGAATATTTTCAGGATTTTCATAAACATAACCCAAACCTTTCTTATGCAACATGTCATTAACATATGACAGCCAGGGAATCTGTTTTACATTATCCAGGCTCATACAATCTAAAAGAATTTCTCTAGAAAGTTGGAGGTCGTCCGATAACCATATTTTGCACCATAGTAATAAGGGCGACAGACGAATAATATCAGTCACTTTGGTCATTCCCATTTCGTTATGACAGAAGGTGTTTGATGAACCCGATGGAATCAATAATACCCGTTTTAAAAATGTGTTTTCCATCACCTGTATGACTGAGGGATTCTCAGTCCCCCATACCCCTGCCCCATAGGTGGCCACAGATAAGCATTTAGATATATATAGGGTTTTGAGATGCGCAACAGGTTTTTGACCCAACTTGCCACAAAAACGGAAAACACCTTCTATAGAGCGAGTAGTACTCTGGACTCGAGTCTTCATTAATGGGGCCCAACTTAATTTGTTGTTGAAGAGATTTCCCAGGTAGTTAAAGTTATCCACCTTTTCAACGGTGAAGTTATTCACCACAAATTTCCTAGATTTTGACCCTTTTGGGCCACAGACCATAGCAAAGGATTTTGCAAAATTTACCTTTAGGTCAAGGTCCAACATGAAGGTGTTAAAAGCATCTAAGCATGTCTGCATGCTATTTCCAGTGAGGGTCATTAAAACAGTGTCATCTGCATATGACAGTATGGGAATACTCCTACCATTTACCTTTGGAAAATCACAACAATGGTCCAACAAATGCTTCTCCAATCCATTTGTATACACCAAAAATAAAAAAGGTGCCAAAATGCACCCTTGACGGACCCCCTCAGTTGAGGGAATCGGTTTTGTTATTTCACCCCCAGGTCCAAACCTTATGGCCACGGATGTTGCAGCATGCAATCTGCGGAGTAGCGTAACCAAGGGTTCTTCAAAGCCCATATTATCCATCATCTGCCATAGCTTACTTCTGCAAACAGTGTCAAACGCGCTAGACAAGTCCATGAAGGCAAGGTAAATTGCAGAATTCCTTGCCTTCATGTACTTGCCAATGATCAGCGCCAAATTTAAACACTGTTCGACCGTCCCCTTCCCGCTTCTAAATCCATACTGGGAGTTCACAATTAAACCAACAGAATCAGCCCACGTTTCCAATCTGGCCAAAATGACCCTTCCTAATAATTTACATGATGCATCAATCAAGGATATAGGTCGATAGCATCGGGGGTCACACCTATCACCTTTCTTAAAAATCGGCACCACCACTGCCTTCTTCCATGATGTAGGAATGCGACCAACAACCACAGCCCTAAAAACATTTAGCAGCAACGGAGCCCATACTTCCATATTGTGCTTGAAAAAGTCCAAAGGAACAGCATCAGGGCCCGGAGCTTTTAGTGATATACCTTTCCTCAGAGCTTCTTCAACCTCCTCCAGTGTAAGCGAGGAGCTAAGGAGCGAAGCTGTAGATGGTACTACCAAAATTCCTGGGTCATCCAACAAATCCGAGAGTGATAATGCCTTGGGATTAAAAATTTTACCAAAATGAAGTTCCCAGGATTCACCAGTAACCTGCATCACTATACTTTCCTTGGTATCACTTTTAAACAGGGGACGATTTACTACGTCCCAAAAGAGCCTACTATCTTTTAGCTCAGAGGCCTTTTCTAGATCTTCCCAGGCACAGTTTTTTAACTCCTGCTTCCTCTTTATAATAGCCTCTTTATAGGCCTTCCTAGTTGATCTTACCAAGTCTTTATTCCTTGGTTTTTGCATAAGGGCCGCTTTTAGGGATTTATGTGAGGCGGAGCATGCAGAGTCGAACCATCTGAAGCACTTTATATTCTTTTTCCCTACTGGTTTTTTAAGATACTCAGCCACATGCCCACATAATTTTTCAAAGGTCCCAATAACCTTTTCTGTGTCTGATATTGACATTTGACATGAGTCGATTTCAGTCTTACAGTCATTAAAGATCTTCGCCTCTAGACCTACAGCATCTATTTTACCCCACTTCATGATGAGGCCCTGATTCTTATTATATTTTATAAGCTGTTCCCAGACCGAGTGTTTCCCACTAACAGGGATACACAGAGATAGCTTTAAGGGGTTATGATCGCTTACAGCATTAGCTATTATCTCAAGTCTATTGACATAAAGCAGGAAGTTACTGGACACAAAAATAAAATCAATAGTGCTCGTTGCACCTCTTAATCCGTGAAAGGTTGGTATTGGCGAAGTATCTGGGGCTACCCAGGGCTCTACCATACATAAATCATTTAGAACAATAATATTATTTAAGGCATCCCCCTGGGGCGTGTGTTTGAAATGCATCAAAGGTTGTTTATTTAAATCCTCAAGGCCACACACATTTGAACCACCAAATTTGCACAATGAAGAGTTAAAATCGCCAACCCAAACAACGAATAATGGAGGTCGTTCGCTACGAGCCTTGCTTATTGCGTCCTCCAAACTCTGAATTGTGGTTACATCATTCCTATCAAAAACATTGTGGTACCAGTTGATTAACAACAAGGGCTCGGGGAACAGATTTTCAAGCAATAGCAGTTGGAACCAAGGAGTGTCCGCTATCTTTAAAATTATCAAATTCTTAAGTTTGATAGAGAGTGCTGTCATTATCCCGCCCCTAGCCCTCCCCGCTGGTGATGGTACCGCCAGGACGTTAAAAGATTGAAAACCGTCAATTTCCTCACCCTTTCTGCTCCATGTCTCCTGGAAGCACAAAATGTCCTGGCTACCCACATAGTCCAACCAACCTTCATCCTCTAGTCTACCCGCAAGACCGGCAATATTCCATGACATTAGACACAACGTAGGTTCCCCTTGGTAATCGTCCACAGGCTCTTTTAAGCTTGTCTGGTCGTGCTCAATAATCAATGGATTTGGCTCACGGCCTAAGATACTGATCACCTGTGTATCCAAAAGTATATTAGATCCTGCATTGTGATCGGTGACATCCACCACCAAATTATCCTTCTGGCTTTCCCCCTCGTTTTCCCCTATAGCCAAGTCTGATATAGGCGATGCATTTTCCTTTTTTTTGTCTAATGGTCAATCTAAACCCTCCATTCCCACCAATGGGTCAAAACGATTTCTTAGGGGAATGTTGCTATTTGGCATCCACCCTAGGTATTCCTCCCCCTGAACTCTCATTTCTGGTTGGTCATAGGGTAGTTGCATAGTGTTACTAAAGCTTATAGGCCCCATGGGGCATCCATCACCCTGGTACCTCATACCAGGATGATTTTGGGGGGGTCGAAATGCAGTTTTATTCTGTATCCATCCAGGGTGACTATTTCCCTGCAGTCTTGACCCAGAGTAGCCATTTCCCTGCAATCCTGGCCCAGAGTAACAATTACTTGGTGAAACATGATACAGATTGGGATAAAAATATTCAAGGCCTATACATTGAATGTCCCCCATTCTAGCAAACCGTGCTTTATTGCAAATTTGGTCTTTAACCCACCTGTCCCTAAAATTGATAAGAATACAGTCCCCCTCTAAATCCTTCTTGCTTGGGCCAACCCAAGGAACCCTTCGTACACCTAATATTTTTGTGGCAGAGGCTGGGGGAAGTGGCCTATTATTGTTAAGCCAGAATATAACTTTATTTAATAAGTCCTGACTTGATTCATGTTTATTCGGTGCAACCACCGGGACCCCTGTCAGGATTACCATAAAAGGGGCGGAATCGGGGGGTATGTTCACACAAATTGGTTTACTTAGAGGAGCTTTTTTACCCGAAACTAATAATCCACTTGATAAAGTTGGTTTAGCTCCCAGTGCTACCACCGGCATAGATATAGTTGGGATCGGTGTTGTTGCTATAGCTATCTCAGGCATTGGCTGAGGGGCCGCATCAGCCACCAATGTGGGTTTAGTTAAAACTGTCTGAACGGGGATTCGCTGGGTATCACCAGATATAATAAACTGGGATGATTTGCTTGAATTTTGGGTAGAAATTTTTTGAGAACCCTTCTTTGTAGCAATGCAAATCTCCGGAGACTCAAGAGATTTACTGTTTTTAGCCAAGGTTTCCAGTGAGTGTGTATTAACTGATAATAAGAGCTCTAATTGGTCTAATTTTAGATTGACAATTTGTGTTCTCTCTATGAGGGGCATCAAGAGGCTTTTTAACAAAGTTTCAATGCGTCCTAATAGGTCATCATTATTGCGATTTTTACAGCAAATAGGCGGATAACCGGGGTCCCCCAACCGTGTTCCCTTTCCCTTCATCTGACCCCTTCCTCTTTTACGTTTACTGGTTTGTATAACTACTTGGGCATGGTCCAGAGCTTGAGGTTGTAAGGGGGTAGGCTCCAACAAACTCGAGTTAGTGCGCAGCTTGCCGTCCCCGCTAATATTCGATGCAGTGTGATCTTCTAATGGACAATCCACTACAACATCCACCCTAGGTATTTCTTGGGAGTCTGGGATTACTACTAGATTGGGGCTAGCTTCCAGATCATTAGTTATGCTTTTTTCCGGAGTAGCCACAAAGCCAATCCGTCCCAAGGATGAGCGTTTGCCCGTAACAAGATCCAAAGACAAACGTTTTTCTGTAAGGGCAATTTCTTTCTCCAGTATCCCCGTAGCCCGACTAATAAAATCATCTAAAGTTCCGGTGGCTTTACCACTGCCTGACTTTACTGTGACCTGCCTACCCTTCCTAGTTGATAGCGGCATTATTAAAAGAATATACTATTTAAAATACTAAGTAAACAAAAGAATAAATATTAAATTCCACAAAATAACTACTTAAGAAAATCTACTCGCATACATCATTAAGACATGCTGTAAATCCTCAAGTCCACAATGAAAGAGAATGGGCCCGGCCCGTCCCTGTACGTCCTTGGACGGCCTTAGACGGCCCGCCCTTTTCCTGGGCTTAGCCCCGGGCGCTCCCGCGCAGCGGGGAGAAAGGCCAATAATGAGGACAATGGTGAGGCGGGGGCGGGGCATGCAGGGAGAGCGACCCAGGTGTTGCGGGTCTCAGCCTCACGCAGGGACTCTTGGTAAACTGAGTCCCCGCGGGTCAGCTCGCAGCCCTGTGGTCCCGTCCACACGCACACACTGACAGCAGCAGTCTGAATCAGTTGGGGGCAGCTCAAGAGCAGCAGGCAGGCTCACCACCAGTCAGGTAACCGGGAAGAACGAAGCGGGACCCGCGCAGCGGGTCCGGCGAGGAGCTATTGCAGAAGGTGAAGGGATGTCCAGATGAACTCTCCACTCTGATGCAGGCAAGGCAAGACGAAAAGAGTTATTGAATGATCAGTCTCTGTTGGGAGTGGTGAATACCCAGTGACCCACAAATAATGCCAGAGACTATGCTCTATCATAAACAGTAAATTTCATGTTAGAAAAGAGGGAATGTCATTCATGTTCCACACAAGAGATAGGATTCTACTCCATCCTGTTCTTCATTGGAAATATATCAGGTGTGTTTCGTCTAGTGATCAACGCTTTTGTACATTCCATGTAATTCAGGTGGGAGTCCATGCAGATGAAGATTTTAACCTTCAATATAAATTCTTAATCTCCCATTTCATCAGATATTCTTGTGGTTTATTATCATGTGACAGTGTTATCGATTTTACCTTTCACCTTACAGATTCAATTCTGCGCCATGTGTTCTTCATGGACCTGCTGATTGTGAGGTTACTGCTCTACAAGGAGCTCAATAATATTCAGCTTTCCTTACATGACTGGATTTCTCACTCTCTTATCTGACACCAGGTAAGACATATGCGTTGGTAATGGCTTTGTGGTAACAGTCACATGTGGTTGTGACTACTTTTTATGGCAGTTTCCTCAATCTATCCAAGCGTTGTTGTCTTAAAGTCCAGGGAGACAAGGCAACAGCAATTTTTTACTATTCATTGACTGTGGTTGCATATAAGCGTTTGATCCACCACATTCTGTGAAATTGGTGATTGAATTTTCTGAGAATGGGAAAGTCAGATTCACCCAGCTGATCAGTTATTTGGAAACCTGGACGGCAAGCCATCACCACAGGAGAAGGTGTTGTTGAAGCTCTGTGCAGGTAACATTTTTAACTTGGCAAGGGTATCTGCATATTAAACTTAATTCACCCTGGTATCCCCTAGCTAGTTTTATCAGTCACTCACTCAAGCATTTGTTCTCTCAGAACTCTTCGTCTCACACCCTCACTCATCATACGGCAGTACCAAAAAAAGATCTCTGCCAAAGTGACCCTTCGGGGGACCCGTAGGGCATTGCAGCGCCAGCCCGACGAGGAGCAATCACCCGATGATGAAGCATGACATCCTTCGGGTGTGTGAGTGTATCAAGAGACAAGACTTGCGCTTGCCTCCAGCCTGTAGGGTGCAGACCTAGGCCCTTATTATTTGATTTCTCTTCTTTTTCTTTGTTGTGGGTGACTATTGCGCCCAACCCTGGAGCAGTTACCCCCGTTTGAACTGAGACTAACACACGAAGCATGTGTACTGGACCATAATTAGCTCCTAGTCCCTCCCTCTCGCTTGATACATAAATTCAAGAATAACCTCTCCCCCATTTCTAATTATGCTCGACTGTCCACCACAAGTGAATATGTTATGTTACAACGCGGTCTTTAGACCGAGGTGCGTTACATCGCAGTTATTACAACGCAAGTCGTTACAGCGACTTGCGCTGGAGGGCGCTGGACTTAGGAATAGTATGATTTGCTATTCTAACTCCAGCCTACGTAACAGTAGGGAAGGTGTTGGAATAGTAAATCATACTATTCCTTAGTGTATAGCGCCATCCAGTGCAAGTCTTTGTAATGACTTGCATTGTAATGACAGCGATGTGAACATACTGCGATGTAACGACTGCGTTGTAAAGGTTCGTTCGCCACCGCAAGCATAGGTGATGACAGAGATTTTGCAAATCTTAGCTAGCCCCCTTCATGGCCATGTGGACTATAGAGCTCCAAATCTGGTGTTAAGCAGAAGTCTATTGTCTCCACTTTAGAGCCACTTGCACCTTGTACTGGGTGGAACTTAGTTGTGTGTTTTCTTCAGCCATGCTCTCGCTCTACATTTGACCAAATACGAACAACCGTTTGACTTCAGAAGTTGTGAAACACTACATTAAGAAGGCTAAAGGTTGTTTTATTAAATTCGAGTTTCTTTGAAAGTGTAAATTAGGAACAAAAAGCAGACAGACAGGTTTTTATCTTCCTATATTGAGTGAGATTAGGAGAACCAACAAGGCTTATTGTCTTGATTTCCATGTCTTCATTTGTTAGCAACTATTAATATTTATCCTATCTCCACTACCTTCCCAGCAATTTAATTTCCCCTCATTAATTATACACCCTGGACCTTAGACCTGGCTCATAATTGTGGCCTGTGCAATTAGTGGTGCTTAACAACTTCACTGCAGGGTATTAACCACAATTAAAACCCTAAGCACAAGTCAATGGAGCTTAAATAAAGTACTGCTCTTTAATGCTCCGAAGGTGGGAATATCAATACCTATCATATTCACAGTTTCAACCCTGGGAGCACACTTCAGCATTTCTGAATGAAACTATTTACATTTATTTACTAAAACCTAGACGGATAATATGCCAGGACTCTTTGAATCCGAGAAGGTGACTTCTCGTGTAAAGGATTAAACATTTTACTGAATCTATGTTTTCATTTACTGTTTTTTGTTCTAATGGGTGTGTCAACTCCTCTGCTATTTTACTTTCCTCTAGACAGGAGAATATTCAAAAGATACACACATAGCTTAACAAATTTGCTGATTTGCCACAATGCAGTGCAGCAGTCAAAGACGCTGTACTCGGTTGTGTCAACAAGAGAGAACAGAAGACCTTAATATCTACTAAGGTATGGAGCTGTTTGCCTATCCCCCTGTGCTAGCAAACGTTTGGCTGCCTTGTGCCATGAACACACCCTTGAACCACAGGGGAAGGATGTGTACAGTGGTGATTCCTCCATTAAGGCGGAGGAGCATTGCCCCACTGCTCTTTGAGCAGTGGAGCAGTGAAAGAGGGAAAAATAAAATTATAATAACTAAACATTATCCTTTTATTTTTGGTTGCTGCGGGGCTGGGTTAGGGTGGGTGGGGCCGGTGGCTCAGTGAGGAGGAGTGGACTATGCACACTAAGTGTGCATGACTGCGATCAGTCATGCACACTTTGTGTATTCCTCACCAGGCTGTAATGGACAGCCTGGTAGGGAATTTGCACAGGCTCCCTATTCCAATCTGAGCGCTGATCCATGGTGCTCAGACCATTCACAACGTTGTATTGCAGCATTGTGATTGGCTCAGGGGAGCCTATTTGCCCAAGTGCTTCCTGCATCTTATTCCAAACTGGAGTCAGGAAGAGCAGAGAAGAGGAGGAGCGATGCAGCTGGTGAAAAAGGTAAGTGCTTTTTACAAAAAATCTTTTCAACCCTCGCCGTAATCCCCTCCGCCCTGCCACCCCATTCCCTACACATACAAATTTTGAAAGGTTTTGAGAAACGACATTTTTCCTACACTTAATATTTGCCGGTATGCCTGCCAGCATAAAACAAGTTTTGTGAAGGAAAGTAAATTCCCAAACAACACTTTGTGCTAATTTCCATCGCTTTTATGATACAAACTTTGCGCAAAGCATTAGTTAATGTGGACCTGTGTTAGGTACTGTGATATTTGTAAGTATCTGGGTGTCCTATTAAAATTATAATGTCCGCATAGAGTCTAGATGTTGGTTTAGTGGTTAAATACCATACATGTGTACTCAAGAAGGTTTCACAGGCATTATATGCTACTCCAAAATGTACTCAAATATCTTAGAAAATGACATTGTACCTTTGGAAACCAGTCCCATCCAAGACTACGGTAAACTAGATAGCTCATAAGTGACTAGCATGTGCCCATGCCTAGCTCCAGAATGACCACAAGGGCTACCTACTGAACTGGCTGACTTTTCTCTCCATCCGTGGTTTCAGGGAATTCTTTGTTCTACAGTGAAGCTCACTGCGGGCAATGTACCTCTCAGTGCAACCATTGATAAGTGGTACTGAGCGAAAAGGAGGGGATTTTGCCGCAGAGGGAGTAGAGTATGCAGGGCCTTGGGAAGTCAAGGAGTTACCAGATGGGTTACACTGAGGGATGGGAGCACCAACAGAGGGCTGGGAATGATCCAGAATGGAAAGGAAGTGTTGGGCACAAGTGGTGGATCAGGAAGTAGGTTGGAGTGAAAACAAGTCAAGCCTGATGCAATATAGGAGAATGAAGGTGGGCACGTGGGTCTGCCATGTGCTTGGATAAAGGGATCTGTCAGCAAAGCCCAGTGAGGAATACAGATATTTTTGTGAAATCAATGTGGTTAAAATGTTACAATACGATTCCTGCAGTGGCAGTACTTTGCTTTGCTATCAGTAAATGACCTATAAGAACCTAGAATATTTCTCGTCCTTCACCTTGTGCCCTATTCTGCAGTGCCACCCCGGTAGGGGAACCTTCCTGAATGCACACAGAAAAATATGGGGCACACGAATGGGTATTGCATTACAAATGAGAGGTGCATATAACCGTAACTTTATCTACGTAAAGAAAAATCCAAATGATGATCTAATCCAGAAACAAAATGACATTCAACACTGACCTAATCAAAATTGTCTCACTAAATGTAAAGGGACTAAACCATTCGATCAAGAGGAAAAATATCCTGGATTATATCCATAAGCAGAGGGCAGACATTATCCTTCTACAGGAGACCAAATTAGACGAAAAGCTTGCAGAAACGTTCAAGGTCAACCAATATACTGAGGTACTCTGCTCAGGCGCTAAAGATAAGAAGAACGGGGTCATTACTATGATCTCATAAAAAATCCAGACTAAACCTAACAACACACTGCACAGACAATCAAGGGAGATAGATTATCTCCATACTACAGAAGGAGAATGCTGAATTTTTTATAACCAATATATACGCACCCACGAATGATGACACAGATTTCTGGAAGGAACTGGAAGACAATATTAAACTGATCCCAGAATCAGCAACCCCAGTTATAGCAGGTGACTTTAACCTCCCTCTAGATCCAAACATAGATAGGAACTCATCCTGTAAACTCAAGCCAAACAAGTCACACAAAGCCCTGAAACACATCTGCAATAGGTTTAACATGTTAGATGCGTGGAGGCTTCAGAACCCGACTGAGAGGGAATACACATTTTATTCTTTCCCTCATAATTCATACTCCTGCATAGACTATTTTTTAATTTCGGAGAATGCTGTTAGTAGGATTGACCAATCTACGATTGAACCAAGAACCATGTCAGACCACTCGTGCATCACACTAACACTTACAGACTTTTCCACCCCCCTCAAACAACCTCTTTGGAGATTTAACGATGAGGTGCTAGCCTTTCCTGAAAATAAAAAAGTAATTGAGGAGGCGATCAAACACTATTTACTGGATAATAAAGAGAACAATACCTCTCATCTTACAAGATGGGAAGCCCTAAAACCACCATTAGAGGAGTAATTATAAAAATTAAATCTAAAATGAACAAGGAAGCGAATTAGCAGCTAGCATCCTTAGAAGAAGATATCGCCCAACTAGAAAAGACACACATCCTTAATAATGACCCAAGTACGCTTACAGAAATCTAAATAAAAAATACGAATACAACAAGATAATTAGTACGAGAGCGGGAATCTGGATAAACAAACAAAAAGGTAATCGGCTCTGTAAGGCGAATAAAACCGGGAGTACTCTGGCCTCTTACTTAAAATTTAGAAACCAGAGAAACGCGATAAATGCTATTAAAGACGATAAAGGTAATACCCATTCTAATGCCATCAAAATTGCTGATACTTTTAAGGATTTTTACCAAAAGCTGTATGATTCAAATCCCAAAGTTATCCCGCAAAAGATGCAGAAATATTTGCATGAAGCATCACCTAAATCTTTAAGTGATGAAGCAAGGGACTCTATTAATGGCCCGATCAATATGGTAGAGTTGGGGAATGTCATAAAGAAGTTAAAAATAGGCAAAGCACCAGGCCCAGATGGGTTTAATGCATCATTCTATAAAGAGTTTGGTGATCTCCTGAAACATCCACTGCTACTCCTTTTTCATCAGTTCGCCTCATCAGAACAGGTAACTGGTACCCCAGCTGAGGCAATAATTACTGTTCTTCCAAAAGAGGGTAAAGACACCCTACTAACTAAGAACTACAGATCCATTTCTCTCATAAACCTGGACTGCAAATTATATGCCATGATATTAGAGTACAGAATACAAAAGTACATTGCCAAATTTATACACTCCTCCCAAACTGGCTTCCTAAAACAAAGATTGTCTAGTGACAATACTCAAATTTTTTGCCATGCCATCGAAAAAGCGAAATTAATTAGCTCACCAACTGTTGCCATAACGTTGGACGTGGAAAAGGCGTTCGATAAGATAGATTGGACGTTTTTACAAATTACACTCAAGAAACTCAATCTTGGGGATAATCTGGTCCAAATGATCATGGCTCTGTATCATAACCCCAAAGCTAGAGTGAGAGCGGGAGGTGCTCTCTCCTCTTCCTTCCCACTGAAGCAAGGAACTAGACAAGGGTGCCCCCTGTCTCCTTCACTGTTCCTCTTAGCTATTGAGCCCTTCCTCCAACATCTGAGAAAAAAACAAGATATATCTGGCATAGACTTTGGTAAATCTAATTTTAAGGTTGCAGCCTATGCTGATGACATCCTAGTGGTAACCAAAGAAGCTGACACGGCCATTCCAGCCCTCATGAAATTGTTTCAAGACTACACAGAGGTATCGGGCTACACCTTTAATAGAGATAAAACAGAAGTAAAGTTACTTAACAGAGATGTTTTGGGGGACTCAGGACTGACATGGCAGACAGGAACGATCAGATATCTTGGCATTGAATTCTCAAACGACCTGATTTCTACGCTAGAGGAAAACGAAACTATCATCATTAAGAAAATCACAGAGCTCTTAGATGGATGGTCACAAAATTCCTACCATGGTTGGGAAAATAGAAACCGTAAAAATGATGATAACACCTCTCATAAACTATCTCATCAGTATGCTACCCATGACACTATCAGATAACTTCCTCAACAAAATAGACAAATCCATCAATAAGTTTCTGTGGCAATGGAAAAGAGCGAGAATTAGCATGGAGAAGCTAAAACTTTACAAGAAAAAAGGAGGTGTAGGACTTCCTAATTTTAGAATTTACCAAACAGCCTACCTTTGTAAACAAGGGGCGATGTGGTTCAGGGAAAATTTGATTACAGACCACAGTGGCTAGACGCAGAACTTAATCTGCTCAACGAGAACCCGCTTCAGGCTATAATGACTATTCAGGTCTCTTCGACAGAACATTCCAAATACATCATACTCAATACGAGGAAAGATCTGTCCCGTCTTGACTCTATATCCACTACAAAAATGGGTGCCTCAAACACATTGGCGATTTGGCATAATCCCTTAATAAGAATAGACAGGAAAACAATCTACTGGAAAGAATGGTCACAGAAAGGCATTAATTTTATCAAAGATCTCTACGAGAACACTCTACTAATTCCATTTTATGTCCTCAAAAATGAGAGAGGGTTAACGGATCTAGACTTTTACAAATTCCTTAAACTCAAGGTACAGATATCTAAACTTAATACAAATCTCTTACCCCCGTCACTCAATTCCAAATTGAATATCTTGTGTCGCACCAACCACATGGTCTCAAAAATATGCAAATCCCTGCTGCCTGAGCATCGTAAGTCTCATAAAGCTACTGAGGTGAAATGGGAGTCTGAACAAAATAGCAAAGCTATTAAACCTGATTGGGAACGAATTCATATGATGCGCTTTAACATAAAATTTCACCTACTCTATCTCAAACAAAGTACATGATAATAAATAGGAGCTATTAGACACCTGCTAGACTACACAAACTTACACTTATACAGTCACCACAATGTTGGAACTGTAACTCCCATACAGGTGATTTGCCACACATGCTCCTCTTTTGCCCACTATTACAGAATTTCTGGAATAAGGTCCTTAATCGTATATCCCTGACTCTTAACATGACCCCGGTGAAAGAGTTTTCGTATCTCTTATTTGGTTTCCAGGACCCGGATCTAAAAGGGGACGATGACCACTTTCTGCTTGACCTAATGCTGACCTTGGCATGTAAAATAGTTCTGTGTAACTGGAAAAGCTTTAATAAGATCTCATACAAAATTTGGCAGTAGTGGCTCACCTTCTTGAGGGGTGCGAATAACAGCGCTCTACAAATTTCCTCTTGGAAACCAAAACACAGAAAGATATGGAAGTCCCTGGATGTGGCAGCCAAGGTGTTTAAGCCCCCGTGAAACCCAATAGGAAGATCAAGCAGGTAACAACCTGCAACTTGCGAATGTTCAAATGTGGTCTGGGTGACCCTTGGCCCGGTGTTAGCGCTCCTTTCCTATACCTATCTCTCTTTCCTACTGATTCTTTTATTAATTACCTTCCTTAAGTGGCTTACTTTACATTACGTTACGTGACATTATTTTCCGTAGAGGTCAGTGAGGAGAGAGGTTATGTAATGGAGTCGATGGAAACTTGCGATATATAGTTACAACTGTAACGCAGGCACACCGCTGAGAGCATGCAGATGCATGCATGAAGGTGTAGTATCTTTATTCAACATGATTTAGATCCACAATGTCTACTCACCTGATAGGCCGCAGTCACAATTGTAAAAGGTAACTCCACAATATGATCAAAACAAACAGCCTCTACCCTCCCTGTCTAACGACGTGAAGCTGTTATAAAATTTTATTTTCTGTATTGTATTTTCTGTATGGATTTTGGCAAAATTCAATACAATTAACTGAACAAAAATAAATAAATGAGAGGTGCCGGTTGCTGCACAAAAATGGGTTGCATTGAAATGAGGGGGCGCATTGCTCCACTGAGTCGGAACCTGCAGGCCTTCCAGAGGTGTTGTTTCTCTTCGTGTGGCGGAGGCAGCCCCAGCTTCTCGATTGAAAGCTGTGCTCACCCCGCAGGCAGCCCATCCATTACTCTCTGTACATGTTTAAGGCGCTATAAGCTCCAGTGGGAAACACATCTGATCCATTCACCCTGGAGCCTGGGCCTGATGCGGGCTGATTGTTCCCGGTCTGCTGCGGCGCTTTGGCGCTTCGATCATCAAACATAATTACACTGCTTTGATAGCTTGTATATACTGCGCATGCGAAGCGAATGTCTTGACAGGTGCACCTGCAGGCTTGGACTACAGTAGCAAATACATGTACATCTTTTGTATAAAAAGGAGAAATCCTTTCTCCTGTGTGCTGCAGTGCATTGGCCTGGAATGCACCGATTCTGCGGTGGGGAAAAGCGGCTGCCTTACTGAGCATAGAACATGCCAGTCATGTACTAATGAGCATAAAACATACCAGTCATGTACTAAAGACAATTAGCACATTGCATGACATGCTGATATTGGATCAGTCAAACATATTCATTGCTATGTCGGCTTTGCAGTATCAGTGGCAGGATATGAATCAGGCAGCACAGGTGGGCAGGTTTATATGCCTGCCCTGCCTGAGACTCGAAGGATGCCTGATAATTCCTTCATCGCCCACATACTGTCGGGTGATCACATCTGTTAATTGCCCTTCTCCTCTTCCTCCCAGACCTGTAATGGCAGCTCAGTCAACTAACAGAAATTAAGAAACTCTACAGAGGCTATTAACCACTGTTAATGTGCAAAGTAGAGGGCAATAACCCATAAGTAAACTCTGAATGTACTGCTAGTGTCTATTCGGGGCGTAGCTTGATCAGTAAGATTGGGGGGGGTGGAGCTTCAGATTTTCCGACAATCAGGCTGGAATATAGAGCCTTATTTATGAGGACTTGTGCCGCCGTTGTGTCACTTATTTGTGACACGGCGGCGGCGTGAACAATGCGCCACACTGCACCCTATTTTCAAAGTGACGCATCGAGGCAGATGCATCACTTTGTAAAGCGCAGCGCTACATTATACCTGCGTCATGTATAATATCAGAAAGTGGGGGTTTCCCCATAAAGTAGCCTCGTAGAAGTGTTGCAGTGAAATCTATGAAATTTCACTGTGTCACTCCTGAGACTTGACTCCGTCACAATCCTTACACCTGCTTCAAGCAGGCGTGAGGAGTGGTGCAAAGCCTTTTACATGGGTCTCGCCACATTGCTAGAGTTACATCTGTTCACCAATACACTCCAACAATGCGCCATTACTGCGCCACAAGATACGTCAGGCTTCCTGACGTATCTGTGCAATCCTTGTGATATGGACTGCCATACTGTAAATACGGCGCATCCATGGTGTCGCAAGGATGGCGCTATGAAAAGTGTTGCATCGCTGATTTTCCCCAGCGATTCAATACTTTTCATAAAGGAGGCCCATAATGTTTAAATACATTATAGCACAAGCAGGGCACATGAGAGGGGCCTGAGGGGCAGTGGAAAGGGAGAAGAATGTGGATTGGTAAGAGCACTAAGAGAGAAACCACAATATTTTGTAAATAACAACTATTTTTGAGGACTTTTAAAACAGAGAGTGAGAGAGTGTGGGTTTTTGTCTGTGTATGTAAATATTCTTGCTGAAATCCGATTGACATCTCACAATACTCAACTGAAAGTACCATCACCCAACTAAGAAAATACATTTATTAGGGGTGTGTAACACCTCAAACACCCCCTTGGAGCTACGCCCTTGTGTCTATTAATGGAAATAATGGTTGGCTGTTTTAAAAAATAATACCAAAGAAATGGTTCCACTAGACAATAAATCATCTGAGTCTTTTGTGCATAGCTCATTATATAAATGTGCCCTGCGGAATTTAAGGTCGATGGATTATTATTGTTATCATTATCGTCTACAATAAGGAAGTGTCAATAATGATATTAATTACAGATGACAGACTGTGCAAGTGGACGTGCGAATAAACACATCTGGGGCCGTATTACAGTAAGTACCCTGGGGGCGCAACAGGCATTTGCGTCCGCTTCGCTCACCCCTGGGGCACTTTGGTAGTAAAGAAGGGGGTGAAGACGCTTGTGCCTCTCCTTCAGTAATACCGATAGCATGGGTGCACTCAAAGCGCCAGTGCTATCTTCAGGGAACATTCCCTCATTTGCATAGGGAAGAGCCCTATGCAAATGAGGGCATTCCTTTGCCTCTGCGTCCATGCCATATTACAGATGCGGGTGCAGAGTCAAAGAAACTCTCTGGGGGCGCACTCACAGTTCACCACCTCCAAAAACACAGCACCCTCACTCACATTAAAGCACTGTATTTTTTTTTTAGTCTCGGCTTGTTAATATTTTGCCATCTGTGAACCTCCTTCATACGTGTGAACAAAATCACAATTGCAATTGGGTTTTTTGACCATTGTTCTGTGTGCTGTGCAAAGAGGCCAAGGATTAGATGACCATGTATTCTGAACACCTTTATGACCATCTGACAGTCACTGCGAGGAACTCGCACTGCCTTGAACTCCAACTCAACAGGTCTCAACAGGTCTCAATCGTTCCCTGTTATAAAAACCTGATTTAGACGCAGGTAAAGTATGCACTATACACGAGTAATATGCTGAATGAAAAAGGAATACAGAACCAGCAACCTGGAAATAGCTAACAGTCTTTGGGAAGGCAAAAAAAGTAAAACATGCAAAATATAAACAGAACTAAACTGCTGACATAGATTACCTTAATGTTTTTTAGATTCATTGACCAGAGATCAATCAGTGTTTTTGTCATTAAAATTAAGGACATTAATATAAGGTCCCACAAGGCCCAGTTAAATGTCTGTTTTTAATTACTGCTGCGTCTGAGACCTGGATTCCGGTGCCCACAGGATCGTTGTCATCCGGGTTCAGCTTCTGAGGTATAGGGGGATCCTGAAGGAAAGGATCCATGGGGACACTGATGGAGAGAAGCGGATTAGGGTTAGTATGCACCACAAATCCTTTGTTTCTGGCGACTCGAGGCAGCCAGTCAGACCGTCATGGTTGGTTCTACGGACACCCACAACGTAATCCGGATGGCGGTTGGAGATCCCTGTATAGCTCTATGAATGCAGTTTTTCTTTGATCGCCATCTTGGCAGTTGGAGAAAAGCTGTTGCAGTCTGCTGTCTTTCAGCGGTCAGTTGGAGTGCACAATGCATGCATCTTAATACGGCTGTCCAACCAACCAGTTCTGAAGAGACCTTCGACGGTCTGACTGCCTCCGACAGGACCTTGGAAGTTTGTAGGACCGGCATCATAATCAAGTACTAAATCTGAAATTAGATTTTCACGTTTAGACTTGACCCTGCTCACAGAGCTGATGGTGCCACCAATTATAGGACAGAATAACGTTGATCATGTACACCCTGTCCACATTTCCTATCTTAATAATTTTGAAAATAATATCTTGCTTAATTGAAAGCCAACATTTTGGTATCATGACTTCCAGTTTTGAATGAAGACATCTGTTTCGAAGAGCACATTTTCCATTTTGGCGTTGAGTAGATCATTGGAATTTGCAAAGGCGCAATATTTTTAATATCATAATAGTTAACAAGAATGTTGAATTTATATTTTTCTCAATATGAATTTTAAATCATTTATATTTTGCTCTGGTAACTGTGGACAACAACTGCTCTTTCTGTTATCATTAAAATCACATAAATTGAGTACTGATCAAATTATTGGTCTTGGGTGTTATGTTATTTTTTAATTAAAATTGAAAAAGGCTTGCAATCAGTGCCTGTTTTATCAACTAGTCACTGACCTAATGTCTTTCCTTACAGAGGAATGTCGGGTCATAATGACACCTATTTAAGGTTGGGTGACCAACAAAGTCATCCCACACTCTTGAAGGTGGGGTGACCAGCATTGCTGTCTCAGTTAACACAGTGGGAAATGCTCCCAGTGCATAGCATTTCTTTATTTTTTTTGAAAGCATATTTTTCTGCTTTATGAGTGCATTCCTAAAAAATAGTAAAAAAATTGCAGAGCCGGTGCATCAAACTTGACGCTGAAATGACAATTCTTTTCTCTTTCAGTGGAGTCGGGAATGTTGATGAGATGGCATCCAGCAGCCTGACCACCTGCCAGACTGTCCATCATTCTTTAAATGTCCCACAAGACCCTGTCAGCTACTTTTTAGAGTCTCCTGCAAGACATCTGTGAATCGTGTTATTATTTTTGATTGCCCGATATAGATTATTTTCTGCTGCTTTATTGTTATTTCATCATTAATTTTGATTGCTCACTGTACATTCTGATATGGAATCCTGTGTTATCACTTATTCTGTTTGCACACATTTTAAAGCTTCTTTCAAAAGACAGATTGGTCTTCTTCAAATATGTTATTGCTAGAACCATTGTATAGCAAATTACTTTATCGTGGAACCTCTATTTTCTTAAGAATGTGCTACCAGACAAAGATAGTCTCTTCTTCTAAAGTTGCCAATTTTCTCCAAAGCTAAAAAGTACCCAATCAGTAAAATGGCTCATGGTTTTATTTCTACTATTGTTCATCTTAATGTCTTAACACTCAGCGTTGACACAAGGGTGAACTGAAGAGATGGGACAGAAAAGACTGTCACACTGTAAATTCATGAGCCCTAGTGATAGAGATTTGGTACTCTTTCTGAAGGACTATCAAACTCTCTCAAAGCTGTCTCCTATGAAGCTAATGCCCTTCTCTCAGTTGTCACTAAAGCCATGTCCAGAAGACATTGTCTCCCACTTACTTATCATCATCAATGCTTCCCTTATCCAAGAAATATTCCCAAAAGACCTCAAAATGTTCCATACATTCCCACTCCTGAAGAAACCCAACTTAGACCCGGATCCCCTCACCAATTACAGGCCCATAATTCACCTTCTTCATTAGAAAGATCATCAAAAATGCAGTCCAGGAACAACTGCTCAATTACATCAATCCATTCCATCTCCTGCATGAATACCAACCCAGCTTTAGATCAAGCCACCCCCGACACATCATCCTTAAAAATCATACTTGATAGCCTTTTGATCACAGGCTATGAGGAAACCTACCTCCTGATATTTTTGAACGTATCAGCTACCTTGAACACAGTTCCACATCCAACACTCATCCATACTGTGAGGACTCAAATGGATTCACTGGCAACATTGTTTATGTTATCCTTCTTCTCTTCCATCTGACACCAGTTCATCCGCTTGTGCATCTCCGCATCCAAGAAACTACGTCACTTTCAGTGACCCCTGGTATGCATCCTGCTCATCGTCATCATCAATACTTACAGAGAGCACATGTGAATGCTACCTACAAACTCTCTGTGAGAAAGCCATAATTTATTAGCCCTGTTCACCCCCCACTTTTTGACTGATACTTGGGGTAACTGAATCTCACTATGCCCTGGGCTCTGCTAACAAGGCCTAGGACCAGTGTTCTGATGAAAAAGGTATATAGTAATTCCGTAAAATTGCAATTGGCAATGACAGACCCTGTAAGTCCATAGTATATATTAGGGTGTGGGGTATATAAACTACATATAAGTCCCTAGTATATAACAGGGAAAGGGGGTTTAGAGGCCCAGTAGATTGAAGAGTGCATTTCTGTGTGCCTAATGTCATTTCTAAAGGCAGCCCTGCTTTGCAGACTGTCTTTAAAGGCAAATTACATGAAAATTCAACGTTGGTGGGACAGGTACTACCAAAGTGGTAATCTACCTTATTTCTACATATGTCACCCCTAAGGTCTCCCCTAGGTGCCCCAGGGGTGGGGTGCCATGCAACTATAAGCAGGGATATTATAAAGGATGTTTTATATGCTCTGGTGAGAAAGAAACTGCCAATTTCGTTTTCCACCTAAGTATATTATTAGCTCAGTAGGCTAACATTGGAATATGTTATTAACAAATAACTATTGCTAGGAAGGGGTTGGAAATATCATTCAAAAACTTAAAACATGTGCAATAATAAACTTGCCTTTATTGAATTTACCATAACTTGCACAGAAAATAGGTTATAGAACTTTCTTTTCTTTGAGCCAAAATGCAGCCTTCATGCAGCATTTCCCAATTGGTCAGCCATAACTGGCTTAGCCAGTCTTCTTTAATGAGTTGATAAGTGGCCGCACACAACAGAGGTTATCTGATGGGGAGAGCTCTGCAGCTGCACAGAACAGGCCAGGTAGTGAGCTGGGAAAATCACACTGGGCTTCAAAGAGAGCAGGACAGTAAGGAATGCCAGCCTGGCCTACCCCCTCTTCCGGTAACCCAAGTCAGATGGTGGACCCGGGAATGGAATTTTTGCAGGAGGGTGAATGTTAATGAAAATGAGCCACACTAGTAGGTTGGTTTAGCCTGCTCTTTCTCCAAAGCTAGCATCTTGAATTTAAAATGGCAGTGCTCAGCGGGACAAAAATATGCCATACTTTGGAGCTTGATGTCATGCTTTTGGGTGGGACCAGGCACCTCATTGGACTGGGGTGTCCCCCTTCTTGCCACCCTAGATCATTGAACAAACATGGGAGAGCTGCATAGCAACTCAAATTTTCTGCCTGAAACTAAAAGAAGAAGGACTGCCTTGCTGGAACCCTTGTCTGAACCACGCAGGATTGCTCCCTGAAGGACTGCTCCTGTTGCACACTTGAAACTACAGCCCTGAGGAATTTGCCTTGCTACTAAAAGGATTAAGGAGTGGACTCCCTTAAAGCAACAGGTTAACAGAGCTTCCCTGCACCAAGTCCCACTAGGCCCCAGCCTGAAGTGTGTCCAGTGGACTTTTAAGGATCTGGCCAGGTGCACAATGGGAGCTGTAGTACAAACCTTCAAAGGACAATCTCAGAGCTTCTAGACCTTTGGATTTGTGTTTCGGACACTTTGACCCCTTCCATGCGTCAGACGGCTGGGAGCCGTCTGAAACCACAGTGGGTGTGTGTGTCGGATGGCTCCCGTATGTCCTAGCACCCACCCACAGGGGAAGCGCTGGTGCTCCCCCCCAGGCCAATCTTCAGGTTTCCCCTGCCATGGAAGGCAGCGGAAGCCCTTCCACTGCCCCCTGGCTTCCCCTCCACGTCATCTAATGATGTCAGTGCACACCGTGCGCTGACGCAATTAGACGTACTTCGACGCGCTGGAAGCCATTTGCTTCCAGCGCGTCGAGGAAGAAGGTGAGTTTCTCCCTGGGGAGGGGGGGAGGATTCTAAACAAAGAGGCATCGGGGGAAAGGAAAGATTTTTTTTGGAGCATTCCTGCTGCACGATCGTACATGGGGCATGATCATGCAGCAGGAATGCCCACTGGACACCAGTGGTTTTTTATATGGATCAATTTCTTAATTTTCGGGGAGTGGCCCCTTGGAGAAGGGTCGCTCTGCTTTGGAGAGCAATTATGTTGGCCATTTAGATCGGTTTAAAAAGAAAAAAAAAGAATACCCACTAGGCCATCAGGCATTTCCCTATTTTTCTTAATGTTCTTGATGTTGGGGAGCGGCCCCTTGAGCAATGGTCGCTCCCCTTTATGGGGGTGAATATTTTGGCTATTTTGGCTCTGCTTGGGTGCAGTTTGACCTAACATTTTTAGGCCCATCTGCCCCCAAGGGGCTAATATGTGGTAGGAAGCATTTTGCAAAGAATCTTTTAGCCTATAATCAGGGTTTAAGCGGGATGATAGAAGAGGGTATCTGGAAGGGGCATGTCCTATATAATTAAGGGTATTGCTTAAACATGTAAACTAAATTTCTCTTATTCCCATAGCGTGCCACCCGACCGGTCATTTTCTTCCTCCCTGAGCTCTCTGTTATTGCATCAAGATAAATGAGCAACAACAATCCTTCTGATGTAAACAATTAATATTGAATATGTTTCAATTCTAAAATTGTGAGACTGTGAATTAAATATTACTGAGGCTCTTTGAAGAGATGGTGGTCTTAAGACTGTCTCAGTACCTCCTGTTATGTTCTCGCTCTGTTAGGAATATACACTTTTTTTCTCTTCACATCTCGTCCATCTGCATATCTTACACACTCATCTCTTTCCTCTTCAGCACCCTCCTTTCACTCTCTCCTGAATGCCTTTCTTGGTATCACTTTCAGTTCATCACTTACAAAAACACAGCACCCTGAGTCACATCAAAGCATTGCATTATTTTTACTCTCGCCTTGTTAATAATATTTTGCCATCTGTGAACCTCCTTCACACATGTGTACAAAATCATAATTGCAAATGGGATTTGTGACCATTGTTCTGTGCACTGTGCAGAGAGGCCAAGGATTGGATGACAATGTATTCTGAACACCTTTTTGACCATCTGACAGTCACTGTGAGGAACTCGCACTGCCTTCAACTTCAACTCCCGTTTTAAGGAAACAAGGGCCACCCTGCCCACATGGAACTAGGGTATCTATGATGCAATGAGGAACAGTGGTTCCTGTGGACAATGTATAAAATATATTGTAATAAATAGCACAATGGCAATATTCATGGGTAAAGAGATGTCAGAGAGAGACAAGAAACCATATACAACAACACATTTCTGAATATAAGGTTTTTGTATAAATGCGTCTTCAAATTAACCAAAACAAGTGCATGGTGTCCCAAGTGAACGAAGAACCTACATAACAAATTAGTGACAAATTGTGACATAAAAATAGGTTCCAAGAATACAAAAACTACCATAACAGGAATATTCAATAATTGATCACAGCCCTCTAGTATAATGGCAGGAGCTGGAGAATGGTTCGCTTTAGGATTTTGTCGACGGCGTTTCCACACCACCATCAATAGTGGGTCTCTACAGGACCAACATAGAGGGACACTCTGACAGTGGATTCCTAATTTCAGGTACGACCACCAGTCTATTGAGCAACCCTTAACTTTTTCATGCAATCTCCTCTTTGGGCTGAGTACTGATCCCTTGGTTATCATTTTTCAGGTGTCCCTCCATGTTAGGTCCTGAGGAGACCCCTTATTGATGGTGGTGTCGAAACGCCGTTGTGCTATTTATTACCATATATTTTATACATTGTCCACAGGAACCACTGTTCCTCGTTACATTCAACTACAACCCAACAGGTCTCAATCGTGCCCAGTTATGAAAACCTGGTTTAGACTCGGGTAAAGTATGCACTATACAAGAGTAATATGCTAAATGCAAAAATAATACAGAAATAGCAACATGGAAATAGCTAACAGTCTTTGGGAAGGCAAAAAAAGTAAAACATGCAAAATGTAAACAGGAACTGAACTGCATGAGAGATCGATCAGTGTTTTTGCTATTAAAGTTAAGGACATGAATATAAGGTCCCACAAGGCCCTGTTTAACGTCTGTTTTTAATTACTACTGGGTCTGGAGGGACCAGGCCCACTTAAAGCCCTGCATGTAACCAACTACATGTAGTGCCAGTTAGCTCAATGATGGTGGCAGCAAGCAGTACCTAACAAATGATATAATTACATAATGTTTTGGCAGATTTTGCACTGCTGAGGAGGATAGATCACAAGTACATGTGCATCCTACAGTTCTTGATCTCAACCCCATTTGAAAAATATCTCACACAAACGTTACCTTTCCTTATATTTTACATACGATGGACTGCAGACACCTAGCGCAGATCATAATTACAGACCATCTCACATGACCTCTTTGAATCATTGGCATAACAAAACTTGTGCCCCTCCCCCCACCCCGCAAAGTACATGTCAGGAGCTCTCAGGCCAGGGGCCTGCTGCCTGTGCACAGTGCCGGAGCGGGCCCCCTGAAGCTCACCCTCCCTGAACACCACAGGGGCTGTCGGGGCTAATGTCACACCACTGCCTTGAGTGCCTCCAGTCCATGTGTAGCTGAGGTGCGTCCTCTTCCTCTAGAGCCCCGGCAAGGATCCAGCAGGGGATATGAGGGCAGCCTGCCAGGGAACTGCACCAATGGCCACCTGGTCTGTGACCACCTCAGCAGGGAGTCTGAAGCTTTCCTGAGCCCTGGGGGCAAGCAGCCTGTTGGAGTACACTGCTCCCAGTGCATTGCAAGAAAGACACACCTGCACACACACACGCTGGCACGCGCACACACACACTGGCACACACACACACACACTCATGCATGCACACATATGCACACACACACACACACACACACGTGCACACACACACTGGCGCACACACACACACACACACTGGCACGCACACACACCCATGCATGCACACACACACACACACACAACCACCCACACATGCACGCACCACACACACATACACACACACAACATAACACCTATACTTGTGAGGACCGGCCATCGACCGTAATGAAGCGTGTATTTACTATGCTGACTCCACGCGCGCTTTGATAGTAGGGCAGGTTATAAAGTGCACCAAAGCAAGTCTAACTGCACTTTTAGGTTTTCTGATACACTCGCTCAAAAGTACCTAAACTCTCTCCTGGGTCCGGGCCTCATAACGCACCGCTCCTCACAAAGATAGCGTTTTTCTGGTTCTGTCAAGGTTGACCCGCAGTGTGGGTTATAGATGCCCACACACACAGAGTAACTCTAGAAGCTTCTTGCACAAGCGCTAAACAGTTACAGAATGGGCAGTGACGCGCTGTATTCACCCTCAGAATCTTATCAGTGTCATAATAAATGAGCAATGTTATGCTAGATTTTAAAGGGGTCAACTGTTTTTTAGCGATAGTCACATCACTGGCAATTTTATATTTAGACTAGAATACTGTATCCCGCTCTAGAGGGCATCTCTGGCGAGCTATGACCACCTGTTGGGGCAGGCACTTTCTTGAGCCATGGTCAGCAGAAAGCTGATTTTTGGATGTCTTTCCTTTCTACCAGGTTCAAAGCTCTGCATCTGAGTTAAGTTAGAACCCAAGGGGCAGATTTACAAGCCCCTTGCGCCAATTTTGCGTCAATTTTAACATGAGAAAAGTGACGCACAAGTGGCTTCAGGTGAGCATTTATTGAGTCTTTCTTGATGGCATCTTGGCGGGTGAAGAGTAGGATGCGATTGATGGTGGCTTAATTGAATCTTAATTTCTGTGTGTGTTCCTGATCAGTGTTGTATTCTGATTGATCCTCCTTTACGTCTGTGCATGTGTGTGTGTGTGTGTGTGTGTGTGTGGGTGCACGCACTCCTCCTGATGGGTTGCAAGAGTATGCGTTACATGATTAGCTGCATATGTATTAGTTGATTGGCTTCTTACAGGATATTTGCCTTCCTTTAGCTCATGGCGTAAACATTTTTGTATCCATTCGAATGGGGTCGTGATGCTAGAACATGCACTTTTATGGTGCACTTGTGTGCCACGATGTTGAACCCATCCCATTGTCTGGTGTGCATTATTTGTGCACTGGTTGTTCTGTTACAGGTGTCTCCATAATGCATGCATGTGCACCTTGATGTGTGTTTTTATTTGCTTGCAATTTTCAATGTTTGGTGATTTTGGGCCTAATTCAGAGATTGATCGAATGGGCGCACTGCAGTAACTCAGCATTGCTTCCTTCCTTCCTTCCAAATTTTTGATGCAGCTGCTATAGTGTTTGCTGGACAAGCACTAGGCTTACATTAGTGAATCCTTCACTGGCTCTGTCAGGGTAAATCCCTAACCTGGTGACCCGTCCACCAGGGGCCAACAGGTCAAAGGGATGGTGGTCCTGCCCTAAAAGGGCGGGGCAATAATCTCTTCACAGCACAGAGATCACCAGGGTGGTTTCTTTAAATCGGACAGACAGTCCTCCAACATGGTCTGACTGAGACCCATTGTTTCCTGTGTGCCATTTTCTCTGACTAATGTTGCTGGGTGTGGCTTTATTTTTGGCTATGAATCACATCACTGCAGTTTTGTTTTAGTAGATGGATTATGGTGATGATTTGCTTTTGTGATAAATCTAAGGGCTTCATTACAATGCCGGTTGACCCACCGTCCAACTGCCATCTTCGCGAGCCCTTTCTGACCTTCAAGGCTGGAAAGCTTCCACTGCCATATTACAATGCAACCACTGCTACCGCAGCGGATGCAGCTGCGGTAGAGCTGTCCCTACAAATATGTACATAACTGACAGAAACCATGTAATATGTACACACATGCATAATGTATGTGGGGATATGATTAGTGCACCCTGTACCCCATTGCTGGAGTGGGGCACAATGTGCCCAGTTCAGTCAGTGGGGATACATACCGCGGAAGGACTTACCTGGATTCCGGCTCCCATAGGATCATTGTCATCGGAGCCCAGCTTCTAAGGTGTAGGGGGAACCTGGAGGAAAGGATTCACGGTGGAGACTGTTGGAGAGAAGCAGATTGGGGTGAGTATGCACCCCAAATCCTTTGTTTCCGACAACTTGAGGCAGCCGGTCAGACTGCCACTGTCAGGTCGTCGCAAACCCACATCGTAATACAGACGATGGTTGGAGATCCTTGTACAGTTCTTTATTTTGAAAAGGCTCCCTTGAGCCATTGAGCTGACGAGCGTGTGGAGATGCACCCGTGCGTCTGTGAGAGGTACTGAGACCTGTAAGGATTGTGGCAGCCTTCTCAGCAACCCCATATAAAATTCGTTTTTATCTCTACTGATGAAGGATGAAATCCAGAAACATGTCTCTAGAGATGTACAGTACTAACCTGCACCAACTTTGGTGGAACACTCCAGTAAAATCTCAAGTAAGCATGTATTACAAACTGCATTTACCATAATGCTAAGGGGCAAACTGTGCTGGGAGGTGAAGCAGTGTGCTCCCACCCCTTCCTGTTTTGAAAAGGCTCCCTTGAGCCATTGAGCTGACGAGCTTGTGGAGATGCACCTGTGCATCTGTGAAAGGTACTGAGACCTGTAAGGATTGTGGCAGCCTGCTCAGCATCCCCATATAAAATTCGTTTTTTTCTCTATTGATGACGGATGAAATCCAGAAAGACTTGTCTAGTGATGTACAGCATTAACCTCCACCAACTTTGGTGCAACACTCCAGTAAAATCTCAAGTAAGCATTTATTACAAACTGCGTTTACCATAATGCTAAGGGGCGGACTGTGCTGGGAGGTGAAGCAGTGTGCTCCTACCCCTTCCTGTTTTGAAAAGGCTCCCTTGAGCAATTGAGCTGACGAGCTTGTGGAGATGCACCTGTGCATCTGTGAGAGGTACTGAGACCTGTAAGGATTGTGGCAGCCTGCTCAGCATCCCCATATAAAATTCGTTTTTATCTCTACTGATGATGGATAAAATCCAGAAACACGTGTCTAGAGATGTACAGCACTAACCTGCACCAACTTTGGTGGAACACTCCAGTAAAATCTCATGTAAGCATGTATTAGGAACTGCATTTTCCATAATGCTAAGGGGCGGACTGTGCTGGGAAGTGAAGCAGTGTGGTCCCACTCCTTCCTGTTTTGAAAAGGCTCCCTCGAGCCATTGAGCTGATGAGCTTGTGGAGATGCACCTGTGCGCCTGTGAGAGGTACTGAGACCTGTAAGGATTGTGACAGCCTACTCAGCAACCCCATGTAAAATTTGTTTTTATCTCTACTGATGACAGATGAAATCCAGAAACACGTTTCTAGAGATGTACAGCACTAACCTGCACCAACTTTGGTGGAACACTCCAGTAAAATCTCAAGTAAGCATGTATTAGGAATTGCATTTACCATAATGCTAAGGGGCGAACTGTGCTGGGTGGTGAAGCAGTGTGCCCTCACCCCTTCCAGTTCTATAGATGCCGTTTGTCTCCGATCGCCATCTCGTTAGTCGGAGAAAAGCTGTCAGAGTCGGAGGTCTTACAGCAGTCGTCGGAGTACAGGATACATGCATCATAATCCAGCGGTTGGACGGACTGCTTACGAAGAGACCTTCGATGGTCCGACTGCCTCGGACAGGACCTCGGAAGCCAATCCAACCAGTATCATAATCAGGCCCTAAATCTGTAAATTCGATTTTCAGGTTTAGACTTGACACTTCAAATGGAGCTGATGGTGCCATCATGTTACTGGGCAGAATAACGATGATCATGTACACCCAGTTCACATTTCCAGTCTTGAAAATGTGAAAAATAATATCTTGCTTTACTGAAAGCCAACGTTTTTGTGTCACGACTTCCTATTTTTAATGAAAACATCTGTTTCAGAGAGCACATTTTCCATTTTAACATTGATCAGATCACTGGAGTTGGCAGATGCTTCATCACTTTTAGTATCATAATAGTTAACAATAATGTTTGATTTATATTTTTCTCAATATGAAATTTTGATTATTTATATTTTGCTCTGGTAACTTTGTGAACAATGACTGTTCTTTCTGTTATCATTAAACTCTCATAGATGGAGTGAGCTATCATTATGTACTGCTCAAATTATTGGTCTTGTGTGTTCTGTTTTTTTAGTTCAAATGGAAGAAGTCTTGCAATCAGTGCCTGTATTCTCTTCTAGCTAGTCACTGACCTAATGTCTTTCCTACCAGATGGCTGCCAGGTCATAATGACATCTATTTAAGGTATGGCAACTATCACAGTCATCCCACACTCTTTAAGGTGGTGTGACCAGCATGGCGGTCTCAGGTAGCACAGTGAGAAATTACCCCTGTGCATAGCTTTTATTTATTTATTTGAAAGTATATTCTTCTGCGTTAGGAGTGTATTCTCAAAAAGTAGAAAAGAATTGCAGAGCAGGTGCATCAAACTTGGCTAAATGACCATTATTTTCTCTTTCACTGGAGTCGGTAATGTTGAGGAGATGATATTCATCAGCCTGACCGCCTGCCAGACTGTACATCATTCTTTAAATGACCCACAAGACCCTGTCTGCTACTTTGTAGAGTCTTCTGCAAGCTATCTGTGAATAGTGTTATTATTTTTGATTGCCATATATAGATGATTTTCTTCTGCTTTATTTTTATTTCACCATTGATTTTGATTGATCACTGTACATTCTGATTTCGAATCCTATGTTATCACTTATTCTGTTTGCACACATTTGAAAGCTTCTTTTCAAAGACAGACTGATGATCTTCAAATCATTTATCTCTAAAACCATAGTACACCATATTACTTTATTGTGAAATCTCTTTTTTTTATAGCATGTGCTACCATTAGGATAAAGATAGGCTCTTCTTCTAAAGTGGCCACTTTTCTCCAATGCTAAAAAGTACCCGATCACTGATATGGCTCATGGTTTTATTTCTAATATTGTTCATCTTAATGTCATGCCACTCAAAATAGGCAAAAGGATGATGGGCCCGATTCGCAGAACTAACTTAAGACAAAATCCTAAACTTACTACCATTTTGGTATTCACAGAAGCCACTTACTCATTTTGGTATTCACAGAAGGCACTTACTCATTTTGGTATTCACAGAAATTAGTAGTCCTAACTTTAGGACTCCTAAATGCCTTCTGTGAATACCGAAAGTCTTCAAGTTAGGATTTTTCTCAGTTTAGGAGTAGTAAAGTTAGGACTCCTGCACAGTGTACTTCGTTTTAGTGCACTATATAGAGAGCCAGCTTCCTAAATTTACACATTGCATTTTATGAATTATTATTATAGTATTATTATTATTATGTATTATGTCATGCATTACTTTCACTACACTGGCTACGTCTGACAGGCTGATTTTTTTTCTATATACCTGCAGGTAGACACAAATGAGTATGCACCAAGAGTTTCCTGAATTTTGACTTCTCATTTAATTAGGAAATAAAGATGACACTCAAAGCTGCAATGGTCGCGGAGGGCACGATGTCTTCAGTGGCGGCTATAAGGGTGGTCTCTGTGCTGTGCTGTGTGTGCTGTGGAATCTGGATTGAGAGATGTCTAAGATGTGGTTGTTTTTATGAAGTATGCTAGCCGGGCGTTGACGACTTTCTCGATTACTTTGGTGGCGAAAGGAGTTGTGAGATGGGCCTGAAGTTCTTAAGATCTGTCGTGTCTGCGGAGGGTTTCTTGAATTCAAAGTAGTCTTGGGTGAGGCTAGTGAATCAGAAATTGAATTTTCCCAACAAACATGTGTGCCCCAGGGTAGATTTCATCTCTGGGAACACCACCCCCCCAGGCACGGGCTTATGAAAAAGGGGGAGAAGGTCATATGGCCTCCCTCCCAGGCCGATATCGGCCCTGGGAACCCCATCCCCTGGGGCCCAGCTGTAAGTGAAAATGAGGAGGAGGGGGCCACGCAGCCCCCCTGTCATTGGCCAATTACGGCCACGGGGACTCCATCCCCTGGGACCCAGCAGTGTTGGTAATGGGGAGAGGATCTTGTGTGTGACCTAGCCTCAATAATATAGGGGAGGTGGACCCAAACCGGATACCATCCCCTTGCTTGGGCCATACACAAAAAAGAATTCGGGAGGGGGGCCTCGAGGACTCCCTGTGCCCTGGGGACCACCATCTTCCTGAGTCTAATGTATTGTTATGGGGTATCTTGGACCCGGCCTGGCCCTGGGAACCACCACCTCTCCAGCGCCATAAACAAATTGAAGTTAGGGGCCTCAGTGATCCCCCCTAGGCCTGTGCCCACCACCTTCCCAGGCCAAGTTAACTTTTTAATAATGGGAGGGAGGCAGTGCAGGCCCCCTCCCAGGCCTTTTTCAGCCTGAGGGACCACTACATCCCTGGGGCATGTCCTAAAGCAAGAAAGGAGGGAGCCACTCGACCCCACTCCTGGAGACAATAATGGCCCTGGGGACACCACACCTCAAGGCCGGCTCCTGCTATTAAAAATGCTCTCGCTTGCTGAAAGCAGAGCAAAATTGCTTTCACAGAGAGAGAGCTGCATGTTCAGCAGTTCCCTCTCTGTGAAAGCAATGCTGGCTCCCTCAGCGGATGGGGAGCTGGCAGTGACCACAGAGGCCTTCAGGCTTCACTTGTAGTCCCAGTGGAGAATGGGTGCCCTGGAGGCACCCACTTTAAATGACCAGGCTCCGGGTGATCGGGTCCCCTGGACCGAATTTGGCCCAGGGAGGGGGGGCATGCGGCCCCCCTGCCCCATCTGTAAATGCCCAGGCCCTGGGGGATGGGGTCCCTGGGGTCAAAATCGGCCTTGGGAGGGGGGCCACGTGGGCCCCTACTAAAAAATTATTATTTTTTTAAAAAACCCAGCACGTCCCAGAGGCTTTGCCCCCTTTCATCTCTATTCTGCAAATGCGCCTCCTGTGCGCACTACTAGTAGGGGAATGAAGTCCCCTTGTCTAGAGAAAGTCCTTGGGGCCAACAAGCCCTCCTGTTACCTCAAGTAAGTCGCATACAGCTGGATTGCTGAGACGTCTTTGGAGACAATGCCACTTTTCTCCACCACTGTGCAAATGCACCTCCTGGCACACTGCTGGTTGGGGTATGAAGTCCCCTAGGATGCTGAGGGTCCTTGGGGACCAACAAGCCCTCCTGGTACATCCAGTAAGTCCCACAGAGCGAGGCTTCTGCGAGGACTTTGGAGGCCACGCCCCCTTTCTCCACTGCTCTGCAAAAGTTCCTCCTGGTGCACTGCTGGCAGGGCTATGAAGTCCCCTTGGATGCTAAGGGTCCTTGGTTGCCAAGACCCCCTCCTATTACCTCCAGTTAGTCCCACACAGCGGGAGTGTTGTGAGCTGGTCCGAGTCTCCTTCCCCTTTCTCCACTACTTTGTAAACACACTTCCTGGCGCACTACTGGTTGGGGGATGAGTTCCACTTGGATGCTGAGGTTCTTTGGGGACCAAGAGCACCTCCAGTTACCTCCAGTAAGTCCCACACAGTAAAATTGCTGAGGGCTGGTTGAAGGCCCCTCCCCCTTTCTCCACCACTCTGCAAATGTGCCTCTTGGTGCAATACTGGTTTGGTGATGAAGTCCTCTTGGTTGCTGGGGGTCCTTGGGGGCCAAGAAGCCCTCCTGTTATCTCCAGTAAGTCTGACACAGCAGGATTTATGATAGCTGATAAGAGGCCCACCCCCTTTCTCTACCACTCTGTAAATGTGACTATCAGTTAAAACAAAACATAGAAATTCACTTAAAAAAACCAAAGGTTACAGGGACGTGATAGTTAGGAAATGTAATTTGAGAAACCATAGTACTTCACTGAAAAAAACAAAGGTTATAGTTAGGAACTAGTATTTGAAAAACATTACAAATTCACAGAAAAAAACATAGGTTACAGGGACGTTATAGTGAGGCTAAGATTTCACTTGTACAAAACCATAGAAATTTAGCAGTTATAGTTACCCAAGCTAACTATAACCTCTGCCCCCGCAATGCACTGCTTATGACCTCACATATTCCATCACACATGACATGGTCAGTGACATCACTGATGAAATCTGAAATGACATCACTTCTATATATATATCTGTGTATTACCTACTGGCAGTCGTCAGTAGGTAGTTATAGTTAGAACCTAGTATCCATAGGAAAATCATTTTTTGATTTCCTAATAACTTTGGCATCGTTTGATGAATCTTCCTGAAATTCTTTTTTTTTTTTAAAAGTCTATCCGGGTCAGCTCCTATCCTGAAAGTTTGGGGTGATTCGTCAAGCGGGGGCTGAGAAAAAAGGGCAGTCCCAAAACTCATTTTCTCCATGTTAATTTCCATAGGAAATATTGCGACGAGCTACAGCCCGAACTGCTAAACGGAATGACCCCAAATTTGGCAAAAAGGTAGAGCTTGGTTCAGAAAGCGACCTTTTTTTTAAATGGTGTAAATCCATTCAGTATTTTTTGAGAAGTTCAAAAAATAAGAGTCAAAAAATTTATTTCCCATAGGAAACTGTTTGCAAGGCTACAGCCGAAACTACTACACGGAATTACCCCAAATTTGGCAGAAAGGTAGTGCTTGGATCAGAAAGCAAACTTTTTAAAAATTGTATAAATCCGTTCAGTAGTTGGTGAGAAATTAGAAAAATAAAAGTTTCAATATCTGGGTGAAGCCTAAGTCGCATGCGCAAGCTTCACTGTGATTGGCTGCTAGTAGTCCAAATCAGGAAGTGTTGGCAGCCATCTTGTGGCTCGGTAGAAGCGAGTCACCCAAAAATGGAGAAACAAAGGTATAAAACAAGAGAAGGGGGCAGGGTAGGAAAACCCTGACCCCCTAGGCCTGCTCAGGGGGTCCCAGAAGGACCACCAGGGCCCAAAATAACATTTTTTTTAAAAAAATCGGCATAAATTTGCGCTGGAGTCGTGGGTTCTCGTGTTTCATTTTAATGAGGCCCTTGGGTGTGCTAGGTTCCGGGGGTATTTCTTAAAAAATAATAGCAGGGGCTCACAGAGGTTGCGGGGGTGCACTGGGGTCCGTGCAGCCCCGGGGCTTCACTCATGTTGGGAGGGGGGTTGCGCGCCCCCCCCCCTTCTGGAGCCTTCTATGTGCTTGCAACTTTGGCGTCGTTTGATTAATCTTTATGAAATTATCCAAAAAGTTTCTCTTAGCTCTTATATTGAAAGTTTGGGGGTAAATGGTGGAGGAGGGGCTGAGAAAAAAGGGGGTCCCAAAACGTGTTTTCTCTATGCAGGGAGAAAGGTGATGGTCCAGAAAGTACGCTTTTGTTTAAATGGTGTAAATCTGTTCAGTAGTTTTTGAGAAATATCAAGTTTTACAGATATCGATGTTTGAGAATTCTGACATGATTGGCTGAGGGGTTACAAGGACAAGCGTGCAGCTCATTGGCTGTGAACTTTTGAATCCAGTAAGTGTTGGCAGCCATTTTGTAATTGACTCTGTCAGCTAGCATGTCTCCGTGTAGAGCCATCGTGTCCGCAGTTTTACCTCTGCGAGGCAACACTGGCATCTGTGTGAGATATGCCTTTCACGCTGCCTCTCCTTATATCACTAGGTCGAGGCTATGGCTTTAGAAGCCCGTTCGTCGGCTCCCACCTCTCTACGTTTGCAAGCTAGTACGCTGCTGTGGGGCGTAGGTGTCCCTTTGCGAGACTGTGTGCGAAATGTTGATAAGTCACACTATATGAGCATTGAAAAGCCATTTCGTGATTCAGTCTGTCAGCTCACATCTGTCCGAGGCAACTCTGAAAGCAAACCGGAGGTCTGTCTGTGCGAGATACCCCTTTCACGCTACTTCTTTCCACATCAGCTGGTAACGCACCCAGTTCCTATATCACCAGTATACCCCAACAACCTTACGGGGCCCGCAAGTCTCCCTTTTCAAAGCAGCTCATTGTTCACCATCCCTGTTCACCCCCTTCACGCTCCATCTGCCCAACATGACCACTTCGCAGCTATGCTTTTAGAAGCCAGTGCGTCGCCTTGCAGCTCTCCACCTTTGCGAGCTAGGCCGCTGCTGTGCCTCTTTGTCTTCGAGTTACTCCGCTGCTGTTCCTTTGGGAGCGGACAGCCCGTAGTTCTCCCTCTGCGAGTCGAGCCCAGGGGCCGCAGCTATTCCTCTGCGAGCCTGGGTGCGAACTGTTGATAAGTCACACTGTATGAACATTGAAAAGCCATTTTGTGATTGAGTCCGTCAGCTCGCATCTGTCCAAGGCAATTCTGAGAACATACCGTTGGTCTGTCTGTGAGAGATATTCCTTTCACGCTGCTTCTCCCCACATCAGCAGGTAATGCACTCTCTTCCCACTTCACCAGCATACCCTCAACCTTCATGGGCCAGCAAGTCTCCCTTTGCAAAGCAGCTCCTTGTTCACCATCCCTGTTCACCCCCCACAAACAAATGTGATAGGAACGTTTTTAAATTCTGAGCCTAACAAATCGGCTGGTGTTGTAGTTTATTAAAACAGATACTTGTGAGGTTGGACAAATAAGAATCTTAGTCATGTATGGATTTACAATTTGACATATAAAATATTTTATTAAAACAAAACAACAACAAATAAAACTATGCGTGTAAAAATTTTATTAAAACAAAACAACAACAAATAAAACTATGTACAGCGATGGCGTGTCATCCCTCGACAATTTGTGAATCACAGCCTGCAAGACAAAAAGAAAGATAAGATGGTGCGTCATGCGTCCAGCAAAGGAGAGAGAATAAGAGGGAAAGAGATGAATAGTGAGATACAAGGAAGATAGAAAGAGAAAAACAGTGTGAGAGAGGAAGATAGAGAAAGAGTAAGACAGAGAAAGAGTGAGAGAGATACAAGGAAGAGAGATACAAGGAAGAGAGAAAGAGTGTGAAAGAGAAGACGGAGAGAAAGAGTGAGGGAGAGGTGGCAGCCTCGAAGTGAATAAGTGTTGCGGTGTACGCCCACCGCAACACCCACTGCACGCCCCTTTCAGGATAGGTTTATCGTGAAAGGGGCCCTACTACCAAGGCAGAGCTAAGGCAATTAACGTGCCACTGGAATCAAGCTATCCTGGCTGAAGAGAGGTGAAACCCTAAAACCGGTCCTAGGATGCTTGTTTCCAGTCCAGGGAGGACCTGGCCTGGCAGTTCGGGATGGACGGTTCCCATTGGGCACAGGGTCAAGACTGATTTGCGTATGGCTGGGTCAAAACTGGAATGGCATGGTGAGCAAAAAAACGATGGATTTAGGCCCAGATCTCTGTACTGGGGTGAATGTATGACATTGTACTGCATTCTGTCCATCAATAGTTCTTTTTGCATTTGTAACCCCGAGTGGGACGGGTATGCTCAGACGTGAGTCTCGTGCTCTCCATGCCACTGGAATCAAGCTATCCTGGCTGAAGAGGGGTGAAACCTCAAAACCGGTGCTAGGGTGCCTTTTTCCAGTACAGGGAGGACCTGGCCTGGCAGTTCGGGATGGACTGTTCCCATTGGACACAGGGTCAAGACTGATTTGCAAATGGCTGGGTCCAAACTGGAATGGCATGGTGAGCAAAAAAAAGATGGATTTAGGCCCAGATCTCTGTACTGGGGTGAATGTATGACATTGTACTGCATTCTGTCCATCAATAGTTCTTTTTGCATTTGTCACCCCGAGTGGGAAGGGTTTGCTCAGACGTGAGTCCCGTGCTCTCCATGCCACTGGAATCCAGCTATCCTGGCTGAAGAGGGGTGAAACCCCGAAACCGGTCCTAGGATGCTTGTTTGCAGTCCAGGGAGGACCTCGCCTGGCAGTTCGGGATGGACTGTTCCCATTGGGCACAGGGTCAAGACTGATTTGCGTATGGCTGGGTCAAAACTGGAATGGCATGGTGAGCAAAAAAGCGATGGATTTAGGCCCAGATCTCTGTACTGGGGTAAATGTATGACATTGTACTGCATTCTGTCTATCAATAGTTATTTTTGCATTTGTCACCCCGAGTGGGACGAGTATGCTCAGACGTGAGTCCCGTGCTCTCCATGCCACTGGAATCAAGCTATCCTGGCTGAAGAGGGGTGAAACCCCGAAACCGGTCCTAGGATGCTTGTTTCCGGTCCAGGGAGGACCTGGCCTGGCAGTTCGGGATGGACTGTTCCCATTGGGCACAGGGTCAAGACTGATTTGCATATGGCTGGGTCCAAACTGGAATGACATGGTGAGCAAAATAACGATGGATTTAGGCCCAGATCTCTGTACCGGGGAGAATGCATGACATTGTACTGCATTCTGTCCATCAATAGTTCTTTTCGCCTTTGTGCTGAGAACTAGACCTGTAACCAGATCACTATAATGAAATTGTGGGCGATGTAGTGTTGTTGTCCTTTTTTGTAAGCGTAAGGGGAGTGGGCTGGCGTGGCGTATGCCAGTGCTGTGTGAGACTGTGAAGAATGACTGCGGAGCTATGGGCGTGGCTTCGTCGTGAGGTATATGAGGAATTAACTGATGTGGGTGTTTGTGTTGTAGTGCTGCCGTCACCTGGGTCGTAAGCGCAAATGTGTCATTCTGTGAGTGAAGTCTCACAGCATGGCCAACATGGAAGGTACGGGGAATCACTGACCCTACATTCATATATAGTTCCACACATGAAAGATGGTGGACATGATGCTTTTCTGTGGATATGAATGTTTATTGCACATTCACTGGAATGTTGCAGCTGTAGCAATACAGGGCCATGGAAAGTTCAGGTTGCAGTTTTTAGGACATGGAGGGCAGCCAACTGCAGCGCAGCTCATGTTTGGAGTTAGGCTGCCCAAACATATGTACTTATGTAGTCCGTTGGCTAGACTGCCGACCTTGGTGGTGGAAACCAGCGTTCGAGCCTCGGGGTCACGTACACATCCTGTGATTATAGGCAAATAACGTATTCTCTGCATGCTTCAATGTGTAATGTAAATACGGTGCTCATGTAAAGCGCTCCAATACCTTCGGGTGGAGTTTGCGCTATATAAATATGCAACAAAAAAAGAAATTGACTATACACTCTCCTTGCAGTACTCTAATGATCCAGTCTTTACGTACGTACTTGTACAATGAGCGAGACAAAGTTACATAAGCAAAGCTTTTCCCACTGCTAGAGGTAACATGGTTGAATACGCTGTCTACAGCACAATGTAATGTGGTAGGGCCCATGGGTAGCATCTTGCATACATAATGAACACACGGACACAGATAGATAGTTGAACGGGGTACGGGCACGTGCGCTCGACTCCTTTTTATTGCCATGGTCACATGTCCAGTGACGTGTGTGCTGGGTGCATGTGCACTGTAAGCCAGTGATCCGGGAATGGTTGGTGGTGGTAACAAGTACAAAAGTAATTATTGGATCATACACAGAGATTCAATCATAAAGGGTCTATGACTTGTGCTGCAGTAAGGTAGGAACACTACATGTGAAATAATACACAAAAGATTGTATCGTAAAGAGTCCAGGACTTGTGGTGCACTGAGGTAGGGGCGGCAGATCTGAAATCATACACAAAATGTTCTATCATAAAGGGTCCATGATTTGTAGTGCACTGAGGTAGAGGCATCAGAATGAGCATGTGCGGAGCCAGCGATGATACGTGATCCGGGCTGGCCGCACTAGGAGCAATGTCTTTTGCATACTGGACTGCGTCATCTGCAATCGGGACTCGAACAAGAGATGAAAAATCTATGGAATACATTATCGAAACATGTAGGTTTCAGGGACGTTATAGTTCAAATTGTGAGTTGTGCTGTCTGCAGTGTAGAGTGCCATTCAGTGTTCGTTTGGACTTGCAAGATGAATTTGGTTATTGTACTAAAGCTATAACTTATATAAAACAAGTTCTTGAAGCAACGATATCAAAAGGATATTGTGTAGGTTTTGAGGGACGTTATACGTAGTTGCGTACTGCACTTTTAATTAATTAATGAAGAGTCAATTTAATTGTGAGCTCTGATGACCGCAGTGTAGGCAGGAGGCAGCGGTCAGCAAGGGCCCACAGGCATGTGCTGTTGAGTACAGGTAAACAGGCATTGGCAATTCAGTGTGTGTGCAGCCAGCGATGATAAGTGGTGCACTGAGTTAGTGGCACGTGAAGGAACCAGCTTGTGTGGAGCCTGCGATGATGCGTGGTGCGATCGGGTCTCACCGATAGCAATGTCTTTTGCCTACTGAATTCTGCCTTATTAAGTCCACGTGGCGATGACTTATGGTGCACTGAGTTAGTGGTACCTCTGGCGCTCAGCGTGTGCACACTCTGCGATAATGCGTCATCCGAGGGGGCTGCTCTGGTAGCAATGTCTTTTGTCTAATGAATTCTGCCTTATTAAGTCCACCTGGCGTTGACTTGTGGTGCACTGAGTTAGTGGTACCTCTGGCGCTCAACATGTGCACACTCTGCGATGATGCGTGGTCCGAGGGGGCCGCACTGGTAGCAATGTCTTTTGCCTAAGGAATTTTGCCTTATTAAGTCTACGTGGTGTTGACTTGTGGTGCACTGAGTTAGTGGTACATCTGGCGCTCAGCGTGTGCACACTCTGCGATGATGCGTGGTCCGTGGGGCGGCACGGGGAGAAATGTGTCTTGGCTACTGGACTGCATAATCTGGAATAGATACTCCACCAGAATTGTGAGCCCTGCTGTCCAGTGAAATCCAGAAACACGTGTCTAGAGATGTACAGCACTAACCTGCACCAACTTTGGTGGAACACTCCAGTAAAATCTCAAGTAAGCATGTATTACAAACTGCATTTACCATAATGCTAAGGGGCGAACTGTGCTGGGAGGCGAAGCAGTGTGTTCCCATATCTTCCTGTTTTGAAAAAGCTCCCTTGAGCCATTTAGCTGATGAGCTCGTGGAGATGCACCTGTGCGCCTGTGAGAGGTACTGAGACCTGTAAGGATTTTCGCAGCCTGCTCAGCAACCCTACATAAAATTTGTTTTTATCTCTACTGATGATGGATAAAATCCAGAAACACGTGTCTAGAGATGTACAGCACTAACCTGCACCAACTTTGGTGGAACACTCCAGTAAAATCTCATGTAAGCATGTATTAGGAACTGCATTTTCCATAATGCTAAGGGGCGGACTGTGCTGGGAAGTGAAGCAGTGTGGTCCCACTCCTTCCTGTTTTGAAAAGGCTCCCTTGAGCCATTGAGCTGATGAGCTTGTGGAGATGCACCTGTGCGCCTGTGAGAGGTACTGAGACCTGTAAGGATTGTGACAGCCTACTCAGCAACCCCATGTAAAATTTGTTTTTATCTCTACTGATGACAGATGAAATCCAGAAACACGTTTCTAGAGATGTACAGCACTAACCTGCACCAACTTTGGTGGAACACTCCAGTAAAATCTCAAGTAAGCATGTATTAGGAATTGCATTTACCATAATGCTAAGGGGCGAACTGTGCTGGGTGGTGAAGCAGTGTGCCCTCACCCCTTCCAGTTCTATAGATGCCGTTTGTCTCCGATCGCCATCTCGTTAGTCGGAGAAAAGCTGTCAGAGTCGGAGGTCTTACAGCAGTCGTCGGAGTACAGGATACATGCATCATAATCCAGCGGTTGGACGGACTGCTTACGAAGAGACCTTCGATGGTCCGACTGCCTCGGACAGGACCTCGGAAGCCAATCCAACCAGTATCATAATCAGGCCCTAAATCTGTAAATTCGATTTTCAGGTTTAGACTTGACACTTCAAATGGAGCTGATGGTGCCATCATGTTACTGGGCAGAATAACGATGATCATGTACACCCAGTTCACATTTCCAGTCTTGAAAATGTGAAAAATAATATCTTGCTTTACTGAAAGCCAACGTTTTTGTGTCACGACTTCCTATTTTTAATGAAAACATCTGTTTCAGAGAGCACATTTTCCATTTTAACATTGATCAGATCACTGGAGTTGGCAGATGCTTCATCACTTTTAGTATCATAATAGTTAACAATAATGTTTGATTTATATTTTTCTCAATATGAAATTTTGATTATTTATATTTTGCTCTGGTAACTTTGTGAACAATGACTGTTCTTTCTGTTATCATTAAACTCTCATAGATGGAGTGAGCTATCATTATGTACTGCTCAAATTATTGGTCTTGTGTGTTCTGTTTTTTTAGTTCAAATGGAAGAAGTCTTGCAATCAGTGCCTGTATTCTCTTCTAGCTAGTCACTGACCTAATGTCTTTCCTACCAGATGGCTGCCAGGTCATAATGACATCTATTTAAGGTATGGCAACTATCACAGTCATCCCACACTCTTTAAGGTGGTGTGACCAGCATGGCGGTCTCAGGTAGCACAGTGAGAAATTACCCCTGTGCATAGCTTTTATTTATTTATTTGAAAGTATATTCTTCTGCGTTAGGAGTGTATTCTCAAAAAGTAGAAAAGAATTGCAGAGCAGGTGCATCAAACTTGGCTAAATGACCATTATTTTCTCTTTCACTGGAGTCGGTAATGTTGAGGAGATGATATTCATCAGCCTGACCGCCTGCCAGACTGTACATCATTCTTTAAATGACCCACAAGACCCTGTCTGCTACTTTGTAGAGTCTTCTGCAAGCTATCTGTGAATAGTGTTATTATTTTTGATTGCCATATATAGATGATTTTCTTCTGCTTTATTTTTATTTCACCATTGATTTTGATTGATCACTGTACATTCTGATTTCGAATCCTATGTTATCACTTATTCTGTTTGCACACATTTGAAAGCTTCTTTTCAAAGACAAACTGATGATCTTCAAATCATTTATCTCTAAAACCATAGTACACCATATTACTTTATTGTGAAATCTCTATTTTTTATAGCATGTGCTACCATTAGGATAAAGATAGGCTCTTCTTCTAAAGTGGCCACTTTTCTCCAATGCTAAAAAGTACCCGATCACTGATATGGCTCATGGTTTTATTTCTAATATTGTTCATCTTAATGTCATGCCACTCAAAATAGGCAAAAGGATGATGGGCCCGATTCGCAGAACTAACTTAAGACAAAATCCTAAACTTACTACCATTTTGGTATTCACAGAAGCCACTTACTCATTTTGGTATTCACAGAAGGCACTTACTCATTTTGGTATTCACAGAAATTAGTAGTCCTAACTTTAGGACTCCTAAATGCCTTCTGTGAATACCGAAAGTCTTCAAGTTAGGATTTTTCTCAGTTTAGGAGTAGTAAAGTTAGGACTCCTGCACAGTGTACTTCGTTTTAGTGCACTATATAGAGAGCCAGCTTCCTAAATTTACACATTGCATTTTATGAATTATTATTATAGTATTATTATTATTATGTATTATGTCATGCATTACTTTCACTACACTGGCTACGTCTGACAGGCTGATTTTTTTTCTATATACCTGCAGGTAGACACAAATGAGTATGCACCAAGAGTTTCCTGAATTTTGACTTCTCATTTAATTAGGAAATAAAGATGACACTCAAAGCTGCAATGGTCGCGAAGGGCACGATGTCTTCAGTGGCGGCTATAAGGGTGGTCTCTGTGCTGTGCTGTGTGTGCTGTGGAATCTGGATTGAGAGATGTCTAAGATGTGGTTGTTTTTATGAAGTATGCTAGCCGGGCGTTGACGACTTTCTCGATTACTTTGGTGGCGAAAGGAGTTGTGAGATGGGCCTGAAGTTCTTAAGATCTGTCGTGTCTGCGGAGGGTTTCTTGAATTCAAAGTAGTCTTGGGTGAGGCTAGTGAATCAGAAATTGAATTTTCCCAACAAACATGTGTGCCCCAGGGTAGATTTCATCTCTGGGAACACCACCCCCCCAGGCACGGGCTTATGAAAAAGGGGGAGAAGGTCATATGGCCTCCCTCCCAGGCCGATATCGGCCCTGGGAACCCCATCCCCTGGGGCCCAGCTGTAAGTGAAAATGAGGAGGAGGGGGCCACGCAGCCCCCCTGTCATTGGCCAATTACGGCCACGGGGACTCCATCCCCTGGGACCCAGCAGTGTTGGTAATGGGGAGAGGATCTTGTGTGTGACCTAGCCTCAATAATATAGGGGAGGTGGACCCAAACCGGATACCATCCCCTTGCTTGGGCCATACACAAAAAAGAATTCGGGAGGGGGGCCTCGAGGACTCCCTGTGCCCTGGGGACCACCATCTTCCTGAGTCTAATGTATTGTTATGGGGTATCTTGGACCCGGCCCGGCCCTGGGAACCACCACCTCTCCAGCGCCATAAACAAATTGAAGTTAGGGGCCTCAGTGATCCCCCCTAGGCCTGTGCCCACCACCTTCCCAGGCCAAGTTAACTTTTTAATAATGGGAGGGAGGCAGTGCAGGCCCCCTCCCAGGCCTTTTTCAGCCTGAGGGACCACTACATCCCTGGGGCATGTCCTAAAGCAAGAAAGGAGGGAGCCACTCGACCCCACTCCTGGAGACAATAATGGCCCTGGGGACACCACACCTCAAGGCCGGCTCCTGCTATTAAAAATGCTCTCGCTTGCTGAAAGCAGAGCAAAATTGCTTTCACAGAGAGAGAGCTGCATGTTCAGCAGTTCCCTCTCTGTGAAAGCAATGCTGGCTCCCTCAGCGGATGGGGAGCTGGCAGTGACCACAGAGGCCTTCAGGCTTCACTTGTAGTCCCAGTGGAGAATGGGTGCCCTGGAGGCACCCACTTTAAATGACCAGGCTCCGGGTGATCGGGTCCCCTGGACCGAATTTGGCCCAGGGAGGGGGGGGCATGCGGCCCCCCTGCCCCATCTGTAAATGCCCAGGCCCTGGGGGATGGGGTCCCTGGGGTCAAAATCGGCCTTGGGAGGGGGGCCACGTGGGCCCCTACTAAAAAATTATTATTTTTTTAAAAAACCCAGCACGTCCCAGAGGCTTTGCCCCCTTTCATCTCTATTCTGCAAATGCGCCTCCTGTGCGCACTACTAGTAGGGGAATGAAGTCCCCTTGTCTAGAGAAAGTCCTTGGGGCCAACAAGCCCTCCTGTTACCTCAAGTAAGTCGCATACAGCTGGATTGCTGAGACGTCTTTGGAGACAATGCCACTTTTCTCCACCACTGTGCAAATGCACCTCCTGGCACACTGCTGGTTGGGGTATGAAGTCCCCTAGGATGCTGAGGGTCCTTGGGGACCAACAAGCCCTCCTGGTACATCCAGTAAGTCCCACAGAGCGAGGCTTCTGCGAGGACTTTGGAGGCCACGCCCCCTTTCTCCACTGCTCTGCAAAAGTTCCTCCTGGTGCACTGCTGGCAGGGGTATGAAGTCCCCTTGGATGCTAAGGGTCCTTGGTTGCCAAGACCCCCTCCTATTACCTCCAGTTAGTCCCACACAGCGGGAGTGTTGTGAGCTGGTCCGAGTCTCCTTCCCCTTTCTCCACTACTTTGTAAACACACTTCCTGGCGCACTACTGGTTGGGGGATGAGTTCCACTTGGATGCTGAGGTTCTTTGGGGACCAAGAGCACCTCCAGTTACCTCCAGTAAGTCCCACACAGTAAAATTGCTGAGGGCTGGTTGAAGGCCCCTCCCCCTTTCTCCACCACTCTGCAAATGTGCCTCTTGGTGCAATACTGGTTTGGTGATGAAGTCCTCTTGGTTGCTGGGGGTCCTTGGGGGCCAAGAAGCCCTCCTGTTATCTCCAGTAAGTCTGACACAGCAGGATTTATGATAGCTGATAAGAGGCCCACCCCCTTTCTCTACCACTCTGTAAATGTGACTATCAGTTAAAACAAAACATAGAAATTCACTTAAAAAAACCAAAGGTTACAGGGACGTGATAGTTAGGAAATGTAATTTGAGAAACCATAGTACTTCACTGAAAAAAACAAAGGTTATAGTTAGGAACTGGTATTTGAAAAACATTACAAATTCACAGAAAAAAACATAGGTTACAGGGACGTTATAGTGAGGCTAAGATTTCACTTGTACAAAACCATAGAAATTTAGCAGTTATAGTTACCCAAGCTAACTATAACCTCTGCCCCCGCAATGCACTGCTTATGACCTCACATATTCCATCACACATGACATGGTCAGTGACATCACTGATGAAATCTGAAATGACATCACTTCTATATATATATCTGTGTATTACCTACTGGCAGTCGTCAGTAGGTAGTTATAGTTAGAACCTAGTATCCATATGAAAATCATTTTTTGATTTCCTAATAACTTTGGCATCGTTTGATGAATCTTCCTGAAATTCTTTTTTTTTTTAAAAAGTCTATCCGGGTCAGCTCCTATCCTGAAAGTTTGGGGTGATTCGTCAAGCGGGGGCTGAGAAAAAAGGGCAGTCCCAAAACTAATTTTCTCCATGTTAATTTCCATAGGAAATATTGCGACGAGCTACAGCCCGAACTGCTAAACGGAATGACCCCAAATTTGGCAAAAAGGTAGAGCTTGGTTCAGAAAGCGACCTTTTTTTTAAATGGTGTAAATCCATTCAGTATTTTTTGAGAAGTTCAAAAAATAAGAGTCAAAAAATTTATTTCCCATAGGAAACTGTTTGCAAGGCTACAGCCGAAACTACTACACGGAATTACCCCAAATTTGGCAGAAAGGTAGTGCTTGGATCAGAAAGCAAACTTTTAAAAAATTGTATAAATCCGTTCAGTAGTTGGTGAGAAATTAGAAAAATAAAAGTTTCAATATCTGGGTGAAGCCTAAGTCGCATGCGCAAGCTTCACTGTGATTGGCTGCTAGTAGTCCAAATCAGGAAGTGTTGGCAGCCATCTTGTGGCTCGGTAGAAGCGAGTCACCCAAAAATGGAGAAACAAAGGTATAAAACAAGAGAAGGGGGCAGGGTAGGAAAACCCTGACCCCCTAGGCCTGCTCAGGGGGTCCCAGAAGGACCACCAGGGCCCAAAAAAACATTTTTTTAAAAAAAATCGGCATAAATTTGCGCTGGAGTCGTGGGTTCTCGTGTTTCATTTTAATGAGGCCCTTGGGTGTGCTAGGTTCCGGGGGTATTTCTTAAAAAATAATAGCAGGGGCTCACAGAGGTTGCGGGGGTGCACTGGGGTCCGTGCAGCCCCGAGGCTTCACTCATGTTGGGAGGGGGGTTGCGCGCCCCCCCCCTTCTGGAGCCTTCTATGTGCTTGCAACTTTGGCGTCGTTTGATTAATCTTTATGAAATTATCCAAAAAGTTTCTCTTAGCTCTTATATTGAAAGTTTGGGGGTAAATGGTGGAGGAGGGGCTGAGAAAAAAGGGGGTCCCAAAACGTGTTTTCTCTATGCAGGGAGAAAGGTGATGGTCCAGAAAGTACGCTTTTGTTTAAATGGTGTAAATCTGTTCAGTAGTTTTTGAGAAATATCAAGTTTTACAGATATCGATGTTTGAGAATTCTGACATGATTGGCTGAGGGGTTACAAGGACAAGCGTGCAGCTCATTGGCTGTGAACTTTTGAATCCAGTAAGTGTTGGCAGCCATTTTGTAATTGACTCTGTCAGCTAGCATGTCTCCGTGTAGAGCCATCGTGTCCGCAGTTTTACCTCTGCGAGGCAACACTGGCATCTGTGTGAGATATGCCTTTCACGCTGCCTCTCCTTATATCACTAGGTCGAGGCTATGGCTTTAGAAGCCCGTTCGTCGGCTCCCACCTCTCTACGTTTGCAAGCTAGTACGCTGCTGTGGGGCGTAGGTGTCCCTTTGCGAGACTGTGTGCGAAATGTTGATAAGTCACACTATATGAGCATTGAAAAGCCATTTCGTGATTCAGTCTGTCAGCTCACATCTGTCCGAGGCAACTCTGAAAGCAAACCGGAGGTCTGTCTGTGCGAGATACCCCTTTCACGCTACTTCTTTCCACATCAGCTGGTAACGCACCCAGTTCCTATATCACCAGTATACCCCAACAACCTTACGGGGCCCGCAAGTCTCCCTTTTCAAAGCAGCTCATTGTTCACCATCCCTGTTCACCCCCTTCACGCTCCATCTGCCCAACATGACCACTTCGCAGCTATGCTTTTAGAAGCCAGTGCGTCGCCTTGCAGCTCTCCACCTTTGCGAGCTAGGCCGCTGCTGTGCCTCTTTGTCTTCGAGCTACTACGCTGCTGTTCCTTTGGGAGCGGACAGCCCGTAGTTCTCCCTCTGCGAGTCGAGCCCAGGGGCCGCAGCTATTCCTCTGCGAGCCTGGGTGCGAACTGTTGATAAGTCACACTGTATGAACATTGAAAAGCCATTTTGTGATTGAGTCCGTCAGCTCGCATCTGTCCAAGGCAATTCTGAGAACATACCGTTGGTCTGTCTGTGAGAGATATTCCTTTCACGCTGCTTCTCCCCACATCAGCAGGTAATGCACTCTCTTCCCACTTCACCAGCATACCCTCAACCTTCATGGGCCAGCAAGTCTCCCTTTGCAAAGCAGCTCCTTGTTCACCATCCCTGTTCACCCCCCACAAACAAATGTGATAGGAACGTTTTTAAATTCTGAGCCTAACAAATCGGCTGGTGTTGTAGTTTATTAAAACAGATACTTGTGAGGTTGGACAAATAAGAATCTTAGTCATGTATGGATTTACAATTTGACATATAAAATATTTTATTAAAACAAAACAACAACAAATAAAACTATGCGTGTAAAAATTTTATTAAAACAAAACAAATAAAACTATGTACAGCGATGGCGTGTCATCCCTCGACAATTTGTGAATCACAGCCTGCAAGACAAAAAGAAAGATAAGATGGTGCGTCATGCGTCCAGCAAAGGAGAGAGAATAAGAGGGAAAGAGATGAATAGTGAGATACAAGGAAGATAGAAAGAGAAAAACAGTGTGAGAGAGGAAGATAGAGAAAGAGTAAGACAGAGAAAGAGTGAGAGAGATACAAGGAAGAGAGATACAAGGAAGAGAGAAAGAGTGTGAAAGAGAAGACGGAGAGAAAGAGTGAGGGAGAGGTGGCAGCCTCGAAGTGAATAAGTGTTGCGGTGTACGCCCACCGCAACACCCACTGCACGCCCCTTTCAGGATAGGTTTATCGTGAAAGGGGCCCTACTACCAAGGCAGAGCTAAGGCAATTAACGTGCCACTGGAATCAAGCTATCCTGGCTGAAGAGAGGTGAAACCCTAAAACCGGTCCTAGGATGCTTGTTTCCAGTCCAGGGAGGACCTGGCCTGGCAGTTCGGGATGGACGGTTCCCATTGGGCACAGGGTCAAGACTGATTTGCGTATGGCTGGGTCAAAACTGGAATGGCATGGTGAGCAAAAAAACGATGGATTTAGGCCCAGATCTCTGTACTGGGGTGAATGTATGACATTGTACTGCATTCTGTCCATCAATAGTTCTTTTTGCATTTGTAACCCCGAGTGGGACGGGTATGCTCAGACGTGAGTCTCGTGCTCTCCATGCCACTGGAATCAAGCTATCCTGGCTGAAGAGGGGTGAAACCTCAAAACCGGTGCTAGGGTGCCTTTTTCCAGTACAGGGAGGACCTGGCCTGGCAGTTCGGGATGGACTGTTCCCATTGGACACAGGGTCAAGACTGATTTGCAAATGGCTGGGTCCAAACTGGAATGGCATGGTGAGCAAAAAAAAGATGGATTTAGGCCCAGATCTCTGTACTGGGGTGAATGTATGACATTGTACTGCATTCTGTCCTTCAATAGTTCTTTTTGCATTTGTCACCCCGAGTGGGAAGGGTTTGCTCAGACGTGAGTCCCGTGCTCTCCATGCCACTGGAATCCAGCTATCCTGGCTGAAGAGGGGTGAAACCCCGAAACCGGTCCTAGGATGCTTGTTTGCAGTCCAGGGAGGACCTCGCCTGGCAGTTCGGGATGGACTGTTCCCATTGGGCACAGGGTCAAGACTGATTTGCGTATGGCTGGGTCAAAACTGGAATGGCATGGTGAGCAAAAAAGCGATGGATTTAGGCCCAGATCTCTGTACTGGGGTAAATGTATGACATTGTACTGCATTCTGTCTATCAATAGTTATTTTTGCATTTGTCACCCCGAGTGGGACGAGTATGCTCAGACGTGAGTCCCGTGCTCTCCATGCCACTGGAATCAAGCTATCCTGGCTGAAGAGGGGTGAAACCCCGAAACCGGTCCTAGGATGCTTGTTTCCGGTCCAGGGAGGACCTGGCCTGGCAGTTCGGGATGGACTGTTCCCATTGGGCACAGGGTCAAGACTGATTTGCATATGGCTGGGTCCAAACTGGAATGACATGGTGAGCAAAATAACGATGGATTTAGGCCCAGATCTCTGTACCGGGGAGAATGCATGACATTGTACTGCATTCTGTCCATCAATAGTTCTTTTCGCCTTTGTGCTGAGAACTAGACCTGTAACCAGATCACTATAATGAAATTGTGGGCGATGTAGTGTTGTTGTCCTTTTTTGTAAGCGTAAGGGGAGTGGGCTGGCGTGGCATATGCCAGTGCTGTGTGAGACTGTGAAGAATGACTGCGGAGCTATGAGCGTGGCTTCGTCGTGAGGTATATGAGGAATTAACTGATGTGGGTGTTTGTGTTGTAGTGCTGCCGTCACCTGGGTCGTAAGCGCAAATGTGTCATTCTGTGAGTGAAGTCTCACAGCATGGCCAACATGGAAGGTACGGGGAATCACTGACCCTACATTCATATATAGTTCCACACATGAAAGATGGTGGACATGATGCTTTTCTGTGGATATGAATGTTTATTGCACATTCACTGGAATGTTGCAGCTGTAGCAATACAGGGCCATGGAAAGTTCAGGTTGCAGTTTTTAGGACATGGAGGGCAGCCAACTGCAGCGCAGCTCATGTTTGGAGTTAGGCTGCCCAAACATATGTACTTATGTAGTCCGTTGGCTAGACTGCCGACCTTGGTGGTGGAAACCAGCGTTCGAGCCTCGGGGTCACGTACACATCCTGTGATTATAGGCAAATAACGTATTCTCTGCATGCTTCAATGTGTAATGTAAATACGGTGCTCATGTAAAGCGCTCCAATACCTTCGGGTGGAGTTTGCGCTATATAAATATGCAACAAAAAAAGAAATTGACTATACACTCTCCTTGCAGTACTCTAATGATCCAGTCTTTACGTACGTACTTGTACAATGAGCGAGACAAAGTTACATAAGCAAAGCTTTTCCCACTGCTAGAGGTAACATGGTTGAATACGCTGTCTACAGCACAATGTAATGTGGTAGGGCCCATGGGTAGCATCTTGCATACATAATGAACACACGGACACAGATAGATAGTTGAACGGGGTACGGGCACGTGCGCTCGACTCCTTTTTATTGCCATGGTCACATGTCCAGTGACGTGTGTGCTGGGTGCATGTGCACTGTAAGCCAGTGATCCGGGAATGGTTGGTGGTGGTAACAAGTACAAAAGTAATTATTGGATCATACACAGAGATTCAATCATAAAGGGTCTATGACTTGTGCTGCAGTAAGGTAGGAACACTACATGTGAAATAATACACAAAAGATTGTATCGTAAAGAGTCCAGGACTTGTGGTGCACTGAGGTAGGGGCGGCAGATCTGAAATCATACACAAAATGTTCTATCATAAAGGGTCCATGATTTGTAGTGCACTGAGGTAGAGGCATCAGAATGAGCATGTGCGGAGCCAGCGATGATACGTGATCCGGGCTGGCCGCACTAGGAGCAATGTCTTTTGCATACTGGACTGCGTCATCTGCAATCGGGACTCGAACAAGAGATGAAAAATCTATGGAATACATTATCGAAACATGTAGGTTTCAGGGACGTTATAGTTCAAATTGTGAGTTGTGCTGTCTGCAGTGTAGAGTGCCATTCAGTGTTCGTTTGGACTTGCAAGATGAATTTGGTTATTGTACTAAAGCTATAACTTATATAAAACAAGTTCTTGAAGCAACGATATCAAAAGGATATTGTGTAGGTTTTGAGGGACGTTATACGTAGTTGCGTACTGCACTTTTAATTAATTAATGAAGAGTCAATTTAATTGTGAGCTCTGATGACCGCAGTGTAGGCAGGAGGCAGCGGTCAGCAAGGGCCCACAGGCATGTGCTGTTGAGTACAGGTAAACAGGCATTGGCAATTCAGTGTGTGTGCAGCCAGCGATGATAAGTGGTGCACTGAGTTAGTGGCACGTGAAGGAACCAGCTTGTGTGGAGCCTGCGATGATGCGTGGTGCGATCGGGTCTCACCGATAGCAATGTCTTTTGCCTACTGAATTCTGCCTTATTAAGTCCACGTGGCGATGACTTATGGTGCACTGAGTTAGTGGTACCTCTGGCGCTCAGCGTGTGCACACTCTGCGATAATGCGTCATCCGAGGGGGCTGCTCTGGTAGCAATGTCTTTTGTCTAATGAATTCTGCCTTATTAAGTCCACCTGGCGTTGACTTGTGGTGCACTGAGTTAGTGGTACCTCTGGCGCTCAACATGTGCACACTCTGCGATGATGCGTGGTCCGAGGGGGCCGCACTGGTAGCAATGTCTTTTGCCTAAGGAATTTTGCCTTATTAAGTCTACGTGGTGTTGACTTGTGGTGCACTGAGTTAGTGGTACATCTGGCGCTCAGCGTGTGCACACTCTGCGATGATGCGTGGTCCGTGGGGCGGCACGGGGAGAAATGTGTCTTGGCTACTGGACTGCATAATCTGGAATAGATACTCCACCAGAATTGTGAGCCCTGCTGTCCGCAGTGTAGGAAGGAGGCAGTGGTCAGCAAGGGCCCACAGCCACGTGGCGTTGACTTGAGCTGCACAGATTGGGAGCATTTGGTCTTCTTAACCCATTATAGCCTCTTACACAATTTGCATCGCTACTAATCTTGAATTGTGAACCGTGCTAACCCCAGTGTAGTGCGGAGGCAGCGGTCAGGATCGGCCCACAGCCACGTGGCGTCGACTTGAGCTGCACTGTTAGTGGCACCTGAAGCACTCAGTGTGTGCGCACCCTGCGATGATACGTGGTCCCGGCGGGCCGCACTGGTAGCAATGTCTTTTGTCTAATCAATTCTGCCTTATTAAGTCCATGTGGCATTGATTTGTGGTGCACTGAGTTAGAGGTACCTCTGGCGCTCAGCACGTATGCAGCCTGCGATCATGCGTGGTCCAGGCGGGTCACAGTGGGAGCAATGTGTCTTGCATACTGGACTGCGTCATCTGCAATCGGCACTGCATCTGAATTGTGAACCCTGCTGTGCGTACTGTAGATGGAAGGCAGTAGTCGGTACAGACAGAAGTCTGCGGTGCTGTGACGCTGGGTTCGCTGGAGGCCTGTGTCAAGGAGGCCTGCATTCATGGCGGCAGCGGTGTGGCAGGGTGAGGCCCGCCACTCTGGCAGACTCATTGGCCTTCCCACAAGTGAACCATACCCAGAGACCCAGCTTATTTATTCATACTCCTACGCTGGAATGGCATACGTTGGACCAGCGCACTCCGCTTCTGCTTCGAGGGGGGGACAACACAGCTACATGACCGAGATCTTCCCCACAGCCTGGGGTAACATGGTTGCGTCCACTGTGCACAAGACTACAAGTATCAGTAGTATATGTCCACATGAAGAGGTTTGTGCTTTGCATAGTGAGGTCTGTCCAACACATCACCGCTACACTTGGTATTGTATGCATATTATTGATGGATGACGTGCGCCCTTCACACATACTTGATTCCCACCTCTCCCAACATTCAGCTATTGTGCGGCTGAGGGGCCATGGTGTTTTGGGAAGGTCCGTTGTCCTGTTCTGCGCTGCCTCGGCGGCAGTCGGGGGGTGTGGTCCGGGGGAGGGCCTGGGGGTGGTGGCGGTGGGTGTTGTGACCTTCTTGCGTGTCGGAGCTGTATGATCAGTAGCTCTATGACGTGTTGGTCTTTACATGTGGCTCTGAGTTGGGCTCCAATTCACACTGTAGATAGTCGTCCTGCGTTACACCAGTTAAAGGCTGATGTCAAATTCTTACTGCTAACTCGGCTTATCGCCTGATTTTTGGATCGCATCGCAGATTTGGCTGGTCGTTGAAAATATGGGGAAGTGGTGTTTTCGTGTTTTTTTTGCACGGGAACGCCTACTCTGTATATCATTAACGTTAGTTGTGGCTCTCATTTGTGGCGATTTTTTTGACAGAAGGTATTGATGGAAAAGTGGTGAGATTTGCAGTTTTCACCAGGTTTGAAAATGGGCTGATAATTTAAAAACACAGAAAAAAGATGGTTTAATAAACATTATAATTAGAATTTAGCATTTAAATAACCATTGAAATTCACTGAAAAAACCATAGGTTTCAGGAACGTCATAGTTAGAAATTAGCATTTTAAAAACCTTAGAAATTCACTGAAAAAAACATAGGTTTCAGGGACGAAATAGTTAGTTGGACATTTCACTCATACAAAACCATAGAAATTCCCCCGTTATAGTTAGTTGAGCTAACTATAACTCGCGCCCCCGCAATGCACTGCTGATGACAACACATATTACATCATTCATGACATGGTCAGTGACCTCAAAGACGAAGAAAAGTGCAGGAAGAAGGAAGACGTGCAGAAAGAATAAACAGAGGAGCATAAAGATGGGTACTGGTGGTAACTGACTCTGACTAACCAGACCTAGAGCCAGTGCTATGCTAAAAGACACTTAGAATACAGGTAAAACACCTACATACACAAGGGAACACTATGCGTTGGGGTACCCCTGTGATTACCATGGCCTCCTCTGTAAGACCCTAGTACATAATAGGGCAGGGGGATTGAAACTACCTCTTAAAACGCGCCACAAGGCGTGTTTGCACACTGGTGAAGGGAGGGGGGGGGGCTGAGCTGACGTGTGCAAACACACCCTGTGGCCGTTTTAATTTGGGGGATTAAGTCCCCTTGAATCCTGAGTGTCCCTTGGGTCCAACTAGCCCACCAGGTATCTCCAGTTAGCGCCACAGAGCTGCAACGCAGCGCAGTGGTGCTTACTGGAAAGCACCTGGTGGACTAGTTGGCCCCCAGAGGCCCTCAAGATTGAAGGGGAATTATTTTCCCAACTTAAAATGCGCCACCGGGCGTATTTGCACATGTCACCTCAGGCCCCATCCCCTCCCTTTCCCACTGTGTAAACACGCCCTGTGGCCGTTTTAAGTCGGGAGATTAAGTCCCCTTGAATCCTGAGGGTCCCTAGGGTCAAACTAGCCCACTAGGTACCTCCAGTAAGCGCCGTTGCAGAGAGGTGTAAAAAGGGGCACGTCCTCGACCACCTCTCTGCAATGCAGCGCAGTGGCGCTTACTGGAAGCACCTGGTGGGCTAGTTGGTCCCCAGGGGCCCTCGGGATTGAAGGGAAATTATTTCCCAAACTTAAAACGCGCCACAGGGCGTGTTTGCACACGTCACCTCAGGCCCCGTCCCCTCCCTTCATCACTGTGTAAACATTCCCTGTGGCCATTTTAAGTTGGGAGATTAAGTCCCCTTGAATCATGAGGGTCCCTAGGGTCCAGATAGCCCACTAGGTACCTCCAGTAAGCACCACAGAACTGCGTTGCAGAGAGGTGTAAAAAGGGGCAAGGCCTGGACCACCTCTCTGCAGCGCAGTGGCGCTTACTGGAAGCACCTGGTGGGCTAGTTAGCCCCCAGGGGCCCTCAGGATTAAAGGGGAATTATTTCCCCAACTTAAAATGCACCACAGGGTGTTCTTGCACAAGTCACCTCAGGCCCCGTCCCCTCCCTTCACCACTGTGTAAACACGCCCTGTGGCCGTTTTAAGTTGGGAGATTAAGTCCCCTTGAATCCTGAGGGTCCCTAGGGTCCAACTAGCCCACTAGGTACCTCCAGTAAGCACCACAGAACTGCGTTGCAGAGAGGTGTAAAAAAGGGTGTGGCCTCTGAACACATCTCTGCAACGCAGCTCCCTGGCGCATACTGGAGGTACCTGGTGGGCTAGTTGGCCCCCAGGGACCCTCTGTATTGAAGGGGAATTAATTCCACAATTTACAACTTGCCAGAGGCTGCGTTTACACAGTGGTGAACGAAGGGGGCAGGGCCTGAAGTGACATGTGTGCAAACACGCCCTGTGGCGCGTTTTAAGTTGGGGAATTAATTCCTCTTCAATCCTGAGGGTCCCTGGGGGCCAACTAGCCCACCAGGTACCTCCAGTATGCGCCAGGGAGCTGTGCTGCAGAAAGGTGTTCAGAGGCCACGCCCCTTTTTACAACACTCTGCAATTCAGCTCTGTGGCACCTATTGGAGGTACCTGGTGGGCTAGTTGGCCCCAAGGGGACCTCAGGATCGAAGATGAATTAATTCCCCAACTTAAAATGTACCACAGGGCGTGTTTGCACACATGTCACCTCAGGCCACGCCCCCTCCCTTCACTACTGTGCAAGCGCACCCCGTGGTGCGTTTTAAGTTGGGGGATTAAGTCCCCTTGAATCCTGAGGGTCCCTGGGGTGCAACTAGCCCACCAGGTACCTCCATTAAGCGCCGCACAGCAGATCCCAGAGTTCAGTGGCATGTTTTGGTAACAAACGTACATTTGCCAAAAGACCCTTCTAGGAACAAACCAGATTAGAAGAGTGGGTCCAAGCAAGACTAATGATCGTCCCACCCCTCTCTGACATATTTTTCCTGCTAGCATTGTTGCCCTGTGGGCCTGATGAAGTAACCATGCAAGTAAAATGACAATGTGAGAAGGCAAAAGGACCTTCCAAATTAGCAATTGTATGCTCATACAGACATGATGACAGATCATGTCTCACCTGAAAAAGTTGAGAAGACGTGTAGATAAGCCTAGGAGCAATATCAGCCTGAAAACCGGCAGAGTTTCTGGCTCCTGGCAACGTACCGGCGCAGACGGGCTTGTCTTTGGCTCTCTCGCTGCGTGCGTCCGCTGCGCAGCCCTGCAAGCATGTAAGTTAAATACCCCCACTCACGCCGGAAGTAGAGGATCAGGGGGAGGAGCCACATCCCTCTACAACAATCGGCACTAAAAGACATGGTGGATCAGGGGCCGGCACCCAGGTAAAGTGCGAGTACGATTGCTAGGTGAGTTTCTAGTATTTAAAAATAATGTCTCCTAGGAACAATGAGTACAATGTGAAAAATCTGCAGTTTTTAAAAAGTCACCTTCAATACCTATTTTAGCAAGGAGCATATAGCTGTGCCTGCCGTCACACTATTCGCTAGTGAGCATTATGATATCAAAGATAGTGGACTAACGTACATCAGCAAAAGTAGGTGATGTCCCATCAATTCCTTTAATCACAGCTATGATTTTTTTTATGTGGATGTTAAAGGTCTTATGAGAGGCATTGTCAGTAAGAAATACTCAGACGCCAAAAACTACTAAAGCTAGAGAGGCTACTGGACTTACTGTTCAAGAGAAAATAAAAGTGTGTCTTGTTATTGGCAAACCCTTGGACTAACTCAAGGCTTATGCCACATTTTCTGCTCAGGGGCAAACTCTCTTGATTCATGCCAAATTTGGACACTGTGGCACATAGTGCCCTAATTTGCTATAATATAACCATAACTCCTCTTTATGGAATGTGCTTTTTCAGTCTTCAGTATTTGACTTAATCCTCCAATTTATATTGCTTCTTCTGAGCTTGACTTCAATCCCCAAAAGCTTGGAGGTTATTAACACCTAAGCATGTTATGGAAATCTGTGCATTTCTCTACATCAGAGCCATGCCTGCGATCAATGTGCAGTGTGAGGTCAATCAGGGTAGTCACTAGTTTAGGTTGATTCACCAATAGTGACAATGAAGCTTTAACCGCCTTTCCTAATCCTTGATAAAAGGTGACAGCAGCAGCTTCATCCATCCAAGCTGCTCAATGTTCAGCATTTGGAAGTCACTGATGAATGCTATGAGGTCATAAGACCTTGTATTCGGCAGAGCTGGGAGTGAAACTAGTATTTGATTTAGAGGGAAATGTAGTTGGAACTGGCATCTAGTTTATCTTATTTAACAGAAAAGCCCATTCTTGGGGAGTGATGTATTGTGTCGGATTAGCCTTTTTTCCTTCCTGTTAGATTAGGCATTGCTGCCCCGCTGACTTTCATCCACAGACAAACTCACCATGAAACAAGTCAATGCAACCACCTTCTCCTGCTTCCACACCCTTCGCATGCTGGACAAGGTCTTCAGATAGATCCCTAGCGACACGAGGAAAACGGTCATGCAAGCCTTTGTCATCAGCCGGCTTATCTACTGAAAAAAACTCTACACCAGTATCACCACCCAACTCTCAAGAGACTCCAGGCTATACAGAACACAGTCTCCAGGCTCATCCTCAACCTCTTACACGCAAATGAGAGGTAGGAATGTGTACTATGGTTCTGTAGTGGCACATGCTCTGTGAGAAAAGACTGCCCTCACTCACAAATTGCTTGCTTTTACCAGATTCATATTTGTTTGAAGTAATGGAGAGGCTTAGTCAGCCTGCTCTTGGAGGGTATTTTTGGAAATGGGTTAGTTCTGGTGGTTTTTCTTTGTTTTGAATCGGAGTTCAACATTTCTGCTTTGGTTGTGTAATGATTTGCCAGTCTGTCCATGAATTTTTGAGTAATGGGATGAGTTCTTTCTATGCATTTAGGTTTAGGAAATTCTGTGAGAATTTTGTAAAATTCTTTATTTGCATATTTAGAATTTTGAATTCTGTCTGAATAATGCCTTTTTTTCTTTTTTGATAGCTGAATTGTGTAATCTGTTAAGTTTCTGTAGGTGTTGTTTGTAAGTGATGTTTGTTTCTACCATAATAAAGAGCCGTTATGAGAAATGAAGAGGTCTAAGGAAAAGCCTGTAAGGGAGGCTGGAAAGATAAGCAAAATGCATAATTAACTTAGGAAGTCCAGAAAGTGTGTGTGTGAGTGATATACCTGAGAAGCACTTACAGAATAGGCCAAAGGTCTCATAGTCTGCATTGAAAAGAAATAAGCAATTGTGGTACTGTGTCATGGTGGTGGGCACACATGAGGATGAATTATTGGTGAGTATGGTACTTACAGAACAGAAATGCAGGAATTAATGCCCTTATTGGAATGAGAACAGGTGTATACAGTGTAGCTAATTGGGTTTTCGACACCATTTTCCACACATTCTACCATATGTTGAAATAAGTCAGGCAAAGAGCAAGGTAAGCACAGCGTATACAAACATAGTTGAGAAACACCATCTTGGAACTGGAATAATAAAGTTAAACATAAGAACAGTGAAGGGACATGACCTTAAGGAAATACAGTGGTGACGCAATCACCTTAAAGGATTCTTGTGGGCAGTGTTAGTGGTAAAGGCTCTCGCTGAGAAAGGTGCTGCCACATTGTCAGACTGCACCTTGGTTGTAGAGGAAAGTAAAAAACCTGGGAAATGGCCGCTTGGCACGTCTATATCATGAATTCATCTGGTTGCTAAGAAGGGATACTCTGCACCAAGGGAGGAAACCGCTGGAGAAAACAACCAGTTACAGACAGCTCAGTAGTGAGAGAACTTGACATCAAGACGGTGGTCTAGAAATGCTGCAGTTAAGGTGAAAATGCGCAGTCACAAAGTAAGTCAGCCTAGTGACTCAAGCCACAAGCATGGTACAAGAAAAGGTGAACAGAGTCGAAGGACACTGTCATTGTGAGGAGAACATTGAGCAACTCACAGAACAAATGTATTCAGGGAGATATGAATAGTCACCGCAATTGTGATCAGGGGAAGATATGCCAATGTAGATTGGAAATGGGTGTGTGGAGAAAACAATTGGCCACATGGTAGGCAGCCACGTTGAGAGGTATATTAAGAACATGGTGTAGATGTGTGAAATACACATATAGGCGGCACAGATTATCTTGAAATCTCCCCTCCTTTAGGTGGCATCTGCAGAGTTTCAATCACTTGCCATTAAAGATCATTGTTTGCATGGCTAGTCCAAAGTGGATGCACATTGGTGACCTTGCACCTGATTCTTCTTTATATTTGGCACATTCCCTGTTTCATTTTCTGAATAGGTTTCCCAACACACAAAAGGCCACTTGGACACAAGTTACTATAAATTACGTTCTGCGTGTTACAATTCGGGTAATGTGTCAGGGGTCCAAACTGTTACATAGTGAACCACCATAATCTGAACAATGAAATGACAAGCACTGCTGGGAGGCTGTTCTGGACTAAATGATCTTTTACATTTCGTCCATTTCTGAAAGCAAACATAGGAAGATCCAGATTCAGGTCCCCTGCTCTTAGAATATGTCAGTGTTTTTCAACGCACTTCATGATGAAATTGGTGATTGGAGTAAAAGTGTTTATGTAAACATTTTGTCAGTTTCTTTCATGTAAGTGTGAGAATGCTAGATGGTAAGAATTTTCTGGATAGTCACATAATTCTTGAACTTTCACTCACAGAAATGCAAGGGAAATATGTCAGGTATTACCCTCTCTGGGTGCATACTTTTCAGAATTGTCTGGGTTTAGTAGGTGTATCTGAGTCGCGGATGAGTCAGGGGAAAAGTACAGCAGTTACTCACATCACCAAAATGTCTAAATTTTCAAGGCAATGATTTGATACCTCTACATTGCATTTCTTTCCTGTCGCGGGCAATACCCACAGATTCCATAACTTTTTCCTCATGATAATGAGAGCATGTTTTTAAACAAAGTTTTGCATTTGCAGAGCATTTTAGGGATGAAAAATAATGGGGATCTACTCAAGCAACACTACCCTGGTTTCACCTGCATCTCTAGGTTTCATTAATGCCCAGGAGTAGTTGGTTGCCTGGTTGGTGGATGACCAACAGCCCTCATAGTGCTGCCATTCACTGTAGAGAGTAAGAAGATATTGTGATTTAGCCCCTCACTCCCGACTCATATATGTCAAAACTACTCCCAATAGAATCCAAATTTCTTTTCACTAGCCATGGGAATAGAAATCCGTTAGGCTGCCAGAGGGCCTTTGGGAGGCAGAAATACTGATGGGCTCTAGAGATGGTGGATATGCTGGTGCAGGCAAGCACCTACTCCATTCCTTTTTTTAAGGACATCCTAGTACATCCCCAATTTACATCCCCCCCCCCCTCCATCTGGTGTAGAAAGACTGTTGGTCCACACTGGGCAAGCACGATGGCCAGATGACTGGATGAGATGCCCCTAGCCCTTTCTTTTTAAGCCAAGATTGCCCTTGTGTCTTTGTGGGCTTCCTGCACCACAGTGTGAAAGATAAGGGTAAACTTTCCCAAATAGCCTCCCAAGGAGGCAGAAAGACTCATTATTTGTGGAGAGCCACAACCCGATGCCTGGGTGGTCTGTCCCCATCTCATTTTGGCTATAAATAATAATCCCTGGTGTCCAGTGGGCTTTTTGCCCCACTCAGGGGAAAATTGAAAGTAAACCTCCTAATCTGCCCCCAAGGTCAGAAATGGTGATGGGCCCATAATGTGCTGGGGGTACCACAGGATGATGGGCAAGCCAGCTCCACCACTTTTTTTTTTTATTGATATCCCTGTTGTCTAATGGGCTTTGTGTCCCTTCTCCAACTCTGAGTAAAAAGACATCTTTACTTGTCTCCTCGAGCCCAAATCAGGAAAGCTCAGATCTCCCTCAAGGAACCTGACACACAACACTGTCCCACATTCCCAGCATGAATAACCTGTATTTACTCCTTCCACCCTTCCTATCAGCAGGATCAGACATATTGTCTTTTACAAGGAGGATTATTTTAGAAAGAGATAATTACTGCGGCTGGAGGGTAGAGAGCAAAGCAGAACGAAAGTCTAGGCTCTCAAGCAGGGACTAACACGTTTTTATAAAAGCATCTTTCGAATCTCTGTTTATCACTGACATTTTTTATAAATATTATAACAGCATATAGATGATCTCCACCTCTTTGTCCCAGCTTCACTCAAAGGCAAACAATGTTTTATTCAAAACCATAGGAAAAGACTGCAACAATCTAGGCACTGAAAACTCTTGGTATTTTCCATTGGGAGGACATACTCATCTAAATATTAGACATATCTTAATTTTGGACATTCTGCATGCATAACCTGTCGGCTTCAATGTGCTACTTATAGATGATGCAGCAGATGTAAAAAAACAACATTATTTGTCTGATTCCCAAAATGCACATTGTATAATGTTTTGTAATACTAAAGTAGTTCTACAAAACTTACTACAAAGTGCTATTCATGAACTATTCCCGAACTGCACTTTTGTAGTAATTTACATGGTTGAGTAAGTGTATTACTTTTCAGGATTCGCAGACTACTTTTGTAGTAACATACACTTTTGTAAAAAAAAGTCCCTACCTCCTTTATGTTCTGTGTGAGTGTGTTGCAATTCCAGTGGTTGACCATGTGTAGTGCTGGACCTACGACAAATGTGTGAATTGCTACAAGGGTGCAGTTTGTGAATACTGAAAAGTAGTAAAGTACTTTAAAAGTGTTAGCCTACTCAAAGTGTAAGTTACCTTTATATACATGTCAACAATTGTTTCATTTGACATGTTATAATATCTCCCAGTTCAAAAAAACAGGGCTGCAATGGTAGCCCTGCAGACATGCCTTTAAAGGCATTCATATGGGTTACATAAGTCCATACTGCAACCTAGATGTGACAGCTAAACTTTGTTGCACATTGTTATGTGGCCTTATCCAAAGGTTAGATATGTGAATTATGGTTAGCCATGCTTCAAGGCTCAGAACACATGCAATTAGGACTGTTTAGCAGTTTCTAAGAGTAAACATGATGGCAGTGACTAAGCGTCATAAAGCAAACATTCAAGTGATGCCCTCGGGAAAGTTAGTTTCCTACTCTTTGTTACTGGTAGTTGTTTATTTTTCTTTGTCCTTTTGTGTGGAAGCATAGTTACATCTCACACCCAGAGAAGGAGGTCTGACCCAATGGCCTAACAGTTCCATGTCCTCCACACAGCTATTGCTGATATGTGCTCAGGTGTTGTATTCATATGTCTGAGTGTAGTCCATATACATATACAGAAACAAACCTAGATGCATCATTTTTGACCATGCAGTCAGAATATATCCATGCACTGCCTTGCATGCCTGAGTACTGAAAATATTTAAATAGATGCAGTCTACCTCTGCCCACATACTATGATTTATCCATTTGCACTTGTATTTCCACCCGTACCTGTCCCACTAACCACCCAAATACACACACGGACACTCACACAGACACGCAGACACACACACCAGAACACCAATACAAGGCACCCACTGTGCTACATCCAACGCCGAAGAGGTGATACACATGGACCTGGCACGATTATATGGAGAACAGAGCTCACTACTTGTTTTTGGCACAAGACAGACCAGTCTACTTCTGGTCTCGTATTTGGACCATTGGAATTGATTTTTCTGCCATAATTGATATACGGATCTGAGGAAGGGATTAGGGTGGTCTATTGGCCTTCCCCTATATATCACGGCTGTGCTTTATATTGATTACAGAGAGGCACACAGCCCTGAGGAAGTCGATACATTTGACGAAACACGTGTTGGCTACTGGGAAGAATTTGATGTTTTGAACTTTGAAAATGATCTAAAGTAAATTATCTCTGGAGTCCAAGTTTTGGAACACCCAACGTTTGTATGGAAATTGGAATCACTCAAGATTGTAGTTTTGACGAACATAAAATTGTGAAAACTCAAATCTATAACCTGCACATGGTGTGTGCCAAAGGGTTTTGTTTGACTTTGTTTAGGATCCCTGGCTAAGGGTGTCTGATTGTGAATGTAGGGTACGTCTTCCTCCCTTGTGTGTACCACTCTTTAATTAGCAAATGGAAATACTGTGTTAAACTGCCAGGTGAGCGTCATTGTTAGATCCCGCTGTTAACCCCCTTTTTGTTGTTCCCCAGCACAAGTAGCTCATTGAGTAGTGGAATACAGCAATAATCAAGGCTCAGTGAGCCCCATAGGCCACTGTGCCCCGGTGCCGCTGCTTCTAGGGGGCATATGTATCAAGCCCTTTTCCCGTTCGCAAACGGGCCGATTCTCAGAATCAGATTCTGTATCATCTCAAAAGGGCATCGCAAATTAGAGAATCGCAAATTTGCGATTCTCTATTTTGCGATTGCATTTAAGGAATTGCAAATTGCGATTCCTTGAATGCGATGTAACAAACACCCAAGTTGTGCGATTTCTCCTTAAGATATTGTAAATTACCACCAACTTCAAGTTGGTGGTAATTTGCAATTTCTTTGAAAGATGCACTTTTTGGCATTTTTTAAAGTGCCATGTGGCTCACATACATGCCCTTAGGGCATTTATGTGTGCCATATGCGCACACATACTCATTTCAGGGGTGCATCAGGGTGTCCTTATGACACCCTGGAAATTATTCTCAATTTGCGATTCTCTAATTGCGAATCGCTAATTGAGAATGTCTTCCCATTCATTCCTATGGGCCTTCTGGCCCATAGGAATGAATGGGAAGGTATTCCTTAATTGCGAATCGCAATTTGCTAATCGCGATTAAGGAATGCCAAGGAATCGCTAACAATTTGCGATTTTTTAGTTACATCTCGTTTGCGATTCCCAAATAGAGATTCTCAAAAAATCGCTATTTGAGAATCGCAAATAGAGAATTTGATACATTGCCCCTAGGTCACTTACAAAAATATGAATTCCCTTAGGTCGAATATCGCCTTCTGTGTTTTTTTAAGAAACAGATATTACAATGACACTACAGGCCTGTAAAGGGGCTCTGGGGTTGCAAAACCTATGATTTGCAAACATACAGGGTTTGCAACCACAAAGCACAGTTCTAAAATGTATCAAGGTGTTTTTTATGAGTCGATTTTTATTTTCGGAATCATAACAGGGTTTTGTGATTTGCAATGAATCTCAGTTTGTAGGGGGAGTTAAAGGGATGCCCACTCTACTCTGGGAGTCAAATGCAATGTATAAATCCCTTTTGACCACAATTGTGGTCACAAAACATTGATCAGTTCCCCCCCCAAGATGGAATTGTAATCATGTCGGGAGTAATAGTGATGGCAAGCAGGGGAACAGACGGCCACTGTCTTCTCCCCCCAATTTTTCCCAAAAGAGAACATCAGCCCACGCTCCTTTAATTGCTCAGGACTGTTTTGTTTAAAAAAAAAAGCTTTCCTTTTTTACTTCTCCTGTCAATTGCACATCGATATGTCACCTGCTAGTAAATGTGTTGCACTGCAAATTACATCCCCATCCCCATTCTTGAAATGAAGCGAAATGCAATGGGTCATTTATAGAGCGCAAACTGTCGCTCCCGAAGGAGCCTCCTGGCGCTAAAACAGGTCAGTGTACTAATTGCATATCCATGGTTTGTGAACCGAAATAGTACATCAGGACACCCATGCTTTACTCTGTCTATAAGTGCGTGTCACACAATGAACCACAGACCAGTAAACAAATATGCATGCGCATCCCTTTGATGTGATTGAATGAACTTAAAATGTAGCCCTGAAAACATGTTTTCAGAGAATAAAACAGGCCTAGAAACAACAGAAAATCAAGAAAAAAGAAGATAGGAGGATTTAACATGACATCTTTTTTTATGTTGTCCTTTTGATGGCATAACATGCCATCAAAAGGACAACATAAAAAAAGAAGTCATGTTAACAATAGAACAACATTTATATTGGGAAAGGGTATTTCTTTTTCTTCGTTTCTTTCTCATTGTAGTGTTTTAGGTGGAGCAGACCCGGAGGGCTCACAGGAGAAGGCTACCTTTCCACTCATCAGAATCTTTAGATCTCAGATAGAGTGTGCACCATGTGGTTCTCAACACAGGTTCCAGAGCCTTGGCAGCTCAGTTGATTTTCCATTTGAAGAATATATCTGAAGTGCTGAGAATGCTCTTTGTAGGAGACTCCTGGAGACAGAATGCTGAAGATGGTGAGGTTTTGGATTTCACTCACTGTTATTCACCAGTATCTTTTCTTACTGATGACTTTGAAAGGCAGAGGCCTCTCGAGTGAACTCTGGCCACAGGCTGGACCAAGGAAGATTAGATGCCTCCACAAAGGCTTGCTTGCAATCATTGCTTGAGGGTTTAGACACAACTCCACGATGAAGATTGTTTCTGACAGCGAAAAAGGCTATTAATCTTTCACATAAAACTCAGGGGAGATTTTGTTGAAGACGTTTCATTGAAAAGCAATCTCCTATGTGTGGAAGCATGTGGATGGTTGATGCCCAGAAATATATAACATTCTGAGAAAACCATAACGAATTTCAATGCAAGGTAGAAAACCAAGTCCAGCCCCAGCTTTCCAAAGACTTGCATCTCACTTCAATCCGGGTTCAAAATGTTGTGCATTTTTCATTTTTATTATACAGCAATTAAGAAGAATGGAATTCAATAATTATTTTTTTTCACTCCATCAAGTACAGTAAAGTGGAGCGGAGGGCCGAAGACGAGACTGACATTGAGCAGTCATGAAGGATAGCAGTCAGTCAGATTCTTGGATCTCATTGAATGCCTCAGTGCTCATAGCCAGTGGCACGAGGACATACACTTCACAGGCGAGAGCATGTGGAAGAAAAATAATGAAATAGATGAGTCAAATGAGAAGAAGTGCAGTTGTACCAGCTCCTCCATATCTCCAACTATCCTCAAGCCTGCTGCCCTCAGTGGCGACTCCTCCGCTAAGGCAGAGGAGCGTTGCCCCACTGCTCATGGAGCAGTGTAAAATAAAAAATAAAATGATAATAACTAAATTTATCATCATTTAATTTTTTTGTATCCTCACGGGTCAGGCTTGCTCCCCTGACATCGGGCAGGAGGAGTGGTTGCTGCACCTTAAAGTGCGCATGATGCTTTGGCCGGCTGTCTTGGGGGAGGCCAAAACGCCATGCGCACTTTGCATGTTGCCCCAGCCCCTGTCTGAGCGCCGAATCATGGCGCTCAGACCAATCACAACGCTGCATTTCAGCGCTGTGATTTGCTCAGGGGAGCCTGGGTACTTACCAATCACAACACTTCCTGGTATGACACAATGTGGAAGAGACAGAGGAGAGATACGGCAAGATCAGGTAATTTAATACAAAAAATCATAACTTTTGCTATGCAGTCCCGCTGCCATTTGGAGACCGCAATCAGAAGGTGCCGGTACAATCGGTGTACCGCCTCGGAGTGTCGTGAGTGGGCGGTCTCTTCAGCCTGCTTGGGGCGTCCCAGATAGCGGACAATTCCTCTATGCTTGTGGGGACCCACTCCTCATTGAAACCTGGGCCCTGGGGAGACCCACAAGAACACACTGAGGCCATCGGGCATGCACAAGTCTCATGTCCGGGGCTGCAGGGATCTCTGTACACTGGGGTGCAGCGACACCTGACTGACACCACAGAGCCTCTTCAGAGGATTCACGTTGACAAACAGAGCAGATGAATGAACTATGCAAAGACCGCGGCACACAAGGACATGCACCTCTAGGATAACTGCACTGAGCAGGTTGACAGGGCTTGGATAAGCTTCTATGTGGAGGAGTGCTGTGGTGAGGTTTTTGCAGCAGCGCTCGCAACTTCTGCCCCCCTAGGAGTTGTGCTCTGTGTGACAGGCCCCCAGGTGCCCCTCAACTAGCTCACGGTATGACTGCCTGGCACTAGCTTTGACAGGGACAGCCTGGAACTGGGACCATCTGGCTTCTTGCTTCTTATCCATTGACTGACCCTGACTGAGTGAAAATAAACACGGGCACATTATGGGGTAATGCCTGAGGACATTCATCACACCCTATTGGCAGCACAAACTAGTTTTGCTCTCACCAACTCTGCCTCCTCATTTCAGTGTCTGCTCCTATCTATGATTACTGGTTGAATAGTGGTGCTAATTGCATGTGCCCAAGGACTGATGTGCAATGCCCCTCCCCCTTTCCCTATTGGATCTAGCGGGCCTCTACGGAGCCCAGTCCTGTGCTGCCTACCCGGGGACAATTGATTTCACTGAACGGACCACTCTGGGGCTGACCCTATCACACTGCACACAAGTTTGGGACATTTGCTGCTCAGAATAAGCTGGGGACCCGCCGGTGAGGATTGCTAGCTGTGTGTGCCTGTTGTCTACTGCGAGACGTTGCGCTGCAGACTTTCCAGGGGTCGCAGAGCACCGGGCTTGAATGTTGCTTACTGGAGAAGAGAGCCAACTCCCTATTCCAATGATGCTGGACTTTGGTGGGCTTTCCCTGTTCTTGATTCTCCCACTGTCCCTAACTACCTGGGTCTACTTGGGGCCCTATTAAAGGATGACACCTTGCAGCACATCAGGACCCCACAGCGCACTAAGGTCCTATTGCAACAGCTTGCGCCTGCCTGACTAAACTGGAGTTTCATTCCTGGACAATTGTGTTGACCCCACAAATCCTACATCGGCTGTTACACCGGGCCAGTATGCACTCGTTTTTGTGATTTATATGGGTCCCAGAGGTATTAAGGGTTGTACTCCTGCCACTGGGGGTGAGGAGTGTTACACTTTGGCCTGCCCTCCCTTTTTTCCTTCCGGCAAATCTATACAACAAACAGGGAAGGAGAGACAGAAGAGAGCAATGGAGCAGATCAAGCTGGATCAATTCACCGCCCCAGGGATAAATGTGAGGAATGACCCCCCCCCCCCTGCGGAAGCACGACAGGGGTTCAGGAGAGTTGCAGGGACCCACTGGCACACAGATACTGGCTGCTATAGAGGCATCCAACACATTGGTGCAGGCCAATATAGATGCTGTCTCTTTGGATGTTGGACGTCTGAGAGTTGACCTGCGTAAAATGGTGGCATGGCCACTTGCCACGGAGCAGAATGTGACCAAATTGCAGGGAGAGGTCTCTGCTTTGAAGACTTCCCTGACTGATCTTTTAGCCAAGATGACTGCCCTCGAGCACAGAGACAGGGATGTGAAGGGTCGATCTATGCGCTGTAATCATCGCTTTATTGGTTTTCTGGAGGGGCGGAGGACCTGTCGTCCAAACGCTTTCATGAGCCCTGCATTAGGGAAACTTTCCAGCTACCATTTTGTCTCCTTTGTTTATGATTGAAAGTGCTTATCATACCCTTGCTCCAATGCCACCAGTGGGAGCCCCAGCACACACAGTCATTGCAAAAACTCTCAACTATATCATTGATAGCTGTGTTTTGCTTTGTATATTTGTGACATCACGATTTTTAGTTTGAGTGAGTGTTGTGTGTGTGAGTTAGTGACTGGGTGTGGCAGCGTGTCATTTGGAGCTGCTGCAGCTGGCACCAGGGTATATCCCCTCCCTCAACCCATCTTGCTTTGGATGTGGTGAGGAGATCTGAGTGTGTTAGCTGAGTGATTGCGAGCTTGCCTGATTGGTCTCTTTTCCCCCTTTTTTCGGGAATGTAATTAGCTGTATGACAAACTTTTAAAAGTGTGGGTTTCGGGACATTATGATGTTTGGGGGGGGGCAGCACCAGGCCACAGGTCCCCCTTTGGTGCCTCCACCCGGAGGTATTGGGTGATACACTGTTTTGGGAGGAACTCCACAAGGTGAATAGTGGCAACTTTGACTTTAATTGGTTGTCCACCCCGCAGAAGGGGGTGGAGTGAGACAATCTGAAGCTCCTGACCCGGGGTAGTGTATGTCCAAAGTTAGCGGTATGAGACATCATCTTAAGCTGGAGCTGATCGAGGTGGAGGAGGTCCTGACAGACATTCAGCATAATGTGCTTGATGAAGGAGAGTGTCAGGAGTCCTTGTTAAGGGTGCAGCGATGGATTGGAGACATTTCACACAGGCTTGAATATCTAACCAGGCACAATTATCATCTGCGGCTACATCGGGATGGTGATAATTTGGGGAAGAGTCTGGCGTGGCTGTTAAAAAGAAAGCACTCACCCCCCGCTCATACTCTCACTGAGTCGCCCGGATGACACGATGGTGGGTACACATTCCTGCATTAACTCACTTTTATGAGACCCCCTAGCAACTGTTTACAGTGCGGGTCCCTGGAATCCCCTGTCAGCAGCGGGGTGGTTCCTGGATGATTTAGTCTCCCTTGCATCACGGAAGCGCAGGGACAGGGTCTCGAAGAGGACCTCCAGGTAGAATTGCAGGAGGCAGTCAGTGCCATGGTGTGATGTTGTATGGCTTCGGGCCCTGACGGGCTTCTAGTAGAGTATTATCAGATGTTTGCTGGGCTATTGTTACCCTGCTTGCTGGAGAATCTTTGAGAATCCAGGCACAATGGTTTCCTGCCGCGCTGTATGCGGGAGGTTCAGAGTGTCATGCTTCCTAAGCAAGACAAGGACCTAGTGAACCCCGGTTCCTATCGCCCCCTGTCCATGCTAGGGATTGACACTAAGGTCCTGGCTAAGGCCCTGGTGATGCGCTTGGGTCGAGTGGTACCCATCTGGTATTGGAAGACTAGTGTAGTGTTATTCCTGGGAGGGGGGCACAGATGAACCTGCGGAGGCTGTTGCATGTGCTTCACTTGGTGGCGGGCATGAATCTGGTGGCATTAGACATTTAAAAAGCCTTTGATATTCTCAGCTGGGATTATCTGTGGAAAGTGCTACAGAGAATGGGACTGGGTCCCGTGTTCTTGTTGTGCATACGACTGCTTTATGCCCAACCTGTGGTGCAAGTCCGAAGTGGGAATGTGGTTTCTGAATATTTGTCTATGGAGCGAGGCACAAGGCAGGGATGTCCCCTATCCACTCTTCTCTTTGCCTTGGCAATGGAGCCTCTGGAGCTTAAGTTACACCATGGCATAACTTGGTGGTGTGTTGTAGTTGAGAGCCGCACTCACGTCATCTCCCTATATGCAGATGATGCTATAATATACATCATTCACTCAGAGTGATCTGTAGTGCATTGCAGGAGTAATGACTGCATTTGGGGTGGTCTCCAGGTTGCGTGTCAACAGCCAGAAGTATGTGCTTTTCCCTCTGGCCGTGTTAGGTAAACAATGGGGTGACCCTGTGTCCCTCAGAACCTGGGTATGAATTACAAAAAGTACAGTGGTTCTGTTGGGTATGACCACAATATTGCTTTACATTATAATTAAATTTATAAGAAACAGATTATATCAATCCACAGGTAAATGATCAAAAGAAAATTATTCGAACGGAACACATGGGAAAGCAAAGGTACACAAACCACAGTGGAATCAAGTTTGTTGGGTGGCAAGGTATTTTTATATAAATTGCATCATTTATATTCTTACCCATATACATATAATTCTTTATAGCAAAAGAGGCTGCCAACACTGTGAAAGTTTAAAGTGAATTGTGGATAAGTGACATAGTGAAGTTAGTGACACAATCAGTGCATAGTATATACAAGGTGATTGAAAAGATATATACACAGCTGTAAAAAGGCCAGTATGAGAGACAACAATGACACTGCTGCTCCAAATAATTCAAATTATTTTGGGGTCTTGAACTGGGCCTAGATGTTGTTGACGTTTCAACACTATGTATGCGATCTTAAATCGTCATGCGGGTCTTCATCAGGGCTAGAGTGTGGGATGGCAACCTGTGGGGGTAAGTAAGGCGCGTATCAAACTTGTTGTTCATGAAAGAGTCATGTGTTCCAAGTACCACTGGATTGTGGTAATAGAGATAGGTGGTAATTACTCACCTAACGATTAGTATGGAAAGGCCTGAATTGGCGCAAGATGATGCAGATCACCCATCCGGTAGAGTTCTGCGAGTAAAGATTAATTTAAGTAATCGAGGAGCCACTTGTTCATAAATAAACTTACAGTTGTACAGTCACATTAGGGATAGTGCCGAATGGCTTAAGACTACTTGATTGGTGAGAGGCCACCAAGTGTGCAGTTAAGCACATTAAAGGCATTTTGAGTTTCCTCAGTATGATTTAATAAATACCCACATAGGCACTCTTGTTTGACAAAAAAACGGGTAAGTGGGATCACTTTAAAAGTGTGCTGGTGTTAAAACTATGCATGCAGTAATGGCATGTTGGCGATGACATGTACAAGGTTGCGCATGAGCACGATTAACTCCATGCAGCAATCCAGAGCTAGGAGGGTGCCGCACTGGTTAGTAGAGACATGCGCTCTCATTTAACATCGGGGAATCAATTAAGGAAATTAACTAGAGGAGTAGTCCGTCACAGTGGATTCAAAGGCAGGCCGGCGAATGTCCGTGGCGCTCACCTACAGACAAAGTCAAATGCGCACGTGAATGACTGTTTGAGAGGGGGAGGCGGGAGGGAAAGGGGTGTAAGGAGGGGGTTTGTGGGGGCCGGGGGAATGACTGGAGTCGATGGCCGATTATAGGTGTAAGAAAAAACAACAACTCTCAACTGGTATCATTCGACCAAGACAGATGATTTGCATGTAAAAAACATTACAAAGGAGATAAGGAAGACTCAAGAAGAGAATGATTTAAGAAAAATACTGTATTTGATTAGGAAAAAATTGCTTACATAAAAACATGTATAAATTTGAAAAGTCCAAAAAATGAAGCAGTAATAGCAGCACTGTACATACAGTTAATATATCATAAAGACAACCCGGACTTGTACTTGGTGCTTAAAGTGTATGTGACACGAAGACGGCGACGCAAGTGACAAGGTGAGATCAGCAAGGGACGGCGCAACGTGAAGTGAAAGTGAATAGTGGAATGATAATTACAAGGTTCTGAATTCAATTTTCGACATTAGAGAATTATTTTTACATCAATTTGAGGAACCATAAAGCCATCAGTTAAGCTGAAAAGGTCGACGGCGTTTCGATCCTGATTAAATTGGGATCATCGTCAGGACAGGGTTGAATTATTCATCACAGTGCTAAATGGATGAAGGTTCAAGGTTAAGGAACGGTGGAGAGAAAGGGTCCAGAGTAATTCTAGGGCTGGGTGATAAAGGGCGGGGCGCTGGATCCAGAGCAATGAAAGTCAGCAGGTCTGGGTCGGCGGAGAATGAACTCGTGGCCGTAAGGCGAATTGGCTGATCGGGTGTCAACAATTAATTAATTGGTATTCGTTTCAGACACAACGACTAGGGGCTTGAAACAGAAAGTGGTTGGTCACGAGGAATCCATGATCATAATCGACTGGAGCGGAGAGGATCAGAGTAAGGGGGAGGGGCGGCCAGGACAACCTAATGAATGCGGTGTCTGGAAGGAAATTTCAGGGGATTGGGGCGGTCAGGACTGCCTAATGAATATGACGTCCGGGGGGTGTCTCAGTTACCAGGACTCCAGCAAGGGTGATTACGAAAATTACCCTTGCTGGAGTCCTGGTAACTGAGACACCCCCCGGACGTCATATTCATTAGGCAGTCCTGACCGCCCCAATCCCCTGAAATTTCCTTCCGGACACCGCATTCATTAGGTTGTCCTGGCCGCCCCTCCCCCTTACTCTGATCCTCTCCGCTCCAGTCGATTATGATCATGGATTCCTCGTGACCAACCACTTTCTGTTTCAAGCCCCTAGTCGTTGTGTCTGAAACGAATACCAATTAATTAATTGTTGACACCCGATCAGCCAATTCGCCTTACGGCCACGAGTTCATTCTCAACCGACCCAGACCTGCTGACTTTCATTGCTCTGGATCCAGCGCCCCGCCCTTTATCACCCAGCCCTAGAATTACTCTGGACCCTTTCTCTCCACCGTTCCTTAACCTTGAACCTTCATCCATTTAGCACTGTGATGAATAATTCAACCCTGTCCTGACGATGATCCCAATTTAATCAGGATCGAAACGCCGTCGACCTTTTCAGCTTAACTGATGGCTTTATGGTTCCTCAAATTGATGTAAAAATAATTCTCTAATGTCGAAAATTGAATTCAGAACCTTGTAATTATCATTCCACTATTCACTTTCACTTCACGTTGCGCCGTCCCTTGCTGATCTCACCTTGTCACTTGCGTCGCCGTCTTCGTGTCACATACACTTTAAGCACCAAGTACAAGTCCGGGTTGTCTTTATGATATATTAACTGTATGTACAGTGCTGCTATTACTGCTTCATTTTTTGGACTTTTCAAATTTATACATGTTTTTATGTAAGCAATTTTTTCCTAATCAAATGCAGTATTTTTCTTAAATCATTCTCTTCCTGAGTCTTCCTTATCTCCTTTGTAATGTTTTTTACATGCAAATCATCTGTCTTGGTCGAATGATACCAGTTGAGAGTTGTTGTTTTTTCTTACATTATTACCCTATCTCAATGAGGTTTACGGGTTATGCTCCTGTTGTTCTTTTTACGATTATAGGTGTGGCGCTCACCTTGATATTGATTAACTGTCAGGATCCAATGGAGTGGTGGCCGGGCGAAGGTCCTTTATACACACCTGTGAACAAAATCAGACGCGCCCCAGGTTTAGTGCTGAGAACGGTAAAACCGGGGCAACTAAGATTCAACAGCCGAAAGCTGTGCTGGGCTCACCTTGGTAGTATGAGCTGGAGTGATTCACGGTAAACGCATGCGAGCAGTGTTTAATCCTGCCGCTTGACCGCCTTCCATCGGTGTGGAGAACCGCGTTCGGAAGGCAGCGGACGAAACAGCTGATAAGTCTGCACGGCGTCAGCGTGCACGTCCGTGAGTGACGTGAAGCGTCAGTTGCTCAGTATTAGTTGCTAGGCAACCAGGGTCAAGTCGTCCTGATCAGTGTCTCTAGAAGTGTGCATACTAGCTTATCGTGCATGATTATGGAAACCTATTCATGCGTACAACATGTCAAATAAATAAACATTAAAATCAGGATTGTCTAAACATAGTTCAAAAAGCAGGGCATTATGAATATCTCGCTACATGCGAGGCCTGTGAATTAGAATGATAACGTTCAATGGTATCTTGTAAAAAGCATGTACATGCGTGCAAAAAATCACAAAGTTGTTTGTTCCTTAAGGTGTGGGCATCGCTGTTTGATGGTATGATGGTATGAGTACTCCCTCATTAAGGAACCCAAACAAGTAAAAAATCACATGAAATTTTTTAAAACAAATGTGTATCTGAACAGACTGATGAATTAAAATGCAAAAACTGGTAATGTGAAGCACACCTAATCATGCTGGTTACAGTATGTTATAATACAGAAACGATGCAGATGTGTCTAAAGTATTAGCCTCAGGGTAATGAAAAATATAGGTTTGTCACTAGCAATGTCTATGGTACCAATGTTCCCAAAAGACACTCAAGCAGATAGGTTATGACAGAGGCTTAACCGTGTTAGCAGAGAACAATAGGTTACAGTTGGCCCATCTGTCTAGATGTCTCTTCAAACTCATTCAAACCGTGTAAGACAGTGTTCAGGGAATGTATCCACCTACATTCCTTTCTGTTTAAAACAAAATAAAGTGGGTGTTAAGGGAAAGAACGCGCAACCTGCAAAATTACACAATTTTTAACTATGCGAACCAAAATTTTTTCAATACGGTGCATTCAACTTGAGGTTAAACACCCCAAACCCTCAAAAACAATCGATGATTGATTCATGTAATTTCTTTTGTCGAAGCACACGTGAAATCAATAATGAATGTCTCTTGTAATAACCACGAAATAGAAAAAATTGGTGTGGGCTTCTCTTCTTCCTTTTTTATTTTCGAATTGAATCTTCAAAGTTCTTTAAATCGCAAACATTCTTCCACTCCCCAACGCGTTTCGTCGATAAGGGATTAACCCATGCGACTTCCTCAGGGCTGGAAGTAATAAACAATACAAATTGGAGTACAAAAACCTCCTTAATCCATACTAAATAGCCCACATTACTTCCATGTGCAAAAGGAAATAAACATGCTGTGTGATTTCACACTATTAGCAACCTGTGTTTACACGTTTTTAAATTCTTTAACAGTTTTAACCCAAATGATTGAATATTCATTACACCTGCTTAGCCACCATTATGACCGTGAGCATTAAACATTTTCAGTGATGGCACCATTCCCAGAGCTGTGGTCCATGCTATAATATCAAGCCTGAATGAATAGTCAGTACCTTATTTTCCTGTATCTGTCTCCTATAACAAAACAACCATGTAAAAAACGCATTACACACCGCGGAGCACATGAGGCAAAGGCTGGACCTATCACCACATTTGACAGCACAAAAAATACCTTCATACACTGTGTTATTGTCCTCAGCAGTAATTGTTCATCATATCCAAATTGAGTTGTTGGCGCTAACCTGAAATATAATTCAGACTCTAAGTATACTCAATCCTGTGTTTGTATTCATCCAAGGCCAAACACCAACAATTCCTAACCATCTCATAGTCTCACCTGATTCTTCGTTTCTTTCACTGAAAAACCGCAATCGTATCGTGTTCTCAATCTTTTACCATAGGTATGAGTCATTCAGTCCTCCACAATCCCTGACGTACGGAGATCTAAAGGATCACAAATTCAAAATTCTACCCTTAAAAATGTTCTCCATAGTCAGCGTTACGTAAAGGCCACCACTATCCAAGCTCTCCCACTTACTTTCAAAGTATCATGGCCCCCGGATACAGGAACAATCCGTGTTTTGCTGTTGCCGCGTTTGTTTAAACCAACTATAAAAATGAACAAGGTGACTTGCATTACGGATAAACTACCAGCGCCATTTTGGATAGGTCTTAAACTAAAGTAATCGAATCGGAATAATGTCAAACCATATCTGATTAAGTAAAACACTTCAACCGTTCTAATCCTGCACCATAATTATAGAAGGTATATTTCCGCTCGCTATTTATTATATAAATCACCAACCAAGATATGCCAATGAATTAATGCGCCTCCCGCTTGTTTACGATGAAAACTAAAGAAATAACCCGTGTAGGCATGCTGAGGTGGGCGCCATTAAGGCCGAGTATAATAATGATGTATTATTAAAGACAGTTCCATAGAGCGATCCTTATTCTTTAATTAACTATGAAACACCAAATAAATAACAACTGCTCTTTATAATTAAATAAAGTTTCATACAAATATTATCACAACATCAAAACAGTCACAGTCCAGCTACCTCAAGCAGCATATTAATATCCTGTCCCCTTATAAAAAAATAATAATCACCCTTTAAACACAAAAATTAATGTTCAACATTATACTACCCTGTTGTATGGAATTTTTCTAACGCCATAGGCTGTAATATCCTTACAGAATTCTTTACGTTCTTTAAACACCAATGCTAATCCTCTCTCACTATATCATTACTACTACTAATTTCTTCAACCTATGGCGTAACATATCTACACCCTATAGATCTTCATAGGACAACTGAAATAATCCGTTTACGGCTAGAGAAATATCTCAAATGCGAGGTGTTATCGAAATCCCAAATGACCTATCACAAGAGTCTGCCTTATCTTTATTCTCTCACATTCAACTCTGAACCATTTATTTATTCATAGACCTGATCATTTACTCGCCTAGGAAGTACTGTAACTCTCGGTCATAATTAAGACCGTCTTCCACGGCCCTCAAGCGCATGATCCATCTCGCCTCATGCCTCCGCAGTGTGAGCTCTCTATTACCTCCCCGCACGTCCATCTTCACATGCTCAATACCACAGAATTGATATGATTTATGTATAGCTTGCGCTGTACAATTATGTATATGTTCTGCGATGGGATATCTCTATCATTCATTATTGATTTCACGTGTGCTTCGACAAAAGAAATTCCTTTCTGTTTAAGGCTGGTGTAATAGACACCCCTCTTGAAGCTGGACTGACTTTTTCAACCACCCACCATCTGATACTTTCTGGCTGGTGGTTCTGTGAAAGAAAATGATCAACCATTGGGGCCCCCTGCACCTTGCATCTTATGCGGCTCATGTGTTGGAGTATCCTGGCTTTTATCTTCTGTGTGGTCTGACCCACATACAGTAAATCACATGGACAGCATATGGCATAAATTAGGTTAGTGCTGTTGCAATTTGTGAAGCTCAGTGATTTGTATGTTCTATCACGGTAAGTAAAAGAGGACCCTTTCACTGTCAAAGGACAGGCTTTACAATGGCCACATTTAAGATGACCTGTGATGGGAGGCAGGCCCAGCTGGTTTCTAAGCCCCAAAGGTCTAGGGGGCTCAAGGTATGCTTTGACCACGTTGTCTTTTATGCTCCTGCCCCGTTTGAATGCGAACAGTGGTTCCTCAGTGGTCTGGAGTGTATATGGGTGAGAATATAAATGATGCAATTTAAAGAAAAATACCTTGCCACCCAACAAACTTGATTCCACTGTGGTTTGTGTACCTTTGCTTTCCCATGTGTTCCGTTTGAATAATTTTCTTTTGATCATTTACCTGTGTATTGATATAATCTGTTTCTTATAAATTTAATTATAATGTAAAGCAATATTGTGGTCATACCCGACAGAACCACTGTACTTTTTGTAATTTCCCTCTGGCTGGACACAGCTTCTCTCCTTGTGATGGGTCTCCGCTGGGAGTGCGATCACTTCCGGTACCTAGGCATACAGGTGGCCCACTCTGCCAAAGCCAATGATAGCCTAAATAAAGGTAGGGGTCTCAGGAGTCCGGCGGCATCGATCTGTTTCTGGAATCACCTGCCTCTGTCCATCATGGTTAGAGTGGCTTTACCAGGATGGTTTTGCATCTGCGCTGCCTATATGCTCTGCAAAAATCAATCTGTTGTATGCTGTGAACTACCATTTCCTGGCTGATTTGTCTTCTGGTGTACCTAGTGTGGGCCGGGAAGCAGAGTAGAGTGAAGTTGGAGGTGTTAAAAGTGGATATGGGGATATGGGCCTGGGTCTTCCGGACCTGCGGATGTATTATTTTGCTGGATTGCTACAATACGCAGTGCAATGTTGCGCCGATGGCCCAAACACACAGAAGGCCTGCTTGCGGCGGACTGGTGCTGAGACGGACCTTCCTGGGAGTCTGATGAGGGGATCGAGAGTACCAGATGACTGCTCGTTTATTGTACGACAAATCGCAGAGGTCTGGGAACAGGCGCTCCATCCATCATCTCCTTGTGTTTGCTTTGTTCGCCCTAAGTTGTCAGGGTATGCCCAGACGTAGGTCCCTTGCTCACTTTGCCACTGGATTCTAGCTAGCTTGGCTGATGAACGGTGTTACCCAGAAACCGGTCCCAGGATGCTTGTTTCCGGTTCAGGGAAGACCTGGCTTGGCAGCTCTGGCTGGACTGTTCCCATGAGGCACAGGGTCAAGGCTGATTTGCATATAGCTGGGTCTGAACTAAGGTGGCGAAGTGAGCTAAAGAATGATGATGGATTCAACCCAGATCTGTGACTCGGGTGAGTGTCTGAAAAGATTCAGCGATCCGTCCATCATCTCCTTGTGTTTGCTCAGGTCTAGGACAATGCCAGCAATGCTGGTTTCAGGCTCACTCTTTTTTATTATTTTCACCACACCTATCTCACACCTCAACAACTGCATAGATTTAATACAGCAAGGTCCCCTGCCTGCCCGGGTGGCATTCCTCCACATGACTTGGGACTGTGATAAATGGCAGATTTATTGGGACGGAGTATTGCATGACCTGCGAGAGATCACGCGTGTCCTAATAGAGTTCTCGGTCAAGTATTACTTGCTGGGAGTGTTACCGACCCCAAAACGAGGGACTTGAATGAAATGCAGGTTTGATCTGTTGGGGTTAGTGCTAGCTAGGTGGCAACTTGCCATCCATGGGATGTCTACCAGTCCTCCTGCTATGAACAGATGGTGGTTAGACCTGTGTGAAGGGGAGTAGCAGAAGAGTGTCGGATGAGATCGGTGCGGATGGATGAGAATACAGAGAGATACCTGGAGGTATGGGGTGATATGTTAGAAGGTTTGGTGGCCGAGGTGCCATGGCCCACCACATCTTCTGTGCACTCACCAGTTGTGGATTCAGTGGTGCCTTCAGTGGATACATAGGTTCGGTACCCAGAACCCTAGTTGGTGTGTCTACCAATGTCTGTGACTGATGGGGGCTGTAGTGCTGACCCCCTTGGGATGGGCCTCGGTGATCCTTGTTCCCCCTTTCTCATTTGTTTGTTCTCCTTGCCACCTCCTTCTCTTTTCTTGGACTAGGGCTCCCCCCCTGTTTTTTCCCTGATTACCCCAACTCCCCTTTCCTCTGGCGGACCAGGGTCCGGGGAAGAGGAGTACACAATGGGTATCTGCTACCGCTGCTGTAGATCTACTTTCAGTTAACAGTGTTAGGTTCCTTTGGTTGCTATTAATTTGATTACATACATAACTCAAACACAATGCAAGTGCGGTTTCGTCCTCAGGTTTGAAGTAGGGCTATGTATTTGTATGTTGGGCCTGTAGTGGCTAATGAATTGGGTCCTCAGCACCCAAAGTGAGTTCTGTGTCGTCGTTGAGGGTGCTGTTGGCTTGAGATGCAAGGGCCTGCATTGAGGATGCGTTGCTCAGCAGAGGTTTTGATGAAGCCGCAGGCTGCAGCAGTGATACAAAGTCCTTGCAATGGGAAAGTCCACTCAACAGAGGAGATGCATCGATTCTGCTTAGTGTTGCGACACGCAACAGAGGAGATACGTTGGTTCTGCTGGGTCCAGAGATGCATTGGCAGAGCACCTTCAGGCCCACGTCCAAGAGTCCAGGACTGAGGTGGCACCACTTGGCAGGGCACAGCTTACATTTGCAGAGTCCAGGTGCTGCTTAGAAGCGGCTAGCCCTTGGAGTCACTCTGGTGGTCCTGGGTACCCGTTTCAGGTCCAGTTCTTCTCAGCCAAGCAAGAGGGCAGCAGGGCAGCACAGCAGGGCAGCATTTCTTTAGGCTGCAGTCCAGGAGAATGACAGTCTTTTCAGCAGCACGGCCATCCTTTGGTCCAGAATTGTACTGAAGATTTGGTGTCTGAGATCCAATATTTATACCTGGTGCATCCATTGAAGTGGGAACAACTTCTAGAGGTTTCCTTTTAAAGTGCACCGATTTCCTGCCTCCCATGACTTTGCACCAGACTAACTACAGGGGATATGGTACCCTTTGTGTGAAGGCAGGTCACAGCCTATTCAGGTGTAAGTGGGTCTGTGTCCAGTTCCGTGCCCCATCCTGCCAGTGATGGTCCATCCAGGCAACCCTAAGCTCTCTATTGTGTGTGGCTGTCTTAGGAAAATACACAAAGACCAACCACCAACTACATCCAGTCATATGGCCCACAGACAGACTGCAGGCACTAAATGATAATGCAGGAAAGTGTCAACTTTCTAAATGGGCATTTTCAAAATTGTAACTTGAAATCCAACTTTACCATACGAGAGGATTTCTCATTAAAATTCCAAAGACACCAAACATGAACTGTTTCCCTGTTCCCATTTGAAAGTTAAAGCTTATTAAATGTACTAAGGTAACTCCAATGTTATCCCATTGGAGAGGCAGGCCTTGCAGTAGTGAAAAACGAATTTAAAGGTTTTTAACTACCAGGACATGGAAAACTTAAACGTACATGCCCTATTTAATAAATACATGCACCCTGCCTTGTGGGCTCTTTAGGGCCTACCCTAGGGGTGACATATGTATAAAAAGGAATGTTTGGGCCTGGCAAAAGGTTTATTTTGCCAGGTCAAAATGGCCGTTTAGACGTCCCCACCTAAGTTGAGTACTTGGAGGGCTGGTCTTGATTGATGCGTGGGCCAGGAGCAGCCTATTTTTACGGCAAGAGGTTGCCCTCAAAAGCACTATAAAATTTGGAAGCAATGGGCGGATTTTAGGGGTCTTGATTTGGAGCCACCTCCTCCACACCCTGCGGACAGTGATTTCATATAGTGGGGTAGCAGGGGTCGTTATTTTTGTTTCAAAGGCTCGGGGGCTTGTTTATAGGTGGACGGGGCACAACGGGAGCTTTGTGATACAATCTGTGACACAGTGTGTTAGAAGGTTTGGGTCTGGCGTTTATGGTCCTGATTGGTTTATGATCTATAACTTGCATGTAATAGTCCCCTGCTTGATATTTAATATGTGGAAGATTATGTGTATCCATTGCTTTGACATTTGTATAAATACTTCATCTGTAGACTCAATAAAAAGTATTTTGGAAAAAAAATGGCAGTTTGGAACTGCACACACAGGCGGAAATGGCAGGTCTGAGACATTTTTTAATGCGCTCCTTAAGTGGATGGCACCATCACTTCTAGCATTTCATTTAAAGACCCTGGTCACAGGTAGGACCACTTTACTAGGGACTTACAAGTAAGTTAAATCTACCCTTTGGGGAGAAACCAGTGTTACCGTGTTTTAAGGGGTGAGCACATGCTCTTTACCACTGTTTAGCAGTGGTGAAGCGCACAGAGTCTAGGGCCAACAAAAACGAGATCAGAAAAATATAGAGGAGTAACACAAAATGTTTGGGGGATGACCACCCTAAGGCTGGCAGGTCTAACAAAGGAGTAGTATACTTTGAAACAGGCATGGACGCCAGGACATCAGGAGCAGCACTTGAGGCTCAAGACTCACTCCAGCAGAAGCCACCAGCAGACTCCAGTGCAGGTCCAGTTAGAACTGGTCAGCTGGGGCCTGGATGAAAAAGCTTCTTGCAGCCTTTAGCTTAACAGGAGGTGACTGACTCTTGGAGGCAACTTCTTTGTCCAGGGTACAAGTGCGAAGAGGTCCAGCCATTCAGGTTTCCTCGCAGGTACAGCCCTTCTTATAAGCTATGATGCCTACTTAGAGGTAACTTGCCAATATTGAAAAAGAAGGTTTGTTTCCTGTCAAAAGCGTTTATTTTGACAGTCAGGTTGCTTTTCTTAAACTTCCAGGCAACAATGTTAGGCCGGAAATAATATTTATACTGTCACTTCAGCCGATAGCACTAGAGGTGCTACAGTCCACTGTGACATTTAACTCACAGGCCCAGGGAACACTTTGTACCATATCTTGGGGACTTACATGAAAGTTAAATGTGCCAATTAGGTGTATAATCTATTTCAACATGTTTTAGGAGTATAGCACACATGCCCTGGTGCCTAGTTAGCAGTCAGAAACCAGGAGCATCAGCCTACAAACTAACAACAGATTACCTACGTCAACAGTAGCCCCACACCACCCTAAAAGAATGATGCCACAGACCATTGCTGTGATGGGGAATGTGACTCATTATTTGCAATCATTGGAAGACTTAAATGTATAAAACAATTGTTATTCCGCTTTATGGGAAAGAAATCAAAGTTCATAGCAAGCTTTTTAAAGGACAACTTCCCACTACGGTGAGGTGGACACCCTGGCAAGCAAGGGGTTACATTTAGAGTGTTCCTTCATATATACTTACTCGCTGTGTTATTCAGCTTTAAAGCTATCAAATTGCTGCAATTCAAACTAAAAAGAACCAACCATTTTGTCCTTGAAAACTATTCAAATCCTTTCTCCATCTGCTTAATACAAGCAGCGAGGTATGTTTATTCTGCAATTTTGAGGCTTTTAAACGTGTTTCGAGAAAGCGGTTAACAAGTAATAGCCCGAAGAACCCAAAGCTGCTCTTATACTTCCCTCTTTATAGAAACGCTCAGGCGGCATGCGGCAATTTCTGCTGGCAGTGAGGTATTACAGTGCAATTACCCCAGATGTAATTGTCACACGGAGTATTTCGCAACATTCTGAAGTGAAAGTGCCTCCAAGCTGTGCCTTTATGACGGAAGCCCCGCCAGAGGCTGTTACTGAGCTGCTCACAGAACCCGCCTCTTGCACCATTGTAGACTCCGATAAGATTGTCTCTGAGTGACTGAAATATTTTCGTCTGCGCCGATCCACATTGTACAAATACGGAGTCATAAAACATCCTCGGGCATAAACTCCATTTTACATAATGAGAACGCGGATGCAGCCAGCGCCGCCACTCGCGGGAGCCTGATGAATCACTGGCGGTTTGTTGTTTTGATGGCAGCCAATTCCGCAACCAGCAGCCAACTTTCCCGCGTTTAAACATCACCATTCAGGCACAATTGCCTTTGATGTTACCGTTCTGTTTTGACAGGAAATGAAGTTGTTGGATGAATGCGTTGTGTAAAATATTCAGAGGAAAATAGAGGATTTAGGACCTGCATCTTTCAAAGAGGAATCATGTTAGATTTCGTCAGTGCTTAATTTGAGCTGGTGGTTGCAAGTGGGCAGAGGCGTAGCTAGAGCTTGTGGTGCCTGGGGCTATCCCTTAGATTGCCGCCCATCGCATCCACAGTCCTGTGAATGTGTGTGGTCAAGTCTCGGACTCAAATTTTGAATCTCACCTCACTGACAAATGTCGGGCACAAATATTTCTCACATGTATCATTGGAATGCTAGTTTTACATTGGTCTATTAACTAGTGCAAGTAAGTGTTAACTATGTGAACTCGCAATTGTACAGGGCTGCGCACAGCACCCTGGGGCTACTCGCTTAATTATACTGGTGTGATTTTTAGGTCTCGCGAGCCAAAGGCTCGAAGAGACATTTTATATCTGGCTTTTTCAAAGGGCTGCCGTGGCCTAAAGCTACAGTGCACGTGAACGTGCACGCGCGCAGCGCCATGTGTCTTTCCTCCGTAGTGATCGTAATCACGATCACTTTCACTTTCGCGGGCTCCTCTGTTGCTGGCATTCCCCCTCCCTTCTCGTTCAGCCCTTCTTGTTTTTTCATGGTTTCCTGCTCCTTTTACCGTTTGTTTTTTCATGGTTTCCTGCTCCTTTTACCGTTTGCCTGCGTTCAGCTCAGCACTCGTACCTGTTTGCATTTTAATGCAGGAATCTTTCCCTCCCATATCTTCACATGTCGCTGCATGCCTCTCCTGTTCCCCCTTGTGCCTGGTGCTCTCATCCTGCCCATCATCCGTCCCGCCACGTTACTTGTTTTTTGCTGAAAGCCAGCATCTGTGTTTTTATGAAACATTATGAAACATTTTTATGGGGTTGTGCTGGAAATGCAGGGTTGAAGATGGCTCCTAAAAGGCATGAATTAGTCCGTCCTCTCTTTCTGTCTTCAGAAGGTGCGGCGTACACCGAGTCCCACCCAGCTCTCCTGGCATTTCGTTGGACTGAGTAAGATAGCTTCCAGAGGGCGCTGCCAGGTAGGACCAGACTCGCTACTTGTGAAATCTTGCACAAATGTCTGGCTTTGGTGGTTGCAGCTAGGATTCCATGCTTATCCTCCTTCAGACGGTGAATGTTCTCCTTGCCAGTAATGAAATAATACAAGCAGCTACACCAGCAGCACTATTCCGTGTGCTTAATTGGCTGTTGGGATGGGAGGGATGAGAGTCGCGGGTGGCGGCGGGTAGACTCGGGCAGGATCATCGTGCCCCAGCTTCCACATAGCAGCATCCGATGACCGGGCAGCCTTGTGGGTAACTTTCTCGCTGTCAGTGTTGGGGACGAGGTCGTTATGTGGGGGCTGCTGAAGTCCAGCGTGCTGCCAAACGCAGGGTTTTCTTACCCCTCCCTCTCCTTTGTCTGACTTTCCACCCTCTGGGGCAGAAGGGGCGAGGATGCTGTGAATGGGCATGTATGAGCAGTGATGTGCTTCTAGGGGGAGGCTCACAGTTCACCGAGGTGGCACCCCGCCGCTGTGGAACAGAACTGTCAAATGGGAAGCTCTCGGTTTCTTGTACACAGCTGTCTACAAACATTCCTCTTCTGGTAGCTCTCTATGCTCCGACAGTGGCCTTTGGCTGCTCTCTTTTTGAATAATGGGTTTTGAATGTATGTCCATGTTGCTCTGCTGGAGTGCACGATTTAAAGAGCTTCGATATAGACCACCTTTAGATTATTAGAATATTGGATGAGTTTGACCATTCCATCCTTTGCCTGCGTTTTTACTTTTTGTATGTTCTTGTATCTGGCCTTTCTTACTAGTAAACGGGACGTGTCATTGTAGTGCTCTGGATTTACGTCACCAACATTGAAAGTTTGCATTCAAGTTTTACATTATATCACTATATTACTACTGACACCATCCCACTGAGGTGACGCGAGGACCCTGTAAAAGGAAAAAGTACGATGTTTTGCAAATTGACCAAAAATCTATTCATCTGCTTACTACTCATCTGCATGGTTTTAAAGTTAGGGACTTGAAGAAGCCGTAGCATAAGCAGTTGTGTAATTGACAGTCCATACATAGCTAGCCATGAGCCAGAGGAGAGGAGTAGCTAGGGGCAGAAAAGAATGCCTACTTCAATGTTGGATGTCTTTTGAGGGACATGTCTGTAAGTATATACTGAGTCGTTTCCGTTGTTTCTAATTCAGGACCACAGTTCCTGTTGTACCGTTCGCACTGATGTGTGGAAATGACGTCCTAAGTCTGCTGGGGCGCCGACCAGCAGAAAGAAACAAATCCCAGGTCTTAGAGGAGCTAGGAATGTGGTGGCCAAAAAAGTGCAGATGTGATGGGGTTTGGGCCAAAGCCACAGCAGCTCTGGTGTGCATTCTTTAATGCAGGGCCATTGTCTGAATTTAATCTCGGACAGGTTACTGGCCCTGACCTGTGGGCACTCATAGATACTCACCGATTGCAGGGTCTTTGAGGGCAAGCAGAAAAAGTTTGCATAGAACACCAGTTCTGGTTCAGTTGATTTCTAGAAACAGATTTTACACTTAATTCTTTCTAAAAATGTCACTTGAGATTTCCCTAACTACTACTGCATAGTGACATTAAAGGCTGTTGTTTTCATTCATCCTCACTAGAGAAACACTCTTTTTGAAACAGTGTCAGGGTGCAGTACCAGAAACAAACCACCACAGAAGGAACAAGCATTGGCATAGCCAATAGGTCTCGTTTTTGGGACCTTATAAGTGTTTAGTTATCCGGCACAATATCCTTGGTGCACCAACATCAAGTGTTGCATGGCTAAACACTTATAAGGTTCCAATGGCGAGACCTATTGGCTATGCCAATGCTTGTTTAAAATAGCTTTAAAGATATTTGTCAGCCTGCCTGACTGTGACTGCTATGTGTGTCTCACAGGCTCTCCCGAGGCTTGTCCAGCAATCATGCTACCAGGTACATGCTCACTGCGGCGGCCGGAGTCCGTGAGTCAGCTGACTCTAATGAATTCATGGTATAGGCCTGAGGCAACTGAGATTTGTGTTAGGGCCTCTCACACCCTGTTATAGTCTGGGCCCGGGTCCCATGTGGGACAGAGAGAGGAGCATGGAGTTTAGTGGTTCTTCTCTCCTAGTTTAACATCTCTATCCAAACAGCCACAATGTCACATGTTCACAGACAGGTACTTTCATCAGCGTGCATCATGACTGTCACTCGAGACAGACTACTTTTGCACTTACCAGCTTGTATCTGGATCTGAAGGTGGGGTGTTGGATTTAGGGGTCTTTCGACACTTGCTGTGCTGTAGGCCTTAAACAGCAATGCAGGGTGGACTGAATACCTGACTGAAGACCAAGCTACTTCAGTGCCATGGACAGAAAAAAAATGTCAACCTTTGCCTGAAGTGTTGTCTGGTGTATTTACACTTGGGATATTTATGCCAGGACATCAGGGCAGGCTTTGGTGATGCTCATGCCACTACAACTCTGAGTGCCTCATGTGCACTCAGCAATACCCCTTCCAAATTGGTGGGGTCCAGTAAAGATCTGTGTTCTCTACTAAACTGTCGTCTTGTATCGCCAGTGGCTCTTATTGCACATCTTCGCTCCATTGGTTCTACAGCCTAACCGCAGGTCCTTGCTCTTTTTGGTGTTAATTCTTAGCGGAGCCGAGTGACCTGCTTTCTAGATGTCCATAGCTGTCATTTTAATTATAGTCAGCTGCAGCAGGTGTTTGCAGCAGTTTTAGATCTTTTAAGAGTTTCTCCTTGCTCAAATGGGTCTAATTTCTGATATTTATGTTTCCTCATCTTCATTGCTTGATTTTTGCTTGCAAGAAAGTGTCAAATGTCACTCATAACCACACTGAAATTATGAACATGTCACACATAGCAAGCTGAAACCTTGGCAGCTATGGAAGGCACGTGTCATGATGTAATTTGCTGACTGCCTAACTTGGTTAGTCCCCCCACTTCTTTTTATAGGACTTGTGACCACTGCCCTGCCACTCACCAAGATCCTTTCCTCCCCTCGTGACAACTGTTTAGGTCTTACCGTCCTCAGGCTCCAGTACTCCACAGTGTGGCAGGGTCTCTACCGCAGGGGTTGGTTCTGCTGCAGCCTGCAGCAAATCGCCCAGCATATAGCTAACAAGGTTTCAGATTGCTTAAGTGTGACAATTTCAAATTTTGAGTGCAATTATGAGTGACATTCAATGACTATGAGTGACACTTTCTCACAAGCAAAAATCAAGTAATGAAGACACGGGAAACATATAAATATCAGAAATTACAGCCATTCCAGCAACAAGAAACTCTATGAAGATCTTAAAAACTATTGCAAAGCACCAGAAGTGGAAGGACACTATCCAACATGAAACACAGACTGCATAGTTGCCACGTTTTAAGAGTGCTTAGGTGAGCCATTTTCAAGGTTTCAGAGTACTTACGAGTGACATACAACTACTAATGGTATGACACTAAAAGTGACACTTTTTTAAAGAGCAAAATCAAGAAATTAAGTACATGGAAACATATAACACATAAGAAATTACACTCATATGAGCAAGGACAAACTATAAAAATAACTGCTGCAAACCACCTGATCCTACTGTAAAACGATTGTATGCCCACAATCTACTCACATTCTACATGATTCTACACTTGTGCTCACTACAACTTATCGGAAATAGGGAGTCTTGATAGGCAGTCTGCTCTACAGTTCTTCCCTCCAGGAATATATTCTACAGTGAAAGTGTATTCTAGGAGTTTCATGGATAAACGTGCCAAACGAGCAGTGGTACGTTTGATGTTTCTACCAGAGAGGATGTCAACCAGAGGACGATGGTCAGTCTTAAGGATGAAAGATCTGCCCCATACATTTAGTTTGAATTTTTTAATGCTCCAGACACAAACTAAAAGTTCTTTTTCAATAACGGAATATTTCCGTTCAACAGGACAAAGAGTCCTGGATGCAAATCCTACTGTGTGCTCTTTTCCATCAGCATATTGTGAGAGAACAGCTTCTAGGCCATACTCAGAAGCGTCAACCGTGACAATAGTTTGCTTTCCTTCTATAAATGCTTGCAGAGCGGGAGCTGGAATTATGTGGTCTTTGATGGACTGGAAACCTTTTTGACACTCCTCGGACCATAGGTAGGTTGCTCCTTTCTTTAGTAGTGCTCTGTGGTCTTGGCAAAGTCTTTCATAAATTTAGAATAGAATTCACAGAGGCCAAGAAAGGACATGAGTTGTTCCCTATTTTGGGGAGGAGGAGCGTCAACTAAGCTCTTTATTAGAACTGGTCTAGGTTTGATGCCGTGCTCAGAGATGACGTGACCTAAATACTCGATTTCCTTCACTTTGAAGATACATTTGCTTTCTTGTAAGGTGACCCCTCTGTTTGCTAAAACGTTGAATACTTGATCAATGGCAACATCATGCTCAGCTTCAGTCTTGGTGAATATAAGAATGTTGTCTTGGAAAACACCAACATGGGGATTGTGATGGAACATTTCAGTCATCAATCTTTGGAATACGGCAGCAGCTGACACGAGACCAAAGGGGAGACGGCAAAACTGAAATACACCATCTGGAGTAACAAAAGCTGTGAGTTGTCGGGACAGAGGATGTAGTTCGACTTGATGGTAGGCAGCTTTAAGATCGAGTTTAGTGTACCACGATGAGGAACCTACTTTGGCGATGAGATCTTCAATACGTGGGAGGGGAAAACCGTCAACCCAGATGGCTTCATTAAGGCTCCTCAAGTCGACACACATCCTCAGCTCCCCAGACCTCTTCTTGGCCAAAACAATGGGTGAAAACACAGAGTCAGCAATGTCCTCTTCCCTTTTTTTCCTTGCTCGGCCAAGTGATTGAAGAAAGATGACACTCGACACACGCAAGTAAGTGCTGTTTGTGTCAGCGTGTGTTAACAAAGGCTTCCGGGAATACGGAGCTCCGTAGTTAAAGATGGTTGCTTAGCAACAGAACACTCTGAGTGCGCGTTGGAGACTCGAGGAAACACAGGCAGTTGCGCAAGTCATGAAAGCCACAAACGCAAGGGGAAACAAAGGCAGGAATGTGCAGGCAGGTCACGAGGGTGCGCACAAGAAAAATTCAATGTCGGTATTAAGTGTCAGGAAAACTTCAGTTAAATTCAGGTTATTTTGGCTTTGAAGCCAAGATCTATGTTGGTCTCCCCTCCCAAAATACATGTAGAATGCTCACCGGCTTGAATGGTAATTGAACAAACAGCAGGAAGCTGAGGTCAGCACACGCGCTATTGCGATAAAAATGGGCACGGCTCTCTGTACTTGTCCACGCAAATGTGCCGTGGATAGGGAAATGTAAAAAAACAAATTACTCACAGTTAAGTTGAAGTTCAGGCGAAAGATATTTGAAGCTTAGAACACTCACAGCAGGAAACAGGAAACGCACAAAATGAAGATGGCCATGAATAGGCAGAGTGGCATCCTATCTTCTGTCGCCACTGTTAAGAAGTCGAGTGAACACAGTTATAGGTTTCAAGAAGTAGGTTTATTTGTAAGGATACAGAGAGCCATCCCAGCTGGTACAAGGCACAAGCAGCAACTGCCACTGACAGAACATTCAGGGCAGGATGTCTGCCTACACTCCAGATGACATCATAGAACACTCACAAGCCTTTGCCAGCATCACATCACCACAACTAGTTAATAGACCAAAGTAAAACTAGCATTCCAATGATACATGTGAGAAATATTTGTGCCCGAAATTTGACAGTGAGGTGAGATTCAAAATTTGAGTCCGAAACTTAACCTCACACAATCACAGGACTGCGGATGCCATGGGCGGCAATCTGAGGGATAGCCCCGGGCGCCACAAGCTCTAGCTACGCCTCTGTGCTGACAGTAGATTAATGTGTTACCCTACCTACCTGCGAGCCCTCTTATTACGACTGCTGCCAGGACCATTTCCTCTGTCTTCATCTCCATCACTGAGTCTGCGGTCCTAGAATTTATGTTCAAACCCCTGTGCCACTTTTTCATCGCAGTGCACTCCAGATGACGATGACAATTCTTCCGGCAGGTCCTGGTGTCGGTTAAACTAAAGCTCTGCATAGCCTTCTGGGGCCAACTTATGAACGTCAGTGAGACCTATTGCCTCTGAAAACAAGCAACACTGCACTTGTGACAGAACTTATCCCCAACCTATGCCTGAAACTGTACGTGAACAAAGTGGCTGGTGGTCATAATGAAAAGTTGGGATGTCTTCTATTGACTTCCATTCTATTGCAGGGTAATTGTATTATTTACACTACACTACCTGCATTATCAGTGATAGGCACCACTGTTTAATAAAGACAATTGAAAAGTGTCATTCTAGCCTACGTTTGCAGTGACAGGCACAACTCCAAAGTTAAAAAGCATTGGTAAATGCAATAGGTTTCGCCTATGTGATTGTTAATAATTAAAAACAAATATGTTTTAGCTTGGTGAGCAGGTGTATAACTGATATGGCAAACTAAATATTTGAATGGGGGTACCTGAATGCCAGAAGGTAAGGGCGTGACATGCAAATGGTTTGCATGCTCACCAAAAGATGTCATGAAAATATTAATGTGATCCCTTGTCTAGAAAAAATACTTTTTTTCTAGAGACCCCCTCACCCACCAGGGTTGCCCCTAGGTGGCATGCATCATAATTGGGGTACCTTTCAATCCTCTATGGATTGAGCCGTGCTGCGACTTTCAAATTACGTAGGAACAATTTTTATTGTAGACTATGTGTAGTGCAGTGATGTGGAGTGGAAAGGGAAAAAAAATCTAAAAAACTAAGTGGCCACAATTTTATTCCTGCCCCTAGTTGGTATGTTTGAAAATCAGGGGTTGTTTCCTGAGAAGAAACCTGACTTTAATGAATCTGGATGTCTCAGTAATGTGTTTTTGTCAACATGTTTCGAGCTGTTCCCCTAATAGCTCTTAATCAGGACTCCACGGGGTCCAGCCCTGTGTGTACCACTCCTAGTGAATCCTGTAATAAGGACACAAACCATGCACACCTAATAAGCACTGTATACATACGGTTCAAATGATTAATCTGTGTCTGTAACTAGAAAGCAAAAAGATATATTAAAAACAGTGACCTGTCAGCTGTGCGTTAGCATGATTGTGCATGCAACTATCAAAATATCGCACCCGTATATTGTCGGTGCTCATATGGTCTGTCCTATGTGCTCATATATTGTGGCATGAACATGCCACACACTGTACTAGCACTCGTGAAACAAGACACCACGTGCATATTATATCATCTACAGAACTACGTCACATGGATTATCTTTTCTAAGTTTTATGTTCTACTGTCACGTGGTGTCTTGTTTCACAGGCTAAACCTAAAAACAGCCTTCTAATGACGTAGATACTTCAGCATTCATGGGGGTGCAGCTGGAAGAGGAAGATCACCATACCCATGAAGGGACTGGAAGGATACTAGCGCCAGATGGTGGGTTTTAGAGTGGCAACGTAGGTGGCATTTTCTGCTCTGTGAGGGAGAAGATGGAATGGGGGGAGTAGTGCCCTATAGAGAAAGGAACAGTGTCACGGCAAGTATGATGATTTGTGGGCAAGGGGAATTCAGAAGAGGTGTAGCCTGCTTTATAGAAGTGTGTGCATCACGGAAGAGAGGCAAAGAATGTGAAAAAACATTTTCCGGCTGTGAACAGTGCTACAACAGAAGTCAGATTTGTAGGTACGCTAGGCCATGACAATGAACTACTTTCCCAGCTGCACTTCCCAGATGTGGAACCTGGGAAAACCCAACAGGAACATTTAGTGAGTGTTATCAAATGCAGCAGTATAGGTACAGTTGTAGACTAAATTGTGTGTTAAGCTGCAATAGGTACTTTGCAAAGGAAGGACTGACAGTATAATGGTTCATATATTTGAGGAAACACATGTATTTATGCAATAGGGGCCTTTTGGAGGCTTAAAGGTGAGCATTGTGTGGGAGGAGGGATAACAGTCTGAAGAAAGGTAATTTAAGAAGGAGTGTCAAAAAGTGTTAATGTTAAAGCTGCCTCTGAGTGGTTGAGATGAAGAAGGCTCAAGGCTGGCCAGAGATCTGTATTGGCCTTTGGTCTTAAGGGACTTTACAAGACAAATAAGAATTAGCTGGTGTCTCAGATCCCAAACTTTTTTAGCTAAAGAGAAATCGGCATTTAGGTACAGTTGGTCTTAGCAGCTATGCAGTGGTGCAGTTCAACAAGTAAAAGTTAGGAAAAAAGTTCAAAAGTACTCACCCTGCAAGTGACGCCTGTCACAAGGGAGCAGGAGGAGGCCTCTGCCTTGGCTCCTGCTTATGCACACTGATGACGCAAACTAACAGACGGGGACTGAAATTAAAGGCAGCAAAGGATTGACAGGCCTGTTCTGGATGCCAGAGTCGCACCCTTCTTTGTGCTGGTGAGGACCTAGTGCCTCTTTGGAGAAAAACGTGGCACGCTGAGAAACGGCGCTGTGAAGGTATGAAATGCATGCAGCCACGGGGAGATTATGCGAAGCACTATGCAGGCAGAATATTTTTTAAAACTTCAACAAAAGCAGATGAAAACAGTACATGGGCCTCGGGAAACTGATAAGAACAAACAAATGAGGAACAGCAGGAAATAGTATGCTACTACCAAGAGAAACTGAGGAAAAGTAAGTGGCAAGCAAAAGAACGAATGAAAAACGAGGGACGGGATGTAAGCCCCTTTTAAGATTTATATTAAATATAAAAGATTTCAGAAGCACACAGCAAGCACTGTGCAGGCAAAACCTAAAAAGGAAAGCAAAACAACAAGAATGTTTTTAAAATACTAAGCCAGCATCTGCGGTGACAGGCACACCATGTTTTGTAGCAATTCTTTTCTGTGTTAAAGCCTCCCAACAGCAATATACATATTTCACATTTTATTTTGTGCAAGGGCAGCCACTCATCTATGCAAGGCCATACTCTTATAAAAAATAGCAGCTCCTCCGCCATTTCTTCTTGTTCCAGGCACTCCCCTATTATATTGGCAACAGTAGCGGGAACCTTTGGAGACGTATTTGAAAGCGACTGATGGAGACACTTTTACTTCTAAGAAACAAAAAGCACTTTCAGGTCCTGAAGATAAAAGTACTTATAAAACACTTCTTTTGAAGTTTATTAAAGTTGGTACTGCTACGGGTGATGATGATGATGATGTGTGAAGGCCATGGATAAATATGCCTCTATCATCAAAACTTTGGACAAAAGATTTCATTTTAAAACGAGCACTGTATTAGAGTATAACAATTTTTACAACATTCTCAATTTCCTGGTGAGTCTATTAATGACTTTGTAACTGCTTTAAGGTCACTTGCAGATACATGCAATTAATAAGATTTCAAGGATGAATTTATTTGTGATTACCAATAAGAAGATTCAGGAAAGAATTTTATGTATTGAGGACTCAGATTTGGAATCTGCTTTGGCATTAGTGATGTATTGAACGTGCAGAACTGTGTGTGAAAGAAATTAATAGCAATGCCAGATCAAACAAGATAAATCAAATTTCAGACCAACCCTAAAAGCAGTCAAATACACTGAAAAAAGAAAACAGTTCAGAAAAAAATGGTTCTTTTAATGTCAAGCAATTTTCTATATTTGCACTGTGAAAGTAAATCTCAAATAGGCAATGATAAATTTTGTATCGCTGTCAAACAGATATGTTTCAAATGGTAAGAAGGGACATTTTGCACAAGTGGAAAAATTCAAAAACCTGGCAATTTTCATATGGTCAAGTCAATTGAAGATGAAATTAATTCAGAACATGATAATAACTTTTTACTAATGTTGTCATGAACAAGATTGGGGTGAGGTAGTTAAAATATCTTTACTGGTCTTCATAAAACATAACCCCCTCACCTGAAATTGGCATAAACAGCAAAATTATTACTACTTTTACATTTATCAATGAGAAGGATATCTTTAATTTTCACAACACACAATTGCATGAATCTTGCATAAGAATTTTTGTTTATGGTGGGAAAAGAGTGCAAGCTTAAGGTAAGGTAAATTTAATGCCAAATTGATGTTTGAGGATAGTTTCACTAATAGACCTGTACATGTCGTTAAAGATGGTCCCAACTTGTGGGGTGGAACAGACAAGGTGAAATTAATATTATACTAGATCCTAATCCTGATATGGTGATGCCAAGACAGAAAATGTGTGGGACAAAATATTACATGCAAGCCACATGAATTCAAATGATTGGGTAAATGAGTATCCTGAAATATCTAAAGATGAATTAGGCAAATTGAAAGATTTCAAACATTGTATTGTGTTAAAAGACAAAGCCCAAGCAGTTGTACACAAACTATTCAAGGTATCCTTGAATAGTTGAGTTGAAAACTGAATTGGAAATATTGTGCGCTTTTGGAATAATTGAACCTATTAAAGTTTCAAACAACTTTCCCTTATGGTATTGGCGTGCAAGTCAGAGAAAGTGACTATGAAGCGCAGACTAAGAGAAGATTTCTGGTGCCTGGTGTGGACACGGCCATAGAGCATTTTGTGAGGGATTATTGTGTGTGAGTACTCAGTGACAAAACCCACATCATGTCTCTGAGTCCTGTCACACTGATTAGCACAAATAATTCACCATGGTGTAAATAGTCATTTGATATTTCTGGACTCTATAATGTTTTTGGAGTTATGCCAATATGTGCCTTTTGGTTAACTGATTATCTAAATACCTTGTGATAAAGTTGGTTGATAGTGTGAATTCAAATGCAGGCATTACTCTCTCTAAAGAGGTGCTTGTAAGGGAAGGAAATCCAAAAGCGTTAGCTGCTCATAATGGCTCTCAGTTGGTATCCACGGAAATGATGGAGTTCCTGCAGTCTTTGCATGAAATTCACAAGAACATGTCTGTACCATCCCCTTAGTAATGGATTGGTGGAGAGGGCAAATCTCATCACTAGGGATCAACTACCCTTGGAGTTAGTGAATGGGCTGGAGTGGAGTGAAGTCTGGGGTGAGGGACATGCTTGAGGCAATGAGATATACACCTCATATTAGCATGGATGTTTCTCTTTTCACTTTGTTAAATGGTAGAATTGCTGGATCCAAGCTGAAGAGGGAGAGAATGTACTAAAAATCAGTGAATGCATTCAAAGTTGCCAAGGTGATCGATGTGAGGAGTGTTGTAAAAAAGAGATATGGTACTGTTGAGAGTGGACACCATAGATTGATTGTCAAAGCTGGTGATTGGTTAAAAAGACTGGGGTCACATCCTAAAAGATTTTTCTCATTTTTCTGCTCTGATTCAAGTAAAAGAAGTGATGAATCATGTTCTAATTTTGATGAACAGGACATTGCGGAACAAAAGTGTTGTATCAGTCGTACTTGAGGGAAAGTCTGCATAGGTTTGTGAGAAGTTTGTCATATATGCTTATCAGAGTGTGAACTAAAAATTGGAGTGTAACCAGAAATAAGGTGGGTTACCATCTAAAGTTAGAATGTGTCTTAAAAAATTGAAGGATTATGTGATGCATTAGAGAGGTTAATATTTGTAATTTCAGTGCCTTATGAGTTTGCTGCATTGCTATTTTTACATGGTTTATATTTGTAATTTCAATGCCTTATGACTTTGCCTCATTACCATTTCTATATTTATCTGCGATGTGCACTGTTATTGGTTTACATATTTCATTTATACTTTTATGTGATATGTTACATTGTAAGTTATATGTAGTTTTTTTGTAGATTATTTTGTTCTTTTGTTTATGATAAGGGGGTGCAGTGTTGGGTCACTCTTTTGGCATGTTGAAGTGCATAGGAATGTTGATGTTTATGTTTCATTGGTGCATTGGCAACCAGAGATTCCAGCAGTGGCATTTGGCTGCCGGGTCTGGTTGCTGACAGTAGATTAATGCTTCACTCTGACTACCTGTGAGTCCTTTTATTCCTTCCAGTGACCCTTCTAGTTAGATATATGGAAGTTTTGCTAAGTGCTGCTCATCTCTTTATGGCTACTTCGTGTTGAGGATCTTATGACAGAGAAGATGTCCTCTCTAATGTGCCTCAGTTGTGCCCTTTTTCATGTGCGAGTTTCAGCTGTAGCTTGAAGTCTCTCTGTATCCATCAGAATCTTTGTTGCCCTTGCTTCCTGTCTGTACATCAGCTGCGGTTGAGGTCTGGTATCCTTTTGGTCCGACCTCCTGCATTTCAGGTGTCCTAGGGACTGCTATGGTACTGCCACAGTCGCTTGATGATTTATGCATTTTCTAAAGAATATGTTGCGCATCTCACTATGTGATAAAATGGCATACCTACCGTATAACTTCCAAACACCTCTGTGTCAGATTTTATTGAATTTTATTTATCATCATACCCGACAAGAGGCCAGCCCATGCCCTTAGTGGGAATTACCTCACTCAAGCACAGATTAGACAATAGAAAGATCATCTCTCATATTGAAAGCATGTCTCCATATTCAAAAGCTTAAAAACAACCTAGAAAAAAATCCTAACAATTACTTTCCTGGTTCCTAATATACACTAAGGGCCTGGTTATGATGTCAGTCAGAAAGGCTCTGAACAGCATTCAGATTTTCCTAAACCGTGTCGGAACCTAAGTTTCCGACGGAGTGGGAAACATTTTCAACCAACCGATTATAATGGAAAGGTAACCGTTTGGTCATTCAAACTCGGTTCCGACCGGCATTTGGAAACTCTGAGTCGGTCGGTGCCGATTTGTACAGCTCAATGGACAGCGTTTCCGACCAACCGATTACGATGTCCGATTCTGACACTTTTCCGACTCGGTCTGTCCGACACAAAAAGACTGCTGGAAACTGACTTTGGGGGCCCCCCTGTAGAACCGTGCACAATGTGACAAGCACCATGGGGTGCCCACCACTGGGTGTAAGGTTTTCTGAAACCACCCATTTTTCAATGGGAGCCTGTGTTGTCTGTTGCAGCACAGGCTCCCATTTAAGTCAATGGGAGACTTTTCGAATGGTGCTCGGAAGCATCACAATTGGTCGGTCGGAACCGTTTCCAACAAGGAGTCGGTTGGAAAGCTTTTAGACCGTCATTGTAATCAGGCCCTAACTGTGACATATTCTTTTCCTGTATACAGTTTGATTGCTGATATTCCCTTCTCTTCGCTCTGCTTCTCTACCTCTTGTGCCCTGAGGCTAGATTTAATTTCTAGCACATACTGAATATAGCAAAAATAAATATATATATAGATAGATATATAAATATATATAGATATATAGCTAGATATATATACACACAAGTGAAGTAAACATAGTATTCTTTTACAACTCTCCTGAGGCTTGGTATGGAGGCGCATTAAGAGATAGCGTGGAAAGATTATGTATGGCCCCGTGGGTGAAAATGGTTGAAGGAATTTTGATGTAAATTGATCATCATTCTACACACACACATTAGCACTTATAGATTTAATTCATTCAAATATATGCAGCAACACAAACATAATTGGTCTAACCACATGCATGGATGACAAAGATATATCTCAGGTGTTACATGTTGCAGAAATGCGTGCTGACCGCTAAACCAAGCAAACATGGCAAATTAGTCAGATCTTCCTGTACTTCATAGAAGTAGCATTGCAATATGCTGCCGCATCAGGGTACCAATTAAAATTATGTTTGACATTGTGAGGAGATATGATTTAATTTACCTGCTCAACACAAGATAGTCCAAATTCTGTTTCATGTTCAGAAGCTTTGAGTGACACTGCGCCAGATGATGCAGTTCGATTATCTCTATTTCTATTGGAATATCAATCTTGTTTAAGCCTAATGGTGGAAGATGGGATTCAAATGGTTTATAATTTCCCTAATTTCAAATTCTGTGCTGCAGACCTGTTCTCGCCTACACCTAATTGACCAAATAATATTATAGAAGCATGACTTGATATAGAACAGACTAGGGTATGAATAATCAATGCAGATCACATTTAAAGAGAAGCTAGCAGCTCCTCTCTAGCAACCACATAGGTTACTTCTGCCAGGCGGCATTGTTTGGCAGAAAGATTTAGTATTATGGTGAGCTTTCTTCTATCCAGAAAGAGAACAATATCCTTTGATCACTTCCAGGTTTTCTTCAGGTTTCCTTCAGTTAATTGCGATGGCTGCAGTAATTCTTGTTATCACACATATCCCAATTATCTGATCAATGACACAATATTGAGGTAAACAATATTGTTGACAAGAATATAAATTACCATTATGACGCGATCCTATACTTATAAAGGAAATGACTCAAATATCGGAAATATCGGAAAAAAACATTGTTGACTTTAATATCATTAAAAAACATACCAAAAATCTGTCTTTCTATTATATTTACACTTTAATGTAGTAATTCATAGCCATTTTAAAATAGAACATTTATAATGTAAAAATAAATTCCACACATTTTTAGTACTATATACAAATCTATACATAAACACTTATATATGTATGTGTATTTATACGTATATAGGTAAACTCAGTCTGAGGATTTGCACCACGAAAAGTGAATTTTAGAAATAGTGGGATCCATGATTGTTTCTTCAGTATGTAATCTTCAAGGACTTCTCACTTTCTTTCTTGTGAGAAGATCCTGGCATTTGCTCATTAGTTAGTTTAATTTAGTAAAAATATCGATCATGTGCTCTTGGTCCAATTCACTTGTAATGAGAAAAACTGTATGACAATGTACTCTTACCATAAGGATTTTAGCATTCTATGCTCTGGTCTGTTGAAACAGCAATTGCCACACATTTTTTTGCTTCTACGCTGAACATTTTTGCATTAAACAGGTTTTAGAAGTTCTAGGCTTTTCCGAAGTGTTCTATTTTCTGTTGCACTATGAATGTGTGAAAGGGGATTAAAAAATGAACAATCTATGAATATGCTATATAACATTAAATTACATTATATTACAATAAGTATAATCCCTAAACATATTAAGTGATGAGATGCACAAAATACCTAAGGATTTACTAGCTGAGTAAGGCCCTCATAATGAGTGGACTGATAATTATCGTTATGTGTGATCACTTCTGTAATTGCTCTCATTGGAATTATGAGTTTTTTGTTTTTGATCGCTCCCTTTTTCAAGCCTGCTAGAAGTTAGAGGGAGAATAATATCTGGTAACTATTGAGAATACAGATTTTGGTGTGGTAAGTACCAAAGTTCACATTAAGCCCCATTTCATGGTGAGATCACAACAGATAAATTCCAAACACCTCAGTGTCAGGTTTTATCAATGTGATGATTATTGCATAAAAATCTGGCCACTGAAGGCCGAAGTGTTCAATGGGTGAAAATCCCATGTTAATAATCTGTGCTCTTATTGAGTAATGAGTTCTTTTATATTGAACTTCTGTTATGTTATGTTAATTTGACTTAATATAGCGCACAAATCAACCGAGCGCATCTCAGCGCTGTTGCTGAACAAAATCAGGAGGCGGAGAGGGTGATTAAAATAGGTGGGCATTGAGATGCTTCCTGAATTTACAGTAATTTGGACAGGAACGAACGTGAAGGGGAAGCTTGTTCCAGTACATGGGGGTGAATTAGGAAAAAGCCTTTCCACTGCTACATGTTAAACAAATGCGGGGGATCCACAACAAGGCTTTCGAGCAAGATCTTAGATTATGACAGGGCGTATAGGCTTTTAATTTTTTCTGAAGATAAAACGGGCTTTTGTCCTTAAAGGCATTATATGTGAGACAGCAAATTTTAAAATAAGAGTGTTTCTTCACCGGCAACCAGTGTAGTTCTTTCAGCAGAGGCGACGAGGAAGTGCCACAAGGGCAGTTAAGGTCAAGCCTAGCTGCTGTATTTTGAACTACCTGAAGTTTAGAGATCAGTGTTTCACTGACATCTGCAAAAAGGGCATTACCATAGTCTAGTCTGCTTATTACACAATGGCCTGAACCAGAGTTCTACGGGCGGAGATAGGGAGGTAGGGAAAAATTCTGCGCAATAAGCATAGGTTGAGGTAGCATATGCCAGTGGTGGCCAAAATGTGCTCTCTCATTGTTAAGGCTTGGTCCAGTTTTATACCCAGGTTCTTTACTGCTTGCTTGGGCACAGGGGTGGCACCCAGTTGATGAGGCCACCAGTCATCCGTCCAGATCGAAGAGGCTTTGTCGAGCAGCATGATCTCAGTTTTATCTGCATTCCGCTGGAGATAGTTCTCGTTCATCCAGTCTGAGGTAGCTAACATGTCTGAGGACAAACTCTCTTTTTCCGCCATCAGATCCTGGCCTGGTGTAAACATCAACTGGGTGTCATCCGCGTATGAGACTATATCAAAGCCAAAGCGCTCTGCAATCCCAGCCAAGGGGGCCATATAGATATATATATTTTCTTTAATTCCTCATTCGCCTCCAACCCCAGACAACTAGAAGGTTCGGAAGTCGCCACTGTTACTCAATTTTGAGACGTAGGCCCTCTGGGGATATATCCCAGATCTGTCGCCCGCCTACCAGTAGCTGACAAACACCCTTCATGTTGCTGTCCTCTCGTTGTCATGGAGAGGGTGGTCGCACTCTCTGCTGATTACTCATAACCGATGACTGTTGCTGAAAGCTCACCAAAAATCGAACCTGAGCAACCATAAAGGCGAGGCCTAGCACAGTCTGAGAGCTTCCCAAGAGGCTTAATCATAGGATGGGAAAGGATTAACTGGGCTTAAAAAAAAAAAAAAGGATAACTAACTAATGCTTAAACCAGGAGGCCATTTAATCAAACAATCCCATATGGCTTTCTTTCTATTGCTTTTTAGTCTGGCCAAGTCTGTTGGGAGGTTTTATACAAGGAGGACAACCAATCTGAGTTTGTAGGGGTTGTGACCTCAACCCATCTCTTACATATTTCTCGTCTAACCAACAACATAGAGTAGAATAAAAAGCTCCTGCTCAAGTGTATGATTTAACTTGATATGCCAAAAATAACGAGACCGAGAGAAACTTGTACTGGGAGGCCCAAAATATCTGTTGAGGTGTTCCCTACTCTCTCCCAAAATTCTTGGATGGCTGGACAGTCCCGGGACATGTGTATATCAGAGGCATTCACCATACCGCATTGTTTGCAACTGGCAGGAGGACCCTTAGTGATTTTAGAGAGTCTGGCAGGGGAAAAGTAAGCCCTGTGTATAGAAAAAGAGTGGTTTCTCCTTAACCAGGCTGGCTTTACATCTGTAAATAAAGTGTTAAATTTTTTTTGCCACAGATCTACCCAATCTATGTCTGGTGTTGACGATCCGCACAGTTCTTCAGCTAGCCTAAAATCCCCATCAACAGCCTCCTCAATAGACCAGTGAAAAAAAGATACTTTTCTCTTCCCTGCCAGTCTCTGTACCAGTTGCTCTTCTAGTGCATTCCCTATACCTATAGGTTTTTTCAGACTCTGGGACCAACTCTTTAATTGTAAATATTTAAACCTAGACATACCCTCCTCCAATGTATTGTTTAGTAGTGCCCAAGGCAAAAGTGGACCCTCAACAGCCAAGTCTCCCCACACCTGGAACCCAGCTGTTTTTAGAGGGGCTGCCAATTTATCCTTCAAACAGCCCGGGTCTCCCGGAGAATTCCAGAGTGGGGCCAGACTTCAAAAGTAACCTAAACCCATGCATTGTTTGATTCTAGCCCATGTGCGAGCCATGCTCATTAAGGCCTTCAGCCTTATCTTCTTAAAAAATTTCTGGTCTCCATATTTGATAAGAAAACCCTCCTTAGGTAGCCCCACCTGATCTAACATAGCCGAAAACATTACCCCCCTCTCTGAGGAATCTGGAGATTTCAACAACATTCTTGAATGAGTCAGCTGGAATACCCAAGCGTAGTACTGCAAATCTGGTAATGTCAGGCCCCTTTTTTCCCTCCTACGTCTTAATTTTTTCCAGGATATCGTTATAGCTTTATAGCCCCACACAAATGAATTAATATATTGCTGAAGTTTAGCAATTGCGGGTCTCTCAAAAAGTAAAGGAATGGTGTTGACAAGAAAAGTAATTTTTGGGAGGATTACCATCTTATTTAAATTGATTTTCCCCAAAATAGTCAAAGGAAGATAGGCCCAAGATTTCAAAAGTTTCTGGCATTCTTTTGACACATTTGCCAGATTGGTCCCAGGGATCTTGTCTCTATTCTGGACGATCTTTACTCCCAGATTTCTCATCTCGTTCTTAGTTTGGTGTCGACACCCCGGCAAGTTCCATGCCATTATCTCGGTTGTACCTGCATTTACCTTGTAGCCTGATACTACACCAAAATCCTGTGCTAAGCGTATAACATGGGGATAAGACACCTCCAAATCTGATGAAAGAATTAGTACATCATCAGCATACAGGGCTACCTTCCTCTCCCATGCTCTGCATTCGAATGGTGTAAAACTTGTCTCCTCCATGAGACGTTGAGCAAAAGGTTCTATATACATATTAAATAGGGTGGGGAGAGTGGGCAGCCCTGTCTGGTTCCTCTTTTAATCTTAAAGGGTTTGGTCATATTTCCGTTGACCAAAAGCCTTGCTTAAGGATCACTATATATAAGATTGATAACTCAAACAAAGTTTGGCCCGAAGTTGAACTTCTCCAACACCACAGCTACGTAGCTCCAATTGACCCTGTCAAATGCCTTGGTGGCGTCTAGTGTCATTGCTACCGAAGGGAGTAAAAAGGTGGAGGCGAAATCAATGGCGCCTATGAAATCATGAGTAAAATCAAAAAGATTCCTACCTCTCATAAAACCCTTTTGATCTGCATGCAGCAAATCACCCGCCACCACTCCCAATCTGTGGGCCAGAATTCTAGTAAAAATCTTATAGTCAGTATTCAAAAGTGAAATAGGTCTATATGACCCACGATTGACTGGAGACTTCCCAGGTTTTAAAAACAGTGTTATGGCGGCTTCTCCCCAGGAGGTAGGGGGCCTCATTTCTTCAAGCAATATTTTATTAAAAAGGGTTGTCATTATCGGTATTATCCCTTCTCCCAAGAATCTATATAGTTCTACCAGAAGGCCATCTGGCCCCGCGGCCTTACCCGCCTTACAGACAGAAATGGCCTTCCCACCTCCTGTTGAGATATTTCTAAATCTAGGTTTACTCGTTGGGAAGCACTCAAAGTTGTTAGGTTTAGCTGATTTAGACATTCCAGTGCACAATTGCTATCTACCTCATTCCCTTCGTTATATAGATCTTGAAAAAAGCTAAAAAAAGGCTTCTCCAAACTCTTCGTCACTAACTGCTGGTGAATTAGTATATTCATTATTGACTTGATTTATTAAATTCCGTACCCTGTCCATTTTGGCCTTCCAAGCAAGGAGTTTGCTAGCTCCCTCACCGTATTCACAATGGGTAAGCTTATTAGCTTCCCATTGTTTCGAAATCTTGGTCTGAATAATATCTTCTAGGTGATCTTTCAAAGTTTTCAATTTCTTAGGATGTGCCTGGCATGTTACTTGGTCAACCTCACTATTGATCAACCTTTTAACCCTCTTCATTTCGCATTCAATGCCAGCAATTCTCTCTCTATATTGCCTATTCTTGTGAGCAATCCTACTCGTTACTACCCCTCTCAAATAAGACTTCAAGTAATCCCAGACCACCAAAGTCTCTGCCGAACCTATGTTTGTATTTAGGAAAAACTCAGGCTCCTGAGCAAAATAACAAGCTTCTGATTCCTCTAGAAGAAGTGTACGATCAAATGTCCACACTCTCGGTTGTTCCTTTTCTACTAAATTAAAATCCATCCACACCGCCGCATGGTCTGATAGGTGGGGAGTTAGTCTATGCATTCAACTTTACCCCTCAAATCATTAATGATCAAAATATAGTCAATCCTGGATTTGTGTCCATAGTTCCGATTATAAAATGAGACACCTAATTTAGTGCCTGATCTTTCCCTCCAGATATCAGTTAAGGCATTTTGCCTCATCATCTGCTGAAGGTATGTCCTTGATTTGGATAGAATGTTTGCCCTACTGCTTGGGGATTTATCCAATTGAGGGTTCAGGACTATATTAAAATATCCGGCTAAGATGTTCGAGTCTAAAAATCCTAGCAAGTTTCCAAAAATTGTTTTCAAAGTACTAGGGTGTTACGTTCCTCTTATGTCCTACTTGGGACACCGTTCTAGTTTGCCACTGTGTGTCCCTGCGCGGACACCATACCTGTGAGGTCATCAGCTGTCCAACTGTAGCACTGACAGTTGACAGCTGATCGCCGACACTGCAAGTCGTCATTCGCTCCTCCCTTCTGGAGCATGTGTTGGTTTATGCTAATTAAAGGAACTTTCTGCTTCATTTAAGTGTGAGCACATTCTTAACAACTTGGCGACGAGTGCCAACACGGAACCCACGTTCGCCGTTCATAGAAAGAAACTTCATTCTTTCCTGACAAGAGACTTGCATTTTCTTCAGTCGGATTTCCTTATTCGTGAGTTACTACAGGACATCACCGGAATTTGAGGCACTTGCAATCTATTTCATTTGACTTCGTTTTCTTTCATCGTGCCCAGCGGAGCGCTAACTAATTACTACTAAGAACACCCGCTTCTCCTGAGGTGAATATTCTCCTATGTAACATTTTTCTGTTAAGAAAAGAAAAAAGATCTACAGAATTATTTCGTGGCGATTTCTATGTTTAGAATTAACTATTAAGCAGTGGCTGACAGTGGGAAACATAAAACCTCCGTTTCTTTGACTGATATTCAACGGTTTTTTTCAACCGCCACAACTGTCACCTGAACTGTCATCCGTCAACTGTCAACATTACTTGACTCGATCCCAGCTGCTTCGCACGTCATCACGCTCCTACGTGATACGTGCCGCCATCTTGGAAAATCCTTCGTCCAGCTTTTAGCGGTCTAGTGTTCCCGCTGACGATCGCCACGACGTTCAACGCTGCATTCTTCCTTTCTTCTGTCAATTTCAACGCGCGCACCGGATTAAGCAAACAATCCACCACCGGTGCAGCGCGCGCTCAAGGAAGACCACACAATGTATCGGGACTATCCTTTGGGGCTTCAAAACCAGTAAGCATTTTGATTATAATACTGGCATCTTGTGGATAGTTTTAACCCTTTTCACTCCCAAGGGCTTGGCAGATACGTTATCCCCTGCGCTTTTTAGCACATTTTCATTACATCTTTGCTCACCTTGAGAATTACCCTTACTATTTCATAACGTGTACTTTCCTCATTTCGCTATTGTTCTTTCACCAACCTTTTTAACATAACCCTTGCCATGGCATCTGGATATGTGTGGAATCTCGCACCACCAGAGACATTTTTAAGAGCAGGGGATGAACCAGTTCTCAAATGGGAAGAGTGGAGAGACTACTTTTTAAACTACATATCCACACTGGAAGAAGATGACGAAGTCAAGCCTGAAAGGAAGTATAAATTACTTATGCATTCATTGGGGGCTGGTGGCATAAAAGTGTATAATGCTATAAACAAAAGGATTAGGGCCGAAAATGAAGGCGACGTTTTCCTTAATGCCATTGACGACCTCAATACGTACTATAAACCCAGAGTATGCGTTGGTGTGGACAGATACAAATTTTTCCACCGAAAACAAGGTGACAATGAATCTATTGACGACTATGTGTCTGTATTGAAAAACCTAGCACTAAATTGTCGTTTCGGGGACCTACATGATGAACTTATACGTGATCAGATTGTAATGCAAGGATCTAACTCCAACATACAAGACAATCTGTGGGCTAAGGGAGAGTATCCTCTACAAAACATAATTGATATAGCCAGAAAGGCAGAACTTACAGGGCGTTGCGCCAAGGCAGTTCTGGCGGAGACGAAAGAAAAAAATAAAAGTGACATCGTGGGGAAGGTGGTTGACAAAAAGATCTATAACAAAACCAATGTACATCAAAAAAACTATAGAAAAGTGTACAAGAAAAATGATACCAAAACTGAATTTCATTGTTATCGATGTTTGAGCCCATCTCACTTGGCCAATGATCCCAAATGTCCAGCCAAAGAAAGTAAATGCACACATTGCGGGGTTAAAGGGCATTATGTGAAAGCTTGTAATAAAAGAAAACCGCAAAAAATTAAAATGATTGAGTACAGTGGGAACTCAAGTGACAGTGAAGATGAACATGATGACGTTAACATGTATGTACTATGCATTGAAGAAGAAAAGGGCGAGTACGTAGATGTAATAAACACCACAGGAAAAATAACCAGAACAAGAAAACCTATATGTCACATGACTATTGGAGGAATAAATATTGACATTGTGGCAGATTCCGGATCTCCATACACCATAGTCAACAAGCAAGTATGGAAGGATAAGTTCGAATCTAAACTGGGAAATGACCTAGAGAAACCAGACATAAAAATAAGGTCATTTACTGGAGAGCCAATTGAGGTTCGTGGTTACAAGAGACTAAGTTTCAAATATAAAAGTCGCGAATCCGACAGTAAACTGTATGTCTCTGAAGTTGGTCCATCTGTATTGGGATGGATGGATCAGGGAAGTTTGGGAATCATCCTTGATCCGAGTAGAGAGGATCCCGTTCTAAGCCTTTTTGATGACATGAATTACGCAGACTCTTTGCTAAAGAAATACCCCAAGGTATTTAGTGGGACTGTAGGAGAGCTCAAGGGATATCAACATAAGATACAACTTAAACCTATTAGCACACCTGTGATACATAAATCAAGAAATATCCCTTTTGCCATCAGAGAGGAGGTTGAATCTCAATTTGACCAACTCCTGAACGAGGGAATTATTGAAAGAATCGATGCCTCTGAACGCCCCATTGGTCATTGCCAAACGAGCCAACGGAAAATTGAGGCTCTGCGTCGATTTGAGAGACCTCAATCAAAACATCATTGTAGAACAGTACCCACTTCCCAAAATAAACGAAATGTTGGCTGCAACCAAGGGTATAAAGTGGTTTCCAACGGTGGACTTGAAGTCTGCATACCACCAAGTGCCTCTACATCGTGACAGCAGGTCATTAACGACGTTCATTACTCCACATGGCTGTTTCAGGTTCACCCGAGTACCTTTTGGTTTGGCCTCAGCGGCAGCTATGTTTCAAAGACTTATGAACCATGTCTTCAAAGGAATTAAAGGAATTTTACTATTTCAGGATGATATCCTGATTATGGGAAAGACCAAGGAAGAACACGATGTAAGAGTTGAGCAAGTCCTCGAAATCCTGGAAAGTAAAGGTCTCACCGCAGAACATTCCAAGTGCAAATTTGCATGTAAATCTGTAAATTACCTGGGTCATAAGATAACAGGTGAAGGCATTAGCCCAAAAATGGAATTGTTACAGGCAATTAAGGATTCCCCCATTCCATCCAACAAGGATGAAGTAAGATCGTTCTTAGGTCTGGTGGAGTTTTACTCCAAATTCATCAAAAACTTTGCATTGAAAACATACGATCTAAGACAACTGCTCAAAACTAAGAACAGGTTTGAATGGAGCAAGGACTGTGAAACCGCTTTTCAAAACCTCAAGAACGACATGTGCATGGCTTTACCGTTGCAAGGATACGATTCAACCTTGCAAAACTATTTGACAACTGATGCCAGTAACAAGGGCATTGGTGCTGTCCTAACCCAAAAAGACTCCAAGGGCAATGAGAATACTGTGGCTTTCGCTTCACGATCACTAACTCCAGCGGAGGAAAAGTATTCCGTGATTGAACGTGAGGCACTCGCGTGTGTATGGGCATTGGAGCATTTCCGGCAGTATATCTGGGGAAGGATGGTCCATCTCTGCACTGACCACAAGCCTTTAGTCAAAGTGCTGACAACCAAGGGATTATACACTGCATCCTCAAGGTTGGCGAGAATGTCTGTACGCCTGTTTGACTTCGTTTACAAGGTGCATTACATACCAGGTGTGAAGAATGTCGTGGCTGACTATCTCAGCAGAATGCCTTTGAAGAACAGGGAGCAGACTGAAGAGGAAAATGAAGAAATGTGCATTGCTAAAATTTTTGATGAGGACAGCCGGTTGGAAAAAGACGAATGGTTCGCTGAACAGAGCAAAGATGACACCATCGTTCAAGTGATGGAAAAAATTAATAAGGGGTGGCCAGCAAAGAATAGGCTACAAGAAAAACTGAAACATTTTTGGGAAGTCAAGAATGAATTGTGCCAGGAGGACGGATTTTTGATCAGAAACGGAAGATTCGTACCACCGGAGTCATTACGTACCAAAATTCTCAACATATGCCATGAAGGGCATCTGGGTATAGCCAAGACTAAGAGCAGAGTGAAAAATATGTACTGGTGGCCAGGCGTGAGCAAAGACGTTGAAAGGGTGATTAGAGAATGCAAGCTATGCATGGACGCAGATAAATCACAAGTTCCATTTAGACCACCATTACAACCCATAGCTTCACCCGCCATGCCATGGGAAAGAATCGGCATTGATGTGATGGGACCCATCACGGAAGCGCAGGAACAATGGTATGTGATAGTAATTAAGGATCCTGTTCCGGAAAACTACAGGGATAATCTAGGTGCTGCCTCCAAAGACAACAAAACATCCATGGACTTTTCAGACTACGAGTCTGACTATGAGTTCCCTGCAACACCCGTGACTGTGGAAAGAAGCGATACAGGAACCACCATGGATCCATCAAATACGACTAAAGACACTCAGGACATTAAGGAAAACCGGCGCAAGTTGCCACCCACACCTCTTGAAGGAGATTCACCACAAGTCCACAGAACACGTGCGGGAAGGTTGTTGGGGGCGCCCATGAAGCTCAAGGACTTTGTTTGTGAATGAAACTTTCCCCACTTAGACCTGTCAACTCTTCCATAGTTTCCTGACTTTTACGTTGATTTAAAGGGGGGAAGATGTGTTACGTTCCTCTTATGTCCTACTTGGGACACCGTTCTAGTTTGCCACTGTGTGTCCCTGCGCGGACACCATACCTGTGAGGTCATCAGCTGTCCAACTGTAGCACTGACAGTTGACAGCTGATCGCCGACACTGCAAGTCGTCATTCGCTCCTCCCTTCTGGAGCATGTGTTGGTTTATGCTAATTAAAGGAACTTTCTGCTTCATTTAAGTGTGAGCACATTCTTAACATAGGGTCATCCTGGTTGGGGTAATAATAGCCAACTACTGTTAAGTAAGCACCCTTAAGAAATAGCTTGACAATCACCCATCTGCCACTTGAGTCTGTCATAGTATCTAAAAGACGAGTTTTTACATGTTTCTTACTAAGATAGCGACACCCCTAATGTTAGCACTTTGACAGGAACTAACACAGTGCTCCACCCATCTAAGCTTCAAACAGATCTCACTTATTTCTTCTCTCAGGAGATGTGTTTCCTGTAAAATAATAATCTGTGCAGGGGAATCTTTGAGATATTGGATAATTTTTTCCCTCCTGCTTTTCACCCAGAGACCATAAACTTTCCAGGATAAAAACTGTAGCGGTTTCATGGTGGATTGTGAGGAGGAACCCTAAAAATGCCAAGTTTCTTAAAGTGTCGGCATCAAACCAAAGACGATAACTAGTGAAAAACAATCTGGCCAATAGGCGAATGAGGATTTTTAAAAATATTTTTTACCCACATGCTCGCCCACCCGTACTTCCCCTTCCCCACCCCTAAAACCCTCCCCGGAGAACCCTTCCCCCATTTACCTGGACTATAAGTCCAGATTCTGCCTGCTGGGGCGTTCTGTCCCTAACTGTTAGAGCTTTATATATTAAGCAAACCAGCTAAGAACTCTCACCGTTACTGCCACCATTACTGGTGATATTTTTTGGTCCTGGGCTAGTCTTGAGCTAGTATCATATTCTATTGTATTGTATTATGTTATGTAGTGTTGTATTGTGTTCATTTGTGACCTCCGTGACCCCATTAACCCACCTAACCCCCATGTATACTAATTTAAACCTGGTTTCTAACCCCAATAAACTCATGCATATCTTTATGCCATGTTGAGTTTCTAACAAAGACTTCCTTTCCAAGATCTTACGTTATGTTTTTTCCAAATTTAAGGACACATTAGGGATTTTTGCTTAGATTTCCCATAAGCTCCTCCTCCTCCTGCACTGTTCTCAAATTATTCATTTTATTATTATGCATGATTTTTCGATGTGCCGGGAATTTTAATTGGGCAACAGCCCCCAGTTTCCTGAAGTCATCCGTTTTCCTTCCTAGCTCCCATTGTCGATCTAATGTGACTCGAGCCAGATCCGAACGGATTTCAAAAGTGAAGTCTCTAGGTTTCAAGGCTTTCTGTTTCAGGGCAGCGTTTAATATCTTCTCCTTCAGGGCAAAGGTCAGGAAGTTTATTAAAATCTTTCTTGGCTTAGTTTGATTGAGGTGCCTCCTAAAGGGGTCCCTGTGGACCCTTTGTATGTCCCTCATCAGGTCCTCCTCAGACTCCTCAATCTGAACTGCTTCTTTGATGAGGCTCACAATGAAATCTTTCAGATCTTCTCCCTCTTTACCCTCAGGGATATTAACAAAATGTAGATTATTTCGACAGGAATTGTTTTTCAGTGATTCTAGTCTATTTCGGAGCGCAGCTTCTTCTTTCTTGAGAATTGCAATGTCAGCTTTGGCTGCCCCCACATCATCTTTGAGTTCCTCCACTGAATTTTCTAACGCCACAGTTCTGGAATTTCAAAGGTCAAATTTCTTCTCAAGCGATTCACAGAAAAACCTGATCTCTCCCTGATTCGGCTCTGAGATAGAAAACCCCTTTTTGATGTCTGAAGATATGGTAGAAAAAAGAGCCTCTAAAGATGCCACGAGGGACTCTCTTTCTCTCTGAACCCTTCCCCCTTCTCTACTGCTGATACCATATCCACCACTGCTCCCAATACCCTTATTGTTGCCACTGACCTCTACATTCCCAGTGACAAGATTTACACCTCCGGTATGCTCACAACCTCCAGCTGAGGACATGATTATGCCTATCTTCGGAGGTTCAAAATTGATCACTGGTTCAAGTTGGTATATAGATAATATAGATTTTACACAAGGTAGAGCTAACATACAGTCCATTAGCTCTTAATTAAATGATAAACGGTCATTAGGTCTGAGACAATGCATGTCTAAGTGATACATTTCTTTTTCTGTTGCCATTATCAGCATATGAGAAAGAATAGTATTGAAATATTACCCCTTTTAAGCATAATTAAGCTCACCCAATGTCATCAACTTTTTTTCTACTTCAATGGGATAAATAAGATTGGAGCCTACTGCATTCTGGAAAATTCATTCATAAGGCTCTATACAGTCTTACTTTGATTGTAAATGGGGCAATTGATCACAATGAAGGGAATTATTAATGTGTTACTAGAAAATCAAGTGTCTTGTGGGAAATAATTTTACTGGAAATAATAATGTTGGTTTTGCTGTCATTGGATTTTAATGCTTTGGGCATTATTATTGAAATAGTTTTTATGCATTTTATTGAAATCATAGAAAAACAACAATCAAAAAGTCCGAGCTATGCCTTCATAGGTGAAGGGAAAAATAAATAGAATCCAGATTTGCAACAAACTATGGGGCTCATTACGATGGCAGAAGGACCTGAGTCTATTCGCCATCGTTACGGGAATTGGGACCGTCCGCCTATATTGTGGCGGTCCCACCCATGAAATCACAATGCGACCACCACAGTGGCGGTCGCATTGGGCATATTCACCATTGCGGTGGGTGCTGCTGGCTGCAGCACCCGCCACAATGGTAAAAATGGAGGGTTTGCAATTCCCTGCACTACGTGGCAGGCACCATGCGGTGCCTGCCACATAGTGCAGGGAAATGATGGGGGGTACCATAGGTGCCCCCCAAGTGCGGTAGGGAAGTGCCCCTGCTGAAGAGGGGCCCGCAATTGGCCCCCAAAGTCAATCTCCACCAGCCGTTGAATGGCGGGTGAACCGCCATTCTAGGCTTGCCGAGATGAAGAATCCTAATATGACGGACGGTACCTGTTAGGCATCGCCACCATTCTAGGTATGTTTTGCGGGTCCACCAGGCAATCTGAACGATTGCCTGTCGTGGACCCGTGGCGGACGGAATTCCTATCTGCCAGAAAACCGCCTGCTATCATAATCTGGCAGGCGGAGAATGGCCGCAATTTGGAGGTGAATCCGCCACCAGCAGGCTGCCATTGGCGGATTCACCGTGATCGTAATGAGCCCCTATGTGTTATTATATTTTGTCTTGAGGATTCTTACGGGTGCTTACTAGGAAGGATTTAACTGTCATAAGGTTTTTGTAGAGTAGAAAGTCTCCACCCTATCTAAGAAGAGGGGGTACTGTGCCTGAATGTTAGCAGATTTGATGCTGATAGTGTTACCTCACCAAAAGGTATAGTAATACAGTGGTTATCACACTTCATTGTAAAATAGATGACACTCCATGGTATGGAACAGAACAATGGGAAGGTCCTTCGGACTGCCGGCCGCTGTTGTGGCGGTCAGAAGACCGCCAACAAGCATGCTGGTTGTCTGACTGCCGTATCACAATCCAACCTCTGGGCTGGCGGTAGGAAACTTGTTGGGGCATGCTGCAGCTGTGGTAAAGGGCCACAGCACATTCCGACGCAGTGCAGCACCTCCTGTACCTCAGCGCACTGTGAGCTATGCACCATGTCATGCATGGAGGTGAGTGGGGGTACTACATATGCCCCAGAGGGACACTTGTCAGTGGCCTACAATGGCAGAGGGCCTTTTTTGGGGTTCCCCATATACCTTTCCGACAACCTTCCTATGGCAGGATTCCCAACATGAAAATGCTGGCAAAAAGGGATTTTTTTTGTTGTTGATCTGTTTATTATATTTTCACATATACAATATACTTGACAGGTGTAGAAATTTATAGAAGAACCAATAGGCATCCATCAAAACAGACACTACAACACAATAAATCAATATATCAACCCTTGAGTGCTAGCGATCTGTCTCGGTAGTCAAGGTTATCCATTCCTTAACTCTAACATATAAATAAAGTAATTCCAAACTTGGTATGCTTACTAATAATAGCTCAGTGTAAATGTATTATGGATGTACATATTATTTTCATATGTGTAGTACGGAGATTATCTCATTACCAAGTCCAAATGGCAAGATTTCAACCAAACGTACATCACATAACATAGGAACAATAAAACAACCAATTGGGGGGACAGAGGGAAAATGCAGGAATGCCTACATGATTGGGGGGGGGGGGGGGAAGTGGACAATAACCATTGCAGTTTTTCAACTTATACGTACACCTATATATATATTAACGGCATACAGGAAAACAGTTTGGTTGAGATGTATGATACATCTTTCACATTCCAGACCACATGTGAGACACATTACATCAGTTGCTTAGAGTAGTTTTTAGTCAACACGAGGAATGTCAGACAAGCCCTCCACAGTACCCAACCCTTGGAGTGTGCACAGCATTACATTCCATACCTCAGAAATGGGGTATTTACGATGCCCTAATGTGTGTTCTCTCACTAATGAGACTGCCTCAGCTTTGGCTCAGTTTATCATGGAGTGTAACCATGCCTTTATTGAACGGGGGTCATCTGCCTTCCATCGGCGGGTAATAAGCCTTTTAGCCACCACCAGACCCAGGTCTATAAATCTCGAGGAGGCTTTATGCTTCTTGCTTCTAGGTAAGATCCCTATTATACACCCTTCCCATGTTTTAAATAATTTTCTATCCGTACTTGTATTCAGGGAGCGGACCACCTAATCCCAGGACATTTGCAATTTAGGGCAGGAACAGAGCATATGCAGCAAATCGGCATCTATCATCTTACATCTTGGGCAGCATGCATCTACCCTGTTAAAATATCTATTAATCTTGTCGGGGCATAGGTACGCTCTATGCACTACATAAAAGTAGATTAGCCTGAAACGCACATTTCTGGGGACTTGTCTGGGACTTTCCAATAGTGTGGGCCATTCGTTATCTGTATATGACCGTGTCATATCTCTTTCCCACTTATTTCTCAAAGGGGTTATATCTGTCATGGTATGTTCCCGGATAGATTCCGTGAACTACTTTACGAGGTGTCTCCCATCCCCATCACATGCACATACTGCATTAGAAGATGCGTTGGGGGTGCCTGCGAAATGTCACCCCACCGCTGCCTTAACAACGCCAACCAGGAAGCATGGCTCGGGAACTGCCCCAGAGGGATGCCCTCCTCCGCAGACAGTGAGAGAAATGGCCACAGTGCCCCTTCCATAAACAGATCCCTTAGTGTAGATGTATCTGCTCCCTGCCAATCAGCAAGCTCTGTCCCCCGAGCATATCCCTCACCTTTCGGCATGCCCAACAATGGAATAGCTGGCGCATATGGTGCAACATGCCTAGTAAGGCGTAGTGCTCTACTAAAGCACTTCCGAGCAACCTGTACAAGAAGAGGCAGCAATTCATGTGATCTATTACATGGATGGAAAATAAAAAGAATCCTGTCCAGTGCATATGGAGGTCCCCGTTCTGCTGTATCTGCTAGATGTAATTCCTCCACACACTTCGCCACCCAGAGTATCTGGGATGCCAGATAGTAATGTTCAAAATTAGATAAAGCCAGCCCGCCCCTTGACCGAGGCAAATACAGTTTTGTTAAAGCCACCCTGTAATGTATATTGCACCAGATAAAGTCCCTCACGACACCCTCCAATGACCGGAAGAAGGACGCAGGCAAATAAATTGGGAGGTTAGCAAAGTAATATAATAGACGTGGCAATATTACCATTTTAATCAGTTCTACTCTGCCAATGACCGAGAGGTTGAGCTTTTTCCAAAATTCAATTTGGGATGTTAACTCTGTGACTGCTCTGGATATGTTGCCGTCCAGGAGATCCCGATCATCATGATAAGCGCGTATGCCTAAATATCTGATCACCGACGGTTGCCATGTCACTAACTTCCCATCCACCTCTAAGGGAGAAGCCTCCATCCCAGGGGTAAAGGGAAACAAGCAAGACTTACCTCGGTTCACTCCCAGGCCAGATAGTGAAGCAAATCATTCTAGTGTGTCCGAAAAGACCCTGGGAATTGCCTGTATATTGTTAACAAAGAGCAGAATATCATCTGCATATAACAAAACCACATGTAGTCCATCCCTGAGGCGTATCTCCCAGCCCATTGCTGATTGCCGAAGTGCCGCAGAAAGATGCTCTATAGCCAAGGAAAAAATTAATGGGGAAAGTGGGCACCCTTGTCTGGTCCCTCTTTCAATCAATACGGGCTTCAAGAACAACGTTCCCATACGGATCCTGACTGCAGGTGCTCTACACAGCAATGTGATTAAGTTCAGCAGGTACAGCTCGAAACCAAAACGGCGAAGTACTCCAAACATAAATCACCATTCAACCGCAATAAACGCTTTTTCTAAGTCCAATACTACACAGCCGGCTGTCGGCCTGTGCAATGCGACGCAGCGCATCACCCGAAATAGCCTACGAATATTCAGAGATGTACTTTGTGCTGGCACAAAACCGTTCTGGTCCTGATGCACCAAACATGGGATAACGGGCATCAGTCTACCCGCCAATACCCCTGCTAATATTTTATAGTCCCCGTTTAATCACGCCAGAGGGCGATAAGCACTTGTGCACGTCGTGTCCCTACCTGGCTTGGGGAGCGTGATCAAAGTGGCATCTGTTATGGAGGTCAGGAGGGAACGACCATCTAGCGCCTCCACATATACCTTAAGTAGGTGCGGACTCAGAATGTCAGCGTACATTTTATAGAATTCATGAGAGAGACCGTCGGGCCCTGGCACCTTGCCTGTCAGCAAAGCCCGCATTGTACCTCTGATCTCTTCGAGCGTGAGCGGGGCATCCAATTCCATACGCTGTTCTGGCGTAAGGACAGGTAGGGAAAGGCCATCCAGAAACTCTCTTATCTCTTCTTCCATTCCTTAGCTCTATCATATAAATAAAGTCATTCCAAACTTGATACACTTACTAATAATAGCTCAGTGTAAATGTATTATGGATGTACATATTATTTTCATATGTGTAGTATGGAGATTATCTCACTACCGAGTCCAAATGGCAAGATTTTAACCAAACGTACATTACATAACATAGGAACAATAAAACAACCAATTGGAGGGACAGAGGGAACATGCAGGAATGCCTACATGATTGGGGGGAAAAAAGTAGACAATAACCATTGCAGTTTTTCAACTTATACATACGCCTATGCCCAGGGCAGACTTGAACAACTGTACAATATGTGCTGTCATTACACTATGTATTTCGTGCTGAGTATATTTAAGCACCCCATTCAGAGACCAAAGAGCTATGATGGGTCCTTTCAACTGATCTTGTTTAATCAACCAAGCAAGAAGTGGTCCTGATCGATCTGCCTTAGCATGCGCCGCAGCTGAGTGGGCCGCAAAGTTAAGACATTTCTGCCGTTCTAATAGTTCTGCATGTTTCCTGCATGCCTCTAACAAGGGGGCTGAGTCTGCGGTGTCTGCAACCACTTGTGATTCTAGCGCCAATAACACGCCTTCCACTGCAAGCAGGTCTGACTTTATCTGCCCTCGAAGCCCACAGCTCAGCCCTAGACATTTCCCACGCACCGTAACTTTCATGGCCGCCCATTCAACCATAGAGTATGAAGCAGTCCCAAAATTAATTGTAAAGTACTTGTCTATAGCTTCCCCTAGCGATACCCGGAAGCCCTGGTCTTCGAGCATCGACGTTTGTAACCCTCATGTAGGGACGTTAGGGATATCATTCTCCCAGGTTAGTGGGACATAGTGTGGATTATGATCAGAGTGTGTGCGTCCCCAATACTCTGAGCCGGTTACATAAGGAAGCTGAGAAGGGGAGCCAAAAAATCGATCTAAGCGTACGTGCAGTGTATGAGGAACAGAAAAGAAGGAGTATACCCACACACCAGGGTTGCAGTGTCTCCAGAAATCAATCAAATCCCATCCAACCGCCCATCCATTGAGCACTGTGGAATTTGTCATGGCAGTCGTGTTTCTGAGAGGGGAAAATGATCTATCCTCCCCTGTATCCAATACACTATTAAAATCCCCGCCAATTATCCTTGGAACATCCCACCATTTCTTCAACTCCTGGGACAACTGTCCAAGAACCAGGCCTTTATCCACATTAGGTGCATATACATTGCCTATCAGTATATGCCATCCATCTAATCTGCCCTTCAGGAGTACGTATCTACCCTCATTGTCCGTAATGGCCTTCTCCACTGCAAGTGGCATACCCAGACAAATCCAGATTAGGGTCCCTCGTGCAAATAAAGAATAATCTGTGGCATATACTGTACCCCTCGACTTACGCTGCAATCTAATTATTTCCACTGCATTTAAGTGTGTCTCCTGTAAAAGTGCTATACGCACATTATGCCTCTTAAGGTATGAATAAACCGCATATCTGCAGGATGGCGTGCAAAGTCCTTGTACATTCCATGTAAGTATCGTGTGATCTTTCCTGGCAATGCTTTATGTAAGAAAGAAAGTGTATCTCTGCTTATTCTTGTATCTTCAGGTATAAATCTGGTATGCACTGCATCACCCTCGGCACCCCCTGAAGTGGCGCCTGCAACTGATAGGAAAAGGAAGAAACTAACATGACAGGGGAAAAACATTATAAGAGTAGCCCCCAGAAACGTAGGGAACCACCCAAACAGAGAAGCAGTTAAACAACCGGATGTCCTACTGATTCCCAATATTTGGGAAGATAGGAGGGATGTGTAACCACACAGGGAACGCCATTATGAGTCCCCCTATGACTCCTAATCCAGTGTAAGAAATAAGTGTCTCGGATAATAACCCAAAGGGACAGAGAGCAGTTCCTAAAGCGCCATCCTATGGGCCGGCAACACTACACCATGCGAAAGTACATAATTACAAGAATCTATCTGTTTGTGAGGCAGTCCTTAATGTTATCAACATTCTCAGTCTATATCATACGATACCATCCGGGGTCTGTGGCGTGACTTCCACCATCCTCTGTGAGATCAAATCCGACAGTCCCGCCTCTGACGAGCCCCCTTCCTCTGAGGAACGATGTGAGGTGATATCTTTATTGCCCAATTCTGCATTTTATGCCAGCTGTTCTGCAATGCATACCACCCCCTGCCGCTCCCAGTAAATCTGATCTGGGCCAGGCACTGTCGACAAACCAAGGAGCCGCTTGCTGGGTCATCTCCGTTGTGGTCGTTCTCCGTCCGCTTCCCTATTCCATGCACCTGATGTGCCTGTGGGCCGAGGGCCCGAATACTGACCCGATGTCTCCAGCCAGTCCCAGGTGTCTTGAGGGGTGTCGTAGAATCTAGACTTTCCGTCAAACACTACTCGGAGTCTTGCAGAAACAGCAGTGAGTATGAAATATTCAGTTGATGAAGTTTTTGTTTAACTGGCAAGAATGACCCTCGTTGTCACTGGACTTTCATCGTGTAATCAGGGAAAATCTGGATCTTTGCATTCTCAAACTTCCTCATCTAATTTCCTTTTTTCTCAGGACCGCATCACGATCCCTGTAATGAAGCAATTTAAAGGTTAGCGGTCGTGCTCTGGCGCCCGGAGCTAGTTTCCTGCCTGGGACACGATGCGCCCTTTCAATGGTGTAGAACGGGTAAAATGCACAGGATGGTAGAATAGTCTTGAGCCACTGCTCCATAAAGGTTACCACATCCTGTCCTTCAGCTCCCTCCGGCAGTCCAATCAAGCGTATATTGTTCCTTCTGGAGCGGCCCTCTGCATCCTCCACCCGCTTCTCGAGATATCTTATTCGGGCATCATGCACATGTTGTTGCTTCTCTTGAAATTCTGTGGCAGGCTTCAGTTCCGCTACGTCTTTCTACGCAGTTGTAACACGGTCTTTTAGTTTCCGATGGTTGGCATGCAACAGTGTAAGGTCCAAGGCAACTTTGTCCATTTTTGCTTCCATTGACTCCCTAGACCTCTCAATTGCTGTCAGGATGGCTTCAAATCGATCATCTGGGGGCTTCAACGTCTCAAATTATTGCATTTGATCAACTTCATTCTGGCCAGCAGTCTGCGAGGAGGCCCTCGAACCAATCCCCTTGGTTCCCCAATGATCACAGCGGCACTCTCTGATTCGTCTGAGAAATTAGGTCCCGCCGACAAGAGCAGGCCATCGCACTACTTCCAAGTGTTTGATTCACTGAGTTGATGTTGAAGGGCGGGGCACTTTCCTCAGTGGTACCAGATGTAACCAAGGTTATAGAAATACCAAGAAAAGAATTACTACATGTGAGCAACCTTCACCACCCGTCTGTCTCAGTGACAGGGGTCTGTTCAGGCTTCAATGCTCTGTCCCCACTAGTCAACCCTTCAGATTTGTTCCTCTGCTAGTTGTTCGGCTCTTGCTGCTTGTCCGTGCAACCCTTCCATCTGGGATGTGAGCACTGTTGCCCCCACAATTCGTAGGTCCCCGTGTACTATCCAGAGCCCATCTGAAGTAGGCTTGTGCTCCAGCTGGTTCCTCTTGTGCCTCTGTCAGATGCTTTCAGGAGCTGTTACTGATACCCCACTGATAAATCCGCAGTAGGTCCCACTTTTCACCACGATCGATATCTCAGCCGGGCAGATCTCCGCAAGGGGCCGCACCCATGCTTCATCCGCTCTACACAGATCAGCTATATTGTACTGGTATGCTTCTCACGTACCGTCGGGGAGGTCATGGCTCCTGCTGCTAATTTTGGTTCTCACCTCTCACCCGCTAGCAAGCTGGTGCTCATGCAGCCGTATCCTAAATCACGAGCGTGGCCTGCATCATTTATTGCCTCTCAGCCGCCTGGGCCATATAAAGATATAACATGGGCAAAGTCACACTCTGCCTCCGCCATTAACCAGAGCCCATCGACCGCAGCTTCGTACTCCAACTGGATCCTTCTATGACTCTGCCAGACACTACCAATAGCAGCTACTTATATACCCCAGTCAGACACAACTCAGCTCCCACCACATCCAGGCTCCAGCTGGGCTGATATCCATAATGGGCCGCACCCTGGGCCCACCCGCTGTGCACAGATCAATCACTGCCCCTCACTGTGCTTCTCCCGTGTCAGCAGCGAAGTCGTGGCTCCCGCCGCCGATTACAGCTTTCACCTCCTGCCCGCCAGCCAGCAGGCGCTCATTCAACAGCCCTGTCCTGGATCTCGAAAGCGGCCTCGTTCCTTAATTTTCCCCAGCCACCCGGGCCACATACCAGGTCCTCGCATGTAACTTCACTCACCGCCGCCTCTTTCCGGGCGTGCGGATCCTAGTTCCCAACGTGCGGCTCCTCAGCTCCTGGTGTAGCCCCACTGGCAATATTGCTACTGCTGCCGCATTCACTGGTCCGAGCTGCACGTTGATAATACTGCAGGCCCAGCGCAGCTCCTGTCCCTCTGGCCTACGTGCGCCTTTGAGCTGGAAGCAATTTAAAGCACAATCAGCTCCACTGTTGTCCCCCGGCGTTTCGCCGGACCTTCGGTCACAGCTCCGTGGCAGGAAAAACAGATTGAAGCGGAGAAAAATGACGATTTAAGGGGGATGCATGGCGGAGCAAAATCAGTACGCATACGCCATGATTCCCCTGCAGGCCACGCCCCGTCAAAAAGGGTTATTGTAATCCCAATGGTGGTGCCTGCCTCGGGACTGCCACCATTCAGGGGTGGTCTTGTGTTCGACAGCTATGGATCTAACCACCAGCATCATAATGCGGCCATCGCCTCAAAGGGCTGTTGGCAGTCAGACCGCTACCGATGGCTTGTCAGCCGTCTGACCGCCACCATTGTAATCAGGCCAATGTTATTTGTTCCTTACCACACTTGAGGTTTGTTGGTTCACAACACAAACTTGTTAGGTTTTTCACTGTAGTTATTCAGCTCAGTTCTAACCTGAAAAAAAAGTGCACACTTGAAAGGAATGGTCTATCTCATTGATCATGTTGTTGCAACAAGTATCACAAAGTCAAAAGTTCCGTACTTTAATAATCTCAATTACATTAGGTATTTACTTAAAAACGAATTGAATCAGATTTAATTTTACATATCAAAAAAATGTCATGTCTAAGATGATTGTCAAAAATGTAGCCTAAATTGTCTGTCTTCTCATCTCAGCATACTTCTGCATTGTATTTAGGTTTTCCTTTTTTTGTTTTTTATTAAATCTTTATTTGACATCCCACAGATACATTACCTTAAAGTAAAAATACAGTTATACAGTAGACATTTCTATACATATGAGCAGGATGTCTGTAATTTGTCTTTTAGCCCTCCCTTCTGACTACATCCCCCCTCCCAGCCTACCCTAACCAACCACCCCCAAACCCTCAATGAAACCAAAGAGAGCTAATTTGGGTTACACCTGTATTTGTTCTAACAAAAGACTTTAAATTACAAGCAACATTAAATCATGATAAGGACTAAATAATTAATTTCTTTACTTTAATGTTTCTGCTACAACCTAACTGACATGCATTAATAATATCAGGCTGTGGGCTCGCTGACCCAATTAGTTATTGGAGCCAAGATTTCAAGCTCCCTTTTCTTAGATTTTATGCCACCTCGTGCATATATCGCTTTCTCCCAACGGTAAATTGCTAGTAGTTTACCCAGCCAGCAATATACTGAAGGGGGTTCTTTATCTAGCCAAACAGTGGCCAGACATAACCTCAACACAGCCATCGCAGTGAAGAGCATAGCCCGATTTGGGACTGTCATAACTTGCCTGCTTACTCCAAGCATAATAACTTGCGGCGTAAGGTCCACCTCAAATCCCAACATATGTTTCAGATAATTACCCACTTCTCCAACCAGACTTGCCAATTTGGGACAAGTTGCAAACATAGGACCACTATCTGCAGCATGACAGCTGCAGTGTGAACAGTGAGTCCCAGTAGAGCCGCCCCATTTAAAGATCCGCGCTGGGGTAATGTATAAGTTCATCCAGGTTTGAAAACATTGCACTTGTAAGTTAGCCGAGAAAAATGCAGTCTGACTTAATAACAAAGCGTCCTCACATTCCCCTACCCCTACTTGTAGCTTCTGTTCCTGCTAGCGATCGGTATGTTTCATGAGATCATCCTCCTTTAAATTGCTATGTAATTCATAACATTTAGAGATTGATGCAGGAGCCCCGAGAGCCACCTCCAATATAGGAACTTTATGTCCTCTGATTGTTTTCCTAGATAGAAAGTCCCTAACTTGTAAAAACTTAAAAAAATGATTGTTTCCAACCTCAAATTTCTTCTTAATTATATCAAACGACTATATTGTGTCATCTGCCATAATATCACTAATATATCTAATGCCCTTGTCTATCCATATTTTCATATACCCGTCTTGGAAAATTTCCGGTAATAAATCATTATCAGCTAAAGGGGTATATCTATGTATCCGATTCATCTTTAATTTTTTCCTTACTGCAGTCCAAATTTTGAATGCTCCCAGCAGAATCTTAAATCTCACTCTTTTAAAATACGCAAAATCAATGTGTCGCATAAAACAACCCTGGGCTTCCTCCCCTAAAACTAACCTATATATTGAACTATAACATGTTTCCTCTGTTACTGCACTCTCGTTTCCCAGTAATTCTGTCATATGCTGTAAAGCTACGGCCCAATAATAGATCTGGAAATCAGGGAGGGACCACCCACCCCTGTCTTTAGCTAGAGTCATATATTTTAACGCTCTACGGGGCCGTTTCCCTGCCTACAAGAATTTTGAAATTAATTGATTAAACGCAGAGAACCAGCCCTTGTTAATTTCCACAGGGAGAGATCTAAAAAAATATAACATTTTTGGCAAAAACAACATCTTTATAACATTGCATCTTCCATGGAGTGTGAGATAGAGACAGTTCATTCTATCAAAGTCAGCTTTAGTCTTATGGAGCAGAGGCTCCAAATTGATTTGTACAATTTCATCCACATTAGCAGAGATCTCCACCCCAAGATATCTGGCATTTCCCACTAAACGAGTATCATTCAGAACTGCTCTGGAGTTCTTCACAATCAATGTCTTGTTTCTATTAAGGAAATAACTTGATATGTTACCAAAATCGAGAGCTTCCTTTTCTACCTCCTTAATAGTCTCCGATGGGTTAGCTGTAATTATGGCTAGATCATCGGCATAGGCTAGCAGCTTTGTATCCCCGCCAATACATCGAATGGCCTGTATCTTATTGTTCTTGACAATTTTACAAATTAAAGGGTCTATATATAAGGCAAATAATAATGGTGAGCAGGGGCACCCTTGCCGTGTGCCCCGAGCAATCTTTATTACATCAGATGTGGCCGACATCAAGGCTATCCTGGCCACAGTAGCCTGGTACATACACCTAATAGCTCCGATAACGCCTTTTCCCAAACCTTTCCTTTCCATAATAGACCATAGAAAGGGCCAGGAGACCCTGTCAAAAGCTTTTTCCGCGTGGAGAAAAATTGCAGCCATTGGGTCTCCTGACACTTTTGTATAGTCAAAGTAGCGTAATTATACGTCGGATATGCACAGTCGTGCCCCTCTCTGGTACAAACCCGTGTTGGAAAGGGGAAACTAACTTTGTAATAACTTGTGGCTAATCTTTTCGAAAATATTTTAACATCGCTGTTAACTAACGTAATTGGGCGGTACGATCCAAATTCTATGGCTGGTTTTCCTGTTTTAAGAAAAACTATAATATTGGCGTTATTCCAGGAATCGGGAGAGACCATGTCTAATTGTGCTCTGCGAAATACCTCCAGCCTTAGTGCCGAAAGTTGAGACTTAAACTTTTTATAAAATTCTCCAGGAATTAAATCGGTGCCCGCTGCTTGACCTGATGGAATTGAATCTATAGCTTCCGTTACCTCATCTAATGTTATTGGCTCATCCAGATTTTCTCTCTCCTCCTTGGATAATTGTCCAAGGCTTAACTCCTTAAAATAATCCTCAATTTCTTCATCCCTGGCCTGAATATCCTCCATATATAATCTTTGACAAAAATTTTGAAATGCACAGAGGATAGCCCCTGGTTCGTTAACCAAACCAGCCACAGGATCTCTAATTTCCCTAACCTGGAGCTGGACCGTCTTTTGCCTGGTACGTACAGCCAGCATATAACCCACTCTCTCACTATTCTCGTAGACCCTGCTCCTCCAGGAAAAAAAATTCCCAGCCGATTTATTTAAAGAAATCTCATGGCAGATCTAGCCATAATAATCTTTGATTGAGCCACCACCGGATCACCCCCTACCGTCAGGATCTCAAATTGCTCATCTTCTGCCTTGGCTAAGACCTCATACAGAGTCTGCAGGTGGATTTTTTCCTTTTTTTGGACCCGCCAGCCATACTGCAATGTTTCACCTCTGACCCCTGCCTTTAGTGTATCCCAAACTATGTCTAAGTTAGTACTTCCCAGATTCTCTTTAATAAACGTAGGGATCCATTCCCCCAATTCTTGTATATACCCCTCTTCAGTTAACAGAGCCCTGTTAAAAGACCACCGTGTCTGTAAGGGTGGGGTTCCGATATTAAATTCTAACAACAAGGGGTTATGGTCTGACATAACTTTAGGGAATTTACTTATTGTACAACCACTTATAAGTTCGTGTGACACTAAAAAATAATCCAATCTTGCATGTGTTCAGTGAGGCGCAGAAAAGTATGTAAACCCAGGTTCCATTTCCTTTTTCACTGCCCATACATCTACTAGACCATGCAATGACTTAAGTTGTGCCAATGATTTAAAAACTCTGGGTTTACGACCGTGATATATTTCCCTAGGGGTGGCAACCTGACAGCTCATATTAATATTCAAATCCCCACATAGGATCAAAGGAAGAGGCTACCCCAGTAGCTCCACCTTCAGCCAATCAAAAATTGCCAGATCATCCAACACTGAGCCGTACACTGAACGGAGAGTAAGCATTTTGTCATCAAGGCTAAATTGCACAATAAACCATCTTCTCATTTTGTCTACAAATGTGCGTGGAAAACTGCTCATTCCCTTTCGAGCCAGAATTGCCACTCCTTTAGTCCAGGTATCTTGCATTGTATTAGCAATAAGTTGGTAGCCGACCATCTCTAGAACCCCCTTCCTACAGCCTTCAATGTGAGTTTCCTGAAGACATAATATATCCGCCTTCAAGAATTGGATATCAAAGCTAATTCTCCTTCTTTTTTGGGAGTCGTTTAGCCCACAGATATTGATAGATGCAATTCTAATTTTCCTCATTACAGAATAAATCGTAGTTCCCACATATATAGTAACACCATAAAAACATATACCACATTGAAAAAACCCAGTGCCCCCCTTCGTACATCATCAATCCCTCCCTACCGCCTTGCCTCTCTTTGGTTTCTACCACCCTCTCACTCCCTCCTCCCCTTCCCCCTTAATAAGGAAAAAAAAATCCACGGACCCTTGTGATGCCTCCTGCATGCTAGTCGTCTCCCACCACCTATGAAAAAACCAAAATATGAAGAGGAAAAAGAAAAAAAAAGGCATATTTGTAAACGTCTGCAAGTTTAAGCATAAGTTACTTCTTTGCCAGCTCCTGTAGATACTCCTGAGCCTGAATCTCTGAGGAAAATACTCTAATTGAGCCTTTGCAGAAAACTTTAAGTCTAGCTGGGTTCATTAGAAATACTTCGCATCCTAGCTTCTGGAATTGCGTAATTAATAGACGTAGTCTCCATCTCCTCTCCACCGTGGTGTGGCAAAAGTCCGGCCGAGCAAAGAAAGCGTGACCCGCAGCCGCCCTCCTTGCATCATGTCTAGCCTTTTCAAATGTAGATTGCCGGAGAAGAAAATTGCCGAAAAATATGAGAATAGCTCTTGGTTTCTCATCTTGACCTGCCCTCTTCTTAAGCATCATGGGAAACTGATGCACTCTTTGAACCTACGCCTCCCAATTCCAATGAGCTAGCTCGGGGAAAGCCTCTTTAAGCAGCCTCAAAGTAAATCCGCGTAGATCATCCCCTTCAGCTTTTACTGCAATCCCAAGGATTCAGAGATTATTCCGTCACTGTCTATGTTCAAAGTCCTCTAGTTTCCATAGGACATCAGTCATCCTGCTTTCGTTGGTTGTGGAAAGTTTCTCCGAGGTTTCCATACTGGCCTCCAATTGAACAACACGTTCTTCCAGCACAGTAATACGTTCTGAAATTTCAGTCAGCGAGTAGAATTTTTCACAGTCAGGTGTGCCTAAGGATCTGCCATCCACTTGGTTAAAAAGCCCTTTTTGCGCTTCAAAGGTTGCTGTATGAGAGAATGCCATTCCAACTTGTACCATATCATTATCTGCCTCTTTCTGAAAAATGCTCCCATCTTGAAGCACCTGCTCAACTATATCCTGTATTTCTGGGTCATTCTGAGCAGAAATATCAGGACCAATATCAGACTTAGCAGATTCACTGTGCCTGAGAGATTCACACTTATATTATCAATAATAATGTTTGCCGCCCCTCCTGTCATTTTGGCGCAGTCACTGTTAATTTTGGAGACGCCCCTTGCTTTTACCTTTCTTCCAGTTTTTCTCCTCTAATGTACCTGGGAGCCCGCGCCCCGCAAACATCCCGGGAACTGTTGGCATTTTGGGTCTGGTAGCCCTCTCAGTCTTTGACTCTCTGGCTTCCATTCCCCCCAAATCCACTTTGAAAGAACCATCCTTGTTCAGGCTGGATTGCAATTTGCCGCTTGACCCAAGGCTGTGATTCAGGTTTTTCGCCTCTGTGGCAGCACGCTGATTCTGTGATGATCCCTTAGCTCCTCCAGTCGTGCTGGGATCTTTTCCAGGCAGTTTCGTTTTTGGCGGCATGTTGACAGCAGCGGCAGCAACGCTCCCCGCGGGAGGGTCAGATGTTCCTTTTGCCGATACAATGTATCGGCAGGCCCCATGAAACCTCAGAAGCAACTCGCGTCTGAAATCCGACGCCGTCAGCTGGAAGAATTTTAGTGCCCAGGCAGTCCGACTGGCAACCTCCGCTAGAAACCTCATCAGCCAGAACGTCAGGGCTAATACGGTAAGTTATTACAGCCGTTTTCAGACCATTATCCTGCTTTTTCCTCCTCAGTTAGTTAAAAAGCAATAGTGGTAGGAGAGGCGACTTCCGTAGCGTATCATGCAAATTCTCTTTTCAATGCATCCCTGTCTTTAGGTTTTCCAATGTAATATAATCCATAGCGGCATGGGATGGCCCATACAGCAAAGGTACAATTACAATGAAATTAGCTCCAATTATAATTGTTTTTGCAATGTGAGGAAGGAATATTACATCTACTTTTACCAAATTACTGTACATAAGCAACACTGCAATTCTTTTTCACTCTGTATTCTTGTTGACCCAGTTTATCAAATATGTTTTTCTAATTTGATGGTCTTTATTATAGAAAAAATGTCGTTTTCTTGAAAATCTTCTGTAGAATGGAGGCCGATTTCACAATCAGTAAATGTTTTATGAGGATCTTCCTAATTGTGTGGATGACATTTAACATTGACTAATGTGGGTGAGCCTATTCTCCTGAATTCTATAATCTCGTTTTTTCATTAAATTATTTCCAGAAATTGTTTTTATATTGTCAATATCTTTATTTCTTTATCGTGGCCTTATTTATCAAATTGGACAATTAAACTGCTCTAATCATTCTACAAGGTTCCTTCATCATGGACATTTTTATTCCATCATGCTGACAATATAATAGTCCAAATAAATAAATTAAATCTGGTTGGTTACCTTTCATCATTCCTTAATCTCAATAGAAAAACTAATTTTTAAAAACATGCCTTCCTTTTATAGGTCGAGCCTAGACAACGATTGTGCTATCACTTCGCAACCTGTGGTATATGCTTTGGGAGTACAACTCCGCCCATTGCTTGCTCATTGCTTTTCAGTTGTCTCTGTCAGCATCCTTTATAAATCCTTGCTTGCCAATAGGCAATCCTTCCTCTTTGTCCATCCTTTTCTTTTACGGTTTGTAAGATGCAGCACCAGCTAAGTACTATATCCTTGCACTTTAGGTGTTTATGTCTTCCTTTGTGGACTACTTTTCTTCTTCTTGTGTTTCCCTGCCTCAGCATGACACACGCTTCACATCCACCGTGCTTTCCATTTGTAGGAACTGTATTTTGAAAACGACCAAACCTCTTACTTGAATTGTTATATAGACATATACAAGGAATTAAGTTCATGGCTTTTGATGACATTCTTAACAGAATTCAACAACAAGAGAGAGAGGGTGAAAAACACACTCTTAGTCCCCCTAATGTAATATTAGTAAACAACAAAAGAGCATGAGTAAATAACACAAAAGAAGGAAGTAAAGCTAGCAAAAATCAATCAGATTTGTTAAAAGAGCCCTCACTCACCAACCTAGTTGGTGACATGCCTCATCATTGGGCTCCCACCAGGGAGGTCGAATACCTCCCCGGTGTGCTACAACACCTGTTTACAGCGGAGCAGGTGATTGAATGTAGTGCAGGAGTGCAAAAAAAGTGAGTGCAGGGGACGGTGGTTAAAAAATGCCTTGATTTTAACCCAAAACTATTTATTTATGGTAAATCAGGCATCAATTAAAAAAGGGGCATGTATAACTATAACCAGATCTGGTCAGCTATCCCTTAAAGTGCAAATAAAATCATAGCGGTCAACATGTTTCTGCCTATGTAGAGTGTTCACCAGGCATTCATCAGGACCCCGGTGGTGTGCACACGCTAAGGCGCACCCAACCGTCGGTGGGAACAGAAAACCGCAAAAAACTCACGGTTGTGACCTTGACTTCAGGATTTCTGAAGAACACGTGTTGCTGAAAAAATAAAAAGAAACACAGATCAACGATATATGACACAGAAAGAGCACAAAGTACAAAGTGAAAGTGCCATTATGTATTTAGAAAGGCTGACATGAAATGCTCCCTCCACTGCATGGATTACAAAATTAATAACCCTTAGGTGCTCTATAGAAGCTATTTGATAAACAGCAAATCGTATCAAACATATTAGAATGAGTGGACTACGCAACACAAACACATTTGTAGTGTGCTCAGTCGTAATTGATCAATTTAAAAAACGAACTTCAATCCTACATTACGTGACTCGATCTATGGAGCCCAATGTATGTCATGGTTATTGTAAATCCCTTATCAAACAGGTCTCTAATAAAACGATAAACAACTCACATGGAGCCAAAGTTAGCCTCACACCATCGATCCAAGAGGGGGGCGCTCACTTATAGTCACACTCTAAACAAGCATTTGCAATGCAATAGGTCTCGCATTTATACGAGTTTGAGCTATTGGCATTGTAAATGAGGCATTGTTATTTACAATGTCAATAGCGGACACTCTCATAACCGCGAGACCTATTGCATTGAAAATGCTTGTTATAAACAGGCGCGCTATTACTATGGAGTGAGGAGTACATACTTAAGGAAAAGAGTTCCCCGCAAAGACGCAGGCTGAAAATTCCTTGACGGCGAGCGCCGGTGCCCCCCTTCTCTTTCGTGGGTGTGAGTGAGTCAAGGACAGTAGGGTGAGCGTGGTGCACAGGGGATTTTTGGCGCAGCCTGGCTAAGGGTTTCAAACCGATAAGGGGAGAAAGAGTGCATGACAAACAATGAAAGAGTGCTTATTAATTGTGCAAAGAGGGATTTCTAGTGAATGCACCAAAAAATGTGTGTGGAACTTCGTCCTCATTGTAAGCATAGACTTTGACCTTAATTTTGCAAAATAAAAACAGATGGCTCACATGGAAGTGCCTTGACGGCGAGTGCCGGTGCCCCCCTTCTCTTTCGTGGGTGTGAGTGAGTCGAGGACTGCAGTGCGGGAGGGGTGCACGGGGGATCTTTGGCGCAGCCTGGCTAAGGGTTCCAAAACTATAAGGGGAGAATGTGCATAACAAGCAATGAAAGAGGGCTTTTAAATGGCGCAAAGAGGAATTTCTACTGAATGCCAAAAAAGTGTGTGTGGCACTTCGTCCTCATTGTTAGCATATACTTTGACCTTAATTTTGCGAAATTAAAACAGATGGCTCATATGAAAAGTACCTTGACGGCGAGCGCCGGTGCCCCCCTTCTCTTTCATGGGTGTGAGTGAGTCTAGGCCTGCAGGGCGGGAGGGTTGCACAGGTGTTCTTTGGCGCAGGCTGTCTAAGGGTTTCAAAACGATAATGCAAGAAAGTGTATGACAATTAATGAAAGAGTGCTTATTAATTGTGCAAAGAGGGATTTCTAGTGAATGCACCAAAAAATGTGTGTGGCACTTCGTCCTCATTGTAAGCATAGACTTTGACCTTAATTTTGCAAAATAAAAACAGATGCCTCACATGAAAGTTCCTTGACGGCGAGCGCCGGTGCCCCCCTTCTCTTTCGTGGGTGTGAGTGAGTCGAGGATAGCAGGGCGGGAGGGGTGCACAGGGGATCTTTGGCGCAGCCTGGCTAAGGGTTTCAAAACGATAAGGGGAGAAAGTGCATGACAAGCAATGAAAGAGTGCTTATAAATCGGGCAAAGAGGAATTTCTACTGAATGTCAAAAATGTGTGTGTGGCACTTCGTCCTCATTGTTTGCATATACTTCGACCTTAATTTTGCAAAATAAAAACAGATGCCTCACATGAAAGTTCCTTGACGGCGAGCGCCGGTGCTCCCCTTCTCTTTCGTGGGTGTGAGTGAGTCGAGGACAGTAGGGCGAGCGTGGTGCACAGGGGATTTTTGGCGCAGCCTGGCTAAGGGTTTCAAACCGATAAGGGGAGAAAGAGTGCATGACAAACAATGAAAGAGTACTTATAAAGCGCGCAAAGCGGAATTTCTACTGAATGCCAACAAAAGTGTGCGATGCAAAAAATGTGTGTGACCCATGACTTGTCCTGGACAAGGATTGCCTACAATCAAAATTGCTTGAGTATGGAGCTTGAAAACGGCAAACAGTGAGCACTCTATGGAGTGCTCCAAGAAAAAGCTACAATATTTTTTTTAAATGTTTTTGTCCTAGCAGTGATATAGTTTTGTAAATCCTTCAATCTTGCCACTGTTTCCTGTGTTATAAGCAGAACAGGAAACGGCTTAGCACCTACAATGATGTCTGGCATTGTTTTCTCCTGGCGCCCGCGTTGTCTGTAATTGTAACACTTGCGAATGGCCCATTAACCAAGCCTGAAGGCTCGGTCTGGTTTCGATCTCAGTGGCGCCTGTTGTCTGTTGTGTGATAGAACTTTTCCGTGCAGTAAGGGAGGGGTAGGAGCGTGTGAGAGAAGGGGGGAGGAAAGACTGCCATGCGAGGCCAGCTTTAAAACCCTAAAACAAACCATCCTATTTTGCGCTTTCATTGCCTGCTGACGTTAAATGTATAAGTACTGACTGCTAAAAATGTGACGTTACATGTATAGCTACTGATTGCAAAAAATGTGTGTGTGGCACTTGGTCCTCATTGTAAGCATATACTTTGACCTCAATTTAGAAAAAAATCAAAGATGGGTCATATGAAAGTGCCTTGAGGGCGAGCGCCGGTGCCCATCTTGTCTTTCGTGTGTGTGATTGAGTCGAGAAATGCTGTGCGGGAGGGGTGCACGGGGGATCTTTGGCGCTGCCTGGCTAAGGGTTTAAAAACGATAAGGGGAGAAAGTGCATGACAAGCAATGAAAGAATATTTATAAAGTGCGGAAAGCGGAATTTCTACTGAATGCCAACAATAGTGTGTATTGCAAAAAATGTGTGTCACCCATGACTTGTCCTGGACAAGAATTTCATAAAGAAACGGGGAGAAAGAGTGCATGACAAACAATGAAAGAGTACTTCGAACGCGCGCAAAGGGTAATTTCTACTGAATGCCAACAAAAGTGTGGGATGCAAAAAATGTGTGAGACCCATGACGTGTCCTGGACAAGGATTTCATAAAGAAACGGGGAGAAAGAGTGCATGACAAACAATGAAAGATTACTTAGAAAGCCCGCAAAGCGGAATTTCTACTGAATGCCAACAAAAGTGTGTGATGCAAAAAATGTGTAAGACCCATGACGTGTCCTGGACAAGGATTTCATTAAGAAACGGGGAAAAAGAGTGCATAACAATGAAAGAGTACTTTTAAATCGCGCAAAGAGGAATTTCAAGGAGGGGGAAGAGCGGGTGGGAGAGGGGGCGGAAAGGCTGCCATGCGAGAGAGAGGGAGGAGCGAGTGGGAGAGGAAAGGCTGCCATGCGAGAGCTTCAGGCTTGCAGCTGTGCGCGTGCACAACCATCGGGAACGCAAGCTGGAGGCCTGAAAAGCCACTGTTTGCACTTCCAAAACTCGCTTACTAAAAGTCTCGCCAGAGCAGCGCTAAAGCGCTGGCTCAGGCGAGACCTAAAAATAGAAAGGATCCGATCAATGTCGCTCCCATGGATCTCTAGGAGAGGGAGAAACAAGATGCTACGAGTAGCATAATGATACCCCACTTACTTCATCTAAGTGTCGCACCCGCCGTCAAACCTACTGCTTCCTTATTCAAGGACCTCGAGGATGACGCTACCGGTCGGTCGGATAGTTAAATATGGTCAATATCCGATCAGTGCGTCAAAAAAAGGCGTGTGACGTCACGCATCATGTGACTATTCTCCAATAAATAACAGAAAAGAAACAAAGACTTACAGCATGAATACTGAGCCGGAAGCTAGAACGCTCACCTCCCGACCCAAAAGAGCTACCCTCACAACTTTATTCCTGTAAGACTGAGGATAAAATGACAGCCCGACTCAGCTGAGGGAAAAAAGACTGCTGATGTAAACTCGCTTAATGTGCTGTGATAATAAAGTAGCAACTGGACTCATGTCATTAACAAAACAGTTGCTAAGTGTGTAAAAGATTAATTTATAAATGCCCGTTCAATGATCACAGTCCAAAACTGCCGGGGCACGAGGGAGAGATGCCATTGCTGTTGCTTTGTCAAAAAAGTGGTACTCAGGGCGGCGGTGGGCTGCATGAGTATTTCTCTCCTTCCAGGTGTTTTTCTGTTCTCTCGTTGCCCAGACAATAAAATAAAGAGTATGTCTGAGTAGTGGGGCTTAGCTGTGGCTGCGATCTTGCACTCACTACAGGTTGCAGGGGCTTCTGTTGCACCCTGTGGATGTTCATAACACTTTACTTAAACAGCTGCTTACACAATGAGTTATCTTGCTTTGGGTCTAAAATATTGGCCTCTCCTCATGCGGTCAATTAGATTGCTGGAGGCTGCAACATTTTCTTACGTTTTTTTGCTGGGAGCTGACAGAGGCGTTTAACACTCTCTCTGTATGAAGCTTAGCTGAGCCGCAGCTTGTCGAGCTGGCCTTTGATGCAGACTGGTTGGACGGCTTCCTGGTCAAGGGAAAACCGGCTGTACTGGTCTGTTATGCCAACAAATTGTGGTATGATTCCATGCTCCTCTGAATGCAGAAACTTTCTCAGCCAGTTCAAATAAAACACATTTTGTTTATTCATTCTGCTCTCTAAGGGGCATATATATATCAAACGATTTTTTATTCACAAACGCTGCGAATCGCAAAAAAACAGCGTTTGCGAATAGAAAATCGCAAAATGAGATGTATGAGGCATTTCAGCCTCGCAATCTTAATGCTTGTTAGTATTTAAAGCTTACGTTTGTGTGCCCCAAAGTCCCCGGTCTACCCCAATATAAGTCAGTAATACAGCACAGTGGGCGCAAGAGCCAATAAAGACATTATAAGCACACAGCTTATATGGCACTGCACATTTGTTCACCCATTAAGCAATGCAGCACTGCTGATTTTCGCGTAGTGCTTGAAAAATGTTTGTCAATTACGGCCAGCGTGCTTCTTGTTGCATTGTTATTTTTTGCATCCAGCACCTTAAAGTTAACCTTGTCTCCTCCAGTGCTTCATGAGACATCGTAAAGAAACAAATGGCGGCAGATTGGACTAATAATGTTCATTATTGTGTTATGAACTGGGGAGGTCTTTCTGTTCTAGGGCTGTTAGAATGGGATGTAAATGTATCCCCTCACCTATTTGTACTGTAATATGGCTTTTAAACTCTTTTAGTTGTGGTGTGATGCTGTCACTCTCACCCCTAAGGGAGGAAACAGAAATACAGTGCAGCCTTTTCTCTCAGGCAGGGCTATTCCTCTCATTTTATTACTACCATGAGTTAGAATTTTAACAATATGCAGAAATCATAGCTGTCTTGCAGAATCATTGTAAGGCTGACCTCCCCTGATAGTTCTTACATTTGTTCAGCTATCAAGGGCCTGCTAAACACCAATTACACACCACATAATTCTATCCCACACAGCATATTTGAACATCTCATAATTCCATGCCTTACAATTCAACTATACATAATTCCACTCCACAACAAATTCCATGCCACATAATTACAACCCTAAAATTTAAAAACCAAGGGCCTCATGTAGGTAGCCAAATACCGGTCGGTAACGGCCGATTTTCGGTAATTATACCGTTACCGACCGGTATTTTGGCTTTTGGTATGTAGGGGGAGAATTTCTGTATTCGGAATTTACCAAATCGGTAAAATTACCGAATCGGTAAAATTACCGATTCGGTAATTTTACCGCTTCGGTAAATTCCGAATACAGAAATCAGATGTAGGGGGACTGTGTGGTGTGTGTGGGGATTCGTTATTTACCACCAACTAATAGTTGGTGGTAAATGACGAATATGTGTGTAAATGCATTATTTTGCCCGTAGATGTGTGCAATGTGGCAGACACACATGCCCTCAGGGCATGTATGTGTGCCACATGTGCACACATGGCCGAATCAGGGGTGCAACAGGGTGTCAATGTGACACCCTGCCACCCTTGCATGTGCTCCCCCATTACCGAATCGGTATTTACTGATTCGGTAATGAGGCATACCTTCCCATCAATGGGAAGGTATGCCTCATTACCGATTCGGTAAATACCGATTCGGTAATTACCGAATTATTCCGAATCGGTAATATTTACCGACCAATTACCTACATAGCATTTACCACTTCATAAATACCGAATCGGTATGATTCGGTATTTATGAAGTGGTAAATGCAAGCCCACCTACATAAGGCCCCAAATCTTTCCACTTCGTTCAATACCACATAATTTCACATCACACAATAGCACTCCAAACAACGTAATACTACTCTAAACAACATAATTCCACTCCACACAATTCAACTACACATAATTCCACTTAAAACTATATAATTCAACTTCACTCCACCTATTTACACTCAACTCCAAAACACATAATTCCAATCCACAAAATACAACTCTGCAACATGCCACATAATTCCACTCCGCATAATTATACACCACACCAAGCCACATAATTCCACACAATGCCACACAATTCCACTATCCAACCCAAACCAATTCACCACACAAAATAATTACACTGCACATAATACCATTCAACACCACATTATGCAACTCCACATAATTACACTCTACTCCATACCACATAAATACACTTCACATAAATCTAGTCTATGCCACATAGCAACACTCCACATAAATACACTCCACACCATGTCACATAATACCACTCAATATACTATACTTTCCACTCATTGCCACACCATATAATTCAACAACAAACCACATAATTCAACTTAACAACACAATTACACAATTCATCACATACATCCAATCCACACCACAAAATTCCACATCATGCCACAAACTTCAACAGGACACCACATAGGTAAACCTCACTTCATACCCCTCCACAACAAAAAAAACTGTTCCCCTAATTACACTCCCTGACACACAATTCCACTCCACATAACTCCAGTACACTCAATACCATATATTACTATCCACATATTTGCACTGCGCACCCTGCCACATTATTCCACTACACAAAACCACTCCACACCACATACATCCAACTCCACTCCAAACAAAAAATGCATAGGTAAAAGACATTGTCATTTACGATGTCAATAGCTCTAACTCTCACAAATGCGAGATTTAATGCATTGCATATGCTTGTTGATATAAATTGTCTCATGTCTTTTTTAAAACAATTCTGAACCTTTTACTAGGATTATTTGACATTGATTTGAAATCCTTCAAGATGATAGTTTCTGTAGTTGCCAATATCTTATTTGAAATGTGTTATGTTATGTTGATTTGTATAGTGTGCTGATCGTCCAAGAGGGTATCCAAGTTCTTGGGCAGGTGTATATGTGTGTGGTCCCTAACGTGCTTATGTGAAGAGCCATGTCTTCAGCTTCTTGCAGAACTCAAAAAAAGAGGAGGAGGCTCTTCATGTCTTGGTGCAATGTGGGGGAAAGAACGACCTCCACTTTTGCTTTTCCGAATACAGCGAATGTGTGCGAGTGAAAGTGTGCCGGAGCGCACCCAGAGGTAGGTTGTTGAAAGTGTATGCAGCTGTTCAGGTATTCTGGCCCTGCATTGTGTAGGGGTTTGTATGTGTGCTTGAGAAGTTTGAATTGAATGCGGTTGGGAATGTGGATCCAGTGACGTTTCCTGAGGTGCGGTGTGATGTGGGTACAATGTGGGAGGTTTACTATGATCCATGCGGTGCTGTTCTGGATGGTCAGAGTCTTTGCATCAGTTATTTGGAGATTCCAGCATTGTGAGTGTTTCCCTAGTTCAGGCTGGTGGTGATGGATGCTTGCATGAGGGTCCGTAGTTTCTTCTGAGGCAACCATTTTCAAGTAATAACAACTTTTACCTTGAAATTCTTTATAAATCAGTCTTTCTGTAATTTTTGTTTCCACTGCAGTAAAATACTTCTATCCTTAATTTCTCACGTCTTGGATACGTCTACCTAGGTTTTGAAAAAGGTAATTTACAGCTCATGAAAATGTGATTACCGTTTAGAAAATGACATTCTCCTCTGTTGACAATTTATAATCAGAAATGTTTGGCTATATACATTACAATCTTTTCTTTGGTTTTTCTTGTTTTTTTTTCTTTTATGTGGCATCATTCTCTAAAAAAGACATCTTTCTAGATGTAGATGGATTATCAAACCTCATTTGCTTTTCTACTGTTGAACTAGTTATACTCTAAGGGCCAGATGTAATTAAGTAAGTGTTTGCAATTACCAAATAGCGAATTTTTGCGATTCTCTATTTGGTAATCACAAACAGCAATGTACAAATGTGTGTTTAACACATTTTGCAATTCCCAGGATGTCACAAATAGACCTACCTCATTAATATTCGAGAGGTAAATCTCGGTTAGCGACCCATTGGAAATCGCAAATATCTAAGGGATGGTAGCCTGCTGGGGCGAGCAGATCACCATGTCTGTTATTGCTTTTCAATGAAGCAGTTTAAAAAAAAATGCAGCCTGTTTTCCTTATAGGAAAACGAAAGGCATTTCACAAATAAAAATATATATATTTTTTTTACGTAGGCAGCGGTCCATAGGACCACTAAAAAAATGAAAAGCAAATGTTTTTCCAAACATTCACAAAGGGGAAGGGGATTCTTGAGAACCCCTTCCCATTTGCAAATGGGTTACCTCCTACTTAAAGCAGGTGGTAAAATGCAAATGTTTTGTGACTGAATTTCGGTCGAAAAACATTCACACATACCACTGCTATTCGGCATTAGGAATGGATGCCGTAAACATGCCCTTTCCTAATACTGAGTCCCAAACCCAATTTGCAATTCGGTAATGGGTTACAGAATCGCAAATTGGCCCATGTAGATTAAAATATGCTTTTTGCATTTGGAAACAGCCCGATTCTGTGAATAGGGCTGTTTGCAACCTTAAAATATATGTTTACGTCTGACCCTAAGTTCTTTCTTGTCCCACTTACTTTCCTTTCATTATTTGTAGCTCTTAATGAAACATGCTGCTTGAGTTTTTTAATGTTTTTTTATGTGTTTTTCATGATATTTCTACCACCAAGTATGAACAATCACATGTCCATAGTCTCATAGCCTGTTTTTTTGTTTAGTTTTATTCTTTATTTATACTTCTACATTTCCTAATCGTTGATTGATTGCCACAAGCATATACAGTGCTTTGATAGCCCAGTTCTTCTCCAATTTATCTTTTTAAATTTGTAAACTCCAGTTCAGCCAAACTTTGTGCAAAATAAACCAGCTGTGCCCAAAGGAAGTATTTTTATAAGATTAAAATAAGAACTAATTGTTGTGGTGTCTGGAAAATGTAATGCTATTCCCTGCTAAGATCACTTAAGAAAACATGTTCAGATTTTTCATACAACCTATCATTCAGAAATCTCTTAAATTATCAAGAGCAGAGATTTACTGTCTCCCACAAACCTAAAAACAGGGTAAAAGTAACGTAGACATTAGCCAACCAGTAATCAGCATGCTCACATTAATCACAATCACACCTCCGAGCAGCACAGGTTTTGTCATATGGAACAATTATTTTGTAAATCACGTCCCAGTCTATGTAAAATAAATATGCATTCTTTTGAACAATCCTGTAGAAACTTTTAAAGAGTAGGTGCGTTTGATGATAATGTTTCTGTATTTAGCTTTCCGGAGCTCCCAAAAAATAATAATGGAATACAATGAGGCTGTAATTGATGGCTGGAGGTAGAGAACAGAGAGAGTAAACTGGAGCAAGGACATAGAGGTAAAGGAAGTGTATCTGTAGCTTCCTACGGGCAGCATCATTCAGTGGTTGTTGCAATAAAAGTACAATGACAGGGTGGAGTAGCGCTCATTATTGTGATGCACATAGCAGTATGGTTATAAATCCAGTGCAGTCTAACAGAACTGTATTAAGTAGCTTTGTATGAAACTAGGGGGCATATTATCAAGCCAGGCGAAAAAAATATCGCCGCTTTGGCGGCAGAAAACTTCCGCTAAAGCGGCGATAATGGGCTTGATAATATGCTCTATGGAATTCCAATTGAAGCCCATGTTAAATGTGAAGGACGTCTAACATGGGCTTCAATTGGAAGTCCATAGAGCATATTATCAAGCCCATTATCGCCGTTTTAGCGGCAGTTTTCTGCCGCTAAAGCGGCGATAATTTTATCGCCTGGCTTGTTAATATGCCCCAATTTGTTTTAGGGGTGGTCTGTGGTTACAGTTTTTACAGGAGATGATAGACTTTGCACTTCCCTCTGTGGTTTAGTGTTAAAGAACCAGAAGCTGGTATGAGGAAATTGTTTATCCTCTCCCGATCTAATTAGGATATTAGGAAGTTTAAATCATCTAGATTAGGGAGAAGGCATGTCTCCCAAGCATAACAGATTAATGAATCTACTCAATTCAAACAAGCGTACAACCATGCTTGGAATTAGTATTACCTCCTCATCCGTCTTCCTCTCACAGTCCTTGCATATGAGTTTATATCTCCATTCATGCAGAACCTCATAACCAAACTTGACTTCCTTCCCAATCCCAGCTGGCCCCTATCCATATGAGCACAAATACCTCACTTCCTGGGAAGGACTTCCTGCTTCTTTTTTCTGCAATTGATTACCATCTTGGCTACAGGTATGTTTTTCTATTTTTTGCTTTTTCGTGGTCAGGCTCGTATGCGGGGCATGCAAGACCACACAGGGTGCCTGTGGCCTGCTGGGCAGCCTGTGACAGCCTTGGAGATGTGTTATATATATTATATATATATTTTTATTTCCAAAATATTTCCCCAGGTTTAATTTGTGCCATTGAGAGCTTCCGAGGGGCGCATGCCACTTGTTCGGCTGTCTGGTTAATTTTAAGGAGAGCAGCAGACATGTGGCGTTTGCCTGATCTCAAAATGGCACCTCTGTTTTACCTAGGCAGCACATTTTGCAGCTTCAGCCTGTCCTTTGCGCGCAGGGAGCATGTGGCGAAGACAGCGATTCCATGGTTTCCAGACAGCTTTTAAGGAAGATCATTCCTGTGCCGGTCAGGTTACCGTTTTAATTCTCCTGTAGAATCGATAGCGTTGAACGGTATTCTTTGAGATTGTGCCCTTTCAGTTCGCTGACTACTGGGCTGAAGGATTTGTCTTCCGCAGCCGTGAGTGATTCTGAAGATGCCCCAGTGGTGGCTGGGCCATCTGCGGGCGTCTGTAACCCCTGATCTTCAGGCCATTATTGCAGCTGCAGTGGAAGCTGTGTTTCATGCCTGGTAGGGTCTCCTCCTCCAGCAAAAGTGTCAAGAATGGATCCCTCTGTAGAGGGGGATGAGGATGATCTGAGGGACCATTGTATGCAGGGCTCAGATTTGGCTGAAACCATGCAGGATGTTCAGGACAATTTGGACTTTGCCTTTTCATACCAAGCACTGGCTGATGATGGCTTTTTCTCACAGTATCAGCGGGCTGAGCACAAATCTTTGCCCTTGTGAGCTTTTATTTGTTGTGTCCCTACAAATGAATGAAAGGATGTTGAAAAGAAGTCATTCTGTTGCTTCTTTTTTAAACGTTACCCTCTGGAGAAGTTTGGTAAGGAATTCTCATCTTCTGTGAAAATTGATAACATCATGGCTGGGTCATCCACCCATGGGGGTTGTGGTGTCGGAAGATGTTCTACCTTCTGACACTATTGACAAGATGGTAGGGGGAAGGGTCCGTGAAACGGGCTTATGTGGCTTCTACTTTGTGGTCTATGTGAATGCCTACTCCACATGCCATTCAGTCCCTCCTTAAGGACTTCCATTCCTTGGCAGGCAAGATGCAGGAGGGGGCAGATTTCTCTGCACTCTTGGCATTAATGGAGCAACAGGTGTGGTTTCTTTATGACATTACATTTGACAATCTGCACATCTATGGAGGTTTCTAGCGCTGCCATTGTTGCTCAGCGCAGAATTTGGATGTGCTCAAGTAAAGCGGATGCTGCTCAGCAGATGGTCGTTTTGAAGATTCCCTTTACAGGTTCCAAGGTATATGTCAGTGATTTGGAGGAGCTGATCAAAAAGTCAGCAGTCAACAAAAAGTAGGTTATTCCTGTTTGGCCTGTCTCCAGTGGCCGAGGTTTAGGTTTCAAATGGGCTTTTCCAGCTGAGGGCCAGGCTAATCAGCACCAGCCCTCTTGTGGCAGGGGTCATGGCCGGGGCACTCCTACTGTTGGCAAATCTCTGTACTCTGCAGCTCCCACATCAGACCCCACGCTTCCCAGAGCACGATTGCTCCAGGCTTCGTCCAGTGGGAGTGCCATCTGCAGCTCTTTCGGGAATTAAGGGTTCAGACCATTTCAGATGCATGGGCCGTCCAAGTGATCTCAGACAGATACAGCATAAATCTGAGTAGCACTCCTCCTCGCCATTTTTTCGAGACTGCCACTCCTGGCTCCCCGGAGAAGTTGGCGACCTTATTAGAAGGGATTCAGTTGCTTCTCCAGAAGGCTGCCATCATTCCAGACACACCGGGGGGAGATTTTCCATGGATAGTATTCCCTGCTTTTCCTGTCGCAAAAGGTGTCAGGAGAGTTACGCCTGGTGCTGGACCTGAAGGGTGTCAATCAGTTTGTTCCTCATGTATCCTTCAAGATGGTGTCTCTCCAACTAGTTCTGCCGCTCTTGAGGAAAGACGGGTTCCTTCTTTCAATCGATTTCATGGATGCCTACCTACATGTCCCAGTGCATCCATCTCAGCAGAATCTCCCCTGGTTTGCTGTCCAAAGCAACAAGCACCCTTCGGGCTGGCATCTGCACCGAGAGTGTTCACCAAGCTTTTAGCTTGTTTGGTGGGTATTTTATATTTGGAAGGTGTCCAGCTTTTACCATAGCTGGATGACTAGATGCTTGTCTCTTGTTGTTTTTCCAACGCCCAGTCAGAGGTTCTCAAGGTAGCCACGCTGTTTCAGGACTACGGCTTCTTGATCAACTGGAAGAAATTCCAGGTCTAGCTATACCAAGATCACCTCTTCATCAGGGCATGCTTCCGGATGGACATGGGAAAGGTCTTGGTGTCGAAGGAGTGCTGTGTTTGTTTCTACTTTCATTTGTCCTCTCTCCTTCTTTAACCAGCAACATCTGCAAGGACATGGCTTCGCAGTCAGGAGTGGATGTCTTCTATGTCGGCCCTGGTTCCTTGGGGGAGGTTGCACTTGTATCCCCTTGTTCACCATCTCCTGGGGCATTGGAACCCGTTGTCTGGAGTGTATGAGACACTGGTTCTGGTATCTCCTCAGATCCGCAGGTATCTCCAGTGGTAGTTTGACCCCGCTCATCTGATTAGGGTTGGATCTTTGATTTCCCATTCAGAATAGATTCTCACAACCGATGCCTGTGTGATAGTATGGGCTGCAACTCTGGGGGATTGCACAGCACAGGGGGGATGGAATTGGTTGGAGGCTTTGTGATCTTCGAATTGGAAGTAGCTGGCAGTAGTCTTGAAGTACTTTTTATTATGGTGTTCCCTGTTGTTACACACTGCAGTGTGTGTGTGCAGATGGACAATTGGATTGTCCTCTCCTATATGAACTGGCAAAGCAGCATGTGTCCCTCTCTGTTTTCTCCTTTCCCAGAGGATTTGCCTGTGATCTCTCCCTGCAGTCTATCTTCCAGGGATGGAGAATGGGCCTACCGATGCTCTGAGTTAGAGGTTTCCACCTCTGTGACGATGTGTCTGTGTCTGCCTGTCTTTCACCCTATACTTGGTCAGTTTGGTCACGCGTGGCTGGATTTGTTCACCACCGAAGAGATTGCCCTTCCTTCCCACTTTTTCAGTCTGGTTCCATCCTCAAGAGCTTGGGCAGTGGATGCTCTGGCTGTTCCCCGACCATGGTTTCTTCTTTACTGTTTTCCTCCCATTGCTCTCCTCCCTTGGGTGGTTCGGAATGTGGGACAGGACTAGGCAAAGATAATGTTGATTATCTGTTTATCGAGGTGCCCTTGGTTCCCCTGTCTTCTCCATCTGTCAGTTAGGCTCCATTGAGTGTTGTTGATACAGCCGTCCCTGCTGCATCAGCCCATTCTGCTGCTGACTCTCTTCGCACGTTGAGGCTTGTGGTTTGGCACTTGAGAGGCAGTCCCTCTTTGAACAAGGGTGTGTTAGGATGTTGCGGCACTGATCCAGCATTCCCGGTGGCCATCTACTCTTAAGGCTCATGGCCGCCATTTGTGTACTTTTTCTTTCTGGTGTCAGGAGAAGGAGTTGTCTGCTTCCTCTTGTTAGCCTACATCTGTGTTGGACTTCCTTGGGGATTATTTTCAGCTGGGTTTGGCTGTCTCTACCCTTTGTAATCAGTGGGCGGTTGATCATGCTTTTTGTGAGACTTGTGTTTTGTCTGTCGCCCCTCTTCCAGCTCGCTTGCTGTGGAGTTGTTTTCTTTGGCAGCTTGTTGTTCATTTAGTGCTGCTTTGTGATTTGCCTGGGTTTGCAGGATGTTCTCTTTGAGAATTTGGAGTCGGCTGACTTTAAGTTTCTTTCGGCAAGGTTGTTTTTCTGGTGGCTATGGGGGTTGGGGAGATTGAGGTGCTGTTGTAATTCTCACCCTTCCTTTGTATTTTTTCAGACAAGACGGTGCTTTGTCCTCATTCGGCCTAAAGTGGTGTCCTCTTTTTATTTGGATTCTGATATTGTTTTGCCTACCTTATTTACGTCTCCTGTGTCTGATGATGAGGTGTGTTTGCATTCTCTGGATTTACATTGTGTGCTTTCTGTGTATTTTCTACACACTGCTGTATTTCGCAAGTCTGATGCCTTGTTTGTCTCTCATGGTCTGGCGAAGAGGGGTTGAAAGCCTCCTCTCTCTGCCATGTCCCATTGGATTAAGTTGGTCATTTCTCATTCCTATTCCTTGACTGGCCAACCTGCCCTGGAGTCTTTCCCTTGGAGGTCTACTAGGGGTATTTCTGCCTCCTGGGCGGGATTTAAATAGGCTTCAACTCTGGACATTTATTTTGATGCCACTTGAGTTTTTCCCTACATATTTTTGACCCATTACCATTTGCAATTGGGTGGTGATGTGTCCTCTGTTTTTGGTTTGGCTGTCTTGAGTTCTGTGGGTCCTCCTGACATGTACTGTTGTTTCGGTCATTGTATTAAATGCACTTGTTTTGCTATGTTCATGATTTGTTTGTCGAAATTAGTTTCTTGGCAACGTAAGAACTCTGAGAGGAAGACGGACGAGAAGGTAATGTCTGGGTAATTACTGGTAAATTTCATAACTCTATGTCCATGTCTTCCTCGTCACAGTCCTGAGTTCCCTTCCACCTCTCCCTCTTGTCAACAGATTTTTTTCTATGCTTACTTATTTCAGGAAGTCCTTCCCAGTAATTAAAGTATTTGAACTGATATGGATCTTGGATTGGCAAGATAGTCAAGTTTATTAATTATGTTCTGCATAGAAGGAGATAAACTCTTGTGTAAGGAATGCGACAAAGAAGACATGGACTTGGAGTAATTACATTTGCCGCTAAGTAGCCCGGCATTATTTAATGACACTGAATGCCTATGTCAGGTGATTGGGAAAGATGCAAGCCGCGCAGGTCGAATGAACACAAAGGCTTTACAGGTTTGATTCAATGGTCATTTTGAGAAACAAGCCAGTGTTTGCCTACTGGAATATTGGCAGTAGTGGTGATGAGAGGTTTTACACCTCCAACCAATAAATAAAAGAGCAGAGTAAACATCCAGTTAGTCCCCACTGCAAATACACTTATAAACAACAGCGATGGATGCAAAAGGTGCTGAGAAGAAATATTTAATAGAAAAGTCAACCTGTGATGAAGTGACTGAAAAAAATTACTGTAACTGATATGAAAGCAGAAAGAAGGGTCGAATTTCCCATCAAAGCAGAAAATGTGGACCCATTCCACAGAAGGGAAGGCAGAAGTAAGCCACTTTGTTCAGAGTAGCACCTCACGCCCGCCGCTCCTGGCAGCCAGTTTGCTGAGCTTTGTCTGCTTTGGAGTAACAGAATCCGTGCATCTTAAAAAAATGCGATCAAAGTCACTCTGCTGGCCAGATGCGCATTCTTCACATGGCAACTTCAACATTTAGTAAAATTGCGTTTTGTATGTCCTGTAAGAAAAATGCTTCTTGGGTGTATTTTTTGGGATCATTTTGAACATCTTTTGATTTTGTAGCAACTGTAAATTATGTATGGCATTTTGCTGCAAGCACGGTGTTAGTGTTAACTGCAAGAAACTAACGAATAGGCTGTTTGTTGATGATGAAAAAACAATTTAGAGCCGAGTACATGAGTCTATATTATTTTGCAATGGAAAAACAGACCCGTCGCCTTCGGTGATAAAAGTGTTCTCTACAAGCTAAGAACTGAATATTGACTTTGAGCGCAAAGCTGGAGAGAGAACCAGGGCCGGTGAGCTCACCATATAAGTGTAAGTCAGTAACATTTTATCACTCAGTTCGCCTGTCTGAAATGCCATCCACAAAGCCCTGTGAAAAGTACCCACACACCTCCTGTCTTTCAATGAATATGGTCAAAAATGTAGGACAGAAAAAATGAAACATTTCCTTAATACATGTTACTGAGGCTTAGTGGGAACGTGCGTCAGTCCTGCGGCCGGGTCAGTCTTCCGTCTTTGCTGTATTCGTGATAGCAGTGGGCGAGTCAGCTTCTCGTGCATGGGAATCATTCATTGAGCAAACAGGTCACTGGCTGCGGGCGATTCTTCCCGTTTTGTGACAATTTCAGGGAGATGGATGGGTCATAGAGTAGCAGCTGCTACAAACAAGGTGGTACTTGCCACAGGGCTTTGGATAAGCCTTGAAGAAAAGTCATTCTTGAGACATTTTTCGAAGACCGTCATGGAGAAAAAGAGTGTCAAAGGAGCAGCCCTACAGTTGGCATTAAGACTCACAGCTAGGAAAATAACACCAAATAAAATATTGTTGACTTCACCAACAGTATTAACAATTCTCTGTCGAAAATGAGGAAATTAAGATGGATCTCACGCGCTCAAATTAGGCCTGTGCCCACAATGCAATTGCATCCTTTCAGTGTGTAAGACTTTAGGGGAAAGTGCCGCTGCGTGACCCCTTTACTTATCCAGAGCCCCATGTATTCATATTATGAGCGCAAATAAGTTGCTGGTTTTGCAGACTGAATGCATTGCGACCCAAACTTCATTTACAAAATGGCCATTTGGTAATATTCACAGATTTTTAGGCCTGTAATATTAATGAGGCAGCCAGGATGCTGGTTGCTAAACCCAATGAACAGTCTGTGAATGCAGAGAGGGAGGCCTGCAAGAGACAACAGACCTTCGTCCTTGCATTCACATTCAAACAATGTCTTTTTATAATGTCAGTCCCTGTTACAAAAAAGTACATGGTTGCAAACAAATAGCCAATCTGTGAATTGCATGGTGAGAGCATGCAGCGCTTCCCTGGAGCAAATCAAGTAGAATGTGGGGGAGGAAAAGAGGAATGGATACAACCCTAATTAAAAATGTGGGTGTGAGAAATTGGATTATTATTTGAAGTGGCTGGTAGTCCTTACCAGGCTAGGTAAGGTCTCATTAATTTTAACCTATGCTCAACCCTTGGTAGCTGTAGCACAGAGCAGACAGCTAGGAGAAACAAGTGTTAAGCATTTATCATTAACAAACCAGTTAATATCTAGAAAATGCAACACAATAAAAATGCCATTATCATGTATAAAAATAGATCAAATCTTACAGAGGAAGTATACACCAAAATAACAAAAATCTGATGTACAGAACCAGAGATATAGTTTTTCATAGTTTCAGATGTTTCTACAGCAACTTCTTAGGGACCATAAAAGTCAAGCAATAGTAAATAAAAAAAGACAAATAATAGGCAATTCGTTATTGAAAATCAGCACCTGTACCCCATCCCTCCTTTTCTCAAGTTGCTCTTGGACTGCCTTGATCCACATATAGCACACATATTATCATGGAACTAGACCATGGGGCAGCCTTGCATGAGGCTGTGGTATGCTTGCCAATATTCTATGACCAAAAGAGGTAGAGGTAGTTATTACAGCTTCAGTGTTCAGATACATGAATGAGGGGCCCTGTCATGACAAAATAACTAGGGCCCTTTAAGGTGGGGCCCTCAGCCGAAGCCCAATTTGCCCATGCCTTCAAACGTCCATGTGTTTCTAGTGCCAAAAAGTGCAAATCACAAACTGTGGTTATCTGGTCGCCCTAGACTGTGTCAAATTCAAACCTTAAAGCCGGCAGCAATAGAGCGTGGGTTGGATACAGGGATCAGCTTTAGTCCAGTGGAAAGTTTACCTTTTGACTTAGTCTTTGTTTTGGAGAAAATCCACATTGACAAAGCCGTCAATGGGTTGGGGAGCCAGCTGAATCCTAAGAAGGGCATGTCATCATCAGCCATCCAAGGTGCAGGGCCTCGGTGGGAGTCTTGGCCTTGGCAGAACGTTCGGGGCACTTGGTGCTGATGGTAGCAAAGTTCCTAGCAGGCAAAGTTCGAAGTCTGTAGCTGGGGACATCAGTGGTCTGGAAGTCAACCTTCTTTAAGGAGGGGCAAACCAGCACTTCAATCAGAGAGGTGATGCAACTTCAGCCACTGCGTCCAGCTTTGCATTTCTTGATGGGGAGAGAGTTGAATCGTTACCAGCCACGGGTCCAGAAACTTTTGGGCACCATTGGGAGTTGGGACTCAATCTCATAAAAGGGTCCAGGGCAAGCCTAGTAGGAACTAGTCAGATGGGCTCAACAGAGTCTTGGGCTTCTTGCAGCTTTTGAGTTCTTGGGGCTTAACAGGAGGCTAGTCAACTACCTCTTGGAGATCACTCGTCAGTCCTAGGTACAGGTGGGAGCAGATCCAGTCCTTGGGATTTCTCTCCACAGGTTACAGTGATTGCAGCCCTTTTTCTGACATCCGGTGTTCAGCAGGTGCAGTTACTCTTCTGTCTTCCACGGGTCAAGAGGTGTTCTGAAGAAGGTATCCAGGCTTGCCTTGGCAGAATCTTTCTTCCCTTGGTTACAGCTCTGAACAAATCCCTGAGGTGCATCTAAGGTAATGCAGAACTCCCCTTACAAAATCAAGTTTTGGACAGGTCCCCACCACTAAGATTAGTGTGACTCTGGCTACTTTGACAATGGAAGTGGCATGCCAACATGTGAGATACATCTGCCTTTAACAGGGCCTGCCCCATTGAAGCTTGTGCAGTTGATGGCCACATCCCTCCGGGCATCCAGTCAAGAGGAGGTCGAACCTCCTGCCAGCCAAGGCCCTTTTGTTCCCTTTCCTGAGAGCAATTCACACCTCCCAGCAGGCTGCTATGGGACAGCTGGGGGTTATCTCAGAAAAGACTGCTAAGGATTATCTTAGAAAGGGCTACTAGAGGCTTTAGGCAGGAAAATGCCAACTTACCAAAAAATACACCATCCATATGGGCGCCACAATTTATTAAGGCAGTTAAAACATATTCTTGCCACCCACATATGTCCCACACATACAAGTGGGCAATTGAATCCTTTTTAATGTGGCCTGATAGACCTTTACAGGGGAAAACTGCTGCACAGTCTCTCTACCAAGAGTGCAGGCAAGAAAGCTGTGTCACTCTAAACAGCAATTACTGGCATATCAGACAGAGGCATTTTAGCCTGGGATGATGTAGCAGTGCCCAACCTCACTCGGATTGGGTGGTCACTTAGGGTGACATCCATCAGAAGTGCCAGGTTATGCTGATGAACCACATAGTAAATAAACACTGTCAAAGGACTTGCAGATTTTGCAGCTCACTGGGGATAAACGAGTAAAGGGCAGAGTGACACAAGCTTTTTCAAACCATGTAGTATATCTTCGTCCCAACTCTGGCATACACATATTTGAAGGACAGGAAAACATATGGAATAATTGTTGCTGTTCCAAATATACCTACTGTTCAGGTGTGCTACATAAGCTTACCACAAGCTTTCTTGGGATGTATGTCATAGCCACTAATGGCTTTACAACTCAGCCTCTACCCTGACTGTGACATTACCAGTCATTCACTTACCACGATAGTCATTACAATGACTTCCCTTGGGTGATGGGGGAGCACTGAACTTCGGAATAGTATAACTTACTATTTACGACTCCAGTGTACCCAACGGTAGAAAAGGTGCTGGCCTTTAAATCCAAACTAGTCCAACTACACACCCCCTAAAGAAAGTTGTTGTAATGATTTGCATGGTAAAGGAATGTAAACAGCCTGCCAGAGTGTTGCAAAAGGCTTCATTAAAGTTAGGGCCAGATTACGAGTCTTGCAGTCCTTGTACTTCCAGACTCGTGGTGGCGGGGCATGGGCGGATCCAGCCACTGCCGCACCTGCGGTCCGACCGCCCGATTACGACTCGGGCAGTCGGACCACACTAGAACTGCCGGCTCCGCCAGGGAACCGCAGTTCTCTGGTATAGGAGCAGCTGTCAGAGGCCGCAATATGCTTGGTGGGACCGCCAAGGTCCTGCCAAGCATATTACGAGGTTTCTCTCAGCCAGGCCTTTCATGGCAGTTCTACTGCCATGAAAATCCTGCAGAGAGGCCCCCCTGTGCCTCGAAAATATGTGGATGCACACAGGTGGGCATAACATGTGCCCCCCTGTGTGCATGCACATAGGTTACTGTGCGGCATGGACTTACGAGTCCCTGCCGCGCAGGAACCTTTTGAGGCGTTCCCATTGCGGTGCGTTTTAAAAGGCACTGCCACATTCTAAAGGGCACCGCAAGGTGAACTGCCATGCCGCCCACCCGCCAGACTACGAATAAGTCATATTCTGGCGGGCTGGCAGCTTGAGCTCTGTCGGAGCGGTGACATGGCGGTTTTCACCGCTGCACCACCGCCCCGTCAAAATCTCATAATTTGGCCCTTAGTGTTATTTTTACCAGGAGGATAACAAGTTTCTTAACTGTCATCAATAATTCTTTAGGTTAGTTTTTCGATGGTTTAATCGTGTGAGAAAAGTACAAGGTCTTATCCTCACTTGAATGAGTGATTTTTAGTTAGCTGCACTTGAAATATGCTCGAGATTTGTGGGCATAGCAGAAAAAGAGGCAGTGAGCTGATTGTGATAGGTTATTGCCAGTCCGCCACTCCTGTTAGCAACTCTGTCCATTCTAAATACAGAGTACCCCATAGGATTGCTGAAACCCAATCAGGTCCAGAAGTGGAGTAAGCCCTGGTTTCAGTTTTACACGCAATATCTAGCTTGCAGTAGTCTAAAAAGTCAGAAAAATCTACTTTACTTTTTACCAGTGATCTAGCATTTACTAAGGTACAGGAAATGATACGCTGTCTAACCGGGTTGTTGAATTTGACTAACCGTCTAGCGCTGTTGGAACCAATTGTTTGGTACGTAAGTGTGAGGCTGCACTCCTGACACCTCACAGTGTCCATGATGTAGTGTGGTTGGAAAATAGGACAGCAAGGGTTCTTACCTGAAGTATTGAATTCTAGAAGTTCATCCCTGGTGTATCTTAATATTGGAGACGCGTCGGACTGGGTACGTGCAGGGGGTCTGACGCTGAGTGCTGTCCAGGCATGGTCAGGTGCAGACGGGCTTGCATTTGGCAGGCCTTCGGTGCTCTAGCGGCAGGCCCGCTGTGTGGATGTACAGTGAGGCTTGTTATGAAGACTGTCATCCAGGGGTGGCATTGTGGATTAGCGCTACTCAGTGCGAGTCAGAAATGGTGAGGGCAATAACAATCTAAATTGGGGTCCAGCAACTCCGCTATCCTAACACAGGCTCCCCTGTGGAGGAGTAGTACTGGTAAATGTGGCACAACTAAGATAAAAGGGTGAAATGCAAAATATAATACGAATTAAAACAGGCAACAAGCCTTTACATATGGTGCCAGGAGTCAAGCATCTCCTGAAAAGCGGCCCACTAGTGCCTACAAGGAAATTAAGGACAAGGTGCCTACCTTCAGCATCCCTGGCTTGCAGCACCCTTGCGTTTCTAGTGGGAAGGCACCAGTAATGCTCTGCAAGGGCATCTTATTGCTAACATGGCAGCTTCTCAATCCGAGGATCTTAGGTGCATCAGAAGACTGGGTCATGATGTAGATCAAGAGATCAGAATTGCAACAGGTCCGGTGGGCAAATTTTTATGTGAGCAAGGGTGCCTTGCTTAGGATAAAAGTGTGGTTTACTCCTGAACTTCTGAAAGTAAGTCTCATCTACTCCAAAAAGCGATATGTGTAAGCTACACCTATTTATGGCTGTAGTGTATACCATACCATACCATTGTTCCCAAACTGAAAAAACGTCATGCTTTCATATGCATTAGTTATACATGTTGGAAGACACCAGTGTAAGAAAATTGTGTTCATTAAACAAAAACTGACCCAATAAATGAATCTTCAAAATCGAGATTCCGGAAAGGAAAAGCAAAAATTAATTAACTACAAATTCTTGTGCAAGAATGATTATGAGTACCAAATGGTGATTTTTCACAATTCGCATTTACCATTTGACGATTTCCAATTTGCAAATCGGTTTCAATTAAAATTTAAAATTGTTAATGTAACACTGGTTGTGAATAGTGACAGCACAAGCAGGAAGTAGCACAAAGCTACCACATTTAGGAGCATATGTACAAGGAAATGGCGCATTGAGACACGTTGGCAAATTTTGCAGCGCTACGCTGCGCCATTCCCAAAAGGCAGTGATGAGTAGTATTTACAAGAATACAGTGCAACTCTGTGTTTTTGCTGGCGCTAAAAATAGCTGCCTAGCACCAACAAAGACACCCTTCTACTATAATGCAAGGGTGCCTGCATTGCAGGGATGATTGTTTATGTGCAGGAAGGTGCCCCTTCCTGCATGTAGACTATCAGTAATGGTGATTTGCTACTTCTATGTGTGCTGCATTCTGCAAATCGCCATTATTTAATGATTGTTTTTGTTCATGAAGGGACAACTTCCTGCACATGAACAATCATTTAATGGCCTTTTGCTTTTTCTATGTGTGCTGCAGAATGCAGCACACATAGAAAATGTAAAAAGGAGGAGAAATAAAAGTATTTCTCTACGGTGCGCCTAACGCCTGCTTTTCCATGGCGATAGCTTTGGCGCTGCCTCAGACTTACAGATCCTTGTAAATCTGGGCCAGTGTCACAAAGCAATGGGTGTTGCAGTGGAATGCCCACAACAACACCCATTGCAAGCCCCTTTCATGCAGATACCTGCATGAGAGGTTACCATATTTACAAAGTGGGAGTAAGGCACAAAGAGTAGCTCAACGGCACTTTGTAAATATGGAGCAGGGCATTGCACAACTGGAACGTCGGTAAATATGACGTTCCGGTGGCGCAATCCTCTTGTACATATGCCCCCAGTTTTTTTAACTTCTGCCCCAGTGTCGCAATACTTCTTACAAAATGAAACACATGTCCCAGTTTTGAGGGCAGTTCAGGTGGGCATAAAGACTCATAAGATGGTGAACATGGTTTCATCTCCATCGGAGATCACATCATGTAGCGTGAGACGAAAGAAGGCATCCCTCGGTATGCACGGGTGGTACCTTTTCTCACCTTCTGTCTGACAGCCTGAGCCGGCCCTTGCTTGGCTAGCACTCTAGGTGGATGGGCATTTGCCTTGCTGCTGCTGGTGAATCCAATGAGGCAGCAGGGTTTCCTTTTTGTGTTCACAGATCAGTCACAGGCTGATTACACTAGAGCAGTGACTGGCCTCTGTACACAAACATCGCTCCTGAGCTAGCCTGATTCATTCACAATTTAGCCCCATCACGCTGGTGCCAAGTTGTTGTTGCGGTGGAGAGGGTTGTCGGTGTGTGACAGCAGGGGGTGAGAAGGAAGTGGGCGATTAGGAAAGGGGCTAAAGGGGTGTAAAATGGTATCTGCAGTCAGAATTCTTTTTTATTGCAAGCCATTTCATCACATATTGTAGCCAAGTGAGAGGGACGCAGCTGTCTGCAGGACCACAATACAGACATCTCTGCACTTCCCTCTGAAGATTGGTGCCCTGGGCCCAGCTTGCCCATGCCAAAATCTGCCCTGCTCACAGCGCAGTAGCACCCCTCAGTTTGGTATGACCCGTTATGTCCTAGCCTGTCAAACTATTGTGACCCCTTTACATAGCGGGAAAAAACAACATATGGTGTGCTGTAGCAGAGAGTGTCTCCTGCTCAGCATCTCCTCACTGCCCTGGAAAATAAAATAAACTTTTCTTTGTTCAGCAAGCTTGATGCCATATGTCTTTATCAAAATATGCACATTTGAAGGAGACCACAAAATTTGCATTTATTGTTTAGTGAGTGATTACAACAAGCACAATATTTTTATGTGTTAACAGTATATTATCTACTGGCGGTCGCCAGTAGATAGTTATAGTTAGAACCATGTTTCCATAGGAAGAGCATTTTTTGATTTGCTTATAATTTTGGCGTCATTTGACGAATCTTTACGAAATTTTCCAAAAAGTTTCTCTTTTTCGATCAGCTCCTATCTTGAAAGTTTGGGGGTGATTCGTCAAGGGGGGGGGCTGAGAAAACATGGGGGTCCCAATACGTGTTTTCTTAATGCAATTTCCATAGGAAACTTTAGACAAGGCTATAGGTCAAACTGCTGAACGGAATTACGCCAGATTTGGCAGGGAGAAAGGTCTTGGACCAGAATGCCCGCTTTTGTTGAAATAGGGTAAATCCGTTCAGTAGTTTTAGAGAAATATCAAAATTTACAGCTATCGATATTTGAGAATTCTGACATCTGATTGGCTGAGGCGTTACGAGCACGAGCGTGCGGCTGATTGGCTGCGAACTGTTGAAACTAGGAAGTGTTGGAAGCCATTTTGGGACTGAGTTGAAAGGCGTAGGGTGGAAAAAAAGAGAATAATTGTATAAGAGGGTATAGTAGGAACACTGTGGTCTTAGTTTAAGCAGTCTGTACGGTGCAGAGGCAGGGAGTTTGAATGTTGCGTAGGCCGTGGAAATTACGTCCGCAGAACAACGGTGCGCGGTATTGCGGCAAGGTTGCGTAGGCTCTGGAAATCCCGTCAGCAAAACAATGCGCAGTATTGCGGCCAGCAGTGCGTAGGGTGCACACACAGGTAGTGTGAATGTGTGGTATTGTGGCAATGTTCAGTAGGCTGTGTAAAGGTGCACACACAGGTAGTGTGAATGTGCGGTGCTGAAAAAAGAGAATAATTGTATAATAGGGTATAGTAGGAACAGTGTGGTCTTAATTTAAGCAGTCTGTACGGTGAATATAATGCACAGTAATGTTTACTTATAATGCGGTGTTCACTTTTATCACAGACAGTGTCACTTTCTTAGACAAAATTTAATATTATGTGGGGCCATTAAAAGTAGAAGTGTTGTCAGTCATTTCCTCCCCTTCCACGGAGTAGCAGGGACATCTGATTGGCTGACGTGTTCCAAGTAGGACCTTCCCAAGCTTAATGTTCATTGGCTGCCATCCATTGAAAGTAGAAGTGTTACCAGCCATTCACTCCCCGTCTGCAGAGTAACAGGGACATCTGATTGGCTGACGTGTTCCAAGCAGGAGCTTCCCAAGCTTAATGTTCATTGGCTGCGAACCATTGAAAGTGGAAGTGTTGACAGCCATTTCCTCCCCCTCCGCGGAGCATCAGGGACATCTGATTGGGTGACGTGTTCTAAGCAGGACCTTCCCAAACTTAATGTTCATTGGCTGTAAACCACTGAAAGTAGAAGTGTTGTCAGCCATCCCCTCCCCCTTCGGGGAGTATCAGGGACATCTGATTGGGTAACGTGTTCCAAGCAGGAACTTCCCAATCCATCGTTTTTTTGCTCACCATTCCATTCCAGTTTGGACCCAGCCATATGTGCAAAGCTTCTTTTCTCCGGGACATTGAAATCTTTCGTCCTTGCTCCGACTGGTCATGAAGTCCTAGGAGATCAAAATGACTGTGAATATTAGAATATATATACTCACACTATATTATCCCGGGGGGGGGGAACAAAGTTAGAACGAGAAGCTGCTGACGTTACATAAAAATCTTGAGTTTTGGCGCCCATGGGTCACCAACACGTGTGTGGTCAAGTATAGTGTCTCTATTATAATCACACTTTATGAGCTCAAGGAAGCCTGTAAAGGAACAGTGTATCCTCTATTCTGTCTGTTTCTGAATACAAGCTGCTGATTTTACATATAAATGGCAAAAACAACCAATAACACTTTTTTGTAAATACAAATCTTTAAATATTCACAAATAGCTATGTACTATAAGTATCTACTATGCCATAATCAAGCAACTTACAACTCCGTAATATCTTTTTTTGCTGCAAAAGAAGAATCCGACGCTAGAAAACAGAACCTGCATCACAGAATGGACACTCGTAAATAACTCGCAAAAACGAAACTAATCGAGCAACGTGTGTCGTTTATATACTATTTGGTTATTCAGTAGTCTATGGAAGGAACATGCAGCTCCGCCCATTTAGATGTCACGTTTTAAAGTTGACACGTGCTCACATTTTCACTGTTTAACTTGTGGATGTGTTGGGAAAAGTTACAAAATGTGAAGCTGTAAAGGTTTCGATTTCGATCCTCACATGTATATGTATAACGTTGGAGAGATTAAAAACTGTTACCCGGCAAACCGTGTCATTTCCTTTCTCGTGACTAAAAACATTTATTAATTGCCGTAATTCTAAATAGAAGACATAAAAAAATATCGTTCAGAATAGAAGAAAAATAAAATTTGTGCTAATATTTTTCATCACTATGGTTTTAAATTTAAAAAATGCCAGGAGGTGTCCCGGCGCTCGGGGGTGTCAGGAAGATTAAAGCAAGGTATTGCCCACAGTGACATAGTGGTGAGCTAACGTGCCGCCGGAGCCGGGAATCGAACTGTGAACGCTGTTTTTCGAAGTCAGGTATCATAGCTGCTGCATCACAGTTTTTCTACACTTGCATTTTAATTAGTGCTAATTAAGTTTTAAACATTGTTAAATTATAACTTATATCAGACTACTGTTACAGTTAGTTTTTGACTACACAAAGTATGCACGTCTTTTTAAAGTTTACTTAAGAACAATATAGGTTTCAGGGACATTGTAGTTCGAAATTAGCATTTAAAAAACCTTTGAAATTCACAGAAAAAACCATAGGTTTTACAGATGTTATAGTTAGAAATTAGCATTTAAAAAACCTTAGAAATTCACTGAAAAAACCATAGGTTTCAGGGACGTTATAGTTAGCTGGACATTTCACTCATACAAAACCAGAGAAATTCCACCGTTATAGTTACTTCAGCTAACTATAACCCGCGCACCCGCAATGCACTGCTCATGACATCACATATGACATCATTCATGACATGGTCAGTGACATCACTGATGACATCACTGATGACATCTCAAATGACATCACTGATGACATCATCCACGTGGAAAACTGATGCATCTACTCACACTCTAATATAACCGTTAATACACCCACTGTAAAATACAGACAACCATTTTCAAAATTGTTAACACACCAATACCAGTTACTACATATGCACTCACTGATTGCTAGGTCTACACACACATCTACTCATTCATCCATGCAATCACTCATACATGCAGTCACTCATAGATACAACACTGTCATTTGCACTCATACACCTATACAGACAATCACACACCGCCACTCATCTAAGCAGCTACTCACACACCTACTTAGTCATGCAAAGAATCTATCACAGTCCCATTTACTCACCTATACAATTATTCCCACACAACCTCACTTATTCATACAGATACTAACTCATACTTATTCTATTATATAATTAGTGGTACAAGTACACACTCATCTATACAACCAGTCTGAAAATCACCAACTATCATGTACAGTCCTTTATATACTTCAACTCTCACAAGCACTGCCTTTTACATATGTAGTTACTTGGACATGTACCACTGAGACATCCATTCACTCACCAACACACCGATACACACACTCACACACCCATACTGGTGTTTCCACATGCACTGTTGAACCCATACACCCAGGGAATGAACCACTCACACATCTATGCACAGAGTCACACACCTCCCACGCACCCACACACACACTCAGTCTCCCAGGCAACCAATCAATAACCTATATAGACACTCATATAGCTACTGACCAACCCATGCAGCAGCTTGCACAACAACAGACAGACTGATACAGACATTCACACAGTTTAGTCACTAACTCATGCATTCAGTAAGACACATTTAATCATTCACTTATACAGTCACCCACCTACTAAATCACCCATCCAGACACTTATACACCCACTCATTCTTCAATACACCTAGGAATATATATAAAACATATTTAAAAATTACAGAAATAGATAGTCACAGGATGATGTCATCAGTGATGTAATTTGAGATGTCATCAGTGATATCATCAGTGATGTCACTGACCATGTCATGAATGATGTAATATGTGACGTTGTCAGATACCCAATGCTCTTCTAAATATGCACAGGAACAGAATGTCGCAATTTCCCTATGCCCCTCTCCGGTTTCTCTGCATCACGCAATTATTAGCATGTATGCTTACGAAACCAAGGGGGGAAAGGGGATGGGACAGAGAAGAGACAGTCGCACCGCGTCTGATTCATCCTTCAGCTTCAGACGATCCTTCTTCACGCCTTCTTCTGACTAGCACGGGAATGTATCTTTACTGTAAGGAAATAACATACATTAACATTTCTACTATTCTAGTACTAACTACTATGTGTCTACTCTCTTGCTCACCTACCCCGTCTTGGTGTGACCTTTGCCTCTCTTCTATTGGTTGTTCTTGCTGTTCTAGCTTCATGTGCTGTAACTACAATTATTTAGTTATTAATTCCTTTTCTATATTTTCACTTTTACTCTAATTTTATTTCTTTTTTTTTTACAGTGTCCTCACCTATTCTTTGCTACAGCTTGCTGAGATACTGGGGGTCTGGTGTTCGGTAAGTTTTTTCTTATTAAAATATCTTTGCTCTCCTTATATCCTTATAATATTGCTTCATCTTATCTCTGCTATCTTACTTTATCTTTCTACTATGTACAATAAGAAAAAATGCTCCTTCTAAAAGAGAAGGAAAAAACTTGCTGTATTGCTGTATAAACGTGTAACCTTAGTCTGACTTGTGCTGACTCTAATCATTTCCAAGAGCTGTGTAAAGAAAACTAAACTCGCCCGCCGTTTTCCACACGGAACTAGTGCTGACTCTGAATCTCTTCGGAGAGCAGCGTTTACTACAGGCGCATGCTCTCAGTAATTTTCTCCTCAAGCACATTAAATATACTTGTCTCCTCACATAATGCGCATGCCCAAAGACTTCAAAATAACACGGAACAGTCTTACTTTTGTCTCACGATACTCCCACGAACTTGAACTCCTTCCAACGGCAGAATTTGGTAGCGCGACGAAGTTCTTTTTCCCTAACTAACTTTGCGACGCTTCACACTAGGCGACTTTCCACAAGAACGAACTCAGGTGAAGTGCGCCACAGAATGGGCGCTGCACCTGGATCATCGTGATTTTCCCTTGAGCACTAGAGCGCTAACCTGTTGCCTCAGTGAGTGACTCTTGGCGGCCATTTTAGGGATGATGCTTCCCAGCACCACTGTGCTTATCTTTAGTCCTTTTCTATAGTATGGTTTGACAGTCCTGACAGACGTCATGAGCAGTGCATTGCGGGTGCGCAAGTTATAGTTAGCTGAAGTAACTATAACTGTGGAATTTCTCTGGTTTTGTACGAGTGAAATGTCCAGCTAACTATAACATCCCTGAAACCTATGTTTTTTTCAGTGAATATCGTTATATTTAAATGTGAAGTTTACTTAGCAAGGTCTCTGAAGTTGCTTGTTAATACAGTCCTCTGATGATGAGTGTTATTAGTATAGCCTGATGCTGGCCCTGAAATGTTGAAGCCCTACTTGTATACATATTTATCTAGCCTATCCTGTTTTTTTGTTTAAAAATCTGGTCACCCTAACCTCTTCACAACCCAAAGAGTATGTTAGGAGAGGAGTTGATTGTCAACCACATTGAGGCAATAGAAGAAATGGCAAGCTAGGAGACAACACTAGAAGACGTTGGAAGAAAAAGCAAAAAATTGCAGCAGGGTCCCGTGCAGGTAAGAGCGGTGGGGCCGGGTGTGGCCGGGTGTGGCCGGGTTGGGGGGGGATTTTGACAGATGATAACGAGGGAAAATTAATTATTTATTTAATTTTCCCGCTACATCATCTGTCAAAATACCCCCCCACCCGGCCCCACCTCAACACCGCTCTTACCTGCACGGGCTGTGGCTGAACAAATGTTTAGTGATCTCGGCCTGTATTATGCATACAGCGCACTTTCCCTGTTTGCTTCACCGTGCATCTTTCAAAAGGTGCGCCGGATGCAAATATAGACACTTCATTCTATTACAGACGAACGCGAGAGGGCTCTCCTACCAGGCAGGTGCAGTGAATGACTGCACCTGCCTGAATAGGGGTGTCTGGTGGGTGCCAATGGGACCCCCTTTCTTCCCTCTAGTGGGGTGCCTTGAGGAGGTGCACTGAGAGTGTGCCACCTTTTTGTGGCATATTTTACAGTGCACCTCCTAAAGGCATGTTTATCTCCGCACCCACTTCATTATAGAGTACAAGTACAGAGGCAAATTGATTCCCTCATTTGCATGGAGCCACACCCCCATGCATATGAGGGAACACCCTCTCACGATAGAATTATTATTACATAAAGCGCAGGACATGTGTCTGCTGTCCATTCTTTAATACCACTGTGCCCCGTGGCGCACAAAGCGGGACGACACACCTGTTGCACCCACAGGGTACAATGTATAATACAGCCCCTGGAGTTGGAGAAAATGTTCGAGAAATGTTTGGCTGCGAATGGCTAGCTTTTTGTAAAAGAGACACAGACCATGCCTGAAGCCATCAAGTGGTAAATATCGCTGAGGACATAAAAAGGAAATATTGGCGTAGGAATCATCAACAGGAGCATTGAGATGCTTAAAAGCTGGTATGACCTGTACTCCAGGACCAAAGAAAAACCAGACGCTGGAGGGGGACCATTTACCCAGCCCCTACTCAGCCCAATAGAAGAGGCCATCATAACTAGCCAGTTTCCTGAGACTGTTACAGTAGTCAGTGAATTTGACACATCACCAACTCCTCAGTCACCACTAAGTTAGAGCTTACAATCCAAACCCCATTATCAAAAGTACACTACCATGCATGAACTGTGTCTGATTATGACGTTTCCAGTCACATTTCACAAATCACATGAATATTGTATGGTTCAAATTTCAGCTATTATTTATCCCAATAAAATGTAATATGGAATTTGTTGTATTTAACACAGGTGCACACATATCTCTTACAAACAAGTATCATTTGAAACATTGCTTTTTACATCATCTTCAAGAATGTTCAGTAGTACACACATGATACAGTGTACATTCTGCCTCAAATGTCTTGACACGAACATATATGTTATTGAAAAACATGCCTTTAACAACAGAAAACATGATTATGCACACAGAAAAAGCATGAGAGGAGCGAGTAGTTAGAAGGAGGAGGAGGTGCAGGGCAGTGAGACTCCAAAATGCACAGCACTACCACTGACCACAACCCTAAAAACACAGACGAGTGCAACAGGCCGTAAAGCTGTCTGTCACAGGACTTCATTATCAGTACGTGCAAGAACAATCATACCACCTGTAAGACAGCCCACTGCAAGGTCTTGATTCCTTCAACAGAGATTCTGAAGGCACCAAAGAACAACCGGCAAACTCAGGGGAAGTAAAGTGGACAGTCTGAGTTCATCCATACACAAAGCCATTGAATCCATATCCTACAGCATGTATTTCTTAACAAAGGCAGTGTCTGCAGTGTGTGGTGCGCTGCATGATGACAGCTTAAAACAAAATTAGTGCCAGCGGCATATGCTGATCAAGCTTCAAAGATATGGATGGTTTGTTAAACTGGCTATGGCCACTGGTGGTTTGTCATGGGCAAATTTGAATGTGCACAGTTGAATGACACACTAGAAGCTGGGATGTGGCCATAATACTATTCAATGTACCTTCTGCTCTAGAAATGCTTCACATTTTGCAAATATGTGATTTGGAGCAGGGAATGGCAGGCTAGGAAAGAGAAGAGGTGCTGACCTTTAGTTTTTGCCGGGCATACACATGACAAATAACCTCTATTACGAACAACTACGACACGCAAAGAAAAAGGCCCTAACTGTCAGACTCAAAGCCTGCTCCAATAACGGCAAAGAACTGTTCACCATCGTCAAGGAGTTCCCCACTCCCGCAACTGCCAACAATGACATCTTCCCATCCCAAGCACTCTACAACGCTGTCAAACGTCTTTGAACAGAATATTGCCAAGATCCACAATAGACTCGACCCACAGCATGCCGATACATAAACTCCCCCACCAGCCAGACACCTCCTTCCTCACCAAACAGCAGCTAAGCACCTGGTAGCCCCTCTTGAATGAAGGAACGACTGCCCTGATGAATACGATCCACTCAGGAGCCTCCTCAGACTCTTTCATACACAACCTTAGAAGAACCTTGATCCCACCCAGGTTCACAGCTATTATCAACACCTCCATAACCATCTCCACCTTCTTGTCTTGCTGGAAAAATGCAAAAGTCAATGCCTTACTGAAGAAACCAACAGCAGACCCCAACACCCTCAGCAGCTACAGACCAATCTCACTACTGCCTTTTCCAGCTAAAGTAATTGAGAACGCCATCAATACCCAACTCGCAAACCACCTGGGACTCTGTTAACTCGTAGACAGCTCTCAACCAGTCTTTTGCACAGCCACAGCACAGAAACAACCCTCATTGTGGCTACAGATGACATCAGGAGCTTCCTCGACTGAGGAGAAATGGCCGCACTCATCCGCCTCCACCTCTCTGCAGCTTTCAATACGGTCTCCCACAAGTCACAAATCAGAAAGCTTCAACACATGGGTATCTGTGGACCCGCCCTCAAGTGGATATGCTCCTTCTGCACTGACAGAACTCAATGAGTTAGACTTGGCTCCTATACCTCAAAATCCATAAAACTCTTCTGTGGAGTCCCTCAAGGGTCATCATGCAGCCCAACACTCTACAGGAAAACCCCTCGCTCACATCGTCAGAGCCGAAGGCATCAACATACCATCCTATGCTGAGAACACACAGCTCATCCTCTTCCTCACTGACTCAACAACCACAGCCAAAGCAAACTTCATCAACTGCGTGAGCAACGTCACTACCCGTATGAAAAACAGCTACCTCCAGCTCAACACAGGCAAAACTGAAGTTCTTATCTTCAGCAACAAACCCCTGGGATGCCTCTCGGTTGCCATCCGAACTTGGCTCCACACAGGACCATTCCATGAACCTCAGGATCATCCTGGACACCAACCTCAACATGAGCAGACAGATCAGCGCCATCTCCTCACCATGCTTCCACACCCTGCGAGTGCTATGGAAGATTTTCAAGTAGATCCCACTGAACACCAGACGAACGGCCACCCAGGCTTCTATCACAAGTAGTTTACAGAAATGCCCTCTCCATCAGAATCCTAGCCTATGTCCTATGCCAACCCCAAACCACCCAGAATGCTGCTGCCAGACTCATCCTGAACATCTGTGAAATAACCACATCTCTTCACATCACAATGTCCACTGGCTCCCAGTCCAGGAAAGATGTCATTTCAAGCTACTCACCTATGCCTACAGAGTTCTCCACAACACCGGTCCAGCTTACCTTAACCACCACCTGAATGTATACCAACCCACTAGACTCCTTCTATCTGTGTCCTAGGAAAAAGCACACCTCCTTGTCATCAAGAAGACCAGAAGCGGAGGACACTCCTTCTCATAGCTCGCAGCCAAGACCTGGAATCGCCTACCTAAACACCTCAGAACCTCCCCTTCCCTCATTGACTTCCAAAGGAACCTCAAAACATGACTCTTCCAGATGAACCAGAAATGATCTCCTTATCCCCCCTCAGGTCTGCCCTACTCATCACCTGGATACCCTCACGGGGGATTAGCCACGCTCTACAAATTTACATAACATGGCCCACAAGTAGCCATAGTGGGGAGGCAGAATAGGAGGTTACACAGTCTACCATTATCAGGCCCACCTGTGGCCAAGGGAGAAAGAAACACTGAAGATGGAAGTGTTGCACATCCAATAGTGTTCAGTTGAATACAGTCAGGGTTGTTTCATCATGGGAGATAAGCAATAAATGGAAGTCTTGTTGTTGGTATGTTGAGATAATCATCAAGAACAAAAGGGAGAGCTAGGGACAACAAGGAGGGGTTGTGTCCGTATCCCCTGAATTTAGATAAGCTTTGTCAAAGGAGGACACGCCCAGTGTAGTATGGTACGGTCAAATGAAGCAAATGTTTGGGAACCCACCAAGTGGGTTAAAAGACCCCTCACACACCAACCTGGTTGGTGTCATGCTTCATCATCGGGGCCCCAACCGGGCGGCCGAATGCCTCCCGGTTGTGCTGCGACGCCTGACTACAGCGGAGCTGGTGTAGTGCAAAAGTGTGATGTGGTGATAATTAAAAAATACCGCTGAGAGTCCTTACCATTGGAAGATTTATTATTGGCGGCTCAGGGTATTGGTTAAAAAGATATGTGGTGCAACTAAATGGAGAAATAATTATCTATTAGTTGGCTATGTGGTGGGTCTACATGTTTCAGCTCTCTAATAAAGGTAATGAGGAGCTTTCATCAGGACCAGTGAGAAGTGAGTGGCAAAAGGTGAAGTGCCACGTGGTGAAAAAATTAAAAATCTAAGTTACCTACACACTCGCTAAGGTGTGTGGGACACTGGGCGCAAACCTGTGGGAGAAAAAACAAGACAGCACACAATACACATTTAACATTAGTGCACTGGATGGCAGGCAACATACAAAAAGTTTTTATGTGCTGTGAAAGATCAAACCTGTCTTCAATGAGCGTACCGTGAGTGACATACATACCTATGAAGTGTATCATGCTGCTATGCAGAAGAGCGGAGGCAAGACCATTAGGAATGCTAGATAATGCGTAAAACGTTCTGTGGACTAGGGGTGCCAAGTGGTAGATACCGCGGCACTATGTAGGGCTATATGTGAAAGTCACACGAACAGGCGCCAAGTGATTATGCTGGCAATGATTGCGGAACCTCTGAATGAGGTATGTATACAGTGAGGGGCCCAGGGTGCGCTGGAAGTGAGGGGCTGAATAGAGCCTCCAAGCGCTGAACAAGAGTACTGGGCACAGGCTCAATGGAACAATGCGCAAAAGTAGCAAGGGGAAGGGATAATTACACTATGGCTGAGTGAAGGCGCTGTGCAGGAAGCGGGAGGGGGGCGCTTCTCACAACAGAACTGTAGGTAAAGAAACAACAAGTTTAGAGAGACAGGCTGGCAGGAATGGGCCGGTATCCTGCTAGAGTAAATACGAGTCACCTTACTTGGTTGTGGAGCTACCATCGCCTTGCACCTACTGTGGCCTCCCGAAGTCCCGGATGCTGACGGACCCCGGGGAGGGAGGAGGTTAAGTAGGGAGGAGCGCCATTGAGTACGTGCGTTCGTGCAGGCTGGCTCGGGCGTTACTGAGTGTAATGCGCATGCGTGTTAGAGCAGCGTAGTGATGGCGCGCATGCGCGGAAGGGATCGCATGCTAGTGCTTTACTTTGTGAAGCGCGCATGCGTATAGAAGTAGCGCGATGCGCGGATGGTTGCCAGGGGTGATGGAGGTTGTCATGCGTCTAGCGAGTGACTTTAAGGAGACGCAGGTCATGTTAGTGAGACCAGGTATGGCTGGGAAATCCCGCAAAGGGAGCGTTCCAGGATGGAACAGAGAAGAGGCAAATCTGTACAGTGCCTGGGAGTGGGCGCGGGAGGTGGTGCATGTAGCCCTAGGCAGCAGAGTGGAGTGAGCCAGGTGTTAGTGCTAAAATAGGGGGTCTAAGATGGCCAGATGAGCCAGGATGGGAATACAGTGTGGCGAAGCCTATGGATTAAGGCATGGTGGCGACGTCCCAGGTGGTCAGGACTTTCTGAGACAGTTCCAAGGGATGTTATCGTTCATGCCAGTGATGTGGCTCGAAAGACGATAGATCCATCTTTGTTCCTGTTCTAGGAGGCGAGACTGGATGTTAGGAATGTTGTTGTCTAAGGCTTCAATTATCACCCATCTCATGTCGTTAGTCGTGTGGCCTTTTTCCAGGAAGTGGTTTGTCATTCTGGTAGTGTTTTTCTTGCAGCGGATGGTGCTGCGGTGTTCACAGATACGGGTTTTGACTTTGCGAGTGGTCATTCCAATGTAGGTCAGATTACACGGACATGTGATGCGGTATACAACATTCTCTGTGTTGCAGTTGGTGTGTTTACGTAACTCCCATGTCTTCCCAGGTTCCAAATTCAGCTGCTTGGTTGTCTCTGTGATGTGGCATACACTGCAGTTGCCACAGGGGTAGTGCCCCTTGATATCGGGGAGGCCCCAGGCATTGAGTACCGTGTTTGGAGGTCTGGTTGGGGCCACTGGTCTGGTAGACACAATGGTGTCCTTGATGGATCTTGCCCTTTTTGTAGAGAGAAGGGGAGGATCCCAATTTAGGTGGCCTGTGTTGAGGATCTTCCAGTTCTTTTTAACGATCTGTGCAACCTTGTTGGACACTGTGTTGTACGTGGTGACACATGTGAGTGGGGGAGGGGTGGGTTCCTTAGGGTACGTTGTGAGGAGACCCTCACGGTTTTGATTTCTGGCCCTTTTGTTAGCGGTCTTCGTTATGTGCCTTGGGTAACCGCGTTGGTGCAGTTTCAGGCAGAGGTCTTGGGCTTGTGTTTTGTAGTCTTTGGGATCGCTACAGTTTCTGCGAAGTCGCAGAAATTGGCCATACGGGAGATTTTCCCGGAGGGCCCGTGGGTGGAAGCTGGAAAAGTGGAGGAGGGAGTTACGTGCAGTGGGTTTGAAGTGTGTTTTGCTCATGAGACCTCCTGCCACTGCATAGATGTCGAGATCCAGAAAGGTGGTATGGTATCTGTCAAAACTGTGTGTGAAACGCAAGTTAGGGTCACACGTGTTTAGCCAGTCACAGAAGGTGATGAGTGTTTCGCTCGAACCTTCCCAGATAAGGAGAATGTCATCAATGTAGCGCTTGTAAAACTTGATATGTGGACTGCGTGGCTGGTTGTTGTTGAGCAGATGTTTGGTCTCAAAGCTAAAAACATACAGGCCCGCTATGCTGGGAGCGAAAACGCTCCCCATTGATGTACCGTACTTCTGTAGGTAGAGTTTACCCTCATATTCGAAGTAATTCTCCTTGAGTGCGAGGGTAGCGCACTTCAGGACAAAGGAGGGGGGCGTGTGGTATTGCCAATCAACCTCATTGAGGGCCTGTTCAAGAACACGTAGGGTATCATCTTGGGGGAGGCTGGTGTACAGACTTTCCACATCAAGCGACACCAAGAAAGAGCTTTCGGGATCATAGTGAATGTTAGCTAGGAGTCCTAGCAGATCTTTGGTGTCTTTGAGATACGTGCTTGTGGACTGGACCAGGGGTTGTAAAAAATGGTCACAGAAGCGTGAGAGGGGTTCCAAAAGGGACCCGATGCCTGAAACAATCGGGCGACCTGGGGGGGGAAAACTGTTCTTATGGATTTTGGGAACAGTATAAAAGTATGGTATTTTGCCTTTGGTGGTGGTCAGGAATTTGGCCTCACTTTTAGAGATGTGCCCACTTTGTTCAGCTTCTCCTACTAGGGTCTCGATTTTCGCTTTGAGTGAGATGCTGGGATCATGAGTGAGCAGTTCGTAGTTCTTAGTGTCATTGAGTAGACGTTGGCACTCGTGCTGGTAGTCCTTTTTGTTGAGGATTACTGTGCCACCCCCTTTGTCAGCGGGTTTGATGATTATATCAGGGTTATTCTTCAGTGTTTGTAGGGCCAGCCGTTCTTGTTTACTGGTGTTTTGAAATGTGTGGGGTTCTTCGAGGGCTTCAACTTCCTTGAACACCGCTTGTTCGTATACCAAGATTTCCGGGGGGATAGAGCTCGGGGGGGGCATGAAGGTAGACTTTACCCGGAGGGTGGTGTCCCCCTGGTCAATAGGGTCAGAGAGAATCGGAGTGTTCTCGAAGAATGCCTTCAGTTTTAGTTTGCGAAAAAATTCAGCTAGTTCGCAATGTAGTTTGAATTTATCCAACTTGGACGTGGGTGCATAGCCTAAACCTTTCTCTAGGATGGCTTCCTCTGCGGGTGTTAAAATGTGCTTGGAAAGGTTGGTGATAAGGCTTAGCGTGTGCTCGGGCCTGGTTGCTGGTCTCTGGTTTGGCTCCTCGTCTGTGCTCCCTGTGGAGGGTCGTCTTGCCAGTGGACTGTATTCCCTCTGCGTCTCCTTCCGCGACCTCTTCGGCCTCTTCCTAAAAAAGGCTGTGGTTGGTGTTGGTTCATGTAAGGAGGTGGTGGACCAAATGGTGGGTTCCAACCATATCCAAATTGTGGGTGTATAGGAGGGTACATCGGTGGGTATAGTACGTTGGGACCCCGGGGCCCCGGGGTCCACGGTTGTTGCCACCCTGTGGAACCCTCTCTGCCTTGTTGGCGTCGGCGATAACTGCTATTGCTGGAGTTGCTGCTTCCGGATGAGTCTTCATCTGATGTTGTTCCTGACAGATCCGCCCGATTGGGTGGTTGGAAATCTGCGGCGGCATATGGATAGGTTTTGGTATAGGAGAATCTCTTGAGATCCTTTTGAAATTTGGTAATCTTGCTTTGGGTGAGGCCTTCTTTATATTCATTTATTTCTTTGTTCGTTTCCTCTAGTTTTTTCTTAAAAGAGGAGAGAGTGGCTTTGAAGTGTGATTCCGTCGTTTGTATTTCTATGAGGAATGCATCGGAGAGGCGTTTAGATGTTTGGATGATGAGAATCATCCAATCACGGGTGCATCTCCACGCTATTTGGGCCCAGTCCTTCCGAAAGGTAGGATCCTCTAGAAAAATACGTGGGGCATTCGTGACTATCAGGCCTCTTGGCGCGGTGTTGTTTCTCAGGTATTCAGTAAGAATTACCCCGTGGAGTATGGTTCTTATCCGATTGCGCTTTTTCTCATTGAGGTTGTCCCAATCCGCTGTTTGTGCGATCGAGGTAGCTAAGTTGAAGTCAGCAAGTAATGGAGGATTGTCAAGGATATTGTTGACATCATCAAGAGTGAACCCTAAACCAGGGTTCTCAGCCATAGTGAAAAAAAGGGGGGGGGGGGGGAAAAGTATTTGCGCAGGTCATTGTGTCTACCAGACCAGTGGCCCCAACCAGACCTCCAAACACGGTACTCAATGCCTGGGGCCTCCCCGATATCAAGGGGCACTACCCCTGTGGCAACTGCAGTGTATGCCACATCACAGAGACAACCAAGCAGCTGAATTTGGAACCTGGGAAGACATGGGAGTTACGTAAACACACCAACTGCAACACAGAGAATGTTGTATACCGCATCACATGTCCGTGTAATCTGACCTACATTGGAATGACCACTCGCAAAGTCAAAACCCGTATCTGTGAACACCGCAGCACCATCCGCTGCAAGAAAAACACTACCAGAATGACAAACCACTTCCTGGAAAAAGGCCACACGACTAACGACATGAGATGGGTGATAATTGAAGCCTTAGACAACAACATTCCTAACATCCAGTCTCGCCTCCTAGAACAGGAACAAAGATGGATCTATCGTCTTTCGAGCCACATCACTGGCATGAACGATAACATCCCTTGGAACTGTCTCAGAAAGTCCTGACCACCTGGGACGTCGCCACCATGCCTTAATCCATAGGCTTCGCCACACTGTATTCCCATCCTGGCTCATCTGGCCATCTTAGACCCCCTATTTTAGCACTAACACCTGGCTCACTCCACTCTGCTGCCTAGGGCTACATGCACCACCTCCCGCGCCCACTCCCAGGCACTGTACAGATTTGCCTCTTCTCTGTTCCATCCTGGAACGCTCCCTTTGCGGGATTTCCCAGCCATACCTGGTCTCACTAACATGACCTGCGTCTCCTTAAAGTCACTCGCTAGACGCATGACAACCTCCATCACCCCTGGCAACCATCCGCGCATCGCGCTACTTCTATACGCATGCGCGCTTCACAAAGTAAAGCACTAGCATGCGATCCCTTCCGCGCATGCGCGCCATCACTACGCTGCTCTAACACGCATGCGCATTACACTCAGTAACGCCCGAGCCAGCCTGCACGAACGCACGTACTCAATGGCGCTCCTCCCTACTTAACCTCCTCCCTCCCCGGGGTCCGTCAGCATCCGGGACTTCGGGAGGCCACAGTAGGTGCAAGGCGATGGTAGCTCCACAACCAAGTAAGGTGACTCGTATTTACTCTAGCAGGATACCGGCCCATTCCTGCCAGCCTGTCTCTCTAAACTTGTTGTTTCTTTACCTACAGTTCTGTTGTGAGAAGCGCCCCCCTCCCGCTTCCTGCACAGCGCCTTCACTCAGCCATAGTGTAATTATCCCTTCCCCTTGCTACTTTTGCGCATTGTTCCATTGAGCCTGTGCCCAGTACTCTTGTTCAGCGCTTGGAGGCTCTATTCAGCCCCTCACTTCCAGCGCACCCTGGGCCCCTCACTGTATACATACCTCATTCAGAGGTTCCGCAATCATTGCCAGCATAATCACTTGGCGCCTGTTCGTGTGACTTTCACATATAGCCCTACATAGTGCCGCGGTATCTACCACTTGGCACCCCTAGTCCACAGAACGTTTTACGCATTATCTAGCATTCCTAATGGTCTTGCCTCCGCTCTTCTGCATAGCAGCATGATACACTTCATAGGTATGTATGTCACTCACGGTACGCTCATTGAAGACAGGTTTGATCTTTCACAGCACATAAAAACTTTTTGTATGTTGCCTGCCATCCAGTGCACTAATGTTAAATGTGTATTGTGTGCTGTCTTGTTTTTTCTCCCACAGGTTTGCGCCCAGTGTCCGCTAATGTGCCGACACCGCGTTCCACACACCTTAGCGAGTGTGTAGGTAACTTAGATTTTTAATTTTTTCACCACGTGGCACTTCACCTTTTGCCACTCACTTCTCACTGGTCCTGATGAAAGCTCCTCATTACCTTTATTAGAGAGCTGAAACATGTAGACCCACCACATAGCCAACTAATAGATAATTATTTCTCCATTTAGTTGCACCACATATCTTTTTAACCAATACCCTGAGCCGCCAATAATAAATCTTCCAATGGTAAGGACTCTCAGCGGTATTTTTTAATTATCACCACATCACACTTTTGCACTACACCAGCTCCGCTGTAGTCAGGCGTCGCAGCACAACCGGGAGGCATTCGGCCGCCCGGTTGGGGCCCCGATGATGAAGCATGACACCAACCAGGTTGGTGTGTGAGGGGTCTTTTAACCCACTTGGTGGGTTCCCAAACATTTGCTTCATTTGACCGTACCATACTACACTGGGCGTGTCCTCCTTTGACAAAGCTTATGTTGAGATAATCCTCAGGGTAATTATGCATACAATGTTCATGTCTTATTATTTCATCATTAAATATGACTTGCACTTTTGCAGAAGTGGTCTGATGTAGGGGTGGGCGGAATTTGCGTAATCGCGTTACGCAAATCTCCGCAAAACGGTAAAAAATCTCCGCGAACACGCAGAAATTCCGCGAACGCGCGGAATTGCTTGTTCGCGATACTTTTTTCCTGTTCGCGATCGCTGTTTGCGTGCTCGGGGTGAAATATCTCGCGAACACGCATATTGAGAACGCGAACAAGCAAAAAATTTCGCGAAGTCGCGGAACGCAGATTTTTGGGCAATTTCGCCTTCTCCGCGGAACGCGAAATTACCCAAATTCCGCAAATTCCGCAAACGGAACGGAATTTACCGCCCAGGCCTAGTCTGATGTGGTATTTGTCTTATGTGCTCTTCCTTCAACAGCTGTTTCTGAATCCCATCCATGCTTTCTGGATGGAGTATCATGGTCATAATGCAAAGTAATTTTCAGGTAGTGAAGGTTGTGTAATTTTGCATAGCAAGTAGTGATTCTGCATGTAGTCTCAGGAGCTTATTGAAGGGAAACTGCCACTTTTATGTAGACACATGGGGCTCGATTCACAAAGGTAAACGGAGACGAAAGTCTAACTTTATGACTTTCGGTATAGATAAAGGGCATTTACAAGTAGTAAAGTTAGACTTTTGACTCAGTTAAACTTAAGTTTTTGGATTAAGTTTAACTGAGACCAAAAAGTCCATTTCACTAAAAGCCGATTTAGGCCCCGGAAGCCCCATCCTCCAGGGCCAAGCCAATTTATAAAATGGGAGGAAGTGATGTGGCCCCCCCGGACCAATTTAGGCTCCGAGGACCCCAAACCCTGGGTATCGGCCGATTAGTGAAAGGGGAGAGGGCTTGTGTAAACTCCCTCTCTGGGCCGATTTTGGCCCCGGGAACCCAATCTCCTGGGGCCCGGCCAATGCATGAAAGGGGAGAGGGTGGCATGGCCCCCCTCCAAAAAGTCAATTTCACTAAAAGCCAATTTAGGCCCCGGAAACCCCATCCTCCAGGGCCAAGCCAATTTATAAAATGGGAGGAAGTGATGTGGCCCCCCCGGGCCAATTTAGGCTCCGAGGACCCCAAACCCTGGGTATCGGCCGATTAGTGAAAGGGGAGATGGCTTGTGTAAACTCCCTCTCTGGGCCGATTTTGGCCCCGGGAACCCAATCCCCTGGGGCCCGGCCAATGCATGAAAGGGGAGAGGGTGGCATGGCCCCCCTCCATGGGCCACTTTTAGCCCTGGGGACAGCATCTCTGGGGCCCAGCCAAATAATAGAAGAAGAGGGGGCCCCCTTCCCCAGGACGATTATTGCCTCGGAAATCTCACCCCCATGGGGCCTGGACTATTAGTCAAAGGGGAAGGGGGTCACATGACCCCCCTGCCTCCAGGACAATTTAGGCCCTGGGGAGCCAATCCTCCGGGGCCCAGCCAATTAATGAAGGCAGAAGGTGGGCCATGTGGCCCCCTTCCCTGGGCTGATTTTGGCCGTAGGGGCCCCATCCCCTGGGACCCAGCCACTTCATCTTGGGTGCCCTGGCCACACTCAGGGCACCCAGTGTCCACTGTTAGAGACTGCGGGAGGAGACCCAATGCCCCTGCTTTCCCTGCTGGCTTACCACCTCCAGCATGAGCCAGTATTTCTCCGGTACACATGGAACAGCAAAAAATGCTGCTCCCTGTTTGTGGGAGCAATTCTTTCATCGGTTTTCTTGCCCACTTGAAAGCGGGTGGAAAAATTAATAAAAAGGTCCACTCCCAAAGGGCCAGAGCAGTTTTTCCTGCTCCTGCCCGCTGGGATGGGACTTACTTATCTCTCGCTTGGTGAGAGCTGTCAAAGCTCCTACCAAGTGAAAGCAAACCTCTATGTCCTGAGGATGGGCACCACAGGACATAGGCAGCCGGCTCTGGGGGTGGTGGTTCCCAGGGCCATTAATAGATCCAGGAGGGTGGCTGCACTACACCGTCCCTCCTATTTGCAGGGCCTGCCCCAGGAAAGTGGTGGAGCCTGGGGCCGAAAACTGGCTTGGAAGGGTCCGCGCAGTCCCCCTCCCCATTGAAAATTAGGTCTAGCCCAGGAGAGGTGGTGATTCTCAGGGCTGCACGCCCCTCCCTCCCCCTCCTCTTTTTTCTAAATTGGCCTGGCCCCAGGGAGGTCTTGGTCCCCGGGGCAGTAAACAGCCTTTGGGGGTGCCCGCAGTCCCCTCACACTTATTACTGTGTGTGTGTGCACATCCCTTTCTATTATAATTATTACATTATGCCCCCGAGAACTGGTCCACCCAGGGGCCAAGTTTCAAAGAAGTGGGGAAGACCACGCTTGTTTTTCAAAAAACAAAATCCAGAGATTCGTAGATCTGACGTAATTATCACAGGATTTTTTAAAAAAAATGCTTTTTGGCCCTGGCAGGGTCTCTGGGCCAAAAAGCCCAGGACTAGGGGGTCAGGGTATTCCTACTCTGCCCCATTCTCTTTTTGTTTACATTGTTTTTCGGGGGGACTCAACGGAGTTCATGGTCCAAAATGACTGCCAACACTTCCTGGTTTCAGTATTGGCAGCCAATCAGATCTCAGCATGAGATTTGTCAAATCTGCAGAGAGTTTGTGTCCCTAAATATCTATATTGTTTTTTTTAAATAACTCCAAAACTGCTTAATGGATTAAGACCAAATTACAAAAAGGGCTCTTTGTGGACCAAGAGCTAGATTTCTGCTAAATTTGGTGTAATTCCGTCCGGCGGTTCAGGCTGTAGTCGTGTCTAGAATCCCCATGGGAAACTGCATGGGGAAAACATGTTTTGGCAGCTGAACTCAGGTTGATACTAGTTTTGAAAAGGTTGTGAAGTTTCGTCAAACAGCACCAAAGTTATTAGCAAAATAAGAAACGCTTTTCCTATGGAAACTAGGTCCTAACTTTAACTAGCTACTGGCAACCACCAGTATGTGATGCATTTATATATATATATTTGTGGGCAATGTTCTTCCCCAACCCTGCACAGTGATTAACTTTCATAGACTGCTTGGTGCATTCATAATGGAGACTGTGTGATACCTGCAACATAAGGATGTGTTTCAGTTCACATTTGTTTATACAATGAAAATCAATCATGGGGGCCTAAAGTACAATGGTGACGCCGTGGTTGTTTGACTCTTTTCTTGTAAGCCAATTAACTTTCCGACTGCCGGCTTCATCGTGCATGCTACGGTTTAGACGTCTATTTGGACTTACAATGTACATTTTCAAAGCCTATTGACTGCCGTTTGGGCTGGTTCAGCCGTTTGGATTTATTTGTTTGAAAGTTTTATATAGCGCGAACAAGAACCTTGCGGGTATCAGAGCGCTTTACAAGGTAAATATCTTAGATACATGGTAAATACCATAAAGTTCCATGTCAGTCAATGATAGTGTAATCACGATATCATAGATACATAGGTATATGATACATAACAAAACGTTCCATGTATATCAAGCATAATATAGACACAATATCTGGGATACATAGAGGGAAAGTAAATAATATATAGTTACATGTAGATCAAATGTTGAGTCGAATAATAACAGTAGCCCATGCTCAAGTGAACTTAACCATGAGAAGAGAATTCACTTCTTCTTTGAAAGATGCAGTAAATGTGACAGAGAGAGTGGGGCTTATGGGATATGTATTCCCGTTGGTTGCTACATGAAGGGGCGACATTTGAGCTCTTCGAAATACACACTATGTGGCAGAGTTTCACAGTAAGGTACACGCTTTGCTCGGTGTGAGCTCTTTGTTGCCCAGTGCTGACAGATACTTAACACAGCATTTAGTAATCACGCTATCCATCTCAATTATAAGTGATAGTTACCGGCATGGCCTCTTCTGGTCTCTATGTTCAATTCATGAGATAGCTGCTTGAAAACACATCTCTTTGATTTATCAAACTCACGCAGTATACCCAAGATTTTAAAGTGTTATGTTATAAATGTTTGCGCCATTTCATATTCATATGGGATTATTTTAGCAGGGGTTCCAATAGATTATGAAAGACACAATATAGATATAAGTGTGTAAGGTGCACATTATAGATATATCGTGGGGGGTCGGATGTTGCACTATGCAAGTTGAGGGTGTTATTAATATTTACACTATGCATTTTGATTATGATTAGGCTTTCCTGTTTTCAGTTTCTATTTTTGGTAAATTCTGGTGGGGTTTTTTCAGTTTTTTCAGTACCTTAAAAAACAGTGGTTATCAGTGGTTACACATTTTCGCGTCATTAAAAACAACAGAAACAGTGTATTTCAGGTGTTTATGGAATTTTAATTTAATTTTACTTATTGCTTGCTTTGTGCACTGATAGTGCATATATATGAGGATCAAATACATTTTTGCTGCACCAGAATGGATTACTAAGTCAATAGCATACTTCATTATCTCTGAAGATTGTAAAGATGCTTTTGGCATACCATCAGGCAAGTGACAAGGATCTCTTACAGGGACGCACTTCAGCTCTGGTATCGATTTTGACAGGCCATCATATAACTTGTTCATATACGTAACTGAATTACTGCAAATACAAACAATTTCACTCCAATCTTTATTAAACTTGGTAGGAACTTTTTTCAGCAGCATTCTAATTGACACTGTGTTCCATGTTTACCAAACGCCTGGTGTCATGTTTTCACCACTATCTCAGATGCTTGGTGACAACATTCTTTTCACATATACCTGTCACTACATCTTGCATTGAATGTTTAAAAACTGGGGTGGTTGGCAATCCACTTACGATCAATACTGACTCACTAGAAAAGGGGGCTGATGTATCAAAGGATTTCACCGATTCTCTGTCTGTGGGTAAATGTGATGCTACATATTAGGAAAGATTCTATTGAAACCAGCCATTTTGATATTTCCCGATTCTCTACAGTTTATAAAATAACTAAATAAGATCTAAAACATGCTTCCAAACACTGCATCTTTAGACCAAAGACCAAAAAAACTAAAAAAAGCAGAAGGAAGAAGAGACAATGTTTTAGTGACATCCCTAAACAACAAAACTCAAGCAGACTAATGTTAGCTCAGACTTTCTTGATACTACCTTGTATAATAAAGTTACATTGTATCCCTTCAGGACAAAATAAAAATGACTCTTTCACTCATCGTTTCCTTTCTTTGAATGGCACTTAGTTTGTGGTTGCAAAGGTGTTTTTTCAGTGTTTATTTGATTACACCGGTGATGGCTATTTTCCTTACGGTGGGGTTTTATCAGTTATTATAGGTTTAAACCTAAAATCAGATAGCCTAATTATGATATATATTATCATTTTCGTTAGTTATCATTGTGACCACCATAACCATCTTATTAATTTTACATGAATGCATTTGTGTGCATGCTTTTAACTTTCCATGTTTGGATATAATATGCTTTCGAGTGGAACCATAGTTTGTTTTCTATGTCGATGATTCTGACACAGTATAAATGGTTTTAACATAATGGCGTTCACAAGAATGAAGAAGGATGCTGTGACAGCCGAAACGCGTCTCTCTGTGTTGCCGGGTCGGAGGAGACCCTTTGAAATAAAAAATGCCTTTGAGCTCAGCATTCTCTGTGTGCGTGCTCTCTTCGTATGGAGCAGGGATGCATTTGTATATATATATATATATATATATATATATTACCCACTGGCGGTCGCCAGTAGGTAGTTATAGTTAGGACCGTGTTTCCATAGGAAATCCGCAACATTCTATTTTGAATAACTTTGGCGCCGATTGACGAATCCTCGCGAAATTTCAAAATAGGTGGGGCACTCCGCTCCGCTCCTTCCCTGAAAGTCTCGGGGAGATTCGTCAAGCGGGGGCTGAGAAAAAGGGGGGTCCCAAAACGTGTTTTCCCCATGCATTTTTCCATAGGACCTTTAGTCCAAGCTACAGCCCGAACGGCTGAACAGAATTACTTGAAATTTGGCAGAGAGGTAGTCCTCAGGTCAGGGATGTGCCTTTTGTAGGTCTGGTGTGAATGTGTTCAGTATTTGCTGAGAAAATAGCATTTAAATCAATATATATATCTATAAGCGCGCTCCGAGCGCGTACGGTAAGCTTACCGTACGCGCACGGTGCCGTGCGCAAGCTTAATTCTGATTGGTGGTTACATGACTGTAAACATTCGAATCGGTCGAAATCAGGAAGTGTCGGCCGCCATTTTGTGTGTCTCACACTGATAAACAAAGGAGGAGAACTTGGAAAGGGGGCAACGAAGAGAGTTGCAGACCCCCTAGCGTTTGTCAGGGGGTCCAAGAAGGTCACAAAAGTAAGAAAAATACATTTAAATTTTTTTTTTTTAAATTCGCGGGGTGCGCGTACGGTAAGCTTACCGTACGCATACGGCAGAAAAAAAATTAATAAAAAAAATAGAAGTAAAAAACAAATTTAAGTGTTTAGATGTTAGGGGGCTCTAAAAAGAGCCGTTGTGTTTATGAAGTGTTTTTCGGTACCTACAAGTAAGTACCGATGCAGAGTCTAAAGTTCAAGAGGAAGACTCTGTTGCCTTCATCAGTGAAATGTACACCGTCTCCTCTATAAATGCATTGCATGTTGTAACGCAAGTTGTTGTGGTATATAGAACCCATACCATTGTCTCTGAGGAAAGCAGAAATAGATTTGTTGACGTGCTTTCTTGCTTTGTCAATCTGCGGACAAAATTGGTTGGACCAGTTCCACTTTTGCCTTTGGCATATGTTAGAATATACAAAGGCAGATTGAGGAAAAAGCTACATCAATTGCACAAAGGTGTCCTTAATAAGCATTTCCAGACCTACCCCAGTTAAAGTGCCTAGGTCATTTCCACCACAGTGCACAATAATAAGGTTAGGCTGTGGGAGATGTTGAAAGGTTTTCACCAAAGACAATAATTGGTGCCACTTTAACCCTCTCTGACCAATCCATTTAATGTCTACATTTGGTAAAGCAAGGTCTCTCACCATACCTCTTTTTTCTGCATACTTTTCACTCCAGAAGACATAGCTGTGACCTACAATCCACACTGTGAACATCTTTCAAGGAGATCTGGATGCACTCAGGAGGTGTCTTTCAGTAGAATGGCAATATGAAATGAAAGACAGTTGTAAAATGGAGGCATACATATTTTTTTTACATAAAAATAACTCATTGGCTGATTCAAATCATTTTACAGTTAAAACTAGGCTGTATGTGTACATTTTTAGAAGCATGTTTTGTATTGGTTCAGAAAATTGTGTTCCAACAGAAGATTAATTTGGATTTGCTGTTAGGTTTGACAGGTGAAGCACTCTTGCTCTTTGGAATAGAAACATTGTGTGCTGAACTTCTGACCTCTCTGCTCACAGCAGTGTTCCATGAGCTGTTGCTATGGTAGCAGGCAGAAGTCAAGTTGGGGGAAGGGTACATTTGGAAAAGGGCTAAAGTTTTCAACCAATAGAAATGTGTGATTTCATTTGAAAAAAATGTGGGAAGCACTGAGATTTGTAATTAACATGTATATGTGTGAAAAAAGAGAGGGAAACATTGCCATTTACTGGTTCTGGAGAGAGAAGAGAGGAGAGAGGTGTAGAGCTCTGATATTCTGACTCTGATAGTCTGCTGTTTGAGTGCCACATTTCTTTCTCAACTAAGTAATTTTAAAGGTGAGATATGCGTTTGAGAGAGGATGTATGTGGTGATTTTTGATATAAATATTAGAATTGTGATTCTTCTTTAAAAGTTATGTTTTACATTTTGTGGTTTGGGAGATATTTAACTGTCTTGTACTAGTTAAATATTATAGAGTGTGTTTTTACCATAAGTTAAGGTGTACTGGTATCACTGAGGAATACTGTTTTGTGCCTAGAATCAACCCATGAGTCTGTGTGCACAGAGGAATTGTTGTTAGAGATTTTAATAGTGATGGTCCGGTTCTGTAAGAATGGCATTTGTAGGAAAGGGTCAGCTTTCTTTTTGTAAATATGATGGTTTCCATTCAGCATAAATCAGTAACACACAAATGGGAGGAAAATGCTAACACATTTGAAATTGATATCGCAGATTTTGCTTCTAATCATGCAATTGCTGAGCTTGGTTATACATATACAAAACTGCAACTAAACCTTGCCACACATATACTTTTACATACATTACCACAATGTTTCAGCTGTTATGGATGCATGCATGCATATGTCTCTTGCAACTGAAAATACACAGTCTGCATAAGCAGACTCTTAGCACACACCCAGCAGTTTATCCTGTAGAATCATGCTTAGTATTCACAAGTGAGTGGTGTTTCAGGTAGCAGTGAGTAACGCTAATACATTCAACATCACTAAGGCTGATTTCTTTTGGCGGAGTGTAGTCAGTCACCAAGGTCACACATGTTCATGGTCTCAAAAAGCTGTTTGCACATGTGCTTTTTTCTGTTTCTGAAAACTGTCATGAAAATGTATCAGACTGTTAAAGTACTTATCACTTGCAGAAAAAAACAGTAGTAAGTGTCCTTTGAAATTGGCAAGCAAATTTCGTTTTCTGCCTAGAATCACACCATGAATCTGTGAGCACACAGGAATTGTTGTCAGAGATGTATTTCGTGTCACTGTGGTTCTTTTTGGATGTATCCATGCATATGTCTCTTGTAACTGAAAATACACAGTCTGCAGAAGCAGACTCTTAGCACACACCCAGCAGTTTATCCTGTAGAATCATGCTTAGTATTCACAAGTGAGTGGTGTTTCAGGTAGCAGTGAGTAACGCTAATACATTCAACATCACTAAGGCTGATTTCTTTTGGCGGAGTGTAGTCAGTAACCAAGGTCACACATGTTCATGGTCTCAAAAAGCTGTTTGCACATGTGCTGTTTTCTGTATCTGAAAACTGTCATGAAAATGTATCAGACTGTTAGAGTACTTATCACTTGCAGAAAAAAACAGTAGTAAGTGTGCTTTGAAATTGGCAAGCAAATTTCGTTTTCTGCCTAGAATGACACCATGAGTCTATGAGCACACAGGAATTGTTGTCAGAGATGTATTTCGTGTCACTGTGGTTCTTTTTGGATGTATCCATGCATATGTCTCTTGTAACTGAAAATGCACAGTCTGCATAAGCAGACTCTTAGCACACACCCAGCAGTTTATCCTGTAGAATCATGCTTAGTATTCACAAGTGAGTGGTGTTTCAGGTAGCAGTGAGTAACGCTAATACATTCAACATCACTAAGGCTGATTTCTTTTGCTGGAGTGTAGTCAGTCACCAAGGTCACACATGTTCATGGTCTAAAAAAAGCTGTTTGCACATGTGCTGTTTTCTGTATCTGAAAACTGTCATGAAAATGTATCAGACTGTTAGAGTACTTATCACTTGCAGAAAAAAACAGTAGTAAGTGTGCTTTGAAATTGGCAAGCAAATTTCGTTTTCTGCCTAGAATAACACCATGAATCTTTGAGCACACAGGAATTGTTGTCAGAGATGTATTTCGTATCACTGTGGTTCTTTTTGGATGTATCCATGCATATGTCTCTTGTAACTGAAAATACATAGTCTGCATAAGCAGACTCTTAGCACACACCCAGCAGTTTATCCTGTAGAATCATGCTTAGTATTCACAAGTGAGTGGTGTTTCAGGTAGCAGTGAGTAACGCTAATACATTCAACATCACTAAGGCTGATTTCTTTTGGCGGAGTGTAGTCAGTCACCAAGGTCACACATGTTCATGGTCTCAAAAAGCTGTTTGCACATGTGCTGTTTTCTGTATCTGAAAACTGTCATGAAAATGTATCAGACTGTTAGAGTACTTATCACTTGCAGAAAAAAACAGTAGTAAGTGTGCTTTGAAATTGGCAAGCAAATTTCGTTTTCTGCCTAGAATCACACCATGAATCTGTGAGCACACAGGAATTGTTGTCAGAGATGTATTTCGTGTCACTGTGGTTCTTTTTGGATGTATCCATGCATATGTCTCTTGTAACTGAAAATACACAGTCTGCATAAGCAGACTCTTAGCACACACCCAGCAGTTTATCCTGTAGAATCATGCTTAGTATTCACAAGTGAGTGGTGTTTCAGGTAGCAGTGAGTAACGCTAATACATTCAACATCACTAAGGCTGATTTCTTTTGGCGGAGTGTAGTCAGTCACCAAGGTCACACATGTTCATGGTCTCAAAAAGCTGTTTGCACATGTGCTGTTTTCTGTATCTGAAAACTGTCATGAAAATGTATCAGACTGTTAGAGTACTTATCACTTACAGAAAAAAACAGTAGTAAGTGTGCTTTGAAATTGGGAAGCAAATTTCGTTTTCTGCCTAGAATCACACCATGAGTCTGTGAGCACACAGGAATTGTTCTCAGAGATCTATTTCGTGTCACTCTGGTTCATTTAGAATTGCATTCGTATGAAAGGGGAAGCTTGTTTTCTGGAAATGTGATGGTTAGCATTCAGCCCAAAAATAGTATCTCAAATAAGAGGCAAATGCTAACATATTTGAAATCAACATGGTAGATTTTTCTTCCACTCGTGCAATGGGTCATGTAGTTGCTACATGCTAAAAACTCATATTAACCCTTACCACACATGTAGTCTAACATACATGTTTACAGTGTTTATGCAGTTATGTAAGGGTTCATTCAAGTTTCTCTTGCACCTGACAGTAGACAGTCTCCAGAACCACACTCTTAGCAGAGAGCTAGCTGTTTTTCCTGTACACTCATGCTTACTAATCAGCACTGTGTGGTGTTTTAGGTAGCAGTGAGGAACGCTAATGCATTGAACATCACCAAGGCTCATTACCTTTGCTGGAGTGCAGTCAGTCAGCCAGGTTACACATGTACATGCTCTGAAAAAGCTGTTTGGACATGTGCTCTTTTCTGCCTCTCTAAACTATAAGGAAAATGTGTCAGACTGTTAGAGTAATTATCAGTTGCAAAAAAACCAATAGTAAGTGTGCTTTTGAATTGCAAATCAAATATCGTGTTCTGCCTAGAATCACACCAAGAATCTGTGTGCACACAGGAATTGTTCTTAGAGATTTAATTCGTGTTAGTTTTATTGTGTTTTTCACTTGTAGGAAAGGGGTAGATAGTATTCTAAGATTAGAAAAGCTCATAACAAATATAGTAATATATTTAAATTACAAAAAGGTATTTTTGTTTTAGTTTCTTTCAGGTATTGCTGCAGAGCAGTGAAGGAAATATAAGATGCCTATAAAATCAAGAAAGCGAAAACAACAGAAAAAACATGTATATTTGAAGACAACTGGAGGACCCAAGTTAGTTGAAGATGCTCATGTTGGAAAAAAGAAAAAGTCTTCTGGTAAGCAGACAAAGGAATTCTTTAAAAATATATTCAAAAAAAGGAAAAATTTAAAAAATGTCCCCATTGGAAAAACTGTTTCAAGTAGAAAACAACAGGACAAAAGTGAGAATTTACTAAATGCTAATGTACAAGCAGAAGCAATAAAAATTGACTTAAAAAGAAAATCAGCATTTAAAGAGATACGTAGGAAAATGTTTCAGAGAAGAGTGATATCCAATTTGCTAAAGGATGTGAAAAAATATAAGAAAAAAGCGAACTTTTACAAGAGAAAAAAAGATATTGAAGCCATTGTAGCTAAGGCTTTAGAATTAAAAAGAAAACTATTCATTTTAATTTTGAACAGGATGCGTACATTAGAAAAAATAGTCAATGTAATGAAGTCACAAAGCAAAACGAAGAGTAGTGAAAAGAAATAACTTTTGTAAAGTGTTTTTAGGAGAATGGATGCATAGTTCAAGTACTGAACCATTTTTTAATGAAGAGAGTTATCTTCAAAGTAATAGTTTGCTGCATGCAGTTGACACCACTGGACGAGCTTATGAAGTAAAAGATGGTTGTATAATGGAAAAGGAGAAAATGGTTCCAAGAAATGAGGAAGAAGTGATTGAGGATGAGGTTATGGGGAGACGTCCTAAAGCCCCAGTGTATACTTGGAATTGTAGTAGTATTTGTACTTTGCGACAGGACTCTATTGATAAATTACGGGAGTTTTTAAGAGAATATAGTAAAAAGAGTGTTAAACAGAAGATTAAGGTGCTTCAAGGACTAGATCCATGCAGAGTGAGAGAGAATACTGGTTTGCAAGGACACTCTCTGGCTTGTCTATCTAGGAAAGTTTGTCAAAGTGTTTTTCACCATTTTAGGATGCTGGCAGTTCATCATACTGAAATTAGAAAATTTGTGAGAAGATTGTATTTTGCTAAAAGTCCAGCACTAAAGTTAAATGAGTTGAATAGGGCTCTGTTCCGTGGAACTGTATCAGATGTTGAGAAGGTTACTGATGAAATTCAGTTAAGTTACTTTGGTCCGGAACAAGAAAGTGCAGGGAATGACACAGTTATTGAAGAAAATGTGGAAGAGAATGTAGAACCCTCCGTAAATAAGAAATTTGAAGATCAAATAACAAAATTTGCTATCATCTCTAATGAAAGACCAAATATTACTTGTATTTGTTGCTGGAGAAGCCATTTTAAAATCCAAACAAGGAATGTTGATCTCTACAAAAAAAGTGAAGAAGAAGATAATCATAAGTGGAAGGATTTTGCAACATATATATTTCTTGAAAATTGTTTTCATTTGGGTGAAGATCATCGTATTCGTAAATACTGTTACAACAAGTTAGAAGAAAATAAAATGCCAGCTAGATCTGTACATAATAATTTAGAATTTGTTGAAGTTCCTGCAGAACTTTCTGATTTAAATACGTATGAGTCTATACTCATTCAATGTGTTCATCCGTTCCAGACCATAGTACGTATGGAGCCAAAAACAGGCAAATTACCTCCTTCAGATTTACAGAGAGGTTTAAAAGGAAGAGTTGTCTATTTGCCGTTGGATTTGAAAAAAAATATGGAAACTATTGATACAGATACTTTGGAAACTGAACCATTAGTTATTCTGGTTAATGGTGTACCTACAAAGAGTAAGAAAATTTGGCAGGAGCTGGTAGATGTACGGAAAGTACAAAGAGCAAATTTATATTTGAAAAGGAATAATAAATGGTATGAATCAATTTATATAGATGAAGATGAAGAAGATTTAGTAGGAGACACAGACAAACCAACTGGGCAAATTGAAAAAGTGGACAAGTCAAAAGAAGAAGAAATTTATGAACATTTCAGCATACATCCTCTTCATTCAAAAGAAGTTATGGCAAACACTATTGATCTATTTCAGATGAAAAAAATCCAAAGGAACTCCTGTAAGTGTATGGGAGGAGAGTTTGAAAGCTCGTTGTTTTCCCCAGCTGTTTCCTACAGGAAAAGGTGGACGATACGATGAACGTCCAGTCCAGATTCCTGCTTCTGAGTATCGGACTACAAGATTATATGCAGAAGATCCCAGATTTCGTCAAAGTATTCCTTATTTGTTCCACCTGTTATTTGAAAGTGACTTGTCTGCACTATCTTATGCAGTAAATCACATTTTAAAAAGTGGAGTACATCTACATAATGTGTCTGCTAAGGATTTTATGAACAAAGTGCAGCAGCGAGATGATCATTTGGAATCACAATTGATCAATCTGATGGCTTGTCAGCGTGGGACAAATGAATATTGGTACCGACGCCATGGAGAATTGAAATGCATGTTACGGAATTTAGGAACTCCTACATGGTTCCTTACCCTAAGCTGTGCAGAGTACGCTTGGGATGATCTTCTGGATTTTCTTCGAGAGGCAAATTCAAACATTAAAAACATCGAATACAAGACAGCAGGAGAACTGTGCTCATTGGATCCGGTTAATGTTTGCAGATATTTCAATCATAGATTTGAGGCTATGATGTCCTTCATCTGCAATAAAAAAAATCCACCTCTTTGAGAAGTTGTGGATTTCTTTTGGAGAAAAGAGTACCAAGCAAGAGGTGCTCCTCATATTCATATGCTGTTGTGGATCAAGGATGCCCCAAAATTTGGAACAGATGCTGATGACGCAGTTTTATCTTTCATCGAAGAATATGCAACATGTGCTATACCTAAAAGCACAGAAGAGAAAAAGTTAAAAGACCAAGTTTTATGTTTCCAAAGTCATCGGTGTGGAAAATACTGTCGACGGAAGTACAAGAGCAAAGATAAATTCTACACAAAATGTCGATTTGGATTTCCACGACCTGTTCTTTCAAAAGGAAGAGTCAACAGTTTTATGTCAGCTGTGCGACATACTATTACAAGAAAATCTCCAAAAAATACGTACAACCTAAGAAGAAAAGAAAAGTCAAAGTATATAAATGACTACAACCCAGTCATTTTATCCATGTGGGATGCTAACATGGATATTCAGTATGTGGCAGACAATTCTATTGCTGTTGCTCGGTATGTCACATCGTACATTACTAAATCTGAGAAAACGGAATTGAAGGAAATGTGGGAAGAGATTTCTCACGAGAAAACTGTCAGTAAGAAACTATACAGTTTCAGTTTAAAGATGTTATCGCATCGAGAAATTGGATCCTACGAATGCTCAGATAGGTTATCATCTGCAAGTCTGTACTCGAAATCCAGAAGAATAATTTGGGTAAGTTTAGGCCTTGCAGTAATGCGAAATCGGGTACTGAAATCTGTTGCAGAAATTGAATATTTGGCCGAGAATGACCCGGAAAGTACAGATATTTTGAAAACAAACATGTTGGACACATATTACCCAAAAATAAGTTGTCATCTTGTGAACATGTGTCTCTATGAAGTGCTGCAAAACTACATTTTTTCACGGAAAGCCACAGAAGACATCAAAAATGGAAAATATAAAGTCATTGGTGAGGAAGGATGTTTGGTGAAGCAAACAAAAGGAAGTTTGATTAATCATAGGAAGCTGAGTTGCGACACTACTGACAAAAAGGAATTTTACTACTTGGCACTTTTACAGCTGTTTAAACCATGGCGTACAGAGGACGAACTACTTGGAGAATTTGAAAGCTATGAGGATTCATTCAATGCATGTAAAGATACGATTGAATGCAGTAATTTCATAAATTATGTGCAAATGTTAAATGAAGAAATTGAACAGGAAGCAACAATTGCAGCTGAAGTAGCTAGAGACAGTTCTCAAGACAGCCAAAGTTCTGAAACGCTCAGTCAAGATCCCCTAGGACAACCAATTGTAGAAAATGAAGCTGCAATAGCCATGAATTAAGTTGAAACAGATATGAATCAAGCTCAAGAAGATTTAATAGACTTACCAAATTTGGAACAACAACTGAATGAAGAACAACAACAAATTTATGAAGAAGTCAGAAAAAAAATTGATCACGGATTACTACATGAAAATAAAGAGTGCACATGCACATCATTTGAACCAATCAGGATGTATGTGAGTGGACAAGCTGGAACTGGAAAAAGGTTCCTAATTAAAGACATCAGAAGCTACCTACAGCAAAAAACAGATTCAACTTTGTCTTGTGTTGTTACTGCTCCAACTGGGTTTGCAGCATATAATATAAAAGGAATTACCTTACATCGCTTGCTAATGTTACCAGTGGAGCATGAGAACAAAATAGAATATCACAAGCTTACAGCTTACAAGCTTACAGGAGAAGCATGCTTCGAAGTTTCAAGAGTGTTGAAGAAGATGCAAGTTCTCATTATCGATGAGGTAAGCATGGTATCAAACTTAATGCTTGCCTTTGTGCATTTAAGAATGCAGCAAATTCTAAAGAGAGACTATGACGTGTTATTTGGAGGAAAACATGTTATAGTTTTTGGGGATCTTCTCCAGTTAAAGGACAACCAGTGTTTAATACTGTGACACATGAAGACACAAAGAAGTCATTAGGAAGCATTGGTAATGCGAATATTTGGTCGTTCTTTGAGTACAAAGAACTTACTATCAATATGAGGCAAGCAAACGATGAAGATTATGCAAGTATTCTGAAAGATATCAGAATTGGACTACTGACAGAAGTTGGCAGAAAAGCATTACAGAGTCGGTTGCTACATAATTTATTTCCAAAGGAAGAAATAGTTGCAGAGAAAATATACAAGAATATTGGAGAAAATAATACTGTAATCTGCTTAATGCCAACACTACGTGAATGCTCGATATTCAATGAGGAACTTTTGAAATTGGAAAAGGAAGAGATTAAGAAAATGGAAGCAGTTGATAAAATTCAGCATGAAGGAATTACTATTACATTAACAGGCAAACTGCAAAATAAATTGGATTCTCTAGAGAAGAACATTTCGAAAACAGCTGGATTAGAAAAAAATCTATATCTTTGCATGAACTGTCGAGTATTTTTAAGGAGAAATTTGGATGTTGAAAAAGGTTTAGTGAATGGAGCTATGGGTAAAGTTGTGGGTTTTGTGAAATACCAGAAAAAAGATGGAATAGAATTTTTAAAAATAAAATTTGATCAGATTGCAGAGATTAAAGATATTAGTCGTTGTTCAGTCTGTTTTTTGCTTGTAAAAGACTTATATGTACGTAGGAAGCAGTTTCCATTTTCTCTAGCATATGCTGTAACTATTCACAAGTCTCAAGGATTAACTGTAGATAGTGCTTTTGTAAACATTGGATCTACTGTGTTCAAAGAAGGTATGGCATATGTTGCTTTGTCACGAGTGAAAACATTATCTGGTTTATTCATCATAGACTTTGATGACTCAAAAGTTAGTGCAGATGCAAATTGTGTAAAGGAGTATAATAGATTAAGAAGAACCTATGCTCCTCATTTAGGTCAGTATCCTGTGTTGGAGAAACGTGTTGTTTCTCGGAAAAGGAGATTTGAGAATATCTGTAATGAGGATGTACAGCAGAGAAAACAAAAAGAGACTTATGTGATCGCAAGCAAAAAGAAAAAGGATAATGTTGAAGAGGTTGTTGGTTGTCATTTTGAAAATAGCTCTGGTGTCAACTGCTACGCTAATGTAGTGCTAAATGTTGTATTTTATCTTGAAAGTTTGCAAGAACAGATAATAGTAAATCATGATAAAAGATTCTGTTCTGTGCTAAGTCTCCTTTATGAGAAACTGAGTATTGATAAAACTAAAATAGAAAGTGCAAATGAAATTAGAAATCTTTTAGATGTATGTTCAGGACGTACACAGTTTACTCAAAATGTCCAGCAAGATGCACAGGAATTCTTAATGTATGTCCTTATGGTACTGGAAGATGAAGGCCTAGATATTGAGAATATGTTCGGTCTCTCTTATAAATGGGAACATACTTGTGAAAACTGTTTCTACACATGCAGCTCTAATGTTGATTCTGAAAGGTTTATCTATTTAACGTTGCAAGAAAGTAAATCAGTGAGTTTTAGTAAATTAGTTAAAGATGCCAATCATAGCATGGAATGCTGTGAATGTAAATCTGACATGTTTTCAACGTTCTTTTTAAAGAAATATGGACAGTATGTAATTTTAATGATGCAACGTTGTAGAGCTGATGGTTCAAAATTGGACACTTTAATAAAGAAGTTTATAGGACAGCAATTATCAATTTCAGGAAAAACTTTTGTTACAGTTGCAATAATTTTCCATGATGGACCTACGATAACTTCTGGTCATTACACAGTTTATCTTAAATGTGAAAAAGGCTGGACACTGTGTAATGATTCTCAATTGGTTTTTAAGCAACGTTTGCCTTTTGATTTAGCAAATTCCTATTTAATTTTTCTGAAACCAAAATTTTAGATAGAATTTGCAACAACTGTACAAATCATTTTTGCAATTTTATTGGATTACCATTGGAAATTTCATCAAAAAAGGTTTTAAAAATTACCATTTGGCCTAAAGGAAAGGTAACAATTTGTATTGTGGACTTCTTAGACACATATTATTTTGGTGATTATGCTTATGCAAAAAAACTTTACGACGATATGTAGTGCAAAAAGTTATTGTTCTTAGATGATATTTTTGAAAAATATGTAACATTTCTATAAAGGTATGTTTTAGTGAGAAGAGATTCTGGGCTTTTTTTAAACAATCTTTCAGATTGTTATTTTTTTTTGCCCGCTGTTAAGTGATGAATGCTATTGCTTTCACGATTTACAGTGAAATTCAATATATTCTGAAAATAGCAAAAAAAGGGCAAAAAATTGTTTTAAAATATGAAATTATGTGTAGTGTATTCTAAAATGTATTATTAAATATGAAAACTTTTTTCTTTTTTTTCAGATTGAGAATTTTTTTTTTTTTTTAAATACGTTTTTTCTAGCAATTTAAATGAAGCATTTATTAATAAATATTTTATTTATGGGTCAGGTAAGTGTGAAATTTCTGTATTTATTACACATTTATTTTCATGCTCCCTTTTTTTCACTTCTCCTCTCTCTGCTTTTCTCATTTCCATTGTACTCCCTCAAGGACCTTGTAGGGTAAAAAAAAAAAAAAATTGTTTAAAAAAAAACAAAAACAAATGCACGGTAAAAAAAAAATAAAAAAAATTAATTAAAACATTTTTTAAAAAGGTTGTGAGGTAAGGTTGGCTCTTAAAAGAGCCGTTGTGTTAATACAGGGACAGAGGAAAGAAAGAATGGGAATATTAATAAGTACTACAGATGTGCTGGTCTATCTTATTGTTTATTAAGGAAACACTGGTCTCCCCATGAACAATTAGACCATAAGATCTGGTGCACCTCATTTGTACCCTCAGAAATCGAGGGTTCATGTCCAGACGAGCAGAAGAGGGTGATGCTCCCACCGCAGAGGAAGGGCTCGGCTGAGCTGCCGAAGATGTACTCGGCTGAGCTTCTGCGGGTGTGCTCGGGTGACTTTCTGAAGGATTTGCTTCAGAATGTCGAGCAAAAGTCCTGGGATGTTTATCCCTAATGTGTCTCACCATAGTGTGGTTACCAAAGGAATACTTCTTCCTTGGGTTACCTCTAGCTAAGACACGCTCACAAAGTGAGCAGGTGACTAATGGAGCATTTACCTTTTTCTGCCCCTCTGGAAAAGTAAAATACTCCCAAACAAAAGAATTCTTTTGTTTCCTCCTTCTCTGCCTGATGATGCTGCTGCCCTGCTCACTCTCAGAAGAGGTCTGCTGCTCTGCCATTGTATCCCAAAGACAATTCAGCTCCTTCTCCTAAGAAATCACAAGCAGTAATGAGGGGAATGGGTGTGGTGTAGGAAGATTCTAGAACTGAAAGTAGTTTAAACCAATCAAAAGTGTTGTTTCTTGATCACATGACCAACCGTACGCGCACGGTAAGCTTACCGAGCGCGTTTGGTAAAAGTACGCAAGACATGTCATGAGTGATGTAATATGTGACGTCATCAGCAGTGCATTGCAGGGGTGTGAGTTATAGTTAGCTCAACTAACTATAACAGGCGAATTTCTCTGGTTTTATATGAGTCAAATGTCCAACTAACTATAACGCCCCTGAAACCTATGTTTTTTTCAGTGAATTTCTAAGGTTTTTTAAATGCTAATTTCTAACTATAACGTGCCTGAAACCTATGGTTTTTTCAGTGAATTGCAAAGGTTTTTTAAATGCTAATTGCTAACTATACCGTGCCTGAAACTTATGGTTTTTTCAGTGAATTTCAAAGGTTTTTTAAATGCTAATTTCTAACTATAATGTGCCTGAAACCTATGGTTTTTTCAGTGAATTTCAAAGGTTTTTTAAATGCTAATGTTTAACTATAACGTGCCTGAAACCTATGGTTTTTTCAGTGAATTTCAAAGGTTTTTTAAATGCTAATTTCTATTTATAACGTTCATTAAACCTATCTTTTTTCTATATTTTTTAATTATCATCCCATTCTCAACTTGGTGAAAACTGCAAATCTCACCACTCTTCCATCAATACCTTACACCAACATAATTGCCAAAAACAAGAGCCACATCTAGCGCTAATGAATTGCACAGTAGGCGTTCCCGTGCAAAAAAAACTTGAAAACACCACTTCCCCATATTTTCAACGAACAGCCAAATTCGAAATGCGATTCAAAAAGCAGGCGATAAGCCGAGTTAGCAGCAACAAATTAACATCAACCTTTAACTGGTGTAAGGAGGTCGACTATCCACTCCGTTATTTCGACCCAACTCACAGCCACATCTAAAGACCAACACGTGATACAGCTATTTCTCATGCAGCTCCGACACCCAACAACGCCACAACACCGAGCCCCACCACCACCAGAACCTCCCCCCGGACCACCACCCCTACTACCACCGAGGCAGCACAAAACAGAACAACGGACCTTCCCAAAACGCCATGCCCCTCATCCACACAATAGCTGAATGTTGGGAGATGAGCAACCAACTATAAATGAAGGAGGCAAGTCACCCATCACTGATAAAGCACACAATGCCAAGTGTAACGCTCATGTGCTGCACAGACCTCACTATGCAAAGCACAAACCTCTCCATGTGGAGATATACTATTGATACTTGTAGTGTGACGCAACCATGTTACCTCAGGCAGTGTGGAAGATCTCGGTCATGTAGCTGTATTGTCCACTCCCTGGAAGCGGAAGCGGAGTGCGCTGCTCCAAAGTGTGCCACTCCAGTGTAGGAGTATGAATAAATAGACCAGGCCCTAGGCGTGGTTCACTTGTGGGAAGACCAACGAGTCTGTCAGAATGGCAACCCTCACCCTGGCATGTTGCAGCCGCCATGACCGCGGGCCTCCTCGACACAGGGCCCCTGCGAACCCAGCAGTACAGCACCGCAGACTTATGTCTGTACCGACTACTGCCTTTGATCTACACTACGGACAGCACGGTTCACAATTCAGATGCAGTGGCGATTGTAGATGTCGCAGTCCAGTTCGCAAGACACGTTGCTCTCAGTGCGGCCCGCATGGACCACGCATGATTGCAGGCTGCGCGCACGCTGAGTGCTTCAGGTGCTACTAACTCACTGCACCATAAGTCATCCCCATGTGGCCTTATCAACGCAGACTTCATTAGACAAAACACATTGCTCCCAATGCGGCCCGCCGGGACCACGTCTCATCGCAGGGTGCGCACACGCTGAGTACTCCAGGTGCCACTAACTGTGCAGCTCAACTCAATTCCACGTGGCTATGCGCCCATCCTGACCGCTGCCTCCGCCCTACACTGGAGTTACATGGTTCACAATTCAACATTAGTAGCGACGCAAATTGTGTAAGAGACTATAATGGGTTAAGAAGACCAAATGCTCGCAATCTGTGCAGCTCAAGTCAACATCACCTGCCTGTGGGCCTTTGCTGACCGCTGCCTCCGGCCTGCACTGTGGAAGACCGGCGACACATGGTGCCAACTAACCCTATTCAACACAAGCTGATCCCACATGTGTAACTGTGTCCTGAGTCCTCAATGGCAGCGACCACAGCACCAGACTCCCTTCGATCACCGAGGGGTATTTCCACATGGAAGACCGGTGACACTTGGTGCCACTGAACCTGTACTACGCAAGGTTTGTTTGGGTTACCAACATATGCACGTGGCTGTGGACCCTAGCTCACCGCTACCTCTGCCATACACTGTGGGCGACTGGCGACAAATGGTACCACTAACCGTCTTCAACACAAGCCGATCCCACATGTGGAATTGTTTCTTGAATCCTGAATGGCAGTGACCCCAACTTCTTGGCAGTGACCACAGCACCAGACTCCCTTCGATTAGTGTGGCGTATTTGCATATTGAAGTCATCAATGTGGAAAGTATTGTTGATGAAAAGATAACACAAACAATACATTTTACACAAACTGTTGATTTCCCTTTCCACGTCCAGTAATTTCCAAAGGAAGAGTGAACAGTTTTATGTCAGCAATGAGACATACCATCACTCGAAAATCCCCCAAAAATACATATAATTTAAAAAGAACAGAAGCATCGAAGTACAATAATGATTACAATACAGAGATTTTGAAGATGTGAAATGCAAATATGAACATACAATATGATGCACATAACTCAATTGCTGTTTCTCACTATGTCACATCATATATTACCAACTCTGAGAAGACAGAATTGAAAGAAATGTGGGAAGAAATTTCACAGGAGAAGACACTTAGGAAAAAAATGTACGCTTCCGTTTGAAGATACTTTCACATCGAGAAATTGGATCCTACCAATGTTCGAATCGATAGACATCTGCAAGTTTATATTCAGCAGGAACCATCTGGGTAAGTCTAGGTTTTCCCGCGGCACGAAATCGAGTTTTAATATAAATGTTATAAAACAAATTTGTGATGATATGGACTTACGTTTCTTTGCTAGTCAAGAGAACTGTACAGAAAATAACAGTTGGATATGTCTAGGTGTTAATCAACAAATGGAAGATAATAACAAAGTTTAAAGTAGTTTCTGGTGAAAATCCCAACTATGTTTATATTTATTGCCAACGTACTCATTATAAAATTCAAACTAGGAATGTAGATGTGCTACCACTAACCCTGTTTAACACAAGTCGATCCCACATGTGTAACTGTGTCCAGAGTCCTGAATGGCAGTCACCTCAAGTCCGTGGCAGGGACCACAGCACCACACTCCCTTCGATCACTGAGGCATATTTTGATATGCAAGGCCAGCGACACGTAGTCCCACTAACCCTCTTTAACACAAGCTGATCCCACATGTGTAACTGTGTCCTGAGTCCTGTATGGCAGTGACCCCAACTCCGTACCACCACACTTCCTTTGATCAGTGAGGGGTATTTCCATATGTAACTACAGACTCCAGAAGGGAAGTAAGTATCACGGTCCTACACCCTACATATTATCCTTTTAGTATCCTTGCTTCATGAACTTATTTTATATCAGTTATAGCTTTACTACAATGACCAAATTAATCTTCAAATGAAAACTAAAATGGAATAGCAGTCTACACTGCAGGCAGTACAGCTCGCAATTCCATTTTTAAATGCTAATTTCTAACAACAAGATTGTACTCAGAAAATACAACACTTCGTCAGTGTATTCTATACTTATTTCATCCTTTCATCATACATCTACACTGCACTAGGGGTGGGCGTAATTTGCGAAATTCAAACTAAAATGTTAAAAATCTCCGCAAACACGCGGAAATATCGCGAAGATGCAGAAGTTTTTTCCCGCCCATTCGCGGTATTTTCTGCGTGCTCGCGGCTCGCCAACTTACCCATGCGGTTGCTCACTGGCGCGGCCATCTTGTTTTCACTTGTCTCGCGGTGCATGATCGCGAGAAGAAAGACGTGGTCATGCGACGAATGACGTTACTGCGGGCGCGAACTTTCGCAAAACAGCGCAAATGGCTACCAACAATTCAACATCTCGTGGAGAACTCGACCGGATTGGGAAATCTTGTCGGCGAACGCGGGGATTCAGGTAAGGTGATCGCGCGCACGCGAGAATGTATTTTTTACAGCGCTAGCAAGCAAACAATTTCCGGTAAGATGCGGATTGCGGAAATTTTGACATTTTCGCGCTCTCCGCGGAACGAGAAAATGTCAAATTATCGCAATTTCCGCATGCGGAACAGAATTTTAGCCCAGGCCTACACTGCACTCACTAGGGCTCCCAATGCAAATTATTTCTTCATTCATTAACTACAGAGTCACTAGGCAAGAAACTATTACAGGCCTCAAATCTACATAATACCCTTTTAGTATCCTTTCATCTTGATCATTTTTTATATCAGTTATACCTTTAGTACAATCACCAAATTCATTTTCAAGTACAAACGAACACTCAGCAGTCTACACTGCGGGCAGCAGACCTCGCAATTTGAATTTTGGACACGTGGTGCCAACTAACACTGCCCCACACAAGCTGATCCCACATGTGTAACTGTGTCCTGAGTCCTGAATGGCAGTGTCCCCAAGTCAATGGCAGCCACCACAGCAGCAAACTCTCTTTGATCAGTTAGACATATTTCCATATGCAGTGACCCAAAACTTCATGGCAGCAGCCACACCACCACACTCCCTTCAATTAGTGAGGAGTATTTTCATATTGAAGGCTGGCGACAAGTGGTGCCACTGAACCTGCACTACGCAGGCCGGTGACGCCACCAACATATGCACGTGGCTGTGGGCCCTTGCTCACTGCTATCTCTGGCCTACACTACGATCAGCAGGGCTCACAATTCAGATATAGTTGTGATTCCACATGACGCAGTCCTATAGCCAAGACACATTGCTCCCAGTGCGGCCCGTCCACACCAAGCATCATCACAGGCTCATACACTCTCAATAGTTCTGGTGCCACTAACCCTCTTTAACAGAAGCTGATCCCACATGTGTAACTGTGTCCTGATTCCTGAATGGCAGTGAGCCCAAGTCCGAGGCAGCAGCCACACAACATACTCACTTCGATTTGTGAAGCATATTTCGATATGTAAGGCCGGCGACACCTACCCCCACTAATCCTCTTTAACACAAGCCGATCCCACATGTTCAAATGTGTCCTCAGTTCGGAATGGCAGTCACCCCAAGTCCATGGCAGCGACCACAGCACCAGACTCCCTCTGATCAGTCAGACATATTTCCATATGCAAGGCCAACAGCACATCGTGCCACTAACCCTCTTTAACACAAACCAATCCCACATGTGTAACTGTGTCCTGAATCCTGAATGGCAGTCTCCCCAATTTCGTGCCAGCGACCACAGCACGAGGCTCCCTTCAGTCTTATCTGTTGTTCTTTTCTTAAAATATTTTTTTTTATATGTAAATCTATACATGTCTAAGACTCTTCTTTGTCCAACCGCACAGGGACACTTCCGGGCCCAAGAAGGTTGTTGGGGGGTATGATGGTAAAGTGGGAAGAGGGTGCGTTACCTGCTGATGTGGGGAGAGGCAGCGTCAAAGGGGTATCTATCACAGAAAGAACTCCGATATGTTTTCACAAATACCTCGGACAAATGCCAGCTGATGGACTGAATCACAAAATGATTTTTCAATACTTATGTAGTGTGAGTTATGAACAGTATGCACCCAGGCTCGCAGAGGGACAACTGCGGCCCATCCACTCCACTCACAGACGCAGTACTATTGTAGCTATCCCTGCCCTGTTCCTGTTCCGCCAAGCCACACCACGCCACTCTGATTATGTTCCGACGTCGGCCCCACATAGAAACCTGTCGCAGGCGTACTCGCAGTTGGTGTGCAGGTCAGTGGTCTAGTTCTCTACATCTCCCGCCCACTCCCTGAGGGCAGATTTGCATACATACCACACCCGTCCGGCACATGCATCACAGGCCATGTGACCACGCAAATATAATAGATCGACAACGTCACATCCTTTATTGCCGGTGCTGACTAGATAACGGACGCTCGACGTGTCTCAACCATAAAGAGTCTTTCAAAAACTTCCACAGAAGGTTACTCGCACCCTAATCTGTATAGCCTTCAGGGGCCTACCACCCCCTTGGCGTGGACTTCAGATGCACAGGTTTAGTGCCACTCGAAGCTCATATGGCCATCAGGGGCCTACCACCACGTGGCATGAACTTAACTTCCACAGGCTTAGCGGCCTCAAAAGCTGATGTGGTCTCCACCATTGATGACTGAGGACTTAGCGACATGTGTGACATCTGCTGGGCCGTGGAGAAGATGATGTGGTCTCCGCCATTCATGACTCAGGACTCAGCGACATCTGTGCGATCCGCCAAGCACCTGATGTGGTCTCCGCCATTCATGACTCAGGACTCAGCGACATATCTGGGATGCGTGGAGTTGTAACGGGCACGTGGAGTGCCCACTGCGGCACACTCCGGTGGCACCAGGTAATTATTTGCTCATGGATGCGCAGGGGCGGCAGTGTCTCTCTCTCTCCTTCTCTCTCTCTCTCTCTCCCCCTCTCTCTCTCTCCCCCACTCTCTCTCTCCCCTCTCTCTCTCCCCCCTCTCTCTCTCTCTCTCTCTCCCCCACTCTCTCTTCCTTCTTTTCCTTGTATCTCTCTAACTCTTTCTTCCTTCTCCCTTTCTCACTCCCTTTCTTTCCTTCCCTCTCTTTTCCTCTCTGGCTTTTTTTTTCCTTCTCTTTTTCTCTATGTCTCTCTCCTTTGATATGCGCATTACACACATCCTTATTTTGTGCTTTATTTTCCAGGCTCTGTCGTCCACATCCATGGTCCTCACAGCAGTGTTCCACCATGTTATTTTGTATTTTTTTTATAATTCTTTTTATTACTTTATCGTTGATATATGTTAATAAAAAAATAAAGTTTGAAAAAAATTAATAACGTTTCTGGTTGTTTTCTTAACTGCTGTGTAACTCTTTTTCGTTCTTATTACTGTTATTTGATGAAGTCCACAATGGTCTTAAATTTTGGAGGACTTATCGCGGGAATACTGGGATGTCTGCAGTTTCCGCCAACTTCTGAATAGTGTGTTAGATTTATCTCAACTTTACTTCCATTTAAGTGCTGATAATGAAATGCAGACTAGCCGTTCCCGTGCAAAAAGACACGAGGTGCACCTTTGCGATTTGTTATAAATACTAAAATCCTGTATTGAATTGTGTAATTTGAGATGTCATCAGTGATGTCATCAGTGATGTCACTGACCATGTCATGAATGATGTAATATGTGACGTCATCAGTAGTGCATAGCGGGGGTGCGAGTTATAGTTAGCTGAACTAACTATAACGGGGGAATTTCTATGTTTTTATACAAGTGAAATTTCCAACTAACTATAACTTTCCCTAAAATTTATGGTTTTTTCAGTGAATTTCTAAGGTTCTTTAAATGCTAATTTCTAACTATAACGTGCCAGAAACCTAAGTTTTTTTCAGTGAATTTCAATGTGTTTTTAAATGCTAATTTCTAACTATAACGTGCCTCAAACCTAGGGTTTTTTCAGTGAATTTCAATGTTTTTTTAAATGCTAATTTCTAACTATAGCGTGCCTGAAACCTATGGTTTTTTTCAGTGAATATATATATATATTCAACAAAGAGGCATGTCCTTCTCATGCCCAAGTGGAAAGCACACACAGGAGCGGTATTGAGCAAAGTGCTTTATTGTGCAGACCCCCGGCAACGTCAGGGGGTCTGCACAATAAAGCACAATAAAGCACTTTACTCAATACCGCTCGTGTGTGTGCTTTCCACTTGGGCATGAGAAGGACATGCCTCTTTGTTGAATTGATTGCGGCTCACCACCGCAGGAGTGAGCATCCAGGGCAAGAGGAGTGGTGGTGGTGACTCGCTGTTTATATACATATACATTGATTATGGACTCACTATATAAAAATATATATAAAAGAGTATTTATTTAAATATGTTCTGCTACAGAAAGCTATCTTTCTGTTGCAATGTGGGGATTCTGAACATTTAAAATATCAAATGTTCAGTTATAATGTTTTGCACATTCCTTTTCCATATGTCCCCAAATCAACATATTGCTCTTATTTCTGTATTTATACTGTAAGACTATTTTCCATTGATCAATAGAACTCGTATGAGACTGAATATTAACAATGACAAATCAATTGATTTTTAAATATTCTTGTATTACCTCAATATGGCTCTACATAACTTTGATGCGAAGATCATTCAATGCCTATGAAGTCTGTTTTCACTGTCCATGATCATGTGACCTGCATTACGTGGAAGTGGGTGTACGCTATACAACATTTAAAAATATTCAGTCTGACTACGGTCCGCATGTGAGCAAGGGCTTTTGAGCCCGAAACGCGTAATTTTGCTGTGAAGATATGGTCGAATAAACATCTTGCCTGAAGATTTTAGTGGTCCGATTCTCTTTCTTTGCCGCTTGGAGATTGCGGGAGTTTACGCGCACTGATATATATATATATATATATATATATATATTCTGCTCCTTCGAGCCTGCTTAGCGCACTCACGGACGGGTGCCTTTACTTGCGGAGGTGCAACCGCGTATGTCAATCACTGCTCGTTTTCCGTTGGTCAAAGTTCTTATATTATGACTTTGCATTTAAATCAAATAATTCATTTCATGATATAAAAGTTCTTCTATTAAAAAAAATGTAATCCCGCATTTTATTTCCATGCTTACTTTTTTTAAAATTCTATTTAGCCAGTATTTTTACCACTGACCTCATGATGGGGGGAAACACTGTTATTTTGCCGTATATTGGCTCATGTGAGCTGTCCTACTAATAGTAGGAAAATCTCATTCTCATTCCTCTTGCTTACCAATATCGCCGTGTATACTATACACGGCAAGATATGAACGTTTTCATGCATTATTGCTATTTTGCTACTTTGCCATTATAGAATAGAATAAGCCGATATATGGCAAAAATTATACCTGTCTTTGATGTGGCAGCCGATACACGGCGAGACTATTGGCAATCATGCTTGTATGTCCTCAGAAAGCTGGATATTTTATAAAGGCCGATACACGGCGATATTGGAAAGCAAGAGTAATGAGAATGAGATTTTCCTACTATTAGTAGGACAGCTCACATGAGCCGATATACGGCAAAATAACAGTGTTTCCCTCCATCATGAGTTCAGTGGTAAAAATACGGGCTAAATAGAATTTCTTTAAAAAAAATGTTAATAATAAGAATGGAAATAAAATGCGGGATTACATGTTTTTTTAATAGAAGAACGCTTAAATCATGAAATGAATGATTTGATTTAAATGCAAAGTCATAATACAAGAACTTTGACCATTTAAATATGGCGGGTCATTTGCAATGCCCGTAAACCATGTGATCAATTACGTATTTTGAACTTTTTATAAAAAATGCCTTATGCTTGGCGTGTTTGTAAAACGTATGATTAAGGCGCTTGCCGAAACGCGTCATGTTTTGCTAAAGTAATAAACGAATGAAATACAGCCCCCCGAGAGTCCCTTTTTTCTGAATATCAACAAAAAACGAGCAGTGATATATATATATACATATATATATATACAAAGAAAAAAATATTTATATATATATACACACATAAAAACATGTGTGCCCACATATAGTCAAGGTACTTGTATGTAGAGTTAAAAATAATAGTTTCTTAATTTTTGATTGATTCTATACCTGTGTCCAGACGTGGAGGGAATAGAGAAGCCAAATTAAGAAGGCTTGAAACACAATATATCTTGGAACTAGATACCAATACCCCCAATGGACACAATTCAAGCGAAGATTTTCACACATGGTTATGATGAATGTGATGGATTAGTATAGCATCATAATCCCTCCATGAAAAATCCTATCATAATCTCCAACTGTCAATAATTTAAATATCAATTATTTTATGACATTTCTTTGCTTTTATATCTTTTTATATAAGATCAGCACACTGAGATTCAACATTTAATTAGTATTTATACTAAAAAATATATTTAAATGATTTTTAACAAATATTTCACTTACACGACCCAAGTCCCCTCTACCCTACATTTTTTCATTTCATCACTATAGGATCATGGTTTGATCCATGGTAACACAGGGTTTTTACACTACATCACTTAGTATTTATATATTCATATATTCTTTTAATTAGACATAGATATGATACAATAAAAATATGATGCAGACCAAATTTATCAATGTGCACACTATTTTCATCAGAAAAACATATAGGAGTTAAAAACTTTGATACACAGCACACTTGGGGGCCGATTCCAATCCTGGAAAAAGGCTGTACGAATCGTTGTACGGAGCGTTTTCCCCGTACGACTCGTACCCGGTAAACTTTCCGTACAACCTAGGAAGTACGATTCGTACAGAAAGCCTATTTCCGTACGTTTCGTACAAAAGCCCGTACGGGTCAAAAAAAACTACGATTCTGATCCGGAACAGCTTGTACGCGACGTCCGGACGCATTCAGGCAGCAGTTTCCGGCCAAGCAAGTACGATTCGTACCTACGTCACTCCGTACAGCTCTTTTTTTACTGGAGCCAAACACAGCCGGAAAAGCAGAGTCCTACGCGAACCTCTACGCAACAGAGCCCCAGTACGCGACGTGCACGCCATGAACCCTGTCGTACGTGTCATCCCGGTCCTCTTGGCCTACGACCTGGTGCACCGCACCCGACGCACATGCCGCAGAAGGTGAGAACAACACCCAGGGGCCAGGGTGGGGTTGAGGGGCAGGAAACATACCTCATACTCAAAGCCAAACCTATAATATGGATGCCATACATTACCACCAGGGTCTGGTCACTTGGGGGGGCGTGTCTAGCAACCCCTGCGTACCACAACAACAGAAGTGGAAGTGTACGGTGCGTACCACACGTACCCCTACGGCACAGTACAACAGTGATATGGACCGTACACACGCAATGAATGCGTGGGTACGGTGCGTACCACACATACCCCTACGGCACAGTTCAACAGTGATAAGGACCGTACACACGCAATGAATGCGTGGGTATGGTGCATTTTGGATACGAGGCGTACACACGCCAGGAATGTGGGCTTAGAGGACTGGCCCAGCATGTTACCTTCATGTTGGTGTGTGTGTAGGTCCAGGCCAGCAGTGTACTGCTCCAAGGGGGTACGTGGTGGGTGCAGAGGACTCCCAGCAGTGTCCAGACATATGATGGGTGGGTGCATAGGACTCCCAGCAGTGGACAGAGATATGAGGGGTGGGTGCATATGACTACCAGCAGTGGACAGAGATATGAGGGGTGGGTGCATATGACCTCCAGCAGTGTCCAGACATATGAGGGGTGGGTGCAGAGGACTACCAGCACTGGACTGAGATATGAGGGGTGTGTGCAGGGGACTCCCAGCAGTGGACAGAGATATGAGGTGTGGGTGCATATGACTCCCAGCAGTGCCCAGACATATGAGGGGTGGGTGCAGAGGTCTACCAGCAGTGTCCAGACATATGAGGGGTGGGTGCATATGACTCCCAGCAGTGCCCAGACATATGAGGGGTGGGTGCAGAGGACTACCAGCACTGGACAGAGATATGAGGGGTGGGTGCATGTGACCCCCAGCAGTGTCCAGACATATGAGGGGTGTGTGCAGAGGACTACCAGCAGTGTCCAGACATATGAGGGGTGGGTGCAGAGGACTACCAGCACTGGACTGAGATATGAGGGGTGGGTGCAGAGGACTCACAGCAGTGGACAGAGATATGAGGGGTGGGTGCAGAGGACTACCAGCAGTGGACGGAGATATAGGTTGGGTGCATATGACTCCCAGCAGTGCCCAGACATATGAGGGGTGGGTGCAGAGCACTACCAGCACTAGACTGAGATATGAGGGGTGGGTGCAGAGGACTCACAGCAGTGGAGAGAGATATGAGGGGTGGGTGCATAGGACTCCCAGCAGTGTCCAGACATATGAGGGCTGGGTGCATATGACTACCAGCAGTGGACTGAGATATGAGGGGTGGGTACAGATGACTCACAGCAGTGGAGAGAGATATGAGGGGTGGGTGCATATGACCCCCAGCAGTGTCCAGACATATGAGGGGTGGGTGCATATGACTACCAGCAGTGGACTGAGATATGAGGGGTGGGTGCATATGACTACCAGCAGTGGATTGAGATATGAGGGGTGGGTGCATATGACTCCCAGCAGTGGACAGAGATACGGGGGTGTACATCATTATCAGATGACCACACCTACATGGTGGTATGGACGCATCCCTAACTTTGGACTATGATGTTAGTGCTATTACAACACATCACTGACAGCAGTGTCCCACTCCCAGGAGGATGGATGTCTTTCACACACTGCATGACACACCACATGGGGGTGTGAGGACATATAACACATGCATACCCACCCATGGCGGATGCAGCACAATACACACCCTGAATTCATGCCACAAGACTGAATAGTCATGTAACTGCATACAAAACTTAGATAGCCAAGGGGAACACACACTGTCACGCACATCCCAGGAGTGATAGGAATGTTCAGGTGCTGGTCCAGCCACCAAGATGTTGTCTCTCATGGAAGGAATAGGGTTAAATTCCACTAGATACAATGCCTACAATTGTGAGTCTGGTGCACAAATACCCTGCATAACAAGTACCATTTGTGTGGTAGGCCGTGATTACACACATGCATAGTGCTGAAAAGGGCAAATTTGTCCCTGAAGGCATTCCTACATACCCAAAACACAAGTACAGTGACTAGCAAGGATGGCTCAGACGATTCAGCAGGAGACATCGGTGAGCAGGCAGGGCCATTGTAGAAGGGATCCCTCACCAACAAAGGAAATGTTGACACAGGTCAGCACAACAAATGTGCAACTGTTTGCAGGGAAGATGTCAGGTGCCACAGAGGAAGGAACACTCCTTGGGACAATGTCTCAAAAACAAATGAACACATACTACGAATGATTCTTTGCTGAGACATTGTGATGGCACACAGATCCCATGGTCCACCTCATGATGACCATCATACAAAAACATTTCTCTGAACCCTAACACATTACCAGAACACCAACTCCATGTGCCTCATCACCAACATCAAGTACCTGAAATGCAATCGTGTTGAAAGCAAAAGAAAAGGCTTTATTCAGCACAAAAAAAAGATTTAAAGATAGACTATGTACAAAGGCCAATGGCCAGTCCATTTGTCAAGTCCAAGGGTGGACGTAGGGGACCGCGTCCACCCCTACCTTGCCTGCACAAAGGAACCTCAAGGTTTGTCGACCAGGGGGGGGGCATCATCTGTGGCAGGATCAGGCACCGCAGGGACAGTAGGGGGATGGGTAGGTGTGGTGGGTGCAGGGGTGGACATCTCCACCACAGGGGGTGGGGCAGTGCCAAAGGTGGAGGTGAGCATGGCGCTGCACACTTCTGCTAGTGCTGCTATCTTAACCCCTGCACCTGAAGATACCCCAGGGCCAACGGAGGGAGTGGTGGCCAAGGGATGGGGTGCAGCGCTCTTGGGGGAGGGGGTGGACATGGTGGGGGACTCAACTCCCGTGCCCGGGGACTTCCTCGCCCGCTTCTGGGTGGTGGCTCAGGGGGGGCGAGGCCCAGGTCACCCATATAGATGTCCTTGGGTGAGAGTTTGGCTGGGGAGCTAAGGGGAGTGGTTTTGGAGGAACAGGGTTGTGAGGATTGCGGACTGCGACTGTGGCTGCATGACTGTTGTCTGCCCCCAGACCCTGTGGGTGTGCCTACATCCCCCTGAGTGTGAGTGCCAGGAGGTGTGTGCTGTGCCTTACTTGGAGGTGTGCTGGAGGTGTCTGTTGGGGTGCGTGCCCGTGACTGTCTGTGTGTGCATTGGGCAGGCATGGGAGAGGGCAGTGTTGATGGGTCCGGGGTGGGGGGGGGACGGAGCGCTGCAGGAGAGAAACTGCTGCCGTCAGAGAAGAGTCCATGGACCGCAGAAACCTGCGTTGCTCAGACATCGTTGATGACATGCCCTCCACGAACGACACCAACTGTGTGAGCAGTTTAGGGTGTCCATGGAGGACAGTCAGCACCAATGCCTGGCCAATCTGCAACTGCCGCAGTATGTCCACAGACTCTTCAATGAGGGCAGCAGGGCTGACAGGGGCACACAAAAGTACATTGACACTGTCATTGAAGAAGCTGGCACATTTTCTACGAAGCCACTGTTAGAAATAAATGGTGCTGCAGAAAGTACATATACATGGGCCCACGGAGGTCTTGATGTCTTGAGACTCGTTATTTTGTATCACCAACAACAAAGGAGTCTCACTAAATCAGGACCACTGTGGGAACATGTATATGGAGAATCTGCAACACCATGTAACTCTAACAGTGGCTTCTTTGAAAAGGTTCCAGCGTGTTCCATGAAAGTGGAAATGTCGTTTGGTGTGCACTTCCTTGGGAGACTTTTTTCATGCAGGCACATCAGTGTTCTTAACACAAATCTTCAAATTTCCACATTTAAAACATGAACAACTGTTGACAAGTGCTGTGAGTGCCAAGGTACAATATTTTGGTAGTAACAACTTGAATTATGTCAGTTGTCACATGGCCATCCGTCACCTGATTACACAGTTGGCTACACATATGACCTACTGCCTGTCATCTGGAGTGGCACACATGTCCACACCCAGGACAATTCATAAGCTAATGAGCCTGCAATTGGGTTGAAAAACAGCCTAGCTGTACTGTGGGGACACCCTCATGGCCATCCAGAATGTACACACAGATGTCAGCACACAAAGTCCAAACTGCGTTGCATCTCAACCACACACAGGTGCCAAAAATGTATGAGCAGGATTCATGTTTTTAAAATACTGACACAGGCTGCAAAGCACAAACATCAAGCACTGGCCAGCATCACAGGGGCACTGCACGGTGATTCTCTGTACAGCCAAGTCTCACACACAAGTCAGACCTGGCAATGAAAAATGAGGGTTGCACATGTATGCCTCTCCCGCACCCCCCCATACCTGAGTCAATGTGATTGATACAGATCAAGAAGTGACACCTCTTATTCAGGGTTACAATAAATGTGCAGGAAAAATTACTTCATTTACACAACATCACCTCGTCGGGCTGGCAACACATATTTGTGACAAACAACCAAGAACAGATTGTTGTGAATAGCCACACAGGCACTGCCCAGTGTGAGTATGCACAAGCAAAATGGTGTATCCCTGTCCAGTGGACACATGTAGCACACATTTGCAAAATAAAAACTAGGCCAGGGAACAATGCCACAGAGGCAGACCTATGCTGAACCCACAGAGAATGTGCACAGTGTTGGATGACACACATGATTAGGAGGCCAGGGTGTCTCAGGGGACTGTAGTGGGCACACCGCTCTGTGGCCCTGGAATGATCTGACTGTACCATGTTCAACCGTCATGCCACTATGCATATCTCCCACTCATGCACATCATGTTTGAGGCCACAACATTGGTCATGCATGCTGCAAGGGTGTTCATTTGAAAGCTCACACTCCTATGTTGAGAATCATCATCTGTGACAACAAATATGGCCCCCCAACATAGTGAACAGGTCATGGCACAGGCAAGGTAGCAACACAAGTCGCAGACCACCCTCGCACATGATGCAGAAAGCAATGTGCACTTAGATTTACTGGCACCCTAGATGACCATGTGCAAATGCGATTACACACAGACCAGGGGACACATGTCAAGGAGGGGAAGGGATGAAAAAGAGCACCAGGTGACATTGGGGAACAGAAAATGCACAGCACATATAAACTCTGGGAGTGTATCCAGGCTACAGAACACTTCCAAAAGCTGGCGACACATCACACGACAAACAGCCATGTACCTACCCCCTCCTTGCTGCAGTCTCTCCTGTAACTGCCTATCGAGGTCAGGGAAGACCACCGCCAGGACACGTCTCATGTGGGGGTCAGGCGCCGGCGGCCGCCGTGAGGGCGAGGAAGGTCGAGCCCCAGCTGGACCCGGGCGATCCGCCGGGTCCAGCACCGGATGTCCTGCCACCTCTTGCGGACCTGTGGCAGCTGCCGACTACGCTCCCCGCAGATCTCACGGCCCTGACGATGTCGTTCCTGATCCCCCCCTTCTCGTAGGCAGTTACCTGTCAGAATGACAAAGTGACACTACATCAATACACCTGCTCCATGTCCCAGAGACACTCATTTGAACATCTTTGAAATGTTGAACAGGGCATAGAATGCTGACAGGAATTACATCATACAAAATAAGATATTGGCCTGTGTGCAAGCCCCAATGCACTACATGGCATTGAAAGTCAACAGGTTGGCATGAGGGGTGCGACACACTCACTGATCATGCCACACACTGTGCAGCACATGCAATAACAGGCTGATGGCCAGCACGTGCCAAGCAGTCACATGTCCCACTACACTGATGCAGCATCAGCATACTAGACAGACACACCCAAGCACAGATCACTCGCCTATCATTGCCAACAGCGGATACAACCCTCACTCTGCACATGTGCCACTTGCCAGTGGGGTGTCACAAGTGACATGCTAGCTCTGCAAGTCAGACACACACCACGGCTTACTTGTCACATCAGATGGGTTGATCTGGTGCCTCCTCCATGCAGCTGTGGTGCAACACTTCACATAGACACTCACCCACATGACAAGGAACATTCACACACATCAATGTCCATAAGGTCGTACACATCACTTGCACACTCTCACCACAGGTCCACTCAACTCATACACATCTGTGGGTACAGCCACCTGTCACACCGGGGGGACCACTGAATCACCTCAGGACAATAGGGAAAAAAGCCACAAAGGATTTACCAGGCTGAATGTGTCATGCACTATGCAGTGAAAGTCACAGTAAGCACAATGCAAGTGAGGAGTGCACACAGGAACTACATCATGCTCTGCATGAGAGACATCAGCATGTCCCACCCCTGGGACCCACTCTAAACAACATTGCATGTCTGTCCCACCTGGACACAATATTAACAGTCACACAACAGGTGCATAGGCAAAGGTAGTGGACTCAGCACTCACCTGCTCCCCTAGTCTCCCATACAGCTTGGTGTACTGTGGGAGGTGGATTCTCCTCCTGGGTGAATGGCTGGGCCCTCTCCACAGTACGTGACATGGTCCAGAGGAAGCAGAGACAGCAGCAGTGTGGTCGACTGTAAAGTTGTGCAGGCAAGTACCCTCTCATGGGTTCTGGCTGCCTTGTATCTGTCTTGCTGAGGGGCATTCATTTAGAGGAGCACATAGTGATTGGTCAGACTCATTAGCATCGTACGTTTACTCCAATCCCTTTAAACATACACCAATGACAGCATTCGCATTGTTCAAATTTTGAGCATCATGTCAAGTCAACAACCACTTTGCAACATTGTATTTTGTGGCCAACTGCCTGTTCCAGGACACCTGATCCACACTTTTCAACTGAAAACTCTGTCTCCATGACAACCAGCATGCATTTAGGGCCTAATACTTGTCCCTTATGTGTCCCCTATGTAATTCTGAAATCCACACACAGGTACAGTGCGTTTCACACGTGCCCGTACGGCACCAGTACAATGGTGAAACGAAGCGTACACACGCAATGATTGCGGATGTACAGTGCGTTTCACACGTACCCCTATGGCACCAGTTGTACAGTGCGTTTGACACGTACGTGTACTACTAGTGCATACACGTACGTGTACTACTAGTGTTGTACACGTACGTGTACTAAGGTAGTACACGTACTGTGTACGCACTAGTAGTACACGTACGTGTACTGAGGTAGTACATGTACTGTGTACGCACTAGTAGTACACGTACTGTGTACTGAGGTAGTACACATACGTGTACTACTAGTGCGTACACGTACATGTACTACTAGTGCGTACACGTACGTGTTCTACCTCAGTACACGTACGTGTACTACTAGTGCAGTACACGCACGTGTACTGAGGTAGTACACGTACGTGTACGCACTAGTAGTACACGTACGTGTACGCACTAGTAGTACACGTCATGTGTACTGAGGTAGTACATGTACGTGTACTACTAGTACGTACACGTAAGTGTACTACCTCAGTACACGTATGTGTACTGAGGTAGTACACGTACGTGTATGCACTAGTAGCACACGTACGTGTACTGAGGTAGTACACTAGTAGTACACGTACATGTACGCACTGAACTACTAGTACACGTACGTGTACTACTAGCAGTACCCATACGGGTACGCATTTCACACGCTTACAATTGCGGTTGTACAGTGCGTTTCACACGTACCCCTACAGCACCAGTTGTACAGTGCGTTTGACACATACGTGTACTACTAGTGCGTACACGTACGTGTACTATTAGTGTTGTACACGTACGTGTACTAAGGTAGTACACGTACTGTGTATGCACTAGTAGTACACGTATGTGTACTGAGGTAGTACTCGTACGTGTACGCACTAGTAGTACACGTACTATGTACTGAGGTAGTACACATATGTGTACGCACTAGTAGTACACGTACGTGTACGCACTAGTAGTACACATACTGTGTACTGAGGTAGTACACGTACGTGTACTACCTCAGTACACGTACGTGTACTACTAGGGCTGTACACGCACGTGTACTGAGGTAGTACACGTACGTGTACGCACTAGTAGTACACGTCATGTGTACTGAGGTAGTACACGTACGTGTACTACTAGTGCGTACACGTACGTGTACTACCTCAGTACACGTATGTGTACTGAGGTAGTACACGTACGTGTACTGAGGTAGTACACTAGTAGTACACGTACGTGTACGCACTAGTAGTACACGTACGTGTACGCACTGAACTACCAGTACACGTACATGTACTACTAGTAGTACCCATACGGGTACGCATTTCACACGCTTACAATGGTAATACAGGCGTACACATGCCAGGAAGGGAGGGCTACGAGTCGCACAAGGATGTCCATCAAGTACTTGTCATTGCACACTGTCATGTGCAGGCCGTAGGTGTGGCAGCCAGTGATATTGCACAGGTCATCTCATCTAGTTGCACAATTGATGTGTGATGACCTGTGGACACGTCATGTGTGATGGGGCACTATGTGGCACACATCACCTTGACACTTGCCACATGTGTGTCTGTAGTCCATCTGTGTCATGCACAGCAGCAGTGGGATGGCACAGTCATCACCACCCGCACCTGTCTCCTGAGGCCAGGGACAGGGACACTCTATCAACTGACATGTCACAATCAGCGTGCCCCTATGTGACTATGTCAGGTGTGTGTCATGTGTTCCCATGAGCTTGCTGTTAGTGTTCTGTCAACTGCATCTGCTGTTGGTGCATCCAACATGGGTCTGTGTGGAGATGGGCATGGCACACATCTACGCACACCATGCCACATGTGGATTCCCACAGCTGTAGGGTCTGTGTGCATTGGACATCATATTTTCCCAGGCATACATGTCTGCATCGTCTGAATGGCTGTGTTTAATTGTTGTCACGTGTACCCCTTCATCGCAATGTGTTTCATATGTACATTTGACATTCCATGTGACCTGTGCGTGTGCCTTGCAGTCAACTGTCTGGATGAGATGACATCCTTCCAATGCAGCTATGTGGATGTGTGTCACTCCGGTGATATATCTGGCTGTTCACCCAGACTTGCCACCAGCTCATTTCAGGGCATGTCATGTAGACTTGACAATCAACAGGTGTATCTGGCTTTTCGTAGGAGTGCCAGCTAGCTGGCATATGCGTCCTGGATGTATTGCACACACCAGACTCCATAGTTACCTGATGTTTTGTAGCAGTTTAGCATGTGCTATGTTCATTGACATTGATGTTGGCAGACTCTCAATCTTCATTATTCCTAACAATGTCTTGCAGGGCACCGCCTGTCCCAAGACCAATGCCAGACTTGGCTGACATGAGGGAACGTGCCTGCATCCGCCGTTACTGATTCACTCGCAAGTTGATTGTGGACTTGACAGACAAGCTGGCACCACACCTCCAACCACGACACAGGTATCCTACTGCGCTGACCCCCAAAATGAAGGTGATGGCAGCCCTACATTTTTTTGCCACAGGTACGTTTCAATTGACCATAGCTGATGTGGGTGGGATGTCACAGACAATGTTCAGCCATGTCCTTCGTGATGTTTTAGCAGCCATGTTGGAGCACCTTGATGAATTCATCAAATTTCCTACTCCTGAGGAGTTGACAGAGGCCAAGGGGGATTTCTATGCCCTGGGAGGGATGCCCCATGTAATTGGGTCCATTGATGGGACACATGTGGCTTTGGTACCACCACAGGCACAGGAACAAGCCTATCGCAATAGAAGACATTACCACTCGATAAATGCCCTTGTGGTGTGTCTTGCTAACATGCTGATTTCCCATGTCTGTGCACGTTTTTCAGGATCAGCACACAATGCCTACATCATGAGGTGTAGCAGGGTGCCAAAAATGATGCTGCGGCTGCGCAACGAACGAGCATGTCTTGTTGGTGGGTATACTCTGTTTGTCCTGTGTGTTGCGATATCTTTGGCTCTTACGGCATCTCCTGACCCACTTATTTACATGTTTCCATGTAGGGGATATCCCAACATGCCATGGCTGATGACACCTCTCCGCAACCCAAGAACAGCTGCAGATCACCAGTACAACAATGCACACGGGCAGACCAGGCGAGTGATTGAGAGGACGTTTGGACTCCTGAAAAGCCGATTCCGGTGCCTGGACAAGACAGGCGGGTCCCTCCCTTATGCCCCGGAGAAGGTCTGCCAAATCTTCCTCGTATGCTCCATGCTTCACAACATGGCCGTTGAGAAGGCAGTGCCACTAATCCTTGATCCTGATGAGCAGGAACCTCCACCTGTGGAGGATCCAGGGCTTGGTCACAAGGCAAGTGATGAGGAGGAGGAGGATGATATCCGGAGTCAGCTCATACGCAACTTCTTCTCATAATGGTGAGTCACTGGGTAGGAGTGTGCAAGCTTGTAGCATTGAGTGGCATGTGTTGCAATGTGTTTGTCCAGCTGACTGAATGCAAAGTGACTTTGATGTGTATTCTGATGTGTCACTCGAGTGACGATGTCCTGCCATACAGTTTTGCGTAGAGACTTTCTTTGAAATTTACATGTGTCCAACATTGTTCATGTTTCGTAACTGACCGTGTGTGCGACAAGAATTGTTTTAGGTGACTTCTTGTGTGTCTGTCATTCCCAGGTTTTTGTGCCTGTTGTCTGCTCGTGTCATCGTTGTCCTCCTGCTATTCCTCATGAGGATTGCAACATGTGCAGAATCAGCATTCCATGCACAGACATGTGGAAATGTCAGTTTGGGTAAGGATTGCAGCAAGGCTTTTTGGTGTTGGTACGGTTTGGGAATGTGTGGGCCTGCTTCTGTACATGTTGTGGTAACATGCATACATGTCTTCTCACCATGGAGCATATAACATGTAGCATCACTCCCATGACATGATAGTCACCCTTCTTGACAGTCATCTGTAGTGGAGTGTGGCGTCTGATGAAGGCATCAATGTGTGTAAACCTTGCCTCTGAAACATTGCGGATGCTACGGGTGGACATAGTGTGGGACATCACACCATCAGGCTCTATGGGGAATTGTAGCGTCTCCATGTGCAGCAGGATGTGTTTGGCTCATGCCCTTAACTTGTGTGCCAGTTCATTTGGATTTACATCATCCGTGTTGTGAAGGGGGGGTCCAGCGTATGTCCCACATGTTCTGTCAACTGACCTGTGAGTCTGTTCATATGGATGCATTTCCCTTTGTGTGTGTATGTGGAATAAAGGTGTTCAGCACAATCCAAAGTGCCTCATCTCTGTCACTGCATATCTCTTGCCACTTTGCGTGCGTCATCTATGGCATAATTGCCAAAGAATGAGCATATGTGTGTATGTGTACCTCGGCAACATGCATGCAGTTCTTCATGTCTAATAATATCTATTGTGCATGGAGTACCTGGTTGTGTATGTATTTGTGCAGCTTGCTCAACCCCCCCACAGCAGGACGTGAACGCATGCTGATGGTGTTTCTCCTGTGCACAGCTCCGCTTTTTGTTGCCTGATCCTGTGGCCATCATTTTTGGTGATTGTTCATACATTTTACCGGAGTGACCCATGAATAACCTGACACTCCTTCCTTTACATACACCTGTTGCACTGTGCCTTTCTGACCTCCTTGTCTTTGTGGGCTACTTTTTGACTAATTTCTCACCCCTTCCACCTGTTGCTACCTCACCTGCGGCACCGTCCCACCGAGTGCCCTGATTCTGCAACCCACACGCCTACAAAATGCTCAGCCCTTCCCCCTCCACCCATTCTAAATGCAGCCATCAGCTTTTATGTGCCACTGTTGCGCCAACGCCGTGCCAAAGGCAGGACCGCCTGCGCCTGCAACGTGCACAGTGCACGACCCTCTAGTCTTTGCATGACCCACGTCACACAACAGGCTCATGCTGCAGCCAAACTCCAAGCAATGTCCTCCAGACAATCATCCGGCTGCTATCAGGCAACCCCTAAGCGCACACACGACACCTTCGCATGCTGAATGTGCAACTCCAACTGCCTACACAGCGCTGCCCAGCCTACCAGACCCAGGTCATGTGCCTCCTACTCCACACTGCTCCGTCCACCAGCACGCCATTGGACTCTCTTACCTCCTCAACACAACAGCCCCACACATCACCTTCATGACAGTAACCTGGACAAAAGCATCCTCAGCACACAATTTCTTCATTGCCATCTCAGACGGATCCAAGATCACCCGCAGGGACGGCAACAACAATCCCGGAGGATGAATTGCAATTTATTCACAAGTACACCCTCAGAGTCACTAATCCGGTTTGGCTGCAAATCCCTAGCAACCCTCAGAGTAACACTCATCTACAGATCTCCAGGCCTACATCCACAAATCCGATAAGCCATCAACACGTACCTCTGCACGCACGCCCTCACCTCCACAGGCTACATGTGGCAGGGGGCCAGTAACTTCTTGCTGGAGGAGAACCACACCACCATCCATCATTGTTCCATCAACATTTGAATCCACGTCTCCGACAAGCAACACACTGCCCCACATCCCACTACCGATACCCCAAAGATGCTTGATGTAAGTCACCACAGACAAGCTGTGTGGGACACTCGAAACAACACCACCACCACCACACCCTGCAACCTCACGCACTGGATCAGCAACTGATCCAACAATCTTGCCACATTGATGGACTGTCCTGTGAAGCACAAAAACAGTTAAGGCACCTGGGACAAGGCCGAACTACTGGACTCCTACAGACCTAGCCAGACTCTTGTGCAAACCTTGCAACACAAAGAGCCATCATTTACCTTACAGCCCTGGAAAACACCACACACAGCCATCACCATATCATCAGCAAGGACAAGTGGAAATCCTTCAGATAGTGCCGAGACGCCTAGACACACGACATCAAGGAGCTCATCAGCATTGTGAGTGAACTGACAGCAGATCTCCATCCAAGACACCCCACCCTTGCAAGGCAGATCACATCCCTGGCAACTTTGTACCACTGCAAGCTCATGGCCATACACGCCAGCCTTGGCACACAGAGGCAGACAGCACTATTATCCGCAGGACAAACACCCCTCAGGTTCTGGATTCCTGTCAGCAGCAAGTACACAACTTGGGTCATGTGCACCATCCACTCTGGTTCTCGATCAGGCCCCTTCCCACACAACATCTCAACCACATCATTCCCCATCCTTGAAGCCCACGTCCAGCGCGAGTCATGAATGTCTCCTTTGAGTTTGCCACATTCCATGGGTGCTGGAGGCATGCAGAGACACAGGGCCTTCTTAAACAACGGACGGCAGTACCGCAGGATCTCCTGGAACATCACTCTGCTTCCCTACACAGCAAATGTCATCACAAAGACACTCAACAAGCAAATGACAAATTTCCTCCACGCAAACTGCTCCAGGCAACCGGCACTAGACCATCTTCCACAGTAATCACCACTGCAACCGTCATCATTGCCACCACCGACGACAACTTTGCCCTGCTCAACAATGGTGAGCCCACCCCCCTTGACCTCTCAACGGCATTCTACACCATGTGCTACCACACTGTCAGCTCACACATCTCCAACACTGGTATCCAGAGGAGGGCCCAGGATTAAATCAGGAAGTAGCTCACCAGCAAGGCCCAGGGAGTCTGCCTCCACCCTGCAGCATGTAGTACACTGGGGTCATCTGGCCCATGCCCCAGGGCTCTTCTCTCAGCGTGACAATCTTCAATGTCTCCATGACCCCCCTCTCCACCATCACATGCTCACACGACCTCATCATCATCTCGTATGCCATTGACACCCAGCTGCTCCTCACCCTCACCAAAGACCCAGTCATTGCCAGATCCAACCTTCAAGAAGGCATGAGATCCGTTGACGAATGGCTGAACATCAGCCACCTGAGGCTGGACTTGGACAGGACTGAGGTCATCATCTGAGGATTTTCCCCTTACGGCTGGGTCAACTCCTTGTGTTCCACCGGCCTGGGCACCAGCACCCAGTGGCCACGCACGCAAGCTGGTGTTCATCATGGACCCATCGCTCACAATTACCATGCAACTCAACACCATCTGTACCTCATGCTGCAACACCCTCCACATGCTGCAAATGATCCACAGATAGATCCACTCCAAGGCAAGACAGACCGTCCCCCAGGTCCACGACACCAGCCGGCTCAACTACAGCACCGGCCTCTATGGAGAACAACAGCAAAACTGCAGGAGAACTTGTCCACATCCAGGGTGCATCCGCACACCTCATCTTCAACATCCCCCGCCCCAGCCACATCACCGTCCACCTGAGATAGCTACAATGGCTCACTGTCTGCTGCTGGATCACCTTCAGACTCCTCAACCACACTCAGGAGGCAGTCCACAACCCCAGACCCAAAACCGACCTTGGACGTCTGTCATCCAACACCCAGTTGGCCCAACTCCATGCAGCCCACCTTGCCCTGGCCACCATTCATCACATCCACATAAAAACAGCATGCAGGAGATAGTTCTCCTACCTCGCCAAACAGACCTGGGACTACCTCCCCGGGCACATCAACATGACACATGACCTCTACACCTTCATGATACTCTTCCAAATTGGTCTGTCTGAGCAGAATTGCAAGCCCCCCCTCAGCAGCTTGAGGCCATCACGGGTGAGTATTGGGCTCCATGTCTGTATTTGGTGATACATTGTGACTCATGTGTGTCCTCGAGCGGACTCAGATCCAAGTGTATGGATGACTGGAGTTAGTTCCACACTCAGGCATACTTTGACATATCCCCACACGTATGTTGTGTACTCATGCTAAATGACTGCAACATAACATTTCAAGTATTCATTTTTTAATTATGGCTCTGGGGCGTGATTTGTGCACATAAAAAGGTGCAATGCAGGGACCATAGAATCCAAAGTTCACAGGGGGAGATGGGATCCTTGGCATTTGAAGTCATCAGAGTCCAGACAACAGTGTTTGGCATCATTGGTCAGACTGTGACCAGCAGGTCCATGTGGCAGATGATGTCAGTCAATGAGGTGATGCTGTCGCACATGAAGGCCAGGTGCCAGGCCAGGTGACCTGGGAGATTTGGATGGGCCGCTGCCTCTCACGGTCTTTTCCGTGGACGACCCACCTTCCTCGCGGGACCCTCAGACGCAGGCCTTGACGATGCTTGGGACGCTCCGTCGGACGAATCCTCCTCCCTCCCTGTGGCTGGTGGTGGTCTTCGCCTGGTGGCACAGGGAGGGTTGCCCATGTTGTCGGCGATCCGACGGAGTGAATGGCTTTTGTCCCTTTGCACCGCCAGGAGCTCAACCAGTTTTGCCTCCATCCGTCCTTGGTGTTGTTGTTGACTGGCGAGTTGTTCGGCCTGCTGGTTCTTGATCTCTGTGATGGTCACCCCTACCTGGCTGAACTCCCTGGTGTCACGCCGATATGCATCCATGATGTTGTGTATGTGTGACATACCGGTCCCTTCAGCTGGCTGGTCAGGTTCTCGCCTCCGCCTGCCTCCACTCCCACCACCCCTGCCCACACGAGCCTGGCCTGCCGTTGTGGGCACATCGGGTCTATGGGACCCCTGAGGGATGGCAGTGGCAGTGTTGTCTGCCTCCTCCTGGGTGCCCGCCGCACCTTGTCCCTCCTGGTCAGACTGGCTCTGTTGTTCACTGTGGGCAGGGCTCCTCGGTGTCTCCTGGGATGTGGCAGGAATGGGGGGGGGTGGTTGGCACAGATGTTCCTGAACCAGGTGCTGCAGGGGCTTGGACACCAGAGGGTCCAGGTCGGTTGGGGTCATCCGCGGAGTGTTGAGAGGCGTCGCTTCCGGTGGGATCAGGTTCCTCCCGAGCCTGGGACTGTGATTCTTCCCCCCCATTGTTGGGGGGAAATTCATCATGTTGCTCTGTGTGTGAGAGACAGACAATGTTAATGCAGTTTCATGCAACATGCATGTTTCATACACATTCAAGTTGGCACTGTTCCTCCAGGTAGTTGTATGTGCCTAGCATTCTCCTCAATGTTCACTTGTATATGGGTATGATGCGGGGGACAGATTGATATGTTCTCCTGAGTCTTTGACATGTCGATTTTTTGCTTGGATGCTTCTTCGGCTATTTATTGGTCTTGTTGTGTTACATGTCCATTGTGACAGTGGGTAAATCCATTGCCTGTCCCAGGGGTGTCTGCTTGTGTAAAGGGTGTGTGTGACAGGGCCTGCTGGTGTGTGTAGTGTGATTTGTCCCTGTGTCTCCCAGGTGATGTAGCTGTCCCCTCATGGAGCATGCTGCCATGACAGTGAGTGTGAGTTCCTGTCCTAGATATCTGACCTTGTTGTCTTGGTGTTTGTGTTTGCACTGGTCACAGGAGGGCCTTGTGCTGCCTACACCAGGGCCAAGTGTGAGCTATCTTGTCAGTACTTTCCCAATCCCTGTGCATTGCGCATGGTGCATGGGTATGTAGCTTTGCCATATGGGATGAGGCCAATTGTGTCTGATTTGGAGTTCACCAATGCGTTTTGTGCCACCCACCCTCCCAGCATACCGGACATCCATTCTTGGTTTGGTGCTTCGCGTAGCATGGAACATAGCATGGCATTGCTTTCTAAATGGGGCATACACATGTTATTGGCATTAGCGTTGTTTTTGACTGTGGTTCTGGTCGGTGAGGGCTTGGGGGTAGTTGCATCCATTTGGTGTAGTTGGGGTGTGGATGCCATTACCCCCATGTTACGTAAGTTGTTTGTGTACTCACCAGGCTCTGGAAGTCCTTGTAGTCCATGTACTCCCACCGGCGGAAGCATGCCCATCACCTTCTCCTCCCAGGGATGGAAATGTACTGGTCTGCGGGGCGCACTACCTCCAGTGATGATGCTCTGGGCGTAGTCGTCATTCATTTTTCTTTTGACCGCCTTCCGCAGATTGTACCACCTGGCTTGGCATTCGGTCCTGGTCCTTCTGATGGGTGCAACAGCATTCACCCTATCGACAATCCTCTGCCACAGGCGTGATTTTTTGGCTATGCTGGTCTGTCTGACCAATGTTCCAAACAGCTGTGGCTCGACTCTGATGACTTCATTGACAAGGATCTCCAGCTCCTCCCTTGCGAACTTTGGATTCTTATCTGTGGGCATGGTGTGGGGTGAGGGTGTGGATGATTGTGGGTGTGTGGGTGTGAATGTGACGGTGTGGGTCTGAATGTGACGGTGTGGGTCTGAATGTGAAGAGGGGGTATGTGTGAAGGAGGTTGTGTGGAGGTGTATATGTTAAGGTTGATGGGTGCAGTTGTTGGTGTGTGCTCTCTAGCTGCAGTGAGTCTGTTGCAAAGGCTCATGGTTTGTGTGTGTGGGCCATTTTTATTGGTCCATTTGTGGGTGGGGCTCAGTTTGAATTTTTGGTGGGTGCGTTATATGGGGTGGTTGTGAGTTTACCCCTCTGTTTGCCTGTTTGGATGTGTCCAGGTCAGTCCTTTCAAATTTTTGTGCAGTGTAGACGTGTTTTGTGGTGTTGTGCGAGTCGAATAGACCCTCCTTGTGCTGTTTTACAGTGTCCGTGGTTCAGTACGGTACAGGGGTACCAGTCATACAGGCACACCCCCCCATGCATTGTGAATATACGGTGCGTACACGGACATTGCTATGTAAGGTGCGTACCCCGCCATTGCTTATGTACGGTGCGTACACCGCCATTGCTTATGTACGGTGCGTACACCGCCATTGCTTATGTACGGTGCGTACACCGCCATTGCTATGTACGGTGCGTACACAAACATTGCTATGCACGGTGCGTACACCGCCATTGCTTATGTACGGTGCGTACACCGCCATTGCTTATGTACGGTGCATACACCGACATTGCTATGTACGATGCGTACACAGACATTGCTATGTACGGTGCGTACACCGCCATTGCTTATGTACGGTGCGTACACCGACATTGCTATGTACGGTGCGTACACCAACATTGTGTATGTACGATGCGGGTGCGTACACCACCATTGCTTATGTACGGTGCGTGCCCCGCCATTGCTTATGTACGGTGCGTACACTGCCATTGCTTATGTACGGTACGTACACCGCCATTGCGTATGTACGGTGCGTACACCGACATTGCTTATGTACGGTGCGTACACTGACATTGCGTATGTACGGTGCGTACACCGACATTGCATAAGTACAAGTGATTCCCCGTGTACGGAACGTTTTCCGTACAATTCGTTATTCGGTAAGCCGGTCCGGATCGTACTTGTACGATCGAACTGTATTTTTAGGCTTCGTACGGAGAAGTGTCTGGGTCCGTCTAGTACAACTTTTCCCGATCTGATTCGTACGGATAGGGCAGATCCGTATGTATTTTTCACATACGAATCGTACTTCATGGATCGGACGGGACTTGTACGATTCGTATGGAATAATTTACCGATACGAGTCGTACGGCCAAAAAAATTACAGGATCGGAATCGGCCCCCTGGTGTATATAGACAAATTATCCCCATAAATTCCTATATGATCACAATATTAACTGCACAAAAATCGTAACCAAAACCTTTGATTGTATTAATTACAAATTTTATGTATTTTATGAATCATTTGGGTTTTTTACGAATTTTTATGAAATTGGATTTTAACCATATATTCTTGCTTTGTGATGCCATATTAATGTATATTTATGTATTTATATGTATATATATATGTGTGCTGACTTGCACAACAATATTGACCTAGTATGAATTTACATCAATACATGTTTACATATTTATATATTTATTGCATACAGAGATTTGCACATGGTTTTTTAGTTTTTTTATGTAGTATTTCAACACAATCAAAACAACAACAGTAGTATTTTTTCTATATCCATGTTAATCATGTGAGAGGTACTGGTCACTTTAAATAGATTATGGCGACTCCTAATGCGCGTCATGTGAACAAGGCCGAGGCAGGCCAAAACGCCTCATGATGGTCATGGTGGCAAAACAGCAATAAACTGAAAATTGAGCACTTATCTTGTGGTTCCATCCGTTTGTTCCAGTGGAAGAGGAGTTGCAGCAACGGAGTTTGTGGAATAAATATATAAAGAAAAAATATATATATATCTATATACACACATAAAAACGTGTGCGCACATATAGTCAAGGTATGTAGAGTTAAAAATAATAGTTCTCTACTTACCTATCTTCTGCTGTACTACATGTAAGCTACAAAATACCATGTATCGAATTTCCTAATTACAGTCAAAATGTGACTCTAGTCACCTTTAATATGAAAATGACTTAGCTGCTCAACTACAATGACTTTTGTGACATCATAAATGCCTGCTTCCAGAACCAGTAGGCAAGTTGAAAGGCAGGTGCTGTTTAAACACACAAAACGAGAATTGTCTTTTCATTCTTGATCTGTTTTTCTATATTACCAGTGTTCAGCAGAAAGAAGAGATTAAGGGCAAAAAGTTTATTTTCTGCAGGTAGTTTATAGCAAGGAAAAAGAGAATCTCTGTACATGTTAACACACCTAAACCAAAACCTTTTTTTTTATCTCATTTTAATTCAAATTATTCTAATACGATTTTGCAACAAATTACTACATTTTGGTGGAAATCATTTTACACTGTCAATTACAATTGTGTTCTTCATGTCTGCAACCATACTATTTCCTTCATCTGAAGGAGCAGGAACCCCAAGGTTTTAAGAGGTTTTGGGGGGGGGGGGGTGCTATTTATTAAAAGCAATAAAATACCCTCTCATGTATGTTAATGACATATTCAGTCATAAAACTCTGTATACATTATGGAACGTCAAGTTCCTTATCTGAGAGTGAATACAACATAATCTTCCAGAAAGACAATGTGTTAGTGTCCTTAATATGTTTCATTTTAATGGAAAGAAAAAGATTTGAAGCCTTTCTCGACCTCATGGGACACTTGGAGACAGATCGGGCTTGAAAGCCGCTGCGTGGGTGACCTGAATTCTCGAACCCAAGCTGATGTGAGGGCCGAGTTTCTTGTGTTGTTTCCATCGGTGTCAAAGTGCGGCGGCCGATGCTCTTTTTATAAAAGCTCTCCAAACTCTGGGGCAGCTCCGAGAATGATTGGTGCGAGCCACGGTGCAGGGGGTGCAGCACACCGGAGGGTCTCCTCTCTGTCAGTGTTATGCCAGTGAGAGTGTTAGCTGTACGCCGACGTCATATCTCTCCCTGGCTGACTTTGAAGGCCCATTTCCTTCATTTCCTCCAGTCCCCTCACAGCCCCGCAGTGTGGGTCTGTGTCAGATGCTTTCTTCTGATCTCAGGAGCTGTTTCCGGGCTCTTTTCAGATGAGTGGCGGAAAGAAGACTCTTTGAAAATCCTTATTTCATGAAGAGAGGAACGAGAGAGGAAAGGAGCACGGGGGCTCTCTTAATGCACATTAAAACTGCTACACTCACCGCTGTGTGAACTGCGATGCTTCGACTGTACAGCCTTAAAATGGCAAAGAATAGCACTGAATGCCGAGTGGTAAAAAACATAAAAAGCACACTTGGTCTTTCATAAAAGTTCAGCTGTTGTAGATTGGGTGGATAATCAGATTTGAAAAGCTCAAAACATTTCTTATGGTAAAAGTGAACAAAATGAATAGGATAAAACGCGCAGCAGCTTCAAGCTGGCTTTTGAAGGTGCCCATCAGAATGGCTGTTCCTGCATAAATGCACAGCTGAGCTTTGTTAGGCGGCCTGTTGCGAGATCAAAGGTCATACCCGCTTAACACAAAGGAGGAGAATGGTGACAATGATGGTTACGCTTCAAAGGTGATGTGCTGGCTTCAATGCTGAAAAATACCAGAATTACACATGAAATTCATCAAGTTTCTCAAATTTTCACAAAAATGTTTCACAAGATACCAGCAGGAGGTTAGTTCACGTAGAAAATATATTTTCTGCTCAAACCAGTCACCTGCCAGACCAAGCTATTGGCGTTGTCAATATGAATGAATTTTAGCCGTATTTGGGGCCAGGTGTACGACCATTCCATTTTGCAAGTCGCAAATTGTAGTGTACAACAGTGTCTCAGACACTGTTTGCAATTCCGATGGGGTTGCAAATGACCTGCCTAATCAATATTCATAGGCATGTCGCAATTTGCGGCCCGTTAGGAATGGACAGCATTCGCAGGCATGGCGGCCTGCTGGGGTCCGCAGACCACCATGTCTAAGCCTGCTTTTTCCAAAAAGCAGTTTGTTTTATTTTTTAAATGGAGCCTGTTTTCCTTAAAGGAAAACGGGATGCATTTAGAAATTAAAAATGAAACGTTTCTGTTTTATTTTTTAGAGTAGGCAGTGGTCTGAGGGACCACTTCCTGCTCTTAAAAAATATTTTCGCATCCATTTACAAAGGTAAATGGGACCCCTTCCTGTTTGTGAGTGGCTTATCACCTACTTGAAGAAGGTGGACACCGTTGGCACGCCCCTTCCTAAAAGTGACTTGCAAATACTATTTTGCAGGTCACAGACTTGCAAAATAGTGTTTGTAAATAACACCACCCTTTATGCCGTCGCAAACAGGCTGATTTCCCATTGGCGACCGCAAAAAACAGACGTACATCTGGCCCAAGATCCCTTAAGTGATGCTACTTTGACAGCGTTGCGTCTTAAAAAGAAAAATGTGTGGGGTGAAACATCAAACATTGAACTTCAAAAAGAAAGTAACAGGGAGACACAAACAGCAGTAAGGGATTGGTCAAGTGAAACTATTTGGTTAAATTATACTGAAAGAGACAGATTTGTCTTTTTAAAGGTGTGAAATGACATCTAAGCTAATGAAACAAACATAGAAATATGAGAAACACAGAGGCGAACAGTATGTGACTTACAAGAACTTTGGACAAAAATCCAATAGGTTTCGCCTGTGGGAGGTATTGGCTTTTTCAATGATTGAGCTGTGTTGGGTAAAACATTTACAAATTCGATTCCACTGATAGAGGGAGAGCAATTGACTGTGCTAACATTGAATTTTCATGCTTACTTTCAGCCTGTCTCTGCGAGCTGTTCGTTGTCTGGCAGCAGGGCTTTGGCTGGGCACCGAATGTCACATAATAAGCTTAACATGATTGTGCAACAGCCTAATATCATACATCGAGCATGACAGTTCTATCAGTCTTCAAACTAGAGTCAGGGCCACTCGAATTATGCAATTGTGCGGCTGTGGTGAGTTTTGGATAATTATAGATTTTACGCATTTGTCACATAAACTACCATTCTCCGCATAATCTGCAGATTTTAATTTAAAACAATTTGTTTCCAGCTTAAATAGTTTCAAAGTTACTAAAAATGACGCAACAGGCCTTTGGCACAGCTGGACTGGTCAGCTTTCTGTTGCTTATTGCTATAGGTTTTTTTTATATATATATTTTTATTGGCATTTTTTTCTTTAGTATAAACACAGTAATTTACATGTACAGACAATCACATGGTGTGTGCAAAATTTCCACTAGCATATACATTGTGCCAATGCTATCGTCACAAGACTTAATTTTTTTCCATAAACAATAGTGTCTCTAGGAGAGAAAGTCACTTACATCTGTAGTCTGTACCAACAGTCATGTGTGCTCAAGGGAGTCACTCCTAATGCTCTGCAAAGATATATATTTATTTACTATAAACTAATCACTTCTAACAAACTATGATAACCAGATTGGTGGTGTGTCTCCGCCCAATCTTGTGTTTGCTCTATGTTTGCTTGTTGAGAGGTATCGGCTAATCCAACTTAAAGTCCTGTCGGATATGTGAGTTGTCAGTGCACCAGAGAGGTGGTTGTGGGGGGGAGCCACTCCAATGCGAGGGGATATCAACACAGTGGTGGGTCCCTCACTAGTCCCACTTCAATCCCGCTCATCCGTCGATCCTGTTGACCCAGAGCTAGCTGTCTGTTGGTCCAGTGTCTCATCCTCTCCTTCATCCTCATCGGATGCATGCCTAGTCTCCCACTCTATTAGGACCTCTGTCAAGAGCTCTGTCAGTGTGCACCTGCAGATCCCCCATGCATCTTCCTTCAGTAACATTCTCTGTTCTGCTTTAGCCCAAGTGTCAATACTATTTTCCCATGTCTCTATCTGTGGGGTCATATGTGACTTCAAGAGTTGAGCTATTTGTTGTCTCGCCAGAACCAATACAAGATCAATGAATCTTTTACCTATTTTTTTGGCCTTTGGTCCGGGAAACAGTCCAAGTAAGCAGACCTCTATTGTACTCGGAAGGGCGCGTGCCAGGGTTTTCTTTATCATAGCTAGTACCTTCTCCTAGAATTCTTTCAGGTTCGAGAATTCCCAGATCATGTGAGCAAATCCAACATCCACCACCCCACATCTAGGGCAACACTGTGCCATATCACCTCATATAATGTTCAGTCTGTGGGGCGTCACATATGCCATGTGCACATCATTGAACAGTATCACTTTAAAGGTTGAGTTTCTGGATATCCTTCTGGGGCTCTCTAACACCTTGCTCCATTCTTTGCCCGGCAACATTCTCCAGATACCTCGCCACATTTCATACGGAGACTTTCTACTGGCTTCTTAACTGTGTCAAGTAAAGACCTATAGAGCTATTTAACCAAGTGCCTAGCTGCTCCCAAAGTTAATACTGTCTGGGAAACCCTGTGTGTCTGTGGCTCTTGGGAGTTATAATGCCATAATTCCCCAAATGTCTTAGTCAGTGAGTAATATGTCAAGAATTGCCCATTTGGGAGATCAGTTTGTGATATGAGATCATTTATGGGTATCAATGTCCCCATGTGAAAGCAATCCCCCATCGTGGTTATCCCTACAGTCGTCCTTTCTGCGAGCTGATGTCTCGGTTATAGGGTGATAGGGTCTCCACATGGGATCCCTCCTAGAGGTACCTCAGGTGCATATTGGTGGTCCACGTTTGTGCGTGGGCGACAACTCTTCCAACAATATAGAGTTGCTTGTAAAGGACATTCGATTTGGGAACTATCGCCGCTGGGTGCAACAATTTGGCCATGTGCCAGTTCTGGCTGTTTCTCCACCCTCCCTCTTCCAAAAATTCTAGATTTCTACCATCCACCCATTGGGCGAACCATTGGAGTTGGGTCGCTAAATAGTATAGCTCAAAGTCTGGTGCACCTAGTCCCCCTTCCTCCGGCACCTGTTGTAATCCCTCCAGGGACACCCTGTTTGGCCCTCCATCCCATATTAATTCACAAAGGGTCTAATTTAAATCTGCGAACCACGTAGGCGTAACTGTCACTGGTAAGTTCACAAAATAGTATAATAACCTGTGGAGAATTATCATTTTCAAGAGAGCTATCTGGGCCATCAATGGTAGCTTAAGTGAACGCTAAAACTGCACACAGGTTTTTAATGACCCTAACACTGGGTTCAGATTGCCCTCCTTTTGGTACACTGGCTTATGGAATATTTGTTACCTAGGTACTTAAATGAACAAAGGGACCATGTCAGGCCCACAGGGGGGTCCGCAGGGAGAGTGCTCTCATTATTTAGTGAGAAGGCATATGTCTTGGCTTTGTTGAGTTTAAGTCCTGCCAGGTTTGCGTAAGTATTCATTATTCGTAGTGCCAGTTCTGCTCCCCGACCCGTCTCTCAGATACAATAATAAATCATCCGCATAAAGCGAAATTACATGCAAGCTATTCCCCAGGCAAATGCCCAGATCTTATCTCAAGAAACTAAAGGCGATAGCGAGTGGCTCTATTGTAATTGCAAAGAGCAATGGGGACAGTGGGGGTACCAGTGTCTATTGCCTCGATATATGTTATCTGCTTCCAATACCACTCCATTTTTTTTAACCCGTGCCGTTGGGCGTGTGTACAATATTTTCACCCATCTAGTCCACCTTTCGCCTAGCCCTATCTTTTCCATTGTGGCTTCTAGGAAGTCCCAGCGCACCGAACCAAATGCCTTCTCCAAGTCCACCGACATAATGAGGTGCGTGGGTTTGCCGTCCTAACTTTTGGAAGCGGGACAACCAGTGTGTCTCAGGTCGAAGCGGGCAGTCCCCTCTCTCCCAGGATTTGGCACGCATCACCTCTAGTTTTGGTGCCAGTGTCTGCGTGTACGTCAAATGAAATTCCACCTGTATGCCGTCTGGGCCCGGTGTCTTTCCCTTGGCCATTTCTTTAATCGTAGCCATGATTTCCATCTCCATCACTGGCCCTCCCAGTCCATCCCACCTATCGGGCTCCAACGTCTCCGGTGGTAAAGCTGCCAAATACTCAACCAGCATCTCCCATGATTGCGGACTCGGTTCGCTATAAAGTGCTACATAATAAGTTCTAAATGCATCGTTTATGTCCTTAGGGCCATATGTAACTGGTTGTCTCCCAACTGAATTCTGGAGATGGGGCGCACCAACCATGCGATCAGACGACCTGCTGTTCCCCCTTCTGCATGCACCTGCCCTTGATATTCCCATGCATCCAAACACCTCAGTCTCTCAAGTGTGTTGTCATGTTCTTTTTTCTTTTCCCTTAATTTAGCTAGCACGTCTTTCTTCATCATCAATAAGGCTTCCCTATCATGCAGTTGCTTTTCTATGTCTGTGAGGTCCTCTAGGAGTTGTCTCCACATTCCCACTCTCTGACTTATGCAATGCCCCCTTACTACCAGCTTAAAGGATTCCAATTCCACAGCTGTAGAACTAGCAGTGCTTTGGTTAAACTGAAAGTATTCCCCCACTGCTGTGTGTAATGACGTGCGAAAGGGAACATCCTCGAGAAGGGCTGGGTCCAGCTGCCACATGGGCGTCAAAGTCGGCTCTGGGATGGGGCGAATGTGCGTGATGGCAGGTCCCAGCTGGGCTGAGCATGTAAACATGTCTAATCTGGTATGGAGCCTATACATATGTTTATAATATGAATAATCTTTGGTGGTCCCATATTGCAATCTCCAAATATCTACCATGTCCCTACCCTCTAACCAAATCTGGAACCCTCTGGATACTTTAGATAACGAAGTGTCATTTAGGGGTGGAGTCCACCTAAACATTTGATTTCCACGTCCACCACACAATTAAAATCCCTCCCCCAGCATCATGTAAGATGTGTCTAGTGTGGCGAGCTGTGTCACCCTGTCAAAAAATTGAAATTGGCCCTGATTTGATACGTAGAGACACCCCAGTGTGATCATACTCTGCCCAGTATTATACCCTGTAGCAAAACATACCGGCCCTCTGTATCTATTATGGATCTGTCTAGTTCAAAACGGGTGCCCGCTCTGATTCATATTAGCGCACCCCTCGAGAATGCCGAATATGTGGTTGCGTATATCTGACCCCGCCATCTACGTCTCAATCTTGCACTTTCCTCTAGTGTGAGGTGTGTCTCTTGTAACATGCAAATATGTATTCCTCTACGGATTAGGTAACTGTGAATTTTATGTATTTTAGCAATTGAACCCAACCCTTTCACATTCCAAGTCAACATTTAAAATTTTAAAGTCATGGCACCTTGGTGTCCCTGCAGCCATCACCATGACTCCCGTAATTCTCCTTCCACTCCCCTCCCCTTCCTTTCCCAACCCCTCTCAATCCATAGTTGGGACAACCACCTGGGGACCACCAACAAGTAACTCCCTCACCCCAGGGCAGCTTCGCAACAGCTGGCCGCCCAAACCTGTTAAACCTAATAAGCATTAGTATGAGATGGCCCTCTCTATCCAACCAGAGAGGGCTATCTAGTTGGGGGTGTGCAAGGAAGTAACCACATATTGCTCCACTGTAGCCTGCCTCATTGATGATGGCAGGGACCTCAGACCCTCCTGTGGCGGGTACCTCTCCCCTCATGTCCTGTTCACTGTAGCCAGGGCTTATCTCTAATCCTCACCCGCCAATATCCGGCCTACCTACAAATGGTGTTGCTCAAGTTCGATTGAGTAGGCCACTATCTCCGTTTGTACCTGCTGCAGACCTCAGTCTCTCACCCCCCACGCATTCTTAAATATTGTCATCTGCACTCTGTAGTGTTACATCCGGAAGTTCCGTTTTGCTTCTAGCTGAGTTCCCAGAGTATGAGTCCACTACGCTGCATTCCGACATTTTCCCTGAGCTGTCCTCCTCCGTTCGTTGTGTCACACAGCCTGGGGCTCTGCTTTTCTGTCCTGCGTTGTCTGTGAGGCCGAGAGCCTGCGCCATTGGAATTTTCTAGATGACCTTCTGAGTCTTTTCCATTGTGGCTTGGCTGTAGGCATGACGTTTTTTACCCAGTCTGTGCGCTGGAGCACCTGCGCTGTATGTCTCCAGCCAGGACCACAAGAAAACCGGGTAATGAAAGAAATGCGTTGCCCCATCTAGCACTATGCGCAATCTCGCTGGAAATAGTAGGGAGAACATGATACCTTCCGATCTTAGTACTTTTTTCGCCTCCAGGAACAATGCTCGTTGGGCTTGCACTTTTGCTGTGTAATCTGGGAAGATAGACACCTTGCTAATAGCGATTACGAAGGGTCCATTTGTGCAAGCATTCTGTATCAATCAATCAATCAATCATGTAATTTGTAAAGCGCACTACATACTCGTGAGGGTTTCAAGGCGCTGGGGGAGGAGGGGCGCTGCTGCTACTGGTCGAAGAGCCAAGTCTTGAGTTGTCTCCTGAAGGTCAGCAGGTCTTCGGTTTGTCGTAGGTAGAGGGGGAGGGTGTTCCAGGTCCTGGCGGCGCAGTGGGAGAAGGATCTGCCTCCGGAAGTTGTTCTACGGATGCGCGGGACCGTGGCCAGGGCGTGGTCAGCAGAGCGGAGTTTCCTATTGGCTACGTAGAGAAGAGGCGGTTGTTGAGATAGGCTGGTCCGGTCTTGTGGAGTGCCTTGTGTGCGTGGATCAGGAGCTTGAAGGAGATTCTCCTGTCGGCGGGGAGCCAGTGCCGGTTCCTCAGGTGGGGGGTGATGTGGTTGCGGCGCGGTATGTCGAGGATCAGGAGTGCAGAGGCGTTCTGGATTCTCTGCAGTCTGTTGATGAGCTTGGACGAGGCTCCGGCGTAGAGGGCGTTTCCGTAGTCAAGTCTGCTGCTGACTAGGGCCTGGGTGACTGTTTTCCTCGTGTTTGTCATGATCCATCTGTAGATCTTGTATGAGTATATCTCGGTCCTTGTAGTGCAGGAGGCACGCCACCACCAGACAGGGTGGCCGGTCCGCTGCCAGTGGGCGTGAGGGCACCCTATGTGCTCTCTGCAGAGCGAAAAAGTTTGTGACCTTCCCCTGGGCCACTGTGTTCTTTAGCCACCCTCCAGAAATGTGACCATGTCCCTACCTTTCATGCCCTCAGGATTCCCACCACTCGTATATTGTTGCCCCTATTGCGCCCTTCGGCATCCTCCGATCTCTTTTCCAGGTTCATCATTCTTGAAGTCAGGACTTCGAGCTTGCGCGAAGTAGCTACTTGTTCTGGTTGAATTACTTCCATTGCATGTTCAACTTCCTTCATTCTGTCAACCAGCTTATGGTGCTCCGCCTGCAGTAGCCCCAGGCCCACCGACACTGCTCCGATATCTTGTTTAAGGGTCGTTTTTGTGTCCGCTATAGCGGCTAAGATCTTGTCCAGATGCACATGTAACGCCTGGTCTAGTGCCCCCTTTTCATCCATGCCTTGATTTGTAGGCACTTGTTGTGTATCACAGTCCTCCTGTTGTGAGCCTCCCGATTTGGCCCGGGGTTTGCCCATGTTTCTCGATCAGTGTGCTCTCTTGCAGCAGGCGAGCGTCCTTTCACGGAGGCCTTCAGGGCCCTACCAGCTGGACTGTAGGAGTGCTTACGCCTTCACTTGTCTGTTTACAAGGGCCCTTCATGGCGTTGTCTGCAGGGTTCTGGAGCTCCCCTGCCCTGGATCGTGTGTACTAGTGACTCCGTCAGCATTCCGTAGTTTGTGACTACTTAAGTGCTGGGCCCAACTCCAGCGCGAGAGGCCCGCACAAGGCGCTCGGCAAAGGTCAAGCCTGGTTTACACGATTGGTCAATCTTTCACTCTGCTTTGCGGGCAATCACCTGACTGTCAATGACTGTCAGTGACTGTCAATATGTCATTTATACTAATAAGTAGAAACGAAGCGAGGGGGAAAAATGATCAAGAGCGTCTCCACCCACAAGCAGTCCGCTTCCGTCCCCGTCGATCTTCTATGAAAGCCTACCGTTAAATCACAGGGATATTTGGTTGTGTCAGAGTCTATTCCCCGCAATTCATTCAGCTGTACTATGCCCGTGCTCCATCCTGCCACTGCTCCTATCCAGGTCCTCAACAAGTCTTTCTCTCTGCTTTGGAGCACCAGGTCTAAAGTCCCCTACAAAGGCCCATTACCTTCATCTTGGGTCTGTAAATTCTCCGGTGTGCCCGCATTCATGTCAGCCCGGCTTGCATTAATTCTCTTCCTAGGCAAACAAGCAAGCAGGGAGAGCATCCGGTGCTTGTGGGCCCACTCTTATCCACTATCCCCTCACCTCCCTCCAGCTCCGTGTGATCTGCCCAGTCGTGCAGCGAAATCGCACTTCCAGGATCCAATCCCTGAGTCTGCTTGTTGGTGCTCGGCTGTGCTCCGCCCTATACAGTTGCTAACAGCACTCCGGGGCCAGGTGGGTGCGGATCGCCCAGCACATGTCTTGCGGTCTCCGAGCATCCCTCCTGCATGCCTTCATCTGGATCTTCCGGGACGAGCCAGGCAGGGGGAAGCAGCAAATGCACGGTCCCAGCCCAGCCGAGGCTCACCTCTCTTCCCCCATATTCTGTTTCGGCCTCAGACCACCTGCATCCTCTTTCATTGTGCGGCCTTCCACTTCCGCTTGGTCTGATCTCAGGTCTGTGGCCTTGGTCCATCGGGACTCCACCTCACTGCTCCCCAACTGCCGCCTTCTGGAGGTCAGTGCCTTCTGGGTCGCTATATGAAAGCAAAGTCTCCCAGTTGCAGTTACGGTGTTCCGGGGTTCTCCCTGCACCAAAGTTCTCCTCGCTGCCCCCCGTCTTTGTCACTGTGGGCCCGGGTGCGTTACCATCAGCATCTCACTGCCCGCCAACACCGTCCAGTCCTCCGACCTCACAGCTTACGTGGCTACTCTATTGACGCTCAGGTGTCGCCTCACTAGTTTCCCTTCAGTGCCCGGGGTCAACGGGTTTCAGGATTTAAGAATTGCCAATGCAGAGCTTCCCGCTCACACATCCACCATCTTTGATATACAAGCCATACCCCCCTTGCTTATTGCTAGAGTTGAGTGTTAAACGGGTACTAATGAGGTGTACGCTATGGCCAGACAGGGTTTCCAAGTTTAGCAAGCATTGGCAAACCCAATAGGTCTTGGCAATTGGCCAAAGAAAATTGGTCCACAAACCCGGAGCATTGTAAGGAGACATGTACTTGGTCCAGGCACTATGGGAGGGCCAAACACAATAAGAGGGCATGATGCCCCCATGCCGTGATGAATGGCATCAAAGAAAATGAGAGCATCACTGAAGATTACCACACCAGTGGTAGGAGATGGGTGGCTTGGGATTCCAAAGATAGAACACAACACGTCTCTTAGAGACAGCTTATGCACTGTCTAGTTGAGACCTAAAAATTAATTTGAACTGAAAAGTATATGTATAGGCAGGCAAGTAAATAAGGAAAGCTTTCTCTCAACATCAAATTAGATGAAGCTAGTTTTAAGTAGTCTTTTGAGATGGCAGTAAAAGAATCTATAATATTGATAATCATTGCTGGCAATCTGCATGCACCTACAATAAAGAGACGGGTAAATAAAAGAGCAGCCCCGGCACCCTGGTTTACTCATGAACTATTGGAAGCTGAGCTACAATTAAAACATCTAGAACGTCTTTGGTTAAGGAACTGCCATGAACCAAGCAACTCAAATTTAAATTTGGCCTGGCTGAATACATGAAGCAGTTGTCACGAGCTAAATTGTCCTATTATTCTGATAGGGTATGTAATACACACAAGCCTTTTTATATTGTACATGGGCTCTCTAATACTGACAGAAACTACTCAACCCTTAAAACCTTTGTCAACACATTGCAATAAATGAAATTCTTTCTTCATTGCCATAATTAAAGAAAGTATTGTGAATAGTCCTACAAATTTAAATAATCGTCATACGAAGGATCAAAACCTGGTTAAATTGACTGTGTTTAAACATAAGGGGATGATACAGCATTTACTAACCAAAATTAAATCTGGATCTCCTCTGGAGCTGTGCCCACAGGACGTAATGAAATGGATTACATCAAATATTCTGGAGCCACTACTTTCAATTTTGAATTCCTCTCTCACGTTGAGTGAAGCACCTGGAAGCTTTAAAATAGCTGTTGTTATCCCTTTATTGAAAACAATGGTGATGAACCCTTCCATACTGAAGAATTATCATCCAGTTTCTCCACTGCTTTAAGTGTGCTAAAACATTAGGGGCCCGATTCACAGAACTAATCTGAGACAAAATCCTAAACTTACTACGTTTGGTATTCAAAGAAGGCACTTACTACTTTTGGTATTCACAGAATGCACTTACTACTTTTGGTTAAAGTTACTACTTTTGGTTAAACTTACTACTTTTGGTATTCACAGAAGGCATTTAGTAGTAGTAAACTTACCAAAAGTAGTTAGATTAACCAAAAGTAGTTAGTTTAACCAAAAGTAGTAAGTTTACCAAAAGTAGTAAGTGCATTCTGTGAATTCCAAAAGTAGTAAGTTTAGGATTTTTTCTCAGATTAGTTCTGTGAATTGGGCCTTGAGGTTCTGTAATTCTCGAGTCTGACTCCATTTTTTTCTGTGCCACCATTTTGTGTTGCCCTCACGTAGGCCTGTGAAGGTAGCCTGGCGAATAAAGTGGCCTGGCCTTCTTAGTTCATGTATACATTAACTAGGTTTCTTTTTGACTCTGAAATGAACTGTAAGAAACTGACCTCTGCACCTGAAACTAACCCCGCAAAGCCAATTTCCCTGATCGATCTTTGTCTGAGATTGCCAATCAATGTTCAGGACATCGTTAACTTTTAGTTTCCTTGCACATGCCTTATCTTGTTCAGCATCTGTTACCGTTTCTTTTTTTATGTTTCTTCATTACATGGGTTATGCTTTCAATTATAGGTTTGTCCGGCTTGTGGAGATTGAATTTGGGATATTCCTAATAATTAACTTTTGGGTTGGGATACTGTAAATTGAGTTTTTGTTATGTGACACTTTGTTTGAAAATGTACCTTATTGGCTAGAATTTTGTGCAGTGGGTGTACATTTATAATGTGAATATTGGGTATAAAAGGAGACGTCTCGCCTTAGTAAAATGAGCAGTCTCCTGAGAATTTCCACTGTGATGTATTTCTAGGATCACTGTTACTAGCTGCAGCTAATAAACTTGGTCTCTGATGCCATCCAGAAGTATTCCGTGTCTCTGTATACCAAGACAGGTGAACTCGAAGATCTTAGGCGTGCCCCTGACGCCGCTGGGTTAAACCCCGGTTCTTCAACTGGCGCCCAACGTGGGGCGACTTCAGCGGTACTGGTCCAAGCCCGAAGATTGTGAGGAGCCCCGTGAGGAAATTCTGGAGGACGGCCGCCACTTCATCGACCCCTGCATGTCGACGTGGACCGAAGGTTTTTTTCTGCGAAGCTTCCCCTTTCTGACGGCTGCAAAGGACTGCTGCCCTGACTGTCACCCTGTCTTGGACCCTCTTGTGATGATTTGTAAGGCGAGACGTTAGACGGTCTTCAGGTGGCGTGACAGACATTTTGGTTAAGTATAAGTGGGTCGCTCCCACGACTTTGTTTTGTTTCTTCGTTTTGATTCGGCCATTGCAATAGTCGAAGCCGGGGGTTCGTATATTTGCGAGTGTATCATTTTTGATAACCCCTTGAAGTTTGAAGCAAGACTAGTGAGCTAAAAGATGCCTGGTTTTAGCAAATTTACGAAATGGTTTTGTTGTAGTTGTAATAGGGATTCCCGATTGGAGGACTCGTGTCCGATACCTCCGGTTGGAACTCCAACTTATGAGCTCTATTCAAAGCATGGTGTAGGTCCCATTACCTGTAATGAAGTATGGGTCCGTTATACAAGGAAAGATGCTGTTTTACGATGGCCCCAACATGGTAGTTTTGAATCAGATGTTTTAGATAACCTAGAAGTTGCGCTATTTAAGAAGAAAGCCCGGCCGGCGATGTTTGACTCTTTCCGCCTTTGGCGTAAGGAAGCCAAACAGCGATAAATTAAGCAAGCTAAGAGAGATAGGAAGGAAAGGAATATATCAGTAATGCAAGCTGCTAGGCAGTTTAATGAAGATGAAGAAGATCGTGCGATTGAAGTGTCAGACAACATTGCATGGCCATTGACAAATGTTACCCGGCTTTGCCACCTCCCCTTTCAAATGTGACTGTAGACCCTGAAAAGGATCCTTTGATGTCACATTTACTGAGATTACCACCCCCTTATGTGCAGGGTGCTACTGCACCTCCGTTACCTCCAGTTGTTGCACCCCTTGTTGTCGTTCAACCCCCTGTTGTTGTTCAGCCACCCGTTGCTTCACAGGTGGTTCTTCCTCCCCCGGCGCAGCCCCCTCCAGGGCTGCCAGCCTTGCCACCAGCCTTGCCTCAAACTCCTTTGCCTTACACTCCTTTATCTTCGACTTCTCTTATTTCTGTCCCTACGTCTCTGTCACCTCAAAACACTTTGTCTCCTGTCCTCATGTCAACTTCTTCTCCTTCTGCTCGGCAACGAATGACTGAGACTGTCACTAGTCTTTTTTCTCCTTTCTTTGGGTCACTGAATATGACCCCTGTTTCTGAATGTAAGCAGAGACGTAGTCAGCTCCCTGGTCCCGAAGAGCGGGCAGTGTTAGATCTCCTTGCTCATAGATGGGTTTCGAATACCTCCAAGTACAGTCAACAAGTGGTTATGGATATCTTCCTACAGTGGGAGGCACCAAAGAAAAGGTATGTTTTTGATGTCATGTGTACCTTCCTTCGTCAGGCGTGGGAAGATAATGAGTTGGGTTCAATTCCACTGGAATTGCTTAATGTTCAGTCTGAATTTGCTAAAGGGACGATAGTGGGTTCCGATGTTAAGGAAGCGGTAGAGACACTACTCACTTTTAGGTCTAGACTTCCACCTCAGTCATTGTTCGAACCTGACCCTTCTATTAGGAGAAAGTGAAGCAGTATCCTATGAGAGAGGTTCCCCCTGTATGGAGAGAGGCAGTTGTGGCTGATGCCGCTCTGGTATTGCGGCTGCACCGGCTCATTTTCAGCGAGTGTGGGTGCATGTCCCTTGGAAGAGAGCTGAGGTCCTGGCTCTTAAGCAGACTTTGCCTGACCCCCACAAAAATCCTGCTGGTTATTATAAGGAGTTGTCTCAGACAGTTGATGTGTGTGTTATGAATTTAGCTGACATAGATATGTTGATGGGTAATGTAGTTCCTCAACCCTTGTGGGCGAAGATCCGTCACGAGGATCACGCGCCAGAGTTAGGAGATACGTGGGTTAATATTACTGCTGCAGATGGTCGGCAGGTAGGAGGTGCCAAACCTGAACCCTTAGTTGCAGAACTACCTGGTAGGATTATTAATTTAATGAAAACTATGATGCCTCCTCTGCGGGTGAATTGGGACAAGTTAGCAGCATGCAAACAAAAGAAAGACGAGAGTGTGTCTGATTTCTTCACTAGGTTTGAGGAAACATTCATTGATCATAGTGGTCAGGATATGAGTACAGAAGGTGGTCAGAGGTTGTTTGTAGATAAGTTTGTTTTTAATTTACTTCCTGAACTTTCTAATAAGTTAAAGGACTCTGAGAGTTCATGGGCTGTTTCTTCTTCGGCTCAGATATTGGCTACTGCACAATACTATGAGAATAGAGATAAAGATGAGAGGGATAAAGTAGAGAAGAAGACTAGAGAATTAAAAACAAAAGTTCTTCTGCAGCAGGCTTATCCGCCTCGCCCTAATCAGCGTCAGTTTCAGCAACCTTCCCAGTTTCAGCAACCCCCACAGTTTCAGAAACTGTTGCAGAAGCCTGAGTCTTTTGCTTCGCGACTCCCGCTAGGCCCTAATCAGTGTGCTTATTGTAAAGAAGAAGGTCACTTCAAGAATAGTTGCCCGATCTTGCTACAGCGTGCGAATGGTATGTCTGGTCTGAGAGGTCGTGGTGGTTTCCAAAAAGTACCTAGGGGTAGGGGACGTGGTACGTTTCCCCAGAATGAACGTTCCTTTTCCCCTCAGAATTCTATGAATTATTTTGACCAACAGAATGTTCCGACCGTCCAGTCCGCTCAGTACTACACTGATGATTATTATGTTGAAAGTGAGAGTGCTGGTTTTAATGATAGTTAGGACAGCCATGGACAAAGGGAGGGAGTAGTGTCAGTTCCAGTAGACCAGAGTGGACCTTATGTTGAAGTGATTACATCAGGTGTGGCAGAACCTTTTCTTTTGGATACTGGTGCAGCAAAGAGTTCTACCATGCACTCTAAACTCCCCGGCGCACCTTTGTCTGGCTTGACCAATGTTTCAGTAGGATTTTCTGGCGCCCCAGTTCGTAATCCGGTTTCTTGTCCTTTGCCCCTTTCTATTGGTCCCTGTGAATTGGAGGCTCCCCTTATTCTAACGACGGGCTGTGGCGAGAATCTGTTGGGTTTGGACTTGTTGAAAAGATTGTATGCGACATTACATTGTTCTCCTTCGGGAGTACATCTTACGGTGGGTAAGAAAGTGATTTCCCCGATGTATCTGTCTAAGGATCGCCTTCCACTGGAACTGCGTTCTCTCCCTGATACACTTTGGGCTACAGGTCCCAATGATGTTGGTCTCTTGCAGATTCCACCCTACGTTGTTACCCTTAAGTTGAATGCTAAATTACCTTGCATTCCCCAGTACAAAATTTCCAGTGATGGCGAAAGAGCTCTTTTAGCGAATATCTATGATTTGGTTGAGAAAGGTGTATTTGAAGAAACGGGAGGTAATGTGTGTAACAGTCCTGTTCTGCCTGTCCTTAAGCGTACTGACTCTTCTCAGCCACCTGTGTATCGGTTTGTGATCGACCTTCGAGAGGTCAATAAGATCGTTGTGCCACAGTTTCCTGTTGTCCCGGACATTACTGCTTTATTGACTATGATCCCTGCCTCAGCTGCTTGATTTTCTGTTATTGATCTGAAGAACGCTTTCTTCAGTATTCCGATTGCTGAGGAAAGTAGGGATATTTTTGGCTTCTCTTTAGGAGGCCGCAGGTTCCGGTTTAAGCGCGCTCCTCAAGGTTATTGTGAGAGTCCCTCCATTTACAGTCAGGCTTTGAAAACTCAGCTTGATACTCTTGCATTGCCTTCTGGTGTTACTCTTATCCAGTATGTTGATGATCTGTTGATTGCTGCTGATGATGAAGAGATTTGTAAAGAAGTTACTCTTTCTTTGTTGCGACACCTGTCTGACCTTCATCATAAAGTGTCACCTTCGAAGTTGCAGTATTGCCGCAAAGAAGTGACCTCCTTAGGTCATCTCTTGTCGAAGGAGGGAAGGCGATTGACCCCAGAGCGTATTCAAGCGATTGCCCAAATGACTGTGCAATGCACACAGAGAGAGGTGCGTGCCTTCTTAGGTATCACCTCGTATTGTAGACAGTGGATTCCGAATTTTTCTTTGCTAGCGAAACCTTTGTTGGCACTTACTCTTAAGGACACACCACACCCTCTTCCTTGGTCTGACGAATGTCAGAAGAGTTTTTCCGAATTGCGTGATGCATTGTGTTCTGCTCCGGTGTTGGGTACCCCCGACTACAGTAAACCTTTTACACTTTATGTACACGAGAGAGAAGGTTGTGCGTTGTCAGTGTTGACGCAACAATTTGGAGACAAGCAGCGCCCATGTGCGTATTTTTCAGCTACTTTAGATCCGGTAGCTAGGGCGTTGCCTAGTTGCCTAAGAGCTACAGCGGCAGCGGCTGTTTCTATCCGACAGTCTGCTGGTTTGGTATTGGATAATCTGTACAACAAAGAGAAGGGGGGGACCGGGAGCTAGTTATGGTCCAGTGTCTGTGCTCCGTGTGTCGTCTATAATACTCAAATGGAGACACTGTTCCTAAAGAGGGAAAGGGCAAAAGAGACCAAATCGAAAAGAAATAAGGAAGAGTAAAGTCCTAGGCTAGTATTAGGCCCAAATAAACTAGATTAAGGGGGAGGGCATACCTTAGTTTCTCTTGTTGCCCTCACACACCCCGAAGGATGTCATGCTTCATCATTGGGCGTTTGCTCCTCGTCGGGCCGGCGCTGCAATGCCCTACGGGTCCCCCGAAGGGTCACTTTAGCGGAGATCTTTTAGAGAAAACGCCGTTGGTTGCATGCGGGTGTGTGGTTTGGGTCCTAATAAAAAGATATGTGGTGATGGGGGTGTGTCAGTGACGTGATAGCCTAAAAATGTCTAAGGGTTACTGAAATAATAGGGTTTAATGTAAATAGCACCCTTGACATACTAAAAAACCCGTAGGTTGGGTGTTACCTTATTGGAAATAATGTGCCATTAGGTAACTAGTGTGTGGTCATGTGGTCGACATGTTTCGCGCCCCAATGGTCCAAAAAAGGATCCTTGGCGCTTCCTCAGGACCAAAAAAGAATAATAGTGAATGTGGACTGAGGGATACTACCCACAGTTACTATCCGGGCGTACAGGTCAAGATAGCCCTGCTCTCTGTGTAAGAGTCAAGTCGCTCCAGGATAAAAGCCTAAAAACGGGGAGAATAATGCTCCATAGATTAGGGGACGGGCGTACACACCTTCTAGTGAGTTTAGCTCCGGCGTGGCCTCTTAACCACCTACCCCAATCGTCCTCCTATCTGGAATGATAGGAGGACGATTTATCCTGGAGCGACTTGACTCTTACACAGAGAGCAGGGCTATCTTGACCTGTACGCCCGGATAGTAACTGTGGGTAGTATCCCTCAGTCCACATTCACTATTATTCTTTTTTGGTCCTGAGGAAGCGCCAAGGATCCTTTTTTGGACCATTGGGGCGCGAAACATGTCGACCACATGACCACACACTAGTTACCTAATGGCACATTATTTCCAATAAGGTAACACCCAACCTACGGGTTTTTTAGTATGTCAAGGGTGCTATTTACATTAAACCCTATTATTTCAGTAACCCTTAGACATTTTTAGGCTATCACGTCACTGACACACCCCCATCACCACATATCTTTTTATTAGGACCCAAACCACACACCCGCATGCAACCAACGGCGTTTTCTCTAAAAGATCTCCGCTAAAGTGACCCTTCGGGGGACCCGTAGGGCATTGCAGCGCCGGCCCGACGAGGAGCAAACGCCCAATGATGAAGCATGACATCCTTCGGGGTATGTGAGGGCAACAAGAGAAACTAAGGTATGCCCTCCCCCTTAATCTAGTTTATTTGGGCCTAATACTAGCCTAGGACTTTACTCTTCCTTATTTCTTTTCGATTTGGTCTCTTTTGCCCTTTCCCTCTTTAGGAACAGTGTCTCCATTTGAGTATTATTGGTATTGGATAATACATTGATTGTGATGGTCCCACATGCAGTGGATACCCTATTGAATAGAACGAAGACTCAACATCTTACCAGTGCGCGTTTGTCAGGTTATGAGTTGACGCTTTTGGCTAGCCATGTGCACATCAAGCGGTGCAACACATTGAATCCAGCTACATTGTTGCCGATTTTTGTAGAGACAGATGCTCAGGAACAGCATGACTGTTTTCTCCGGACAGAGGAGGAAACGAAGGGTAGAGTTGATCTGAAAGATACTCCTCTTTCGAATCCTGATGGTACCCTATGGGTAGATGGTTCGTGCTTTAAGCTTCCGAATGGAGAGACGACTGCAGCATATGCTGTCACAACTTTGCACACGATTGTTGAAACAGAACGTATTGCACAGAATTCAGCGCAAGCAGCGGAGTTGATAGCATTGACTAGAGCGTGTGTGTTGTCAAAAGGAAAGAGAGTGAATGTTTATACTGATAGCCAATACGCATTTGGCGTGGCTCACAGTTTTGGTCGCTTGTGGAAAGAGAGAGGATTTCTTACTTCCCATGGTACGAAAATTCAGCATGGACAATTAGTGAGTGAACTTCTTGAATCACTTACTTTGCTGACCCAAATTGCAATAGTGAAGTGTAGTGCGCATAAGAAGGTTACGGATGATGTGGGTCAAGGGAATGCGTTTGCAGATGAAGTAGCGAGAGAAACGGCGAAAGATGTGACGAGTCGGATGTATGTTGCAGGTCCTGCCAGATGGGTTGTGGAAGGAGGAATGTGTGAAGATACAACAGAAAGTGTGAAGATGATTCAGGCAGAAGCTACTGAGAAAGAATTGAGTATGTGGAGAGAGAGTACGGGAATGTTGGATTCAACAGGCTGTTGGGTTGAGTTGTCAGAGCACCAGCGATGGTTGTTGCCGGATGCATATGTGCTTCCGGTGGTTACTATGGCTCATGGGTTGGCTCACATTAGTTCAAAAGGGATATGTAAGTTGTTGGCTCCGGTATGGCAGAATGGTGGAATTCCTAAGTGTGCTGAGAATTTGGTTAAACACTGCATGATTTGCTTGATGCATAATCCTGGAAAGGGAACCCCAACTCCAGCGGGTCATTTTGCTCCTCCAACGTATCCGTTCGAGGTGCTGCAGATAGACTATATTCATATGGAAAGATGCAATAACTTGAAGTATGTCCTTGTGGTTGTTTGTGCCTTTTCCAGATGGATAGAGGCCTACCCCCTAAAGGATAATACTGCCTTGTCTACAGCCAAGGTTTTGCTCAAAGAATTCTTTCCCAGATATGGCTTGCCGAGGATGGTGTGGAGTGATAATGGAAGTTAATTCGTGGGTCAGATTATGAAGAAAGTATGTGCGGGTCTGGGTATCAAACAGAAATTTCACGCAGTGAATCACCCCCAGTCAGCAAGCCTGGTCGAGTGCTATAATGGCACTCTGAAGCTGAAGTTGGCCAAGGTGCAAGCGAGCTCTGGTCTTACATGGCCCGATGCCTTACCATTGGCACTTTTGTCCACGAGAACGACAGTTCATTCTCGCGTGGGACTTAGCCCATACAAGATTGTTTTTGGACGCCCGGCGAATGTCTGGGGTGTGCCGAGGCCTAAGAAGTACAGTGATATCGAGTACCCTATGTTGGTTGACTACTTACATGATTTGACTGCTAAATTGCGTGTTCTTCACCAACAGGTCCATGACACTTTGCCTTCAGTTTCTGTAGACGCAGGCCACACGATTCAACCTGGCGACTGGGTTCTAACCAATAATTTCCAGAGGTCAAAGAACTTGGAACCAAGATGGACCGGTCCATACCAAGTCCTGTTATCAACTCGGACTGCTATTAAGGTGTTCAGCAAGAAAAACTGGGTACATGGTACCCATTGTAAGAAGATACCTTTGCCCTTACCGTACGATAAGTGGGTCTGGGAAGGTGTTGCCGATTCCGAGAGTGAAAGGGTTCCGAGATTTGTACCTTTTAGCGATGCACATCTGGAATGGACTCAGTTAGAACGTGCGGATTATAAAGTCTTGCAAGAAGCTGTGCCGCCGTGTTTGAGACTTGATACTACGCACCCAGAGACACTCTTTCAGGATCAAACTGTGCCTGGTAAAGAACGCTACAACTTAAGGTCTAAAAAGGGCAAATAAAATTTGATTTTTTTTGTGAATTACACTCTTTCAGACAAGAGAATATTTTTCTTTTTCGAACCACCATCCGGGTTCAGCTGCAGGGTCGCTGTATAAGAACTTAAGGGGTGGCCCGCGTATTGACGAAAGGTCTGCGGTTCTAGGGACGTCTAGGACGCCTGGACGCACACTTGAGTGAAGAAGGAAAATTGCCGCGAGCAGCACGTTAGAGGATGGAGTCTGTTGTAACTGAAAGAGATGTTGAGAGAATAGATTTTAAGACAAGATTTTGTACATTGATACATAGCAAATGTTTTATAATATTGCACTTTTTGATGTTTTTAAGTATCACATTAGCTTGTGTGGGTTGGACTGTCTATGCTACACAACAGACATCTGCACCCACCTCCCAACCTATGCTTTCTTTCACTACTGTTTCTTTGCACCAGTTTTATACGTTGCCTGAACATGAACAGACAAGGAGATCAGAATTTGTCAACAACTCGTTTATACAGTTGTTGCATCAGCATCAGTTAGTAGTAAATACCACTAATTGTTGGGTTTGTGGTCTTATGCCTCATACGACAGATAAAGGTATGCCATATTTGGTTTTGCCTTTTTCTTTTAATGGGTCTGTGTGGGCTTTTCAGACCATGTTAATTAATGCAAATGAGGTACGCCCCTTACGTTCCCTTAAAGATAACTCGAGCAATAGTGCCTTAATAAGGGGAATAGTAGCTATGATCCGAGATATTGATGCATATAATGCTATCCCTAAGGATGAGGTGCAGGCTTACGTTGGTTGGAACGTGACTGGATATAGTACCAGTTTGACAGAGAAGGAGAGACGAAAAAGGTCTCCCCCTGTTTGGATTGTACCCCACGAGGCCACTTTTGTTTTCAAGGTAATGGTCGGAATCCGAAAGCTCAGCTAGGTAAGAGTGTGTTTGCTCAAACCTATGTCTATTCATCTCGGACTTCTCCACCATTTGTGCCAGATAAAGGCACATATTTTGTTTGTCAAGACAGAGCCTATACATGGTTGCCACCTGATTTTTCAGGAACGTGTTATGTGGCGTTTATACTTCCCCCTACATACACTACTGCTTCAGACTATCATAGAACGAGATATGGTAGAGGTGTCTTCAATAAGGAAGATACCGCAGCACACGAAGTAGGAGATTTCTTCAAGGGCTTCTCGCCCTTTTTGGGTCCTATGATCAATAGTAGGCATATTCGACAGCTTGTCCACGTTGTTGAAGCTACTATTAATGAGACAGCAGGTGCTCTTAGTAATGTTACAGCTGAGCTTCCAGCGGACCGCCTTATGACTTTGCAGAACCGTATGGTATTAGACATCATATTTGCAGATCGAGGAGTAGTATGTAAATTGATTGGATCCAGTTGCTGTGTTTACATACCAGATAATGCCCCTACAGTGTACCAAGCCATCTCTAGGTTGTATAAAATCTCTGAGTCTATCCATGTAGACGAAGGAGACTGGTCATTGACGGGATGGTTTTGGGGACTGCTGTCCAAATGGGGATGGAAGATTTTGACATTCCTTGGTATGGTTTTAACCATCCTTTTCTCTTGTCTTTGCATCCAGTGTGGTCCCGACATTTGTAGTCTTTGTGCTACTATGTGTGTTCGGAGACCTGTCCCGAGAGAGGTAGAGAATAATAAGATGATGCTACAGCAACACCTTGATGACCTAATGAATATCGACATAGACCTAGATTCAGATTAACATGAGTCTTAGGTTATTGCCTACGTAATGGCAAAAGGAGGGTCTGAGGTTCTGTAATTCTCGAGTCTGACTCCATTTTGTTCTGTGCCACCATTTTGTGTTGCCCTCACGTAGGCCTGTGAAGTAGGGGTGGGCGGAATTTGCGGAATTAACCTTCGCAAATTATCGCGAGAATGTTTAAAATTATCGCAAACAAGCAGAAATATCGCGAAGATGCGGAAGTTTTTTTCCGGCATGTTCGCGAGATTTTCTGCATGGTTGCGGGTCGCCAACTTACCCATGTGGTTGCTTGCGGGCGCGGCCATCTTGTTTTGAGTTGTTCTCGCGGTGCATGATCGCGAGAAGAAAGACGTGATCGCGCGACGCATGACGTCACTGCGGGCGCGAACTGTCGCGAGACAGCGCAAATGGCTAAAAACAATACAACATCTCATGGAGAACGCGACCGGATCAAGAAAACTTGTCGGCGAACGCAGGGATTCAGGTAAGGCGATCGCGCGCGCGCGAGAATGTATCATTTTACAGCGCGAGCAAGAAACAAATTATCGCCAAGCTGCGGAAACCGGAATTTTTGACATTTTCGCGCTCTCCGCGGAACGCAAAAATGTCAAATTATCGCAATTTCCGCGAACGGAACGAAATTTTTGCCCAGGCCTACTGTGAAGGTAGCCTGGTGAATAAAGTGGCCTGGCCTTCTTAGTTCATGTATACATTAACTAGGTTTCTTTTTACTCTGAAATGAACTGTAAGAAACTGACCTCTGCACCTGAAACTGACCCCGCAAAGCCAATTTCCCTGATCGATCTTTGTCTGAGATTGCCAATCAATGTTCAGGACATCGTTAACTTTTAGTTTCCTTGCACATGCCTTATCTTGTTCAGCATCTGTTACCGTTTCTTTTTTTATGTTTCTTCATTACATGGGTTATGCTTTCAATTATAGGTTTGTCCGGCTTGTGGAGATTGAATTTGGGACATTCCTAATAATTAACTTTTGGGTTGGGATACTGTAAATTGAGTTTTTGTTATGTGACACTTTGTTTGAAAATGTACCTTATTGGCTAGAATTTTGTGCAGTGGGTGTACATTTATAATGTGAATATTGTGTATAAAATGAGACGTCTCGCCTTAGTAAAATAAGCAGTCTCCTGAGAATTTACACCGTGATGTATTTCTAGGATCACTGTTACTAGCTGCAGCTAATAAACTTGGTCTCTGATACCATCCAGAAGTATTCCGTGTCTCTGTATACCAAGACAGGTGAACTCGAAGATCTTAGGCGTGCCCCTGACACCGCTGGGTTAAACCCCGGTTCTTCAGCCTTAGAATGGGATGTTTTGCCAAGAGATCAGTAAATTCCTGCTCAAATCAAAATAATGAGATCCTCACAAAACCAGTTGCTACAGAAGCCACAATAACTGATACTGTAATACTGTTAGTTATTGACTACCTCAGAGCTGATCTGGACAATGGCTCAATCTTTAGTTTAGTATGTCTGGACTTGTCTGCATCTTTTGATACAATATACCATAACATCCTACTGCAGCATTTCTGAACAGTGGGTATAACATGTATCCCCTATGTAGTTTTAGATTCATGCGTAGGGGATTTATCTCAACCTGTTCAACACGCCGCTTGTCATGCAGAAAGTTTATGTGATGTGTGGAGTACCTCAGGCCTCGCCTCTGTCTCCACACTTATTCAGTTTTTCTATTAGACCCTTGGTCAGAGAGCTGGCAGTGAGAAGATGCCAACTGTAGAACTATGCAGATGATTCTCAGATTCTGATCCGCCTGGACAATTGCAATGCCTCCCAAAAATGTTTCCAACACATAATGTGCTTCATCTGTGGGTGGATGAGAAACAATAACTCTAAAACTAAATGCAGACAAGACCTTAGTTTATGAACCCAGCATTTGTGGCCCAGGGAAATGGGGCCATTACCTACTGCTGAGAAGTCTGCTAAAAGTTTTAGAGTACCGATGACCAGTAGTTGTGAAAGAAACCTAACATTAACTTGGTTGCATCAAACTGTTTTCCTTTCACGGACTACAAGGAAGTTTATTCTCTACCTTTCTACTGAAGAACTTAAAACCATTATGGCAGCTATAATCGGGTCCTGCTTTGATAACAAAATGCCATTTACTTGAGACTTCACAAAGGAGATTGAATCAGATTCAAGTCAGCACAGAATGCAGCGGCTAGAGTAATTTTTGAAGCAGCATTTAGAAGTCATATAACTACTATTTTGAAACAAATGCATTGACCCACAATCAAGCAAAGAAGACAATGTAACATTTGTTGCTTGGTCCCAAAGGCCTTTCATGGAATTGTCCCATCAATTCGTAACCAAGTGGCTTTGTACATATGTGCCATCACAGGCTCTCCGATCCTCTGCAGCAAATGTGTCCGTAGTTGCTAGATACAAGAAACAGAGACACAGTAGAAAGAGATTTTCAGTTTTGACTCCGATCACGTGTGAACTCTCTTTATTCCTTGAAATCATTAAAATAAACATGACTATTCAAACAAGGTTTTCATGATGAGTAGACTGGCAGCTCTTCTCTTAGTCTTACTTTTCATTCCTTCGATATTTACCTACTTTTGTGTATCACCATGAAATCTTTGGTGTACGTGCACTCTTTTAAATAAATATAACAAAACACTGGCCAAAAAGGGATATGCCCTCCCCTCACAGGAGGGGAGGGCACCTAGAATAGGATCCGGTAAACTATAAATTCCAGAATGCATCCCCTTGACTGTATAACTGAACCTTTGAGGGGTGGGTGGCACCTGACCTAAGTTCACCTGGTGACAGCAATGTATAAAATCCCACCTGTCCGGACAAACGCGTTGCGCGGGCGCAAGAAGTAAGTGCATGTATTAACTAGGTGCCCGTTAGTGCCATAATGAGGCAGTGTGTCTCGCCCTCCCTCACGCTAGAAAAGCAATTCCTGTTATGAAAGGCAGGGGTCTTTCCGAGGCAATCAACAATAAATACAAGCATTTGCATTGCAAATAGGTCTCGCATTTGTGAGTTCGAGCTATTGACATTGTAAATGGCAATGTTTTTTACCAACACGTTTTATTTTTGGAGTGAATGTATGTAGTGTGCAAAATCTCTTGGAAAGGTCCTGCACTTCGTGATAAATATATTGCAAAAGACGCAAAGTGTGGATTGTGTCAACAATTGCTTGGCACGTACCTCATGGGTGAAGTGTCGCCACACATGCACACCATGGTGCTTTACTAATGCGAAACTCATTAATAAAAGTAGTGCTTACAGACTAACCAACGGGATCGGGATCGGAGCATGTGAATCCGAATCCCGGCTTCTCTTTCATTTTCTAGACTATGTAACTCACTCTCTTGTGTCTTGGTTATCCCCCAAACACTGGGAGGCAATGAAGTTTGCCAAGTGGGCGGGGGGCAGGGGGGCTTCGGGGGTACATGTAAATGTATTCATTGCCTAGTTGTCAAAGGTCCTCCGGTGCTATTAGCTAAAAGTGTGCAGATTTCATAAAGATATTAAGAGTACTTTACTCGCATCTATGAGAAAATCGACATTAACTAAACAAAACGCCAGAATGCGTGTCAGTTTTCACAGTGTTTTAGACAGTACTGGTTGCTTAGTTTCATTGCATTAATTTTTGTATTTACTCTTTTACACAGCATCCAAAGTAGGTTACCTAACCCCAAAGCCCTGAGTTGTTAAATGACCCATAGAAGGGAGTGTTTTATAGTTGAGCAAATGTGTCTAAATGTAAATTTGGTAGTGCCATGGAATGATCAGCCAATAAGGTACTCGATGAGCAGGTATTTAACTACACATTCAAAACGAACGGTATTGTGGCTGTTGTTTGTTTGTACACAACCACCTCTCTGAATGTGTTTATTAACACAGAGCTTCATCTACCAGACAGTGCTCACAGAGGGGCGACTAAAGCACAGAACAAAATGTATTCATCTATTGTGAGTGTGAAGGCACCCCGGAAGTCTTAGGTGCCCGCCCGAAGAGGCTAGGGATCCCGGCGCTTCAACAGACTTTGCCGTGCTCCCCTGCACCAGCAGGGCACAGCTCAGAATCTGCCGCTTCTGCTAAGAATAGGTGAGGGGGATGAGGTTGGGGCATGCAGGAGTTGCCGGCAGATTTCCAGGTTATTGAAAGTGATGATTCTGACGTGAGGCAATGGAGACTGACTTTGTCTGTTTGTCTGCACCAGTCTATTTCTCTACCATCTATCGGGCTCACTGTCATGTATGCATTCATCTCTCTTTGTTAGAGGTGCGCAAGCCAATATATTAATTAATAGGTAGAGCCAGCCGGAGATGAGCCAAGCGTGTATGAGCCAGTGGGCGAGCCGTGAAAATGATAGGCATGTTAATCATACAGTAAACATGATGTAAATGTGCGATAATGTCTCTTCAGAATTTCGTTAGCGCATCACCTCAGTATTCAAGATTATAGCATTGAATTGAGAAGAAGTTATTAAAAGTGCTTGTTTTAAGCATGAGTTAAAACAGTGCCGCTCCTCCCGCCCGACAACAATGCCATTTGTGAACTAAGAGGCGTCAGTTGCCATGCATACCCCGAATCTTGCCTAGAGTCTTATTATATTTAGAGTAACATTAAAATCTAGTTCAATAAACACGAGAATTTTTCATACAGCACGCATCTTGAACTCGCATATTGCAATGTGGCAATAATAAAGATGAAAACGGAAGTGCCGGCAGGCAAGAAAACACTAACGGGAGAGGTGGGGGGGCAGGGAGACAGGGAAGAAAATAGTGTTAGGAGTAAAGGGGCCAATAGCCGTGGAAGGATACAAATGATGAATGAGGAAGGACTAACAAGCCTCAAACCAATCGGAAGGCAGCATTTAAGACAAAAGCCAATGGACAGAGAGTGGGCGGAGCTACCGCGAAGCTTCCACACTACAGTATATACTGCATGTCTTGCAAAGCGATGGCAGCGCATTCGCGCTGCAATGCTAGGCGAGACCGAAAAGAAAATAGTGTCAGGAGTAAAGGGGCCAATAGCCGTGGAAGGATACAAAGGATGAATGAGGAGGGACTAAAAGACTCAAACCAATCGGAAGGTAGCATTTAAGACAAAAGCCAATGGGCAGAGAGTGGGCGGAGCATCCACGAAGCTTCCACACTACAGTATATACTGCATGCCTCACAAAGCAATGGCAGCGCATTCGCGCTGCAACGCTGGGCGAGACCTAAAATATGCTAAAAGTTTTTGATGATGCTGCCATAGAATTTGGTACTGCACTTTCCTCTTTGCCAGATCCTGACCCTGAGGGAGTTGAGAGCTCTTGTAGCTGATCCACAAGTCTGGAGCAGTTGGAACACTGGCTGCTTTTGACTGCCCAATGCTCAGGAATTCTTTCTCACTAAAACACTGCAGAGCTGGCCCGGGTAAGGTCACCCGGAGCTGTCCTTGCTAATCTGCTACAATAATTTCCTTGTTCTAACCATTGTCTTCACATTCGCGGAACTAGCACAGGTTGGAGAAGCCAAAATAACTAGGCTTGTTGAAATCCAAAAAGCTACTTTATCTCGAAGCTGCAGCGGAAAAGCCTCCATTCTTCCGCTCCGTTGTTTTAAGAGCAAGTGAAAACATCAGCGCTGTTTTACAACAGTGCTGAAGCAAGCGAAAAAACAGCACTCCTTAGGAAGGCTTGCAAACCAAGAAAAAATAAGTCCCTAAAAGGGTCATAAAATCAGAGCAGCGGAGGGATAGTGTACTTAGTCCTTGCTCTTGGGGAGTGGAGCAGACATCACATGGACAAATGGGGAGAGCGTAAAATGAAGTGATGACGGAACCAGCAAATCCGAAGCCTATGGGTGGGGTGTAAACCCATGACATAGATACAGCATGTCTCTTTCGAGGGAGCGTATGCGTGCGCCTAGAGCTGAGACCTAAAAATGACAAAATAATGATGTAATATGTTTACACAATCTGCTGCATTATGCTGCATAATCTGCCATTTCTTGCCACATAACTTACTCAACCCTGCTGCATAAATTGGCCCTCTACTGCTGCATAATTTCAGTGTCCCTGACTAGAGTATATACCCAAGTCCCATTGCGTCAAACCTTGGAAGATGATTATAGAAGGATTAAGCAATCATTGGTTTGCATCCAGTTTTAGAGCTGTCCACCTGTGCAGAGGGGGTTGTTTTTCATTTGACTGACATGTATTCTTTTGAGAAGCACTTCAATTAACCCAAAAAGTAAAAGTTTGTGACTTTTCTTGTTCCTTGGACTTGCTGTCCTTTGTCCAACATTAGATTATTGAGCATGGATCTACGAAGTTCACATGTAGCCTTCATCATCATCAGAGTCAATCAAGGTAAAGCACTAGTTAGCTATTGTCTGGAGGCATACAATACAGGAAGCTCTGAGGGACATGGTACAGATTCACCCACTGGGGAAGCATGGGCCTGAATGCACTCGAGGAGTTCTTTCTTTAATATATTATAAATTACCTTTTGGTACATAAAATTCTATGTGACTGACTCAGTATTAGGTGTGATTCATTTATTTGCTCATGCTTTACGATCGCCTACATTGCAAACTAAATGTTGCATCTTTCTTTGATCGCGTACCAGTAGGACTAAATACAGGAAGAGGCATGACTCATGCATGCATTGGACAAATGGGTGGAAAGTATTTGAGAGTGATGATGCACCCAGCAAATGGGAAGCCTATGGGCGGGCTGAAACCCACAAAGTATACACAACATGTTTCTTCGAGACAGTGCATGTGCTGTCTACAGCCTAGACCTAAAAATGAATGTGTCCTTAAGCAATATAACTGGTGCTCTTGTAAATCCCTCCAATAAATTTGGGTTTAGTTTGCGCTATATAAAAAAAACTGCATGCACACTGCAGGCCAACTACAGAGCACAATGTAGGGCACATTTACAAGCTCACTGCAGAGCACACATACATGCAGGCTCAATACAGAGCACAATGCAAAGCACACTTAGAATCACACTTTTAAGCACCCTGCTGGCTCACTGCAGAGCACAATGCAGAACACACTTACAGGCACACTGCAGGCTAACTGTGGAGTACACTACGAGCATGCTGTAGAATACGTTTACCAGTGTGCAGTAGGGCACTGCATTTACAAACAAATTATAAGGCATTTTTAGAAGCTCAATGCAGAGCGTTCTAAAGAGCCTGCTGTACAAAGGCAAAGTTTGGTACCCAACTCTAAAAGGGGGTCACATTTACTCCAGTTTGTGCTGTGCTTTAGTGCTGAGTATGTGGCCTTTACAGTGAGAAATAGGTGCTACATTTTACATTGCTTTGCATTGTTTGAACGCATCTGCAAAGGTGGGCGGGGTGTGCTGAATGGGACACAGTTCCCACAGAAACCCCTCCCCTCCTGCTCTGTAAGCACGCACTGCCCAGTTGAGATCCTGCCCTAACCACAGGGTGAAGAGCTGGGAGACCCCTGAGCTGTCCTTTGCACCACATTAGAAGCAGGGAACCGAAGGGCTTGCCATAGTGTAAAAAGGCTCACTTCATCAAGCAGCATATCTCGCCATCACCCTGGACAAGCAGTGGCACTCTCACTTGGAGTCCAGGGAATGGCCACTGCACTGGTGCCACTGATTGGACTGAAGTTTATTCTGTAACAGCACATCTGTGTAGGCATCTCCTGACACATAAGAGAGACCTCTGGGAGAGGTCCGGAGTAGGTACTAAACACATGTACCTCACTCCTGGGAGACTTCTGCCCTCCTCACTCTACCCTGCTTAGAAGAAGAACTTGCTTTTTTGTGGCACTTCATACTGCACGTCTGCTGTCTCTAAGCACTGTAAATAGCAGGTGTTAATTAACTAACCCCAGACCGACGAAGGCCTGAGCCAGCTGGGATTTCATTTCATCCACCTGGTGGGAGGGGTGTCACTGCAATAATGCGGCAGCAAAGGATCAATTAATGCCATAGGTCTGACTAAATTATATGGCAAGAAAAGGCACTTTAGGCAGCGCTGTGAGGCAGATTCAGTGGCAGCACTATTTACACACATTGATTTATGTAGTGTTCTGAGGAAAGATTCTGTGGCAGTGCTGTTAACACATATTGATTTATGAAGCCCTGTGAGGCAGATTCTGTGGCTATAAACACACCTTGATTTATGCAGCATGGTGAGGCAGATTCTGTGGCAGCGCTCTTAACACACTTTGATTTATGCAGCGATGTGAAGGAGATTCTGCAAAAAACATCGCTACAGATGACTTCGGCAACTATCGCTAATGAGATGCAGAGTAGGCGTTCCCGTGCAAAAAGCCGCGACACCACCACTCCACAATATTCTCAGCAACCTGCCTGATCTGCGATAAGATCACAAAACAGGCGATAAGGCGCGTTAGCACAAGGAAGCTAACACCTGCTCCGACCTGGTGCAAAGTCGGACTACAACCTGTACCAGAAAAGAGAGCACAGCCCAGAGCTACACCTGAAGACTAACAGATGCCATGGAGCCACTGAACATGCGTGCCGGACACCCAAGAGGGCCACAACACCCACCGCCACCACCCCCAGGACCCCCCCTCCTGCACCCCCTCCCCCAGCCAAAGACATGCCACATCAACTACACTGAATCATGTACCAAATAACCCGCATGATGTCGCACAATCACATCTGGTGACATGCATGTGTCATCACAAAAATGAGCATCACACATTCACCTTTGAAGCAACAAATGATAATTTATTCAAATAAACACAGAACAGAAATGAAGACACATGGTGGCTCCTTTCGAGACATTCCGTAGGGCACACCCTGCAAGACAAAAATTATGATGAGAAGGTGTGTCCTGCGCACATCAAGGGACAGAGAGAGAGAGCGAAGGAAAGAGAGAGAAAAAGAGGGAGAGAGAGAGATAGACGGACAGAGAGGGGGAGAGAGAGACAGACGGACAGAAAGGGAGAGAGAGAGATAGATGCACAATGAGGGGGAGAGAGAGACAGAGGGACAGAGAGGGGGAGAGAGAGACAGAGGGACAGAGATGGGGAGAGAGAGATGAGAAAAGAAGAGAGTGCCAGGAAGAGAGAGTGCCGACACTGTGCACCCAGGTCACACTGCTCACCTGCTGCTACCGGTGTGTCTCCAACCACGTGCCGGTATGTAGGGCAGTTCACCAGGTCCCACATCTGAGACAGACCCATCATCTGAAACAGAGTCCAGATACCTGAATGGCAAAGTACATACAATTGCACGCGACATCATCGCCTGTCCGCCCCTGCACACCCAGGCAGCTGCACCCCAGCCCCTCCTGCCGCCCAGCGGTGCATGCCCGCCCCTGCGCACGCAAGCCTCACTGCTCACCTTTCACCACCGGCGTGTAGAAAAGAGGGCCCACCACGTGCCGCTACAAGCTACAAGCCCGGGGCCCGCAGGCATGGCACCCTCCACATCATGCAGCTCCGCAGGCCACCAGGTCTCACATTTGGTGCTGGGTCTTGATTACTCCATGCCAATGGACATACCAGTGCACCCGGCATCATCGCAGGCTGCACACCCGCTCAGCCTCATAGGTGCCACTAACTCTGTGATCCAGGAGGCCACGTGGTGGTAGGCCCGCGCTGCCTGCTGGCTCAGGCCTACACTGCGGTCCAGCAGGGCACACAAAACCTGAGCCGTCCGGACCGCCGGGATGGGGCATCATCGCAGGCTGCACACCCGCTCAGCACTTAAGGTGCCCCTACCTCAGTGCACAGAATGTCACCGTCCCGTGGCGGTGTGCCTGTGCCAGCCGCAGTATATCCGGTGCCACCAAGTCTGTGCCCCGCTAGTCATGGACCCTCTATGATTGGGTATCATGGTGCGGAGGCCATCATGTCACCTCCGGGCCTGTGGAATGTGATGTCGCAGACTCCTGGGCCCCCATGCCTACATGCACACCACACGGATACACCCGAGAGAGGTTGGAAATGGCGTCGTGCACGTGCGCCCGGCCCTATTTATTGGCAGGGTCACATGTGTTGTGACGCGTGTGCTGGATGGGTGTGGTGTGGGTGTAAACCAGCCGTGAGGTAGTGGCCGTGGCATGCTGACAACTAGACCTGTGAGCAGCTGATCACTACAGGGGAGTCCTGGCACATGTGGCGTTGTTGTCCCCCCCCTGGAGCGTAAGCGTAGTGGGCTGGCCTTGCATATGCCAGTCCAGCGTAAGGGTTTGAACAATGACCCTGGGGCTCTAGACGTGGTTCTGTATGGGGCTGGACAAGGAAGTAACAAATGCATGTGTCGCTGTTGCGTCGGCGCCACCTGGACGACAATCGGCAAGGTGTCACCCTGCGACCCAAGTCCAACGATATGAGCCACATGAACGTAAGAGGAATTCACCGACCCTACATTCATCCATAATACCACACTTGAAAGACCATAGTTGCAACACATCTGTGTGATTCGGAATGTTTACTGCACATGGATTGTTGCATCTGGAGCAGTGCAGGGCCATGCTAACCCCACTTTCAAATGTTGGCCCGTGGAGGGAATGACAAGTCCAAAGGAAGTGGAAGAGTTCAGTCCACAGTCTGTTAGCTGTGTTATTGGCGATCAAACAGGGTGAGTGTCGCAAAGTGTATCGGGGGACAGTGGAAGGTGATGATGCAGAGGGCAGAACCAAGCTGAAACCAGCCATATGGCGGAGCTGAATGCTACAGTTTTCTCCGTACCAGTAAGGCAGTTTCGCATCTTCGTCCTCTGTATTTTCATGTGCCTCATATGTGGGTTGTGCTGGCCTTTCTCCAGCACTGTGTGGCAGTGACACCACATGGGCCGGAGGTGGAATGTCTGCCGCACTGTGTGGCACTGACACTTCAGGGAGCGGAGATGTGGATGTAGTGGTAGCTGCAGCATGCATCGGCGCCAGGACTTGTGGCAGCAATGCCATGAGGATGGTTTTGAGGTCATTGTGGAACCCAGCTACCTCTCACTGGTGTGCAGCCATGGCAGCCGCTCTTTTTGCATTGGCCCCCTCCATGATCTCCATGAGCCTCCGCATGAGTCCCAACTCCCGGGCGAGCTCGCTGGAGCCACCCTGACTAGACAGTCATTCTTGTCGCACAGTCAGGACTCTGGCAATGTCAGCCATGGTTCGTTGGAGGGCATGGAGTGGACTGTCAGTGTCCGTTAGGGACTGTGAGTGGGCCCTGATGGGACTTAGACACCCATGTATGGCATCTAATGTATCTGCCATGCGGTCGAAGCCCACCCGCACCTGTTCAGCCAGCTGCTCCAAGTATCCCAACACACGGCGTTGGAAGGCCATGTATTCTTTGTGGGGGTCCTGGGAGGCAGCCGTGGTGGTGGGTGCTGCCTGCTGTGTGGTCTGTGCAGGGGGTGGTATGTCCCCGTTGCAGCTGGGCTGCCCTACTCCTGGAGGTGGGCTGCGGAGACTGTTAATGAATTATTGGAGGGCGTCAGAGTCGAAGCTGTGGTGGTCCTTTTCGTCATCAGAGAAGAGAGGTTTGGGCTGCTCTGCAGGAGGTGTTGATTGTCCCTCTGCAATGTGAAGGGGAGATGCAGTTAAACAATGTGTTCACATGTGTGTTGTCACATTGTACATGTTTACATACAGACTGCATGACTGTGTACATCGTGGCTGTTTCGAAGGGGTGCCAATTTTCTGCGGGACAGTGGACATTTCGACAACATCATGGATGTGTGTTTGTACTTGTACAATATGAACTCAGATTTCCCTGCAATGCCACTTGTGATTGGCCAGTGTCTACACCCAGTCAACACCAGTTGTGTCCTGGGTTCTGGTGTGGACGTGTTGGGGTTTGTGCCACTGTGTTGTCAGTGATGATGTGCTCTGCATGTTATGTGTGTGTGCTGCATTGGGGGGTGTGGCCCCTGCTGCTCTGTTTTGCTGTCCCTTATCCCTTTCATGTGGTGTGCCTTTGACTTCTGTGCATGTACAGTGCTCACATGTAGCATACTTGGGTGCATTGGGGCATATCAGCAAGCTGGCGATGAAAAATTATTGCCGCTTTAGCGTCCGTTTTCGGACGAAAAGCGGCGATAATTTTATCGCTTAATCATTAAGGTCATGCTAACGCGTGATTCCTTTCTTTAGCTCCCTTTCCCATAACGCCCACCTTTGCATCTCTAATGAGATGCAAAGTGGGCGTTCCGTCCCAGAATAACTGGAGAAATGTCGCTAAGCGACATTTCTCCAATTATCAAGGGAATCGCTAACAGGCATAGCGATAAGAAAAGTAGCGCACACTACAGTTAACGCTACTTTTCTTACACCTGCTTTCACCCTGACTTAGCCATTATATCCAATGTAAGGTGGATATAATGGCTAAGTATGCCCTGCCTTATCAGCAAGCTAACGCCAAAATGTGTGAGATTATCGCTGGATTTACAGCGATAATCTCACTTTTGGCTGTTAGCGTGAGGTATTTTATCGCTTTTGAGATAAGCGTTGCTGATAGCACGCTATCTCAGCAATAAAATTCCACGATATCCGGCGATAATTATCCTAGTGCTAAGTGCGCTTAGCGATAATTATCGCCGGCCCTTGCTGATATGTCCCATTGTTCTCTTGGTGGGAGTTGAGGTCTGGGGCATGGTTTGTCCGCAGATGTGCTGTGCCTACTTGTGCATGTGTGCCATTGTGCCCATCTCCCCCCGTCCCCCCAGTCCCTGGCCATTACTCACCCTGGTGCTGTTGTGTCTGGTCCTGTTGAGCAGTGTCAGGTCCCCCGACTCCAGCCACCGTCTTCCCACTGATGACTGTGTACACCATTTCCTCCATGTCATCCCTCTCCTCCTGTGGCGCAGGACTCCCACCTCCAGTCTGCATTGCTGCCTTCCAGTTGTTGGTGAGTTTCAGCTTGGATTTGCGCTTGACGTCATTCCAGCGCCTCTTGACCTCTTTCATTGTCCTCTTCAGCACTCCGACTGCATTCACCTTGTCCATGATGGACTGCCATAGTCCATTATTTGTTGCCAATGACACAGTGGAGGTGATGAACAGTAGTTGATGGTGTTCGACCACCTCCGTTATCGGGATCCTGTTTTCATGCGGACTGAAGCGCTTCTTCCTACTCTTCTTCTCCTTGGACTTCCCGGACCCCGAGGTCCCGGGCAGGTCCTCCGGGGGGCTTGTGGGGTTCTGGTTCTCCTCCGTACTTGCTCCGGCAACATCCAATGTGCTTGGTTGTTGTTTGGCATTTGTTTGTCAGTTTTTTCCTACTTTTGTGCTGATTGTTCCTTCCTGATGCGTGTGAATTGCAGGCCTGTAGCTGGTTTTTGCTGATTTTTGTATCGCGCTTGGCCTCATCGCAGCTTTTTTTGTGTTTGCGTTTCGCATTTTTGCGGTGTGGCCTTGATTTTATCGCGGTCATTTGACGCGTTATCTGGTGACTATCGCATGGTACCACCTTGTTGTGAAACACGGCGTAAAATTCCCGCGATCGACTGCAATGTTGTAGGTTGTGTTAAGTAACTTTTGCGATGGTTATCACACGTTCTTGAGAATTATACCCCATTGATTTATGCAGCGTTGTGAGGCAGATTCTGTGGCAGTCTTATTAACACACATTGTTTTAGGCAGAACCGTGAGGCAGATTTAGTGGCAGCGGTATTAACACACACTGATTCAAAAGGGATACCAGCCCTATACAAAATACAAACTTTGATGGTGAAATTAAAGGACATGCTTTCACCCAATCCCATTAAGATGGTTATTCACAAGAAAATATGGTGTTGTCTTGCTTGGAAGCACAAGAACATTCTATTTACACCACCCCTGGCCTCTAGCTCCCAGAGTGAGATAGTTTGTGTAAAAAATACACTGAATCCAGCAAGTGTTTTCACTTCTGTCAATAAAAGGTGCGCTCTTTGATTCTGCACATCCCAGTGATTTCACTTGGTGTTAACACTATGGATGTGCATTAGCACCAGTTTACCTTAAGAGTGACCCAGGCAGAACCATATATTGCAGTTTGTTTGTATAATGTAACTGTCTTGGTAGAAGGTGCTGTGAGACTCACATCAGTCCCAATAAGCTTTGATGTGGCAGGCAGCTGACAAAAGTGCACACAGCTATTACTGAACGTGGCTGCCATCTTTGACCAGAAGGATTTTCTTTTCACAGAAACTACACAACAACAACTAGACACCAAGCAAGGATTCTAAACTATAGCTGGATTTCCCCATATTCTTGGTGCAATTGATTGCACAAATATGCAATTGGTGCCACCTGGGTGTTGAACAAATCATGTGTTCCTAAGTAAACGTGTCACTAATGGCAGTAATCTTGTATGTTTACCACAGTATCAGGAGCAATAGTGGAAGAAGTATTTGTAAATTCCATTTATGTCATGCACTGTAAGCGTAGCTTAAATTCATGTGTGAATGTCAAATCTAGGTACATATGTGATACAAAAAGTACAACGTGGACATATGTCAGCCATTCTTACAGCCTAGGTACAAACATACACATAGTTATCAGCCTACACTGACATACCTCATCAATGTGAAAGATGACCAGTTTGGTGGCTCAAAATGCCTACATTTCCTGCATCACAGTCCATTAAAGTAAAACTGACACAGTTAATTTGCTGTCAAACATTTCATACGCGAGTAAATGAGATAGAATCAAAAGCACCAGGGTAAGGTATTACAGTGAACTCAGGATCCCAAACTCAACAGTCTCATGCTACATCAACGATGTCATAATCAAGCATAAGTACTGGCTCACCTACAAGGCAAATTCACATACTTTTCATGTGAAATCTGAAAGTGTTTTGTGCAGTTTGTAGTAGAAAGTTACCTTGATCTACATCAGTTTGTCCCATATAAAATGCCCTACATTGCCATACCTATGTGTCAATCTAGGTTCAGCACGACACCTTGCCATACAAAAAGCATTAACTGTCCATGTCACATGTTGGAAATTCACTGCATGTACTAAGCAAATAGCTGTGCTAAATTAAGTGAAGAAATCAAAGATTAGTCTAAGTAACAATGTGCAAATTAATTTACTGTTGTATATTTGTACTTTTCATGTGACCACAGATATGGGTTGCAACCATGCATCATGACCCCATTTAAAAATCCTCGGATGGAGGTCGAATATTGATTTAAAGCGGCACTCACTAAGACTAAGAACTTTGTTGAGATGAGTTTTGGGGGCCTAAAGTCGAGGTTCCGATGCCTGGATGTGTCAGGTGGAAGACTATTGTACTCACTCCTATGGTGTATAAAAAACATCCTTGTATGTGAAATATTGCACAATATCTGTTTAAAAATAAATATCTTGTGGGACTATGAGCCACTAAATCCAGAGAAACTGGAAGAGGATAAAGTCAATGATGGTGATATCCAGCACACCATGGCAGGTCGGCAGAAACATGATCAAATCGTGGCCAATTTTCTTTGTTAATCATTTTCACCTGATGGTAATTCTGACAGAAATCTTTCAACTCATCAGCCAATACATTTATTTGGGAACTTATTCATTGTGTTGTGTAAGTGTGCATTTCAATGTAAAATTCTAGTCACTCACATCTTCTCAACTAGATGTAGGCCTCAACATGTATGAATCATGTTTTCTGAGCTGTTGATCAACATGGGGCCATACATTTAAATACAAATAAATCAACACAGCAAGCCATTGTTATGCAGTATTTTGCATGAAAGGGACAAGGCAGGATTGACACAGATCTACACAGTAAAGGACCATTTCTGTACTCTTGCACTAAAGCAGTGCAGCGCAGCAAGCCATCTTGTTTTGTTCTGCAGGAGCAAAGTGTGTTTCATATGGTAGTAATGCAAAAAGGTACAGAGTTCCTCTAACAAAGACACGAAGGAGCAAGAGCAATGTATTGTCATGTGTCAAGGGAAAACGGTGGGCCTGGCTGTCAGTGAAGCAGGTCGAAACAAAAGGGGGAGGGGGGGGGGAGAAAAGGAAACCTTGTTGGAACTAGGGCTCTCACACACCCAGCAAGCTAGGTGTCATGCTTCATCATTTGAGCCTGCCCCTCGTCAGGTCGGCGCTGCAATACCTGACGGCCACCCAATAATGGGGCTCTTTGGCGGGGATCTTTTGTTCCTGCCGATGGGTGCAGTGGGGGTAAGGGGCCCTAGTGTGTGTAGATGTGAGTGATAAGTGTGTCAATATAAAATAGGTACTGTTAGTCCACAAGCAAAGAGTTTTTATTATGGTGGTAAACAGCCTAAGTAAAAATAGGTTGAGGTAGGTATTGAAACTAGTGGTTTACGTAACTAGTCATGCAAGCCCTACTCTCAAAGAGATCTACATGTTTTATGCCTTGGTCAGCATAATGGTCACGGCACTTCCTCAGGATCAGTGTAAAGAACTATCTACAGTAGTTGGCACGTGAAGAATCTACATACCTAGCAGGTTTCAGCAAGGTAACCTGGAACAACAAGACGTGAAATGACAATAAACAATACATGCAGGTGCACTCATATAATTAAAAAGAATCTTGTCTTAAAATACAAGATGGAGCAGGAAATATCATGGAGGATCAGGAGACAAATAAGGGAGGGAGAGATATTAAAAACAAGAATATGGCGGTGCAAAGATGTACCACCAAAAAGTTGAGATTATAAAGATATCTCACAGTAAAAATGCGTTGAGTATGGTAATAAGGCCACGGTGGAGGCTCACCTGTAACGCTATCAAGGAAATCTTGCAGCAGTGGCCAGCGGCATGTGAGGACTCCAATTTGGGTCCTGGATGCGGGTGCCGATAGAGTAAAACAAAAGTCAGGGGAAAGAAAGGTCGTGGAATCAGCAAAAAAGGGTGTGTGTCGCTGTTTGGGAAGACCCGTGGGAGAGAGAAACAATGGGGAAGGAGGCAAGACACCAACCAGTTGCACACTCCCATGGGCGGTGTGGTGTGCAGCCATGGTGAACCAGCAACCGAAGTCGGGCGGTCCGATGGCCGATAACAACAAGGGAGGCATGGTGAACTGACCGGACTCTCCTTGCGTCACTGAGCACCCAAGTCATCCCTCTTCGGTAGCGAGAACAACCATGGACGTTGGCGCCAATGTGGAACAAAACATGGAGTGTGTTCCGTGCCGCTCCTCGATTAAATCCTCGCCTGGGTGGAGTTCCGAGTTGGAGCGTGCACGGGCGCTGAGAGAACAATAGGTACTCACCAGCGTAGAAAGACGCTGCGTCTTGTGAACCTACCCCTGCCGCCGGACCTGGGATGGTGAAGGGTGAAACCGAGTGCGAGCCTGATATGCTGCAAAAAGATGACGTGTGTGAGGTCATGTGACCAGGGAAAGTTCTCAAAAAGCACAGTAGTGCTGAGTCGGCGGCGGCGGCCATATTGGAATGGGGTGGCGATACAATAAAATCTATGGGACCCCATTGGAGCGTGAAGACGCTGCAGCAGTAAAAGAGGAGAATGAAAAAAGAAAATAAATAAAAAAGGGGGGGGACTAATAATTGTAGTCCAAATGGAAATAAAATAACATACAGTCGGTAGATGACGTGGAATCGCAAGTCAAGAGCACTAGTGGGATATAAAGTGGGCAAAGTAACCAGGGGGGAGGGAGGGGGGCGGAGTCAGTAGAGCGCCCGATCACGGGGCCCTCCAAAGGGTGTAATGCTAATAGAATATGTCAATAGACAAAGTAATTGTATGGGGGGGTTGTTGTATAGTGATAGTCCCACCATCGTTAGATAGCGAAGGGGTTCTCATAAAGTAGAACATGTAGGAGGTGTAGAGGTAGCTACAAAAATGGGGGTAGTCAAGGGATGGCACTAGACCAGGGGGTTCTAATCAAGTGAGTGCACCCCATGGAATGTCATCGTTCAGGCCCGTCAAGTGTGTAGATAATCTGAGGACCCATCTCTGTTCAAGCCTGAACAGTGTGTGTTTAGAAAACTGTGGATGAGCCTCTAGAACTACCCAGCTCATAGAGTCAACGGGATGTCGTGCTTCCTTGAAATGTGTGTATAGTCCGCTAGTAACTCTCTGACAGTGTATGTTACTTCTGTGTTCCGTTATCCTGGTCTTTACCGTGCGCGTGGTCATACCTACATATTGTAGGTCACACGGACATGTAATCATGTAAATACAGTTTTTTGTATTGCAGTTTGTGTGTTTGGTCAAAACCCAATGGAAATCATTCTTGAAAGTGATGGCCTTAGTATTAGTGGTCAAACTACATGCCATACACGAGCCACAGGGAAAATGACCAGCAACTGTGGGAAGGTCCCACATGGTGCGATGTTTGTTGTTTATATTTGGTCTAGGTCTAGTATGGACCAGGAGGTCCTTGAGATTTTGTGTCCTTTTGTAAGCAAACCTAGGTTTCGGTATATTCAGACTGCCTGTGTCTAGAATGTTCCAGTTTCTCAAGATGATTTTCTTAATTCTTGTATGGTCTGCTGTGAAAGAGGTAACACAGGTGAGTATGTCAGTGTTAGGTTTAGTTCGTGTTTCAAGAAGTGATTCCCGTGGGTTATTCCTAGCTCTTTTCATGGAATTGAGAACTTGTCTCTCGGGATATCCCCTGGCCTTCAAATTAGATGACAGAACTCTTGCCTCTGTACTGTAATCAGAAACCCTTGTGCAGTTGCGTCTGATGCGTAAAAATTGGCCAAAGGGTAGATTATCCCTCAACATTTTGGGGTGGTGTCTATCATAACGCAATAGACTGTTGCGATCGGTGGGTTTTTTATATAGAGTTGTGGTAAGAGTACCGTCAAGCAATGTGATATTCAAGTCTAGAAATGGTATGGACCGTTCTGATATGGTATGGGAGAACCTAAGAAATTCATTCTGCTCATTAATCCATTTAATGAAGTCTACACACTTGGTGTGTGTCCCATGCCAGAAGATCAGGATGTCATCGATAAATCGTTTCCAAAGTGTGAGGTTATCCCGAAAAGGATTGGAGGTGTTGAAAATCACGTCCTTTTTGAAGGCTGCCATATAGACATGCTACACTAGGAGCGAAGGTGCTCCCCATCGAAGTACCCTGGCTCTGGTGATAGAGTTGTTTATTAAATTCAAAGAAATTTTCAGTCAAAGCCAGGGTAGCACAATCAACAATAAATGTTATGGGTGTGGGTGTCGAACAATCTAGTGCTCGCAGGGCGGTCTCAATGACAGCCAAAGTGGCCCTCTGGGGAATATTAGTGCAGAGGGCCTCCACGTCAAGGGTGACAAGATAGTCAACATCACCTGTATCGGTGAAGTCATCAATGATCTTCAGGACATCAGTTGTGTCTTTTATGAAAGAGGGAATGTCTCGTACCAAAGGTTGTAAGAAATGGTCACAGAACTTGGGAAGGGGCTCAAGGAGCGAGCCAATTCCAGACACAATCGGGCGACCTGGCACCGGGGTGGTCCCCTTGTGGATTTTAGGTAGAGTGTAAAAGAACGGAGTCCTAGGTTCTCGGGTCATGAAGAACTCTGCTTCTTTATGGGTAATCTAACTGTTGGATTCAGCCTCATTTACCAATGTGGCAATAGTGGTCTTCAGGCGGGGGGTGGGGTCGGACGCTATGGAAGTATAGTATCTCTCATTGGAGAGCTGGCGTCTGCATTCTTTTTTATAGTCAGTGGTATACTGGATCACAATGACTTCACCCTTATCTGCCTGCTTAATGGTAATCGAAGTGTCTTCTGAGAGGTTCTTAAGTAGAAGGGTTTCTTGTTTGGTAAGGTTGTGAAAAGGTGTCTCTCTGTGAGGTAAGTTAAGCTCTTTGAGGACTGCTTTTTCAAATGTAAGAACCTCTACTGGGACCATGTTGTTATGTGGGGTAAATGTTGAGGGATTTCTCAGTCCTGAGTCGCCCTCTTCAGTGAGTGGTTGATCCTGAAAATGAGATTTAAGTCGTATCTTGCGAAACAGATTATGAACCTCGCACTGGTCTCTAAATCGGTCTACCCTAGGAGTGGGGACAAAGCCCAAGCCCTTTTGAAGTAGTGACCTTTCAGGGACTGTGAGGACACGGTGTGAAAGTTAACTACTAGTTCTTCTTGTCCTTCGTTCTGCTCCTGGTGTCCATACCGCTGGTCGGCGGATCTTGCTAATGGACCTGTTTCTGTGACCCTCTGCTGTTGCGCCCTCTTCCTCTGCCCCAGCCTCTGCCTAAAAAAGGTTGGTTGTTGCCGTTAAAAAACTGGGGAGGGCATTGTTGATATTGAGGAAACTGCCAGAAGGGTGGTGGTGGTGGTGGACCTTGGAAAATAGGGGGGCCATGGAATGCTGGACCATTGTAGAACCTATTGGTGCGCTGATTCCTCCTAGAGTTGTTGCTACCCCAACTGTTAGTGCTCGAGTTGCTATCACTAGAGTCTCTCCTTTCTGAGGTATCATCAGAGGAGTAGCCTGTTTTTTCTGAGGTGTAATCAGCTTTGAGGTAAGGATATACTTTCTCTTTATCAAACTTTTGTATATCCTTCTGTAGTTTGGTTATTTTCTGTATCATTAAATAGTCTTTATTCTCAGCGATCTCAGTGTTGATTTCTGCAAGTTTGGTTTTTGTATACCGTAATCTGGATGGCAGTTTTCAAAGCCCTTTCGGCGATTTGGATCCTCACGAGGATGGCATCAGCCATTCTTCTCGCTATATTGATTATTAAGACTAACCAGTCCCTAGTGCATTTCCATGCCACTAGGGACCATTCTTTTTTAAAGGTGGTGTCATCCAAGAATAATCTAGGGAAGTTGTTTACAATGAGGCCTGAGGGTGCTATGTTAGCCCGCAGGTATTCTGTCATGAGTGCACCGTGTAATGTTATCTTCAGCCACTCTCTTTTCAGTTGGATTAAGGCGGTCCAGTCATCCGACTGTGAACCTGCCGCTGTGTTACCAACAGCCCCTAATAAGGCTTTCATATGGTACTCAGTGTCTGATGCATCACAAATCTCCCAAAAGTCAGCATCTGAGGCAAACTCCTCATTGCAGTGTGTCTCACATACGGACTAGCATACAGAATGCCAGCACTTTGCAGGAGCAAACGTTGCAGCCGATGCCATCACAGATCATGGGTGACAATTGTCACGGACAACGGCCTAGTCTCAGGTATAGATATTAATATGCAATTTGTAAAGAATGCATTCATGCATGTCTGGGAATCCACAAGACATGACACCGGACACATTTTATGGGCAGATTGATGTAAATACCACATCTGGCCACAGTTGACAAAATACACATTTACCATGCTTTTCAAAGCAATGTAAAGAGGCTCAAAGACCTGTAACAAAACACAATAAAGAGATAACAATACAATATGTGGCATTGAGCAGAGAAGTAAGACAAGGGAGATGTTTGCCAACTACTACATCACATCAGGATTACAAGCATGGTCACCTCTGCTGAGAGTCAAGGGTGGTTATCCAATATCGAGGCTGATTTCCTGGTAACTAAGATCCCAAGAACCTCCTACTTCTATGTCCTCGCGAAGATCCACAAGGGGATACAACCCTCCCCCTGGTAGACCCATAGTATCGGGCATAGGCTCCCTGCTAGAACCCCTCTCTCTGTGAACATTTCCTGAAACCCTTGGTCCAAAAAAACCCACCCTTTGTGCAGGATACTAGAAATATACTTAACCTGATTGAATTGACCAATGACACTGAGCTACAGTTTGATCTCTTGGTTACACTTGATGTTGAGGCTCTATATATCAACATCCCCCAGATGGCTACCCTCACAGTGATCAAAGATACCCTACTGTCCAGTAATTGGACATCACCCACTCCTTAGCTTTATTATGGAATGTCTTAAGCTGGCGCTCACTGGAAACTTCTTCCAGTATGAGGAAAACCTCTTCTACCAAGCCCAGGGGACTTTAATGGGCAGCATTTCTGCCCCCAGTCTGGCCTGTCTCTATGTGTCAGATTTCAAAATCTCTGCAGCATAATTATCATTCTTGGATCTAATGATCCGCCTGACAGAAGGAAATCTCCATACAATAACCTTTAAAAAACCAATAGACAGTCATAGCTTACTCTTGTTTGAGAGTCACCACCCAAGGGCCCTAAAGGAAAATCTACCCTACGGGCAGTTTTTGAGGCTACACCGTAACTGCAGTGAAGTGAGCAATTATAAAGAACAGGCAATAGAGTTAGCAGACCACCTGGCAAATCAGCATTATTCTACTAGGTGCAAAAAAACTGCACAAAACGAGCTTGCAGCAATAACAGGGACCCAAATCTGATATACTGATTTGCGTAACCACCTTCACTCCTGAATCTAACACCATACAAAAGTTTAATTAAAAACATTGGAATAATCTGCAAACTAGAAGCCTCACGCTTGATTCACCAAGATTTGCCTAGAAAAGGACAGCAAACTTTAAGAATATTCTTATTCACACAAGGCCTAGTGCTCTGAAATGGACCAATCTCCCGTGCCTCGTCTCCCAATGGAGAAGCAGAGCCGGGAAAGGTCTCATGGCAGATGCCACACCGCGTCTGAGGAAGTAGAAAATTAATAGCTCACCCAGCCACATCGGAATCAGGGTAAGAGTATTTCCTGCTTTGACTAAAGCCTTCTACTTACTTCATACAGAATGCTAATAGGTGTTTCATTCTGCTAAATACCTCGATTAGTTCAATCTAGCCCTACTAAGGCTTTGTGTTTGAAAACGTTCTGACTTTAGCTCTGTTCATACAAAAATACCACAACACAATGCTTTGGATGATTGGAAATGCCACTGGTTTGATGATGAATAGTTGGAGAACTACATAACAAAAGACTTTTGTATGTTGTATTTTTTTATGTTTGTCACTTATGTTCCTGGTTACTATGCAGGTCAAGGTACAGTTTTACATTGTGACCTTCTATATGACTGATTACTACAACACACTGCACTTATTACAGAATCAAGTCATACAGTAGTGTAGGTTATTCTTGTTAGATCCTGAAGAATTGCCAATTCATCGTTTTGGACAAAAATAGGCAAGAAACATGTTGACCTTGTTTTTATAAACCCCTTGACTTGCTCATTAGGATCACTGTATCCTAGATAAGCAGGGTAGAGAGACCAATCATTAAAGAATCTGACATGGTACATCACTAGACCTATTTTAATTCACTATCAGAATACCACTCTACACACTTCACAAGACCCCACACACCCCCACCTCATCAATTGGCCATTAAAAGATCTCTGGCAAAGAGCTCTCCAGTGGCTCCCCAACAGGCATTGTAGTGCCAGCCTGACGAGGAGCTAGCCCAATGATGAAGCATGACACCCCTTGGGGGGTGAGGGCATTTGCTCCTATTGGAGCATACTCCCCACATCTGGAATCAATCAATCAATCAATCAAAGAATTTGTAAAGCGCACTACTTACCCATGAGGGTCTCAAGGCGCTGAAGGGAGGGGGGAACCGCTACTGCTCAAAGAGCCAGGTCTTGAGATGTCTTCTGAAGGTGAGCAGGTCCTGGGTCTGCCGTAGGTGGGTGGGGAGGGTGTTCCAGGTCTTGGCGGCGAGGTAGGAGAATGATCTGCTGCCGGTGTTCTTTCGTTAGATGCAGGGGACGGCCACGAGGGTGAGGTTTGCTGAGCGGAGCTGGCGGGTGGGGGTGTAGAAGTTGATTCTGTCGTTCAGGTAGGCTGGTCTGTTGTTGTGGAGTGCTTTGTGTGCGTGGGTGAGGAGTTTGAAGGTGATCCTCTTGTCGACGGAGAGCCAGTGCAGGTCTTTCAGGTGGGGGGTGATGTGGCTGCATCGGGGTATGTCGAGGATCAGACGTGCAGAGGCGTTTTGGATGCGTTGTAGTCGATGCAGGTGTTTGGCTGGGATTCCTGTGTAGAGTGCGTTGCCGTAGTCCAGCCTGCTGCTGACGAGGGCCCGTGTAACAGTTCTCCTTGTAGATCCTGCGGAGCATGCGGAGGGTGTTGTAGCAGGAGGAGGAGACGGCGTTGATCTGCTTCGACATGGAGAGGGAGGAGTCGAGGACGAATCCGAGGTTGCGTGTGTGGTCGGTAGGTGGAACAAAAATACCTCTCACTTTGTGAACCCTGAGAAACTGCACACCTTTGTTTATCAATATACTATTGATGTAAGGAGCATGTGTGCTGGACTTGATGAAGCTCCTGGTTACTCTATTTTGTAAAGATTGGCATGGTGTGGCCATGGCTTTGGAATGCCAGACTCATACCCTGTATTTCCTTTATGTGCCATTTATGTGAGGTATTCATACAATGCAAGGTATAAAGTCATATTGCACCACCCTCTAAAAGATCACATGCAGGGATGCAAAGTGTTAGAAGCCTACAGCGCATTACACTGCTCTCCTACTGGTGAGGTAGGTTAGACTTACTAGCACCAACACAGGCACACATGCATCATGATGTAAGGGGCCCTGTTTTATACCAAACAAAGTTCTTGTACAGATGAGTACTTCTGCATGCATACACACACTCCTGAGATCCATTTACATATTGTATATGTACTCTGATGAATGCATCCCAGGGAGAATAAGTGTACATAATAGTAAATATATTAAGGTAATAATGGTACTGTTACAACTGTATATCAGTTTCTTAAAGTCAGATTTTAATGTATTTGCCTGAGGCAAAATTGATGCTGTCTTCAATATCAAAGTCTCACAAGAGGGATCCACCCACCCTCAATCTATGGAGTGGCTACCTGACGCAGGGTAAGTTAAGTCAGCAATGTGTGCTGCCTTGTGTAACTCCAGATAAGTGATGCTATGCAGTAGCACACTAGCTGTACTTGCTTACATTATCACCGCTTTAGCACCGAGGGGCGTTTCCTGCCCCTCGCGCTATAAATTGTTCAGTCTTTTTTGACCCCGCTCTATATACTGGCTGCTCCCTCGCACTCACCGGGAGTTATGCTTGTTTTTTAATACTTTAGAGAGCTGAAAAATAATCTTTTAAAAATATTTGGGATCGTTCTTTCATAAATCTGTTTGTTGCTTTTAAAATTGTATTTTCCACTGTGTTGCTGCTACGAGTGTTTGGAGGGACTTAGGGGCATCTTTGAGCCGTTTTAGGGCTCTGGGGTTTTGCTCGACTGCCGACCAGCGTGACCGGACGCATCCGCCATCTTTGGTGAGGCGGTTGCTCGGTTGGCGGTCTAGTGCGAGGGCGTTTCCTGCCTCTCGCGCTTCATAAATGGCGGCGAATCCCCGTCCGCGCAGCGGGCGGGCGCAGCGGGCGCGCCGATGGCGCGCCGGAGGCGCGCCAGAGGCAAGCCCATCTGGGCCCGTCCGGGCCAGGACAGACCTAGGACCAAGGACCCTGCCGGTTTCTGCAGGTATTCCCACTAAATACTCAAAAGCAGATTTATTCCTGTTAAAGCCTTCTGACTCACGTCACTGCTCACACGAAGTCAGAACGGATGCTCTTTTTAAACCCTGTGAGTACTGTCCCCTTAGGAACCAGGCCAGTGGTAATAAAATTCCTGTTAAGGACCCCTTTAAATTAGGATTACTTAACTGCAGATCCCTATCGAAGCACTCCATACAAATCTCTGAGCTGATTCAAGACAATAGATTAGATATTTTATATCTAACTGAAACTTGGACGTCAGCCTCCTCAGACTTTGACCTAGTCAACACTCTTCCTCCCGGCTATCTGATTCACTGCCTCCATAGACCACAAGGAAAAGGAGGTGGTTTAGCCATTATTTACAGGGACAAGTTTTCGTGCAGAGTAGTTAGGGGTCCTATTTTGGACCCTGAAAGCGGTCTCTTTCATATACAGCTTTCTCCTAATTACTCCCTAGCTGGATTGTTAGTCTATCGCCCCCCTGGGACGATTGGTCAATTTTCCAGCTCTATTTTGGACCATGTCCCTGTCCTAGCGGCATCCTCCCCTAACTTTGTGCTATTGGGGGATTTTAATCTTCATTTTGATTTGCAGGAAGATAAGAGTATAAATGACCTCAGATCTGAACTTAGAATAGCCAATCTCAACTTACACAGTCTGGAACCTACGCATGTGAAGGGTCACTTGTTGGATTGTGTGTTTTCTAATATTGTGCACCTTCAGATAGGTTCCCCCTCTCCCTTGCCTTGGTCGGATCACTTCCTGGTGTCAGGGGAGCTTAATGTCAGTTTGGACCCTTTTCTCTCTCGGCATCAGAAGACACCTCCTATCTATAAGAGAATCTGGTCTCAACTCTCTATTGATAGCCTCTCGCGTACCCTCGCTGAGTCTACTCCCTCCCCTGGCCGTGGCCCTCTGGAAGCTGATACTGCTTTCCATAACTGGCTTCGTCAAGCCCTAGATGCAGTTCTGCCTGTCAAAAAGTTTATAAATAAAAGCAACAGCCATAAGTCATCTTGGTATACCCCAGAGTTGGGGATGATGAGAAAGAACTGCAAAAGGCTTGAACGGGAATGGCGGAAGGACTGGGCCGTTAATAGTAAAGACATTTACCGTGAAGCCATGAGATCCTACAAGGCGGCACGTAAACTTACTAAGGCCGCCCATTTCGAGGATAGAATAAATAAGGCGGGCAATTCTTCAAGGGAAACGTATAAGATTCTCAAAGAGCTTATTACGGTTCCCACCCCCCCCGACCTCTCAGGCGGTGAATTTCAACAAATGCAATCAGCTGGCTCAGTTTTTTGATACCAAAATACGGAACATCTTAGCCAGCCTTCCCCCTAGTTCAGGAAATATGGGCATAGCATCCGAGGGGGTCTCAACTGTGAAGGGATTAGATATAATCTCTCCCATTTCAAGGGAGGATTTCTGTGAGGAGCTTTCGGCTCTGAAGAGTGGCTCCCCGTTGGACCCCATGCCCATCCGGATCCTCAAACAATTTGTTGATCTCATTGCCGGTCCTGCAACTGACCTTCTGAATGCCTCCTTCACCCATGGCATAGTCCCACCCAGCTGGAAGCAGGCCACTGTCAAGGCACTTTTGAAAAAGCCCGACCTTGACCCTTCTGATCTGGCAAATTATCGCCCCATCTCGCTTCTGCCTGGCCTGAATAAGATCGCTGAGAAGTTTGTCAATCGCCAGCTCTCCTGCTTCCTGGAAGCTAATAATTTACTAGGTCGGACGCAGACTGGCTTTCGCCCAGGTCAGGGAACTGACTCGGCTTTGATAGCAATGGTTGAAGAAGGCAGATGCATCTTAGATTCGGGAGGTTCCGCTGCGATGGTCCTCCTGGATCTAAGCGCTCCTTTCGACACGGTGGACCATAACATTCTGATCCACCGTTTGGGAAAGATTGGAGTAGGAGGGTCGGCCCTCCAGTGGCTTCAGTCATATCTGAGTGGTCGTTTCTATCAGGTTTGCGATGGCGATTTTAGATCCTTGCCTACCCCCCTCCAGTGTGGAGTCCCGCAGGGCTCTTCATTGAGCCCAACGCTTTTTAACGTCTATATGGCCCCACTGGAGGAGGTGGTGGCACCCTTTGGGGTAACAATGGCAACCTATGCAGACGACACTCAACTGATTGTTTCTTTGTCCCTGTCGGAAAGCCAGGGGGTGAAGTTTGCTGCCTGCCTTACCAACATCATGGCATGGATGTCGGACTCCCGGCTAAAACTGAATGGGACGAAAACGGAGCTAATGCTCCTTGGCAATCTGTGCTCGTCACTGCCCAATTGTATGTGGCCGGCCAGTCTGGGTGTCCCCCCAGCCCCCAAGGGGGCCATAAAAAGTCTTGGGGTATGGCTGGAACCTGAGCTGTCCATGATTACTCAAGCCAAACGAGTGGCAGGGTCTTGCTACGGGCTGCTACGGTCAGCTTGAAAAATCTTGTCGCTTCTCCCTGATAATTCCAGGAGATTATTGGTCCAGGGATTGGTGCTCTCGAGGCTTGACTATAGCAATGCCCTCTTCCTGGCGGCCCCTGAATCCACACTGAATGTGCTCCAAAGAGCGCAGAATGCAGCTGCGCGGATGATCACTGGTACTGCCAAAAGCTCTTCAGCCCGGCCTGCCTTGAAGGCCTTGCACTGGCTACCAATTAGAGCGCGCGTTAAATTCAAATCTCTCTGTATAGTGTTCAAAGCTTTACAGGGATCGGGTCCCCCCATTCTAAGAGATTTGGTCCGCCCTTATAAACCTACGCGAGCCCTTCGTTCTGAAGATGGGAATCTGGTAGTGATACCCAGGGCAAAAAAGGTGAAATCGGGTGGACGTCGGTTTTCCATTAATGCGGGTCAACTATGTAATACCCTACCGATGGCTTTGCGTAAAGAACCTAATTTGGCAAAATTCCGTAATGTATTGAAGACCTATCTTTTCCCTCTGTAGGTTCCTCGCGGTGTCCTGGGGTAGTGGCTCAGTGTATTGCTTAGCGCTGGGACGCTCAAGGGCAGCCATGCGCTTTAGAAATCTTTTTTCATTTCATTTCATTTTCATTTCATGCAGGTTTGTGATCAACTTTGCCCCCTCTTGAACGAAGCTAGACCGACAACAAAAGGGTACATATCTGGACCATGTTTAAAATTACCTATTACACATCATCCGAATTGAGATTCACTGTTATTAGTGATATGCTTGTTACCATATTGTGACAAACTTTACATATTGTACCTCATATGTTGTATGAGGAGATGTCTTTATACTGATCGTGTATTGTCCATATCTCTCTTTCAATATTTGGGGTTGGTTTGGACTTGCACCAACTTTTTGAAACATCATGCACATTTGTAACTTGATGTAATATGTGTTTACTTTTACTCCCTGGATAACAAGACACCAGACATGGCTCGTACATTTGAGGGCAAATGCAACAGATTTAGGCACATCAAAAGGATAACAAAGGCCTATAGGAGGATGGTTGATACCTACCAACGGGCAAAGGCCAGTGGAGCATAGAAGAGTGGGAGCAGGTCCCAAAGGAAGACACTAGCTGCACAAACTGGATCTGAGGGTGCAAGACAGCAGCCAGATACCACTACACAGGCCACAGCATGACCTTTATGTGTGTCACACATGCCACCAATCACTACACAGGCCACAGCAGGACCCTCTACTGGGCAGCCATGGCCAAGGATGCCTAGCTCTGCGGGAACATCACCATACCATGATATCATCATCAGATAGTGCATCACACGAGGAAGCTGAACCAGAGGATCACTGGCATTGAAAGGGAGCATGCCAGCAATAGGGAAATCTTGCTTACTATCCAGGAGGCCATGGAACAGATTGCTGGTCACATTTTAAAAATGCTCTCCATCTTGCCATTGACTTACCTCGTTTTATTTGTAGTTGAATATCATATAGTTAGTTAGCATAGTGTTAGTTAAAGTTTAGCATAAGTATGTAGTTAAAGTGTTAGATGATAAATATTTTAGCAGGTAGTATTTAATGTCTGTTTTTTATAAAGTTAGTTTGTAAGAAGGTAGGGGGTTTATGTGTGTGTATTGACAAAAAAAAATCCAAAACAAAATATTTGCTAAGGATTACATGTATAGGTAGTATATGTTTAGGATGTAGTTGCTGTTTGTATTGTACCAAGCTGTGTGTCTTAAGGGGAATAGTGGGGTTGATGTTTAACTTGTCATGTGTGTATAGTACTTAACGTAGTTAAACTTAAGTTAAGATAGTTTAGGCTAGTGTTAAGATTTGTTAGTGTACGCTAGGTAGGTGTAGGTAGTTTTAATAATTTTGATACATTACATTTTTTTCTACTTTCACTAGTTCTTCATTATTACATATGTAAGAGTTGGTACCATTGTGTAAGTTGAGGTGAGTACATGATGTAGCAAATGGCCTGCGGTCTTTGAAGGTATATGCTTTTTTTGTCAGAGGCCTATGGACAACTTTTAGTCTAACTCACGTCTGAGTCAAGTATGGACCCTTTTGTATACTTTAAACACTGTGGGGCAGGTTTACAAGGAACCGATGCATCTGCATAGATGCATCAGTTTCCTTGCACCAGCGTCAAATGTCCTTGCGCCACCATGGATGCACTGTATTTACAATACAGTGCTCCATGGCGCAAGGATTAACAGATGCGTCAGAAATTCTGATGCATCTGTTGGCCCAAAAGTCACACATTGCTGGGGTTGTGTCGCAAGCATGATGCAACTCTAGCAATGTATTTTGAGGCCTATACTTATTGTACTGCATCACTCCTTATGCCTGCTTACTCCTTATGCCTGCTTTAAGCAGGCATAAGGTTTTGATGCAGTGGTGTCCTAAAAGTGGTGCAGTGAAATCTTGTAGTTTTCACTGCATCACTTTTACAAGGTCTTCCTGCATGGGATCGCCCACCCTGTATACATTATACATGGCACAGGTATAATGTGACGCAGGGCTTTACAACGTGAGGCATCTCCCTAGATGCGTCAATTTGTAAATAGGCCGCATAGTTTGCGCCGCCGTTGCGTCAAAAAAAGTGATGCAATGGCAGAGCGAGGAGGCCAAGGGATTGGCAAATCTGCCCCTGTAAGTGGACCTCATTTGGTGATTTTACACACAACACAACACAGGTAGTCTCCTACTGAAGCACTCTGTGCAAAATTGACAGAACAGGTATAGGTGGGATAGTTTTGTCACTACAGATTGCAGATCCCTGGCTGTGCTGGGACACACACCGGTGCTTAGCACTACCAGTCAGTCAGTGATAACTTTATTTCGGCCAAGAGACCATAAAAGCACACATAAGTACAATAAAACAATAAATAATTTTACAATTTAAAAAGAATTAAACAGCATGTTATCATGTGAAAAGTAGGTACAAAAATTAGTTTAAAAAAATTCGTCTCCTGCGCCACATGCCATATAGATAGCGAGATACGGCAAATACAATAGGGGGGTGGGTATCATAAGTTAGAGACCTAAGGGCCTGCTTAAAGTGACGAAATCCCAAATTCCTGCAGATGGGAATTAGCCAACATTTTCTAATTGCAGAGTATACAGGGCAGAAGAACAACACATGTGAAACGGTCTCCAATTTGTAGTTACATGCGGGACAACTTTCCTGGTTCTGCGTCTGCCACTTAACTGAAAAGGACCTGACTGGTAAAGTACCGTGTCTTAGCTGAATGTATAATTTTCGAGCAAGTGGGGGTTCGATTTGATCCATGAATTGCTCAAATTTTGAGTCAGATTTAACTGTGAGAAACTCAGAAGTCAATCTACCCACTGTTGTAGAGCTCGAAAGTATTTGGAGATTCCGTATACATATCAGTGAGGATAATTCTTTCTTTGTTATTCCGGTACAAAAAGTTTCTGGGGAATCCCAGAGTTCCGGGAGTCCTAGACAGGTGCTGGCCGCTTTGATATGTTGGAGCCAAGGGATCTTTTTAGATTTAAGGAGAGGCCAGATCGCAATGAATTCAGATCTGTATGAGGCCAGTTCAGGAACCGACCACAACCTTTTCCAATACAAGATTGGTCTGGCACTTACAATCTCATCTATCGAGACTAGGCCAAAATCAAATTTCAAGGGAGTCAAAGGTGTGCTAGAGGGGAGCCCTACAAGTGTTCTTAAGAAGGACTGCTCAACCTTGGTGAGGGTATCTATTTGCTTATGCCCCCACAAATCAGCCCCGTAAATTACGTCCGCTCTGGCCTGTCGACAAAAAATCTCCAAAACAGGTGACACTGGTTTATAGGTCGATTTTTTAAAAACTTTATTGAGACCCCCCACCAACTGGGAAAGCTTAAGCGTCGACTTGGCTATCTGCTTATCCCAGTTAAATTTCTTAGTCAGAGTGAGGCCTAGGTAAACAAAAGTTTTAACCCTTTCAAGGGGAGTGCCGTATAAAATTGGGTTTGGACGTACCCGCTTAGGGGGGTTGAAAATCATAAATTTTGTTTTCCCCAGGTTGATTTCCAGTCCCCGCTGCTCACAGAACTTTACAAAACCATTGAGTGTGTTTTGAATGCCCGATGATGTTCTAGACAACAACAGGGTGTCGTCTGCGAACATCAGAGCGGGCACTCGTCCTGTTGCCAGTTTTGGGGCATCGTTGTTTTCCACACAATTCAAATGGTCGACAAGGCCATTGATGTAAAGACTAAATAGTGTGGGAGCCAACACACACCCTTGGCGGACACCTTTGTGAACAGGAAATCGATCGGTAAGGTCACCATGCTTGCCACATCTCACCTGGGCAAAGTTATTTTCATGGAGCCTGAATAAAACTGCTAACAAATAGGGCGGAAGGCCCAAATCGGCTAGAACCTGCCACAATTTAGTTCGTGGAACTAAGTCGAAGGCTGCCCGCAGGTCCACAAACACAAGGTAGAGGCTGCCACCCTCCGCCTTGGCTGTTTTCCAATACAGGACCTGCAGGCGAAAAATCTGATCGACAGTAGAAATACCAGCCCTAAAACCTGCCTGAAAGATAGAAAGGATCCCTTTCTCTTCAATCCACTCCAAGACCCTATCCAGCAGAATCCTCCCCATTAATTTTTGGGAAGTATCAATTAGGCTAATGGGCCTGTAGTTGGAAGGGGTCAAGGGGCAACCCTTTTTAGGTCTCGCCTGAGACAGCGCTTTAGCGCTGCTCTGGCGAGACTTATAGTAAGCACTTTTGGAAGTGCAAACGAGTGCTTTCAGGCCGCCAACTACTGTGCATGTGAGCCGGGCGCGCGCACCATTTGGCAGCCTGAAAGCACTCGTAGTCTTTCACTTTCGCGGCCGCTCGGCCGCTTTGATGTTTTATCGCGATTGCGATCACTTTCAGTTTCGCGCCGCTTGTTTACTTTGCTGCTGGCATTTCCACATCTGGCAGGTTCCTGCACTTACCCGACCCTGTTTATTTAATTATGTTTAATTTATTCATAATTAAATTACACTTAAATGATGCAGCCCACGCCAAGGCTCGAACCCTGTTTTCCTGCTCCAAAGTCAGCAGCGTTATTTGTTGAGCCACCACCTCGCACCGTTTGATGTAATTGGTTTCAGATGCTACATTTGTCCATCTCAACTGTGTTTTTTTTAAATTGTATCTGTCTCCCCCTCCATGTGTATTATTTTTTTAATTTGACTCTCCCCACCCCGAGATCGCTTTTATCTTTTAATACTTAAATAATGCAGCCCATGCCGAGGCTCGAACCCTGTTCTCCAGCTCCTCTGTGAACATCATCAGTGACGAGCCCAGTGAAGAGGCCTCCGCCTCCCACTACGAAATCCAACCGCTGTGACAGGCATCACTTGCAAGTAAGTGTTTCACTTTCTGTTTAATATTTGGACAGTTCCTTCGATGCCCCTTGTTTAACATTATATCTGTTTAACTGCAGGGCACGCCATTTTCATTTTGTGTGCCGGCTGTTTGGCCGATGCTACAGGGAGGGGGCAGGGCACAGGGGCCAATCTCTTCAGAGCAACAGAGCTGCACCTAGTCAGAACGTGTGGCAATTGATGTTTGACTTCCTGTAGGCATGCTTTCCTCGGCTGCCACTGTAGTAACACACATTTACAATGCAGTAGGTCTCGTGTTTGCCAGACTTTGAGCTATTGGCATTTTAAATGACAATTAATAAAAGCCACTGTCATTTACAATGCCAATAGGTCAAACTCTCGGAAATGCAAAACCTATTGCATTGCAAATGCTTGTTTTGTATTAGTTGTTCAGGGTGTTGTAAACCTGTGTACTTTTAATACTTGCTCATTGGGCGTAATCAAGTTTCAGGCTTCTTGAGATGTACATACTTTGCCATGCTCGACTGGATGATGAAATGCCATTTAAATAGGGATCTTCTGAGCATTAAAAACATTTGATTTAATAACGTTCTTTAGGCTCCAATGTGAATAGCATTTATATAGCATGGAAAGTCCCGGAAACACAATGGAAAGTTACTATGAGCCCAAAAAAGTCTACAAAATCCGATCTCAAGGTGTGGGAAATAGAGGTGCCAAAAGTAAAACAAAAGGTGTCACTGTACAGACCTACTTCTGTTCTTGTTGTAATAGCAGGTCCGCCAGGCACACAGAGCGTAAACAGGGCAGGCACTTGTATCAAGTGCCTGTGAAAGCATCACACGGGGGTAAAACTGGAAATTCGGGCTCCGGGCTTCGAGGCCAATGAAAACGGGCGCCCTGGGAAGGAGTCTGCTGACATTCGGACGCCTCAGTCGTTATATAGTATGCATATGGAAGCTGCAGAGCTTGGTCAGCTTTGATCCAGTGCTTAATTTGAGTAGGTGGTTTCTTTTGTTCAGCGCCAGCACTTAATTGTCAGCACAGGCTGTAATGATAGTCCACCACATGGCAGAGTCAGTCAAACGTCAGGAAAAAAATAAAAGATGCGCTCCTTTTATTCCACAAAACATTGTAAGGCCTTCAAGACAGGCATACTATATAGAATGTAAAGAGGTCTTCATCTGTATAGTCGAGGAGATTACAGGACATTCTCCTAATGCAAAACAGATGTTTGTGCCTGGCGCGAATCTGCATCATGGTGAGGGATAAGCTCACAAGAGCTATGTGAATGTGTATGGCGTCATCATTAAACACAAGATAATATTTTTGAATTATTTAACAGAACTAAAATGATTCACGTTATTATCTTTTGGTTGACAATGATCCAACTTCGATGACAGGATATATGTTAATCTTACGAGACTTTTGTTTAGTTATCCTTAACTATTTATTTATTTTCCTTTTACCCCTTACTTCAGCAGTGACCTACAGTTTGTTTTACAAGCTTAGTATCCTGCTGTGTGCTGATTTGCATCTCACAGATGCTGCAGAACAAAAGATTACGATCTTTACTACAAGGCTTATTGGAACTGAATTAGCTTGTCCTGGTTTTCTTTCGCAAGTGGCGAAACGTGCTAATGTTTCACACTATAGCAGACTTGCAGTCTCCTTTTTTTCCTAAACAAATGCCAGTACATTACAATATATGAATACACTTACGAAACCAACGTGTAAGCAAATATATTTTAAAAGAAAGTTTAAAGCGTATTACAAAGAAAACCATTATTGATTTTTAACGGTGCAACTTTTATTTGTGTGTAGCTTTAAGCACGTAGCTACAGTTGCTTTTTAAGTGGGTAATTTGTAAGAAAAAACAATTGCCTGTGTATTCATCATTTAGCAACTTTACACAATAAATGCAGCTTTACACACAAGTGGTCAAGATGCACTGTCATGGCGCTTCCCTTCTTTTGTTTACACTTTTGGGCATATTCCTGGGCACAAAAACAAAATGCCCACCGGATGCGTTCTTGTCTTGCATCACCTGTGCTGTTTTTATCAATTTCGAAGGCAGTCTAGCAGCTAGGGCAACCGCCGTTACAAAATAGGTTTCTATATGAGACTTGTGTACATTATAATAATGTACCCGAAATCGTGAGCATGTAAGACGAAAAATGTTTATAGAATCATTACACTTCCCAGCCTTGGTGCAACACTCTCAAACGATATTCAAATTCCTAGTGCTGCTAAATGGGCAGGCGCCTTTCCATCCATCTCCTGCAGCCCATATGGTCTTTGGGGTCCCCAAATCAATTCCGTAGATAAACCATTAATATCACTTAGTGTCTACACAGTGGGCAAGTAGAAGAACAAGCATTTGCAATGCAATAGGTCGCGCAGTTACGCGGGTTTAAGCTGTTGCATTGTAAATCACAATGCCTTTTATTTATGTTTTAATAAGCAAAACAAAAAAAGGCATTGTCATTTACAGTGCCAATAGCTCAAACTCGCGTAATTGCGAGACCTATTACATTGCAAATGCTTGTTTAGGATAGGGACAATTTCGGCTCCAAGCCAAGTTGGAGGCACATTGTCCCCCTGTAAAATGCAGTTAAATAGGGTAACCAAGTAGGGGGCCCATATCTTTGGTTGTGCCCTGAACATGTCTCCAGGCAATTTATCAAGGCCGGGAGCCTTGTTGGGGAGCATCTTTCCTATCGCTGTTTCCACTTCAATCAGAGTAAAAAGATCGGCTGAATCACAGCAACCGGGTGGTGGTAAAAATTCAGGAGTACCAAGAGTTAAACCGTCCTGATCGGGCATACCATATAAGTCACCAAAATGACTTTCCCAGATTGAGGAGGCAATATTAGGTGCAGGAGCATGATGTTGCCCACCAACTCCAGATGCTACAATGGACCAAAAAGATTTGGCGTCATTTCGGCTAAGTGCCAAACCAGGTCTTCCCACATTACAACCTCCCGTTCCTTCTTCGCGTCACTAATTGCTTTTTTGTACTGGGAGCGATTTACCCTGATGACTTCTCTGTCGTTGGTTTTAATGGCCAGCAACAGAGCCTTTTTGGCCATACGACAGGTCGTGTTAAACCAGCGAACAGTTGTGGTCTGAAACTGAGTAACCTTCTTTACCGGAAACAATATGTCTTTTAGAGCCATAACCAGTTGGCCATGTATATCAATTGGGCTGGGCGATAGACCAGTTTTCCCCATCTCTTCGAGAAATGGTATGATAGTCTCGTAAAGTTCCGCAAGTTTACTATCAGACGTTAGGAATTCAGGCCATTTGACCCTCCTTCTGCAATTTGTAATGATCAGTGGACTAGTTACTTTATTTAAGTTCGGTGAGGGATTTTTTAAGCCAAAGCTCCCTGGTTTAAGTGTCAATGCTAAGGCATTGTGGTCACTATCAAACCTCTCAATGACCTCAAATTTACAAATCCTGTCCCAATACCTAGCTTCCAAAAAGATATAATCGATTATTGAGGTATGATTTGGTCGGTTAAATGTTGCCTTCCCAGGTCTATCTGGATTCACCCTGCCATTGCAAGCCCGTAGTGATGCCGCTAGGACCAGTGACTGCAATTGCAAAACAGGGGGAGTCCAGACTTTAACCGATGGTATCAACGGATCAGGGATATTCCATAATAAATCTACTTCATCTACATCTCCTAAATTTGGGTCCCAAAGGGGCTCAAAATGACAATTAAAATCCCCACCCAGTAATATCACAGTGGAGGGGTCGAGTGACTGCATAAGTTTAGACAGTTCAACAATAGTCTCAGAATCATGGCCCCGCTTGTTTGGCCTTGCATAAACATTAATCACTGCAATTTTGGGGCCATTTACTGGATCCAATAAAACGAGTTGTACATCCCGAGAGTTGGTTTGAATTTCCACTGCCTTTACTCCTGGGCATGTACCACCCCATATGGACAGGCCACCCGAAGGTCTACCCCTAGTGCCCATACTTGCCAAGATATCATATGTTGCAAAGCCCAAAAACACACTCTCATTAAGCAGCCAAGTTTCCTGGAACAAACAGATATCAAAAGTGGCAATGAACGCACCTCACTCAGCAATAGGAAGCTTGTTTTTTAGACCCGCCACATTCCACGAAAGGATTCTAACATGGTCAGCAGCCATAGCGTTCTTAAGTAATACAGGGTCCAGAGAACCATTAGAATTGCTCAACGTAGGTGAACCAGCACCAACCCCTTTGACAGGTATAGAATTTATGGGGAGACAAAGAGTAGAAAAAGGGATAGGAGGGAATTCAACGAAGGGTTCTAAAATCTGGGTCCCCATACACTGCACAGAACGTTCAATTAGGTCAGGTTTGCCAATATCCAATGGGCTGAAGATGTCGGTTGGATTAGATTGGGCAAGAACAGGGGGTGAATTAGTCAGTGACCACGTATGTCAGTCACATCCATCGAGGCCAGAAAGAGCTTCATATCTATTTGCAGCCTCGAACGGCGTGAATGGCATCAGGTGGTCCATCCTCCTGCTTCTATTCCCATAGTTCCTAGGCGGTATAGTATCCCACCTTAGGGCATTATCCAAAGCTTTTGGAATATAGTTTGGTTCTACTAATGTATAGCCATCATCAGGAGGTACACGTAGGTTAGACTGGGGGAAATCACAAACTACAGGGTACCCAACTCTAGTCCCTTGAGTTCTGGGATAGAAGTATGTAAGTTCAAGGGGGACAATAAAATTACCAGGGTTCCCTGCTGGCCAGTTTAGGATGTGTCTAACAGCCTTGGGATCTCTCAAATTTATAACGATTAGGTCCCCCCTGATATCCTTCACCCTGCTTCCTAGCCAAGAAAGTCGGCGTACATGGAGGATCTCACCATTGATGTTATAAGGAAGGGGACGATTCTGTCTTAACCAGTGTACTGTTTTATTTTTAAGTTGAAAGAACCCTTCCCTCCTGCCTTCTGGTAGTTTAGGAACTCCCGCTAGTACAACTACGTAAGGGACAGATTCTGGAGGTAGTTCCACTTGGGGCTCCTTACATTTTATATCCTTAACAGTACTAGAACTCCTATCGACACCCATATTTCCCGCACCCTGATTTTTTTCCGCCCTAAATGTCGTGCTGGGAGCAGGTGGGACCGAATGCCTTACAGGTTTGGGAGATATAGGCCTCTGTTGCCTGGGATCTGGAGTCGTACTACCTGCCGTTGGGCATTCACTTAAGGCAGGAGTAGAGGAAGGCGTAATAACTATAGGATGTTGGGCTAGAACCGATATGTCCTTAGCCTGTCCTGCTTTACTACAGGTTGCCAACTCCAGATTCCGTAGCCTTTCCTCAAGCCTCTTTAGCCTCTCAATGATTGGAAGAATAAATGACCTTATGAGATGTTCAATATTTGCCAACTGGTCAATATGCTGTATTTCCTTAGGTGGACAAAGTGGGATAGCGATCAATTCCACTGGTAACTGAGCTGTGTTAGAGGCATCCAAATTAATGGCATTAATTTTTTTTTTTTCCCAAAGTCACTATGGCTAATCCTAAGTCTGCTTGTGTCTCCCCCCTTTTTCCTCCTTTTGATTGGTGGTGGACCAAGAACTTTGGAAGACACTAATTTCCTAGTCTTCTTTTTAGCTATCATCGCGTTTGGCAAAGGAGAATTAGCTATCTCTTCTATGTCCACTAAAGAATTAACGTGAGTGGAAATGGAGTTCGTATAGACAATATCATGCGGGTTGGGTGGAAGACTTCGGGGAGATAGGTCCCGCAAGAGTACAGGAACGCTATCTGTAGACAACAAGTCATCGCTTTCATTAAAAGGGCTGGCATCAGGCAGGGTAACTTGTTGAATTAGATCTGTGAAGGGCCTATTCTTCATGTATTCCACTGACTGGCGACGCTCAGCCCGTCGCTCGGCTAGAGTGTCTTCCTTCCCTCCATCTATGAGAACCTTACTGAAATAACAATCTAGTGTTCCTTTCGTGGGACCCCCTGCCTTACTTAATGTCACAGTATCGTGACTCTCAGCCATAATTGTTAAGCGAAAGAGGAAAAGAATAAAGTATGGAAGATAATTGATAGGAGGCGTCGGGAAGAGGACCAGGTGCAGTAAATCAGTCAAACAACAAAGTGCCCTGGTCCTCGCAGTCCCGCGATAACAAATAATACAAATCTATCCCTATTATCTCCTCAAACGGTCCAAATCCTCAAACGGCACCCGGAAGCGGGGGCCGGGAGGCGCTTTATGCAGGCAAAGGGAAAAGTCGGGAAGAGAACCAGGTGCGACAAATCAGTCAAACAGTCAAACAGCAAAGCGCCCTAGTCCTCGCAGTCCCACGGTAGCAAAAGATGGAAGTCTATCCCTTTAGCTCCTCAAACGGGAAGAAGGTTCACCGCATCTGCCCCGAACAGGAAGAGTCACGGTTCAAATCCTCGAGTTGGAATAGGAGTACAGCAGTAATGCAAGGGGGTAATAATGTCAGTTACAGTAAAATATAGAAAGTAAGTAGTGCTCACCAGACAAATGACCTCTGGCTGTCCTTGGTTGTTAGGGATATGGCCCAGACCAGACTCCTCCGGGCTCTGACGGGCAAGGACGGGCCCGCCCTTGGCCCGGGCTTCGCCCGGGCGCTGCCCGCGCGCGTCCCGCGCTGCGGTGACACCTGGCAGCCTATGTAGTGGTCCGATGCTGCCAGGTGTCGTCACCGCGAGCGCCGCTCTCCAGGGAAGCCGGGAAATGTAGTTCCGGTGCGCCGTTCCCCTCACGGCGATGGCGGAGGCGTCCGCGAGCAGAGCAGAGGCAAGAGAGGAGAAATATCCCCGCTGGACTGGCCGTTCCCCTCACGGCAGGTAAGTCAACAAGGCAGCAAGCAGTTCGAAGTTGAAGCGTCCCGCGCTGCGGTGACACCTGGCAGCCTATGTAGTGGTCCGACGCTGCCAGGTGTCGTCACCGCGAGCGCCGCTCTCCAAGGAAGCCGGGAAATGTAGTTCCGGTGCGCCGTTCCCCTCACGGCGATGGCGGAGGCGTCCGCGAGCAGAGCAGAGGCAAGAGAGGAGAAATATCCTCGCTGGACTGGCCGTTCCCCTCACGGCAGGTAAGTCAACAAGGCAGCAAGCAGTTCGAAGTTGAAGCGTCCCATAAACACCCTTGCACCATTGTGCAAGGGGGTCATTGTTGTTGACTTGCTACTAATTGTGAATGTAGGCACACCTGCCTGGAGAACGTCCATCATCATCATAAGGGGTGAAGATGTAGTCTAACGGCTAAGCAGGCGATCTCGAAGCTGGGGAACTGGGTTCGAGTCTCGAAGGGACGCTCGACATCCTGTGATTCTGGGCAAATAATTTTATCTCCCTGGGCCTAACAAAATGAATGTGTCTGTCTGTAACGTAACTGGTGCTCATGTAAAGAGCATACCTTCGGGTCAAGTTTGTGCTTTATAAAACTACCCCCCCCCCGAAGAAAAAAAATCATTGCTATTGACTACTTGCTAAGTGTGGCACATCACACATTTCACTTCGGTCAACTACTTTCAAAGGAGGTGGTGCATTGTTTCTAGTACAGTGGTTTGGCACGTATGCAAAAATATGTATGTACAATAGATATAATGTGTGGTTGCACTCACACTCAACACATATGAGGCCTCTCAGGGGCAGACAAACACATTGTCCATACTTATCCCAGTGTAGCATTATTCACCATTTATCAGTTAACACAGTGCACTGACAAGTAGCCCTTGCAATTCTTGGGTACTGCCATTCAAAGTATTGGATTGGCCTTGTGCATCCTCATGTGGCACAGGTATGATGCTGATTCTCAAGGACTATGGGCATGAGTATTAAGCTATTATAGAACAACCATGCAAATGTATGTACTGTAGAATCTCTTCGGTGTGAGCAGTGAGGCTATCATATTAGGATCATCAAGTTATCATGTTCACTGAGCAACATATATGTCGATGGGTGCAACAGTGTTATGACCTCACATATATCATTTATAGGGTGTAAGTAGTTGTGTTTTCCGAAACAGATTCTCTCTGTGTCAATCAAGTAACTGCAGCTTGTTGCTAAACTCTGATGATCCATTGGGAGACACACATTCCTCATAATACCATTACAGTGAATGTACTTGGTGAAGGTGCATATGCAAAGACAGCATGTGTGATTGACTTTAGTTCACTCTTCCTGAGATGCAAACAAGTGGGTGGGGATTTTACACTTCCAACATGGTATATGTTGACCTTTGAGCAACAAACATGCAATACTCTTTGTGGCCTAGAAAAAACTGGTAAATACAAGTCATTTTTATTCAAGATTGTTTCTTGTGAGTCTAATTGTAGATTTTTGGCCAACAACAACAATTATTGGAAGCAATTGATGACGAGACAGAGTCCATTTGGAAGACATGACATGTGATGTGGAGGTGAGCAGTATTTTTAGTGAGGAGGCACAAATTGTTATCAGGGAAGATAGGCTGGTTTGAAAGTCCATAAGTGGATACGATCAACAGGTGCACAAACAAAAGTCCAGTACTGGGTAACACAGAGGTGGCATGATGTTAAACACGGGACCACTAGGAATCTGGCCAGGAGGCACTAAGAAATGTTATCTGGCAGTTCGCTGACGCATACTGGGGAACCCCACATCTTCCTCATCTGATGGGTGTTGTGCCTCCCCCGCAGTTACTAGCGTTTGTATGGGAGGCATTTGTGGCACACACACATCAGAGGCAGAAGATGTGGCTCCCTGTCCCCACCAGACTTTGTTTGTGCCAGTAAGGCAGCCAGCCAACCCCTGACAAGGGTCTGGTTGGTTGCCAACATAGCAACAATGTGACAATTGAGGGCACCCATTGTTGTAATGTAGGTTGCAATCCATAGATTCCATGATGGTACGGATGGCCCCCGGCTGCATGGCAACTTCACTTGTGTCAGATGTAGATGGCTGTTGTTCCTTTTGCATCATGACATCAGCGATGTCAGCTAGGGACCCATCAATCCCATGGAGTCAAGAGTAGGTGTCTGTAATAGCCATTGTTATACCCTTATTAGGGCTCAGACACCTATGGACTCCTTTAGTGTGCCCACTAAGGTCTTCATCCCCGCAATACCTCAACAGTCATTTACTTCTGGACTCCTACCGCTCACTGTTGAAATTCATCTTGGGTGTCCTCTGAGACCTCAACTGGCATTGTACAACTACATGGGGCAATTTCTCTGGATGGCGGTTCCCCTGGAGACCCTGTGACATCATCTCCTCTTGCCAAGACCAGAAGAGAAGATTCAATAGCATCCAGGAGTTGTTGGAAGGTGTCATCATTCATGGGGAACAGGACTGGCTGCTCTACAGGAGGTGTTGTTTTTCCCTCTGGAAAGAGATAGGAATATGTCAATATTGCTCAATGATAGATATAGACATAAGTGATTTTGGTGACATTCAGACTGATTTGAATTCACTTCCAAGCACAGAGGGATAGGTAGAACTACTAGTAAATGAGGCCATGGTGCACTATTGTTGCATAGCAAAACCTTTACAGTGTTCACACAACCTCTGTATGAACAAGAGTACCTATTTGGGTAATGACACAAAACACAACACAGATAGGCAGTTTGCTGGCCTGCCCTACCTAAAAGAGTGAGTGCAGTTTAGGGCACTATTTACGATTCGTTGCTTTTTTGGTTTATGCCTACATTGATGTAACATTAGCAGAACTGCCAACTTGAACAAAAATCTCATTGTGTGAGGAGGGGGTCTTGGATGGGGCAGGACCTTATGCGAGAAGTACCTAAGAGGCGCTTTCACCCCCACTCTGCCCCCACGCCTCACCTTAAAAAAATACCAAAGCTTGCTGAGGCTGGTGCCGTTGTCCTGGGGTGTTTTCATACCTCTTAATGGACGTCAGCAGTTCAAAGCCTTGTCAAATGAGCTGAAATCCACTATTTACAGTGGTTTTCTGCTCATTTTCCCTGCCACCATGTGATATCAGTTCCTCACCGGGTGACCATGTCTTGGGAGCCGATATTGTGTGTCACACAATGGCACTGTGTGAGTTGGCAGGTCTGCATTAGCTTCTTGACACCACTGCTGAGAAAATTGCTCCACATCACCAGGGTGCCTGCATGCCCTCTAGCCATCAGTTAGCATCACAGCACTGAGCAAGTAACGTTACTTTGCTATGTATTACAAATAAACCTGCATTCTGGCTTCCACACAGTAAAACACAACAATGTGCCTTGCTGCACTTGTACTGTCTTGAATGCAATTTGTGCAATATTGTCTCCCAGGGGTCATATTATAGACACATCCACACAACTCTACACAGCAAGCAACCTTGCTACACTGCAGGAAAGGGTAAGGGAATGTATATACCATCATTTAATTATTTTTGTGGAATCCAGTAGTTTCCTAGTTTATACACAGTAATCTCCAGAGTCCACAACAGTAGACACTGAGAACCATCTCTGAAGGGGATAGCCACCATCATACTTGGAAATATGCAACAGATCAAATCCACTCAATTTCCTCAGAACCCAAGATCCCACAAATCTCTTCACTCAGCCTCTCTCACGTGTACTTGTACAGGACTACTCTGACAATCATCATTATGACCCAGGGACTATACTTAATCTCACACACTCATGACACCTGGTTCACACATTGACTCTAAAGAGACACCAACACCACCAACATTTGCTAAGTGATGCAATTAACCAACACCCTTACCTGTATGTGAGAGTAATGGCTCATACTGTACCTCACAAGATAGTAGTGAGGAAATTCTGCAATATGTCATACCCTGGTTGTCCACAAGACTAGGCCCAACCACCTTACCTTCCAACCATACCAGAAACCTGTTCATCATCCTGTACACCTACCTCAACCTGACACTTCACAATTCCCTGTTTCACCTGCACCTGTTCACATATGTTGCAGAGCCAGACATTTCTTCTCATGGCTCCCTCCTGACACCTGTGAGATCATTACTCAGGCCCTCATCACATGTAGACTGTAGTACATCAATGTCCTCTACAACAGCATCTCTTCACAGCTGCTACACAAGTGGTAAACTATCAAACACAGCAGTGCCTGAATATTACTGAGGCTATAACCGCACCGCCATCGGGATGCCATCAAGACACCAAGATCCCGCAAGCTTTGGGAGTACTACAGCTCCCAGCACTTCTTCCTGGAGACCACAACCCTCTCGTGCTGTTAAGTGCAGCATGGCCCCTTAACGCGGGACGTGCCCAGGCAAAGCTCGGGCCAAGGGCAGGCCTGTCCACGCCTGCCAGAGCCCAGAAGAGGCTGGACTGGGCCACCCCCTTTGGTTTGTGGATCAAAATGATGGAAACGTGAAGAAGATACTACCACCAAGCAGCAATCCAGGTACTGTTGTTCTTGCCTTTCTTTTGATTAACATAGCAGGCAAGACGGCACAAACACGAGTAGGAAGTATCTAGCCCTTCTAGTCCCTCTAAAAGGAGTCGCTTCCACCGGGCCTGCTTACTGCACCTCGCAGTTTAGGTGACATTTGGATTTCCATTGTAGAATATGCAAATTGATGGCTAAGGGTAGTCCAAATGGTTTTTCGAAGCAAGTAAAACAGTCCGCACCGAGCAGAGCAACAAACTGTGTGGTGGATTATATAGACACTCTAATTGAAGAAGTTGAAAGCTTATTTATCAGTCAGAATAAGCCATGTAAAGCAGGCCAAAAAGTGGCAGATGTTTTCTTGCAACAGATACCCTCAAAAAAGACTCCACCTGTGCTCCTGGCCTCTAACAGTCCTGCTACAAGCTTACCTGGTTCTAGAGACAAAAGTAATGGAAAGCAGCTGGAGCCTATCTCCACACTCGTACTCTCTGGCACTGGTCACACCAACTCCAATGCTGGGGAAATAGTGGATCTGGATATTGTGTGTGCAAACCGATTTGACCCTCTTGTTAGTAACATCGAAGTCACTGCCAACAGGAACACTAGGTGACATCGAACCTGCCCCTACAGCTCACTAGGCGAAGGCTAAGAGAAGAAAAGGGAACAGCTTACCAAAAGCGGACACTCGTAGTCTGCATTGTGAACTAAGTAGACTTAAAACAACTGTCAAGCATTTAACTTTAGAGGTGCTTTCATTGAGAATGACTGTAGGGTTTCTAACAGATCAGCTAAGCAGGACTTGCCCAAGCACAAGTAGAGTGACGGGAAAGGGTAACATTCCTTATCAGCAAAGTAAAGGATGGGTGGACAAGAGTGGCGGAAACAGTACTACAGGGATTGTTACACAACCTATGACCATACTCACTTGCAGCATTTAAAAAAACAAGTGCCCCCATGTTGTAACTGAGGGGAAGTTGCTGTAAAGGCTATAACATTCTGCAATTTACACAAAGGCCAGTGGGCTTAAGGCAGATTTCGTGGCCAAGTTGAGATGCAAGGGAAAATTAATTCTGTGCTAGGACCTCCCTATGCGATGACTCCGAAAGGGGTGCTAGGTTCAAGTCTATTTAATGAAAGACTGCGCAGTGATTGTGAGATCTATAGGCTCTGGCAGGGGGTCAGTCATTGCAGTCCCTTAGAATTGTCTAGAGGGGCTAGAAATAGAGTTTTCATGATAAATGTACCTAAACTGCCATGTGCATCAGGAGAAGCAAATGAATCTCTAATCAATACAATCACCCACTGGACAAGACAGGTGAAGCAATGTCATAAGATCAGATATAATAACTGCAAAACGCTGCCCCTCAGACAAGGAACTAGATTACATCACACTGGAACTAGTTGGTGGGGATATAGCGGATGGTCTAGTCAATTTGGATCATTGATCCAGTTCAAACATTCCCCACCAAGTAAGGCCCTGGCAACTGATCCAAAGCATGAGTGACACAAATTGATAACACCTACAATAAAGCTCCCAAGGGACAGGCAGATCCTGCAACCCGTCGTATCTGGCATGCACAGGGACTGTCTCCTAATAGTGTCACGATGAATTTGCCAAAGGCAGGCTACTATATTCATACGCCAACTGAGCTGCACAGCTAGCCGGGATCAGCATGAATAGTGACGCGGAGGGGCAATCTCTTACATCTGTGGTCATATCAACCACCATATTATGCTTGACCAGCCATGAGGAAAGGCAATCTCAGCTACACACTGAGCCTGCCAAGAAACTGAGACTATTGTCTTGGAACCTAGCAGGTCAGGACGTTTGTGGACAGTTATGACATATGCCTTTTCCATGAGACATGGGCCACTGACAAAATATTTAGAGTGGGTTTTACAAATTACAGTGTTGAAGCTGTACCGTCAAAGAAGGGTCATCTAGCAGGAGGTCTCACTATCTGGATTAAAATTAACTTGGGGGTTCACATTAAAAAGGTATTATATAAATTCCATCAATTTATTAGCCCTGAGAATCAAATGAAGTACTACTAATAGATCAGTGCTCCTGGTCAATTTGTACAACAGATTTCTCTCCCAGCACCATGACTCTCCCACAATACTAGCTCTAGATGAATTCATTCATTGCTCTTGCAGGGGGCCTAAATATAACTTTTGAGCCCCTTGAGGCAACTATGAATGTCACGGAGGAAGAAGATGCTGAACTGGGCATTCCACGCTTGAGTCAGGTAAAGCCAGCAAGAATGTGAAGGTAGCATTTTAAGCTGTCTCTCTACCTCTTAAATATGGGTTTGAGGACAGGCAACAGCCGTTCCACCTTGGATCAAGAGCACAGCTACACATACAAAAGAGCCAACTGTAAAACAAGGTTTGACTATATCCTGCTCGAGGTACTCCTCTGGTGCACGCTAGTGGACATGTGGGTAACTGAGAGATTTGATAGTGACCATAATGCCTTAACTCTAGAATTATTTGACGTGTTCACTTTCTTTTTTTTTTTTTTAAGTTTCAGATAATTTTTATTGAAATAAAAAAATGCTCAAATATTACAGAATAAGATATAAAGTAAGAAAAAGGGTAACCAAAAATAAGCAAATATCAAGTTAAGTAACGACAATAACATAGGCTGTAATATGAAACATTAAAGATTAAGAGTAAGTATAAGCAAAAACTGGCAATTGGTATGAAATAAGTCATTAAAAAGAGGTATGAAAAACACAATATAATCAATCAATAGCAAAGTTGAAAAAAAGAACGAAAAAGAAATACCTTGTTTTAGAAAGAACAGGAAATCATGGAGGTTTAGAAACTTCTTGCTGTATCGGGGATAAGGACAGAGATGTACAAGCACTCAAGTAAAAAAAAACTGTAACTGGGCTCCACAATTCTCTTCGTTTAACAGCTAAGGTTAAGGGATAAACAAAAGCTGTGTCTAATCTATGATTGTAGCAAACAGCATACCACCAGGCCTTATAAAATAATTTGGTAAAATCCTTCCAGTTTTTGGTGATTTGCTGAAATGCCACAGCTAATAGTAAGTCAATTATCCTGACGCTACAAGTGCAATGCTCCCAGATGGGAGATAGGCTCCCTAAAAAAAATATGAGATAGAGAAAAGGAGTGAGTGGAGGAAAAAATCTTATTAATTTGAGACCAAACCTGCTTCCAAAAATTAAGAACCAGGTGACAATCAAAAAGCATGTGGAAAAGGTCTGCACCTGGTAAGTAGCAGGACCAACACTTGTCAGAGGTATCTGGGAAGTGATTGCTGAGAGTGAGTGGTGAAAACAATAAACGATTATAAATAAAAAATAGTGTTTGAGTAGTGTTGGCCGCCCTGGAGGATCTACGAATTTTCAACCACAATTTGTCCCATAACACAATAGGCCCTGAGGTTTCAAAATCATTTTCCCAAAGTTCCTCTGTAGTGGTTTTAATGCGGGGATAGGACAGAGTGTGCAGAAAAGCGTATATCTTTGAAGCTTTAGAATGTGTAAGAAGTAACAAATTCAGTGAGGGCGTAACAGATGGCATGGGAATTGATGAGAAAGGTGCAGCAAGATGGACCTCGTAGGCTTGCTGTAATGCGTGTGTCAATAATGAATATTTGGTTCGAAAAGCAAGAGGAAGGTTGAAAGAAGTGGCATCTAAATCAAAAGGAATGATCTGAGCATGATGGAACAGTTGCCTTACCCAAATAAGACCACGCGTTCTCCAGGATTTCCAAAAAATTGGCTTATTGTTGATTAAAATGGATGTATTATGCCAAATAGGTTGATCAAAAAAGGTTGAGTCAGGTAAACAAGGAATGATTTTGGAAATATGTTTAAGAATCTGAGTTGAAATAGACTGAGGTCTACGAGAGAACATAAGATACTCTTTGAAAGAAAAGGGAAAAATGAAAGACTGTTCTAAGGTCAACCAGAGAGGAGATGTTAATGAGACGTCTTCAATCCAATGAGAAACTTGATGTAGCAGGAAAGATTTATGATACAAGGAAAAGTTTGGAAAATTCACCCCACCCTCTCTCTTAGAACGCATTAACCTAGACAAAGACACACGAGATTTTTTATGCCCCCACAAAAATGAAGAGAGAATAGAGTTAATCTTCTTGAAATATTTCAAGGGAATAGCAAGTGGTATGTTGGATATTGTGAACAAAACAATGGGCGAGAGCATCATCTTGATTGTGTCTAATCGTCCCCACCATGACAAGTAGACAGGATGTCATTTGTTAGTGAGAGTAGTTAATTTTTGTACACGGTCTTCCATACACTTAGTGACTGTACCCGAAAGAGAGGATTGAAAATGGAGGCCCAGATATTTAATAGAATTAGGGCTCCAAGTAAAACCTGAAGCAGAGAAGTCATCCTTGAAAGTCACTTTAGTGAGTGGTAAGATTTCGCATTTATCTTTATTTAGTTTATAGCCCGATACCTGAGCAAAAGAATGAACTTCGTCTAAGAATGCTGGAAGGGAGGTGTCTGGTTGGGATATAAATAGTAAGACATCGTCAGCGTAAGCTGCCATTTTAATGTTGGAATTATGAAAATTAAAACCATGTATATTAGCATTCTGACGGATTCGCAAAAGGAAAGGTTCTAAAGCAAGATTAAACAAAAAGGGTGAAAGTGGGCAACCCTGTCTAACCCCTCTCCCCAGTAAAAAATAAGCAGATAAGCCTCCATTTGCCGAAATTGCAGCTCTAGGACGGGAATAAAGGAAGGAAATCAGGGAAGAAATTTTTGATCCAAAACCAAACCACTTCAAAGTTTTAAACAAATAAGGCCATTCAACTCGATCGAAAGCTTTTTCCGCTTCCAAAGCTATGGCTGCAAGGGAATGAGGATGATGTGAAGTCTTAGATAGAATATCAAAAAATAATCTGGTATTATCCGATAACAGTCTGCCTTTAACAAAGCCGGATTGTTCTTTCCCTAAAAGCTCGGGTAGAAAAGACTCTAAACGCAATGCCAATGCTTTGGAAATTTTTTTATAATCAATGTTTGCTAGAAAAATAGGGCGGTAATTTTTACAGTGCTGTGGATCTTTACCCGGTTTCGGGGTAATACAGATAAGGGCATCGGAGAAGGAGACAGAAGCAGAACCAGTTTGAAGAAAGGTAGAGAGAAGCAAATGCAATTTGGGGATTAGCAAATTTGAAAAACAGGAAAAGAATTCAACAGTAAAGCCATCCGGCCCCGGAGCTTTACCATGTTTAAGAGTGTGAAGAGCCTGAAGGAGATCCCTGTGAGTAAGATCAGATTCTAAGGAAGAAAGGTCCGGAGGAGTATCAAAAGGACAAGATATGGTAGACAAAAATTGGGAGATGGACTGATCAGACGAAGATGCTTCGGAGGAATATAATGTTACATAAAAATGTAAGAATTCTTGTAAGATGTCTTCACTTTTGTGTTTCAGCAACCCATCTCGACCATAAACAGATTCGATGTTAACTTTGTTTTGTCTGACCTATAAATAATTAGCCAACAACTTACCAGCCTTGTTCTGTCCACCGTAGAACCTGGCGCTGGACTTTAAGAAGAGAAAATTAGAGGCATTGAATGTGGAGTCCTTATTAAATTGAAATTTGACAGAGATGAGGTCGCTTAAGCAATCTTTTGATTTAGAAGTATAATATAAGAGCTCTAAATGTTTAATTTTGGAAAGTAGAACATTAGTGTCTTGTTGGGCTTTCTTCCGTTTACGAGAAACATAATTAATGATGAAATCCCTGGCTGATGCTTTGAAAGCATCCCAGACTACAGGAAATGGAACGTCACCTGTATGATTAAGCAAAAAGTGTTCGTGAAAAAAGGATGTGAAAGAAGAAACAAATTGTACATCAAGAAGGAGAGCGTTTTTAAAACGCCATTTTTTAATGGAAATAGGCTTCTGCAATACATCCAACGTAATGGTAACTGGGGCATGATCCGAAATTAAAATGGAGCCAATGTCAGAAGAAATAAGGGACTGGGTAAGGTGGTGTGAGAGAAAAAAATAATCTAGTCGAGATTGTTTGGTGAGGGGGTGAGAAAAAAGAGTATTCTCGTGAGGTGGGATTGCAGAGTCTCCAGGCATCAGTAAGTTTGTATTGTGCAATGAGGTGAGTAAAAGATTTTTGTGACTTATGTGGGATGTAAGCGCTAGCTGAATGCCTATCCAAAAAGGGGTCAAAAACTTCGTTGCAATCACCTACTAGCATGAAGTTATCAACATAATGTTGAGTGATTAGCGGAGCTAAAAAGGTCCAAAAAGAGGCATCCCCACATGTGGGGGCGTACACATTTAAAATGGAAATAGGAACATTATCAAGATTAAAATTAACTAACACCCATCTACCTGAAATATCAGCAAAATGCGTTACTGACTGGACTGGAAGAGATTTTTTAAATAAAATCAAAACACCATTACGTTTACCGTCACCTGGGGAAAAATACACTTCACCTACCCAACCCCTTTTCAATTTGGCAGATTCAACTGCCGATAAATGTGATTCCTGTAAACAAGCTATATGTGCATTGAGTTTGGTCAAATGGGATAATACTCTCTGTCTTTTAATTGGCGAATGTAAACCTCTAACATTCCAAGAAAATATTTTCAAAGGCATTGAACAGTATTAGAAAAACATATCAATATATCAGTAGAAGAAGAAGCATAAAAATAAACAAGAAAAAAGATATTAAAAGCATATAAATATGTTAATAAGAGACAGCAAAGATAAAGGAGAATAGTGTAAAAAAAAACAACAAAGTGAAAACCAGTTATATGATGAAGAGAAAAAGGGAAAGTAAAAACGAGGAGATGTAGTGTAAACATGAGCAAGAGAGAAAAAAAATGAAAAGACTGGATCAAGAAGAAAGAAGGAGCTAAAGAGCATAAAGAAGAGAGGAAAGTAAATAAAAGAACAATAAAACAGAAGAGGAAGAATAATAAACTTACATATTTTCGAGAACAAACAAAAGGAGAGGAGGGTGGAGGCCACATAGAGCAATGACGAGTCATAAGTTCCCAAGGGAAGGCAGGGAAGGAAGACAACCACAACGAACTCCAGGGGCATGAAGGTGAATGGTGATGTGAAGGAAGAAATCTGTACGAAGGGGAAGAAGGATGAATGTTAAATATGAAGAACATATACAATTAACAAAAAACAAGCAATTGGAAAACTATATAAGCATAACAATCATGAAAGACCAACCAGGAACAAAGCGTACAGGCATTAATACGAAACAAGCAAGTGATAATCAAATATTAAGAACTGGACGAAGCAGCAGTATCCATACTGGTAGCGTTATGAGAATATAGAAAGCTCTTCAATTTCAGCGGATCGTCATAAGTAGTAGTCTTGTTATTGAAAGTCACCTTGAAAAGACAGGGATGAAAAAGTCCATATCTCGCTCCAATAGATCGGAGTTGTGGTCTAAGTGAAAGGAAGTCTTTACGCCGATCTGCAGTGCATTTTGCATAATCCTGTGAGAAGAAAATCTGATTACCAGACCAGGTGAGTCGAGGAAGTGCCCTGGCAGCAGACAAAACGGTGAGTAAATCGGTATATTCCAGAAAATAGAGTATAACACCTCACGGCCTTTTAGCATGAGTGGTAGAAAGTCCAGTAGGAGGCGGACCCAAACGATGAGCCCTTTGTATGTTAAGATTGGTGGTATCCGGCAACTGGAGAATCTTCGGTAAAAAGGATTTGAAAAATGCTAAGGCATCAGACCCCTCTGAATTTTCCGCCAGGCCATAAATGCGGAGATTATTTCTCCTACTTCTGTTCTCCAAGTTCTCAATTTGTTTGTGGAGTTTAGAAACTTGAACACACAATGGATCAACCTTGGCAACAGAGGAAGCAAGAGTGTCTACATGGTGTTCTAAAAGGGTTACACGACCATCGATATTCGACCACTTGTCGGAAAGCAACTGAAGAGTAGATTTGGTTTCCTCAAGAGTAGTTTTAGTTTCTTCAATAAAAGGGCGTTAAGCCCTAATTTCTTCCAAAAGGATATCCATCGTTACTGATGAAGTTTGTTTGGGAGGAGAAGGAGGGTCTTTTTTTAGCCTTTTGGTGGAACCTTTAGTGACGCAACTAGTTTGTGGAGCTGAGACAGAGGAAGAACTTTTAGCAGAGGGATCAGAGGAATCATCCATCTCTAGACACCTGTATCTAGACCCCGTTTGAAAAAGAAATTTACGAGGAGTTAGAGAAGGCTTACGTAGCTCCTTATACAATCTACCCATAGAGGAAAAAACAAAAGGAAAAGTAGTAGCAACAAAATGGGGAAAAATGGACAGCAATAAAAAGTGACAGTAGTATCCAAAAGCGGGAAGAAGTCAACACTGTGTCCATACAATTGAAACAGCCAGGGATAAATAACCCATAAGTGGAGCATTAATCAACAAAAAGCGCAATAAGAACTCCTTTTACACTGCAAAGCTGCGAAGAATAGGGCTGAGTCAGGAGCATCAACAAAATGGCGGCCACAGTGTCATGTATTAACTCCACATTCATTTATGAAATAAATAAAAACATGTCACAATGGAGTGAGACCTAGAACGCCGTCCATATCTGGTGAAGTGTAGAAAAGAGTGTCCTCAAAATAATGCTTAAACATACTGCAACATCACTTTGAAGAAGAAGGGAGAACCAGAAATGACAGGAAATCCAAGTTGCCCAAAAAACGCTCTAAGAAGAGCCAAAACTTCGCGCAAAAGTTAGGAGGGCACATTGAGGCGGGCAGCAGGTTATCGAAATCAAAAATAGTCAAGTTAAACCGCCATTACCTCAATTAGGTGAAAAACGCTATGTGTGAAGCTCCATCCGCGCTGAGACATGAAGCTCCGTCAGCGCTGAAACAAAATGGCGGTTGTTGTGAGTGGTATCAGCGCTTCAAACATTCGCCGAAAGAAAAGGAATAGCCACAAGTAAATACGAGCTTGTAAAGTCACCCCAGCAGTGCTCCATCCATTCCGAAGTCGAAAAACATGACTTCTAGGTGTTGGAAAAACGCCGGGAGTCTCGTCGCGGTCCTCCCTCACCGCGCTGCCCGGGAGAGCTACAGAAAAGCCGCCATTGTCCGCGGGCGCTGGCCACGCCCCCGACGTGTTCACTTTCCACCAGCCACACTTAGAGAGTAGTTCACTCATTCCAACTGTTCTTAGTAACAACAAAAGGAGGGTTCAATGGCCCAAGATTGAGAGGAGAGTTGATACTCTGGCACAAATTTATGACACAGTAGTCCATTCACTGGTCGACTTGGGTACCCAGGGATTGGAGGTGCATCCTTCAGTGGACATAGTCGCAAGTTTACTAGGTAACATCAAAATGTTTTGTGCAAGAAAGGCAGGGGCAAGAAAATGGTCAGCAATAAGAGTTAGTGGTTTGACAAGTCCTGTAAGCTAGCTCGACCAGCTGTGATGGGGGCTATCATAGCAGGCTCAAGAAGCATGGTAGCCACAAAAAGCATTAAAAAACACCAAGTTGAGGCAAAAAGGAACTGACACAAAAGCTTTTGGAGAGATCTACTAGTTGGGGCACAAGACAAAAATTGCAAACAATTGTGGCGTTTGATAGCTAAAGGGTCAAATACCCAGTCATAGAGGAAAATTTCCTCATACAGCTACAGACTTGGGAAGATCATTTCCGTCAACTTTATACAGGACCAAAGGACATTAATCGAGCGCCCATTGTATCCCCAGCTGCAGAAGTGGAGACAGATTGACTCATTTTTAGTATAGAAAAAACTCAGGGAGCAATTGCTACTTGGGAGCGGGGTAAAGCACCAGGTCTCAACAAAATCCCAGATTACCTTTATCTCTCTGAACCCGAAATTTAGGATGTGATTTTAAACTACAGGTTCAGAAAGACCTGATTCTTTGTTAGGTGCAGAGGTAGTGCCTATATACAAAAAAGGGGACAAAAGTAACCCGGCAAACTATAGACCCATCAGCCTTATCGATATTGCGCAGAAAATATTCTGCTGGCACTTGCTGGAGAGACCCCTCGATTGGATGAGGGAAGGGAACATATTGCCACATCTGCAGGCAGGTTTCAGAGGAAACACAAGCACCATAGACCAACTGTTACATTTTTTTATTGATCCTATGGAAATATGTGATAATCAAAAAGGACCACTTATATTTTTTGTTTGTGGACCTCTGCGTCGCATTTGACCTAGTCCCCGCGAAAAATATTGGGCAGTCCAAAATAAAATGGGGGTCTCAAGCAATTTATTGCAGATTATTATTAGACTTCACAAGGATAACTATGCCCAAGTTAGGTGGGGGACATAGGAGGGGGGGCTGACCGACCGGATCAGGGTGAACAGAGGAGTCAAGGTTGATGATACCTTACTTATTTCTAGAAACCTGAGGGGCTTCAAAATATAGTGCTTCAAAATATAGTGAAAACTAATCTATAACATGGAGGATCCTTTAGCAATACTATGACAAAAATGGGTGGCAGACGGCATTGAGTTGGATGGCGTGGACTGGCAGGATGCCGTGTCATCTCCCAGAGTGGTGGCGATTCCAGCAAGACTGCGACTGGTTCAACTTAAAATCCTCCACAGGATATATATGACAGGGCCTAGACTAGTGCAGATGGGAAGGGCAACCACGGGGGACTGTCGTAGACACCGTGGACAAGTGGGCACCTTTTTACACATTATCTGGGAATGTACACACATTCTGTCCTATTGGAGGGAGGTACATGAGGTGGTGGGGTCGGTCCTGATGATGCCTCTTCTCCCGGAGGCGCTTAGATGTTTATTGAACATTTGGGACCCAACTGATTTGAACGCACACCAAACTCAATGGGTCACCTTGGGATTCATGGTGGCAAAGAGGAACATTGCCCAGGCCTGGGGGGCTGCAGCTCCGCCCACACTGGGGGCATGGAAGACAATATGGATTGGTGCATGTTCTGTGAAAAGACGGTATTTGTTGCTCGGGCTGCCCCAAAAAGTGGTCCCGAATATGGGGGCCCTGGAACTTGTATAGAGGGAACATTTGTATTCCGCCTGAGGACATTGCCCTTGACGATCCGCTTTCTCCTTGAATTTGTCCTAACTGTGTGGGATATCCATAATTGTTGCCAGATTTTGCCTCACCTGAGCAGAGACTGTCTTATTGTTATACACCTTTGTAAGTCGATGATTGTTAATAAAAAGATTTATAAAAAAAAGAAATGAATACCGTGAAAACCAAATTCATGGCATTTAATTAATACAAGTCCTTTAGGGGGAGCATTACGCTGGGTTCAACCTTATTCGAGGAAGTGGAGCAATTTGACTACTTGGCGGTAAAGCTGACCAGTGTACAATCATGGGCCCCACAAATTGTAAAAAGCAAGCTCTCACTCCAACACATAACTACGTCAAAAAGTTGAGGACTTCAACTTACAGACCATTGGCTCCAGTAATTCAAGTGTATCAAGCTCAGGGCATCGGAGCTGCACTCTGTGGAACAGAGGTGTGGGGCCATAACAATGTAGGTGCCATAGTGGAAACAGAAACTTCATTCATGAGATCAGTTTTTGAGCTCCCTCCGAATGCCCCCCTGACACCGATGCGATTGGACCTGGGTTTAAAGAATGTAGCTCATGTGATTGCTTTTAAGCCTCTTGCTTACTGGATCCATATTTGGTCAAACAACACACCACTACCTATGAAAGAATCTCTAGTTGATGTACTATCACTCGATACTAGAGGGAGCATGCAGTTGCTCAATTTTATCAAGGGCTGGTTGAACAGACTGGGCTTGAGTGCCCTCTAGACTAACCCCAGTAGCATTCAAAAAAGGATCTCGCCCAGCCTTAAAAAGAGATATTGGCTTTATGTTAATGACACAAGGCTAAACAAAGGAACTGCAGTGGAGTTGACAAGCAGTTTCTTGAGTTGTAAAGATCACATGCACCTTCTAGTATTTCTGAACCACAGAGAAACCCCGTTAGCTAAATCTCTATACTTGAAATTCAGGTATAGCATCCTACCAGTTAACAGATTTTGTAGTAACTGGAAGGGTGCTAGTATTTTGCCCTGTTGTCCTGTATGTAAGGGTGATCAGGAAACTGAAGAACACTTCTTGTGCTTCTGTCCCAAGTACACTCAGATCAGAAGAACTTGGCTAATTCCAATTTGTCGGATCTTAGCCACAAATCGATTGAAAGCCACAAATCGATTGAAAGAGATCATTAGGATCTTAAAAAGTGACTGCACAGAGCATTTAATTTAATTTTGACCATGTCTAGATACCTGTTATATGCTTGGAGACTAAGAACTAGGATGCCGAAACCTCTGACTAACAATTGAATCGCCTTATTAAGTACTGTTTGTTCTTGTCTTTTTTAGTTATTGGTTGAATTAAATCCATTCCTGTAATGAAAGCCTTTTACAGTAATTAGAATGATTAAATATGGCACACATCACTTTATTTAGCATCACAGTGTATATAGCGTATTAAAGACACTGATATAGCTGTTATATTAACTTTGGATATGGACCTTCATTGAGTACTGGTTTAGGGGAAAGGGGATTTTTTTTTTCTTTTTAAATCGAATTGTATGTGGAAGTACCCATGCCTTAGAATTGTATCAATACCCCTTTTAGAATGGGCGAATAGATACTACTAATTATACCTGTATGACTTGATGTACTTTTATGATTTTTACTAAAAATCGAATACAGATTTCTTCTACTACTACTATTCAGGCTGCATTGTGGCACACACATCACACCTCACCTCCTTGAGATAGAATGTATCCCCATTCAAACACACTGTCAGTTCAATTAGCTCAGTCACACCTACCAGGCCCTACACTACCAGGGGCCCACCTAGCTCACACACCACCTATGCTTCCAACAAACAATCATGAACCTCTGCTGTGCATCACCTGAATTTACTCCCACCTCCAATATCCATTTGATTAAGGCAGGAGGTAGGGTGGTCTCTTACAAGTCAGGCAACACCTGTAAAAAAACTCACTCAGCACATTAGGACAACTGTGTGTAATATGGGTTTGTGCTGGTGACTGTACACCAGGCTCTTCACGTGAGCCTACTTGGAGACCTTGCACATACTCAGCACCTGGATACTCTTTCAGATGAGGTGTTAACACTGCAGCAGACCACATTACTTTTCATTACATTAGATTCAACTTTTGGCTGCCTGGACCCAAGACAAGCACACTTACCTCATGGTGCAAGGGGGCCTCCAAGGTCCATGCACAATGTTTTGGTCCAGTCCAGGTTTTCTTCTTTGTATTGTGGGACTTGTAGTCCTGGTCCTTCATGTTGTAGATTACACTACAAGTCTGAGGATTCAATGGACAGCCTGGACTGGGGCAGCACATCACACACGGATCAGAGAAACACGGCAGTGCTGGACCTGAAAAATTGTGACTGGGCAATTAATTCACATTTATGTGATGGATGAGTTAATATGTGAGACATTACTGTTCGTTACCTTGCACAGAGCGCAGTGCAGCAAAGTTTCTTGCTGCACTGCGCTGTATGACAGTTTGAACCATAACCTTCCTTGTTTTCACTTACCTTGTAGTTCTTCCAACTCCTTGAATGCAGGACCGTCCTGTCTGGGAACTCCTGCTACCAATTCTGTTGGGATAAGTGACGCCACCTGCTCCTCCAATGGATCCTGGTCATCTTGGCTGGGGTTGGGGCTGTTGCCCTCAGTGTTTGTTGATGGTGCTCCCTCCATTTTTCCCGGTGATTGGTGTTCAGAAGTTCTGTGCCTTTAATTGCATTGTTTTTGAAGCACCCCACAACGCAACACACTCCTGTGTGATGCCAAGCTGATTTGAAGCACAAAAAAAGTGCCTTAGTCCACGCAAATCAGCTTTGCATCACTTAGGTAGCAGTTGCCTTGCTACACTTCGCCGCATTCTTCTCACCTATGCATCTGGATTTTTGACGCACCTTCAGTACTTGTGCAACGGTGCGCAGTACCAGAAATACGGCACAGCCATGTCGTAAGGAAGTGCCGCAACACAGTGCCGCAATGCAGCATTGTATCAGCATTCATAAAAAGGCCCCTAAATGTAATGCAAAATGCTGTAATAAATGCATTTGTGTGCCACAAAATTCTCTTTTGTACTATGCAAAATGTACAAATGAAGTGCGCAATATTCTTGGGGGTGGATAGGGGTCTTTATATTTGGTAGGATTAAGATCTAACCTTTGTATCATTCGAAAAGGCTGAAATGCGATATGAACAATATAGAAAGACAAGTTAATATCCTTCGCTCCAAATTGCGTTCTTCGTTTCGTTTTAGTCAAAATTCATCTTTACAAAAAACGAGTCAATCTCATGCGGAATTCTGTAATAATTAGGAAGGGAACGAAAATTTAAAAAATCTATGAGGCTTATTTACAAGCCCCTTGCTTTTGCATCATTTTCCCCATGTTAAAAATGACGCAAAAGTGGCGCAAGAAGCTTGTAAATAAATCCCTATGGGGCAGATTTATGACTTCTGGCGCATCTCTGCTAATCAGCAGAGATGCGCCAGAAGAGTTGCGACGCATCTGCCCACCCGTGCGCCACCACTGATGCGCCGCATTTATAATGCGGCGCACCGTGGCACTCGGATGGGCAGATGCGTGACGCATCCCCTGTCGGAAAGGCGGCGCATTGCTGGAGTTGCGTCGCAAGTGCGACGCAGCTCCAGCAAGGCTCGGGGGTGCCCTATCCCTAACATGCTGCGTCAATCCTTACGCCTGCTTCAAGCAGGCGCAGGGTTTTGACGCAGCATGGCCTTAAATGTGACTGAGTGAAATCTGGTAGATTTCACTCAGCCACTTTTAGGAGACGTTCCTGCGCCGGAACGCCCCCCCCCTGCGCCGGAACGCCTACATGTGGCGCAGGGCTTTACAACGTGACGCATCTCCCAGATGCGTCACATTGTAAATACCCCGCAGCATGGCGCTGGCTTTGCGCCGCCGCTGCGTCACAAAAGTGACGCAACGGCGGCGTAAAAGAGGCGCAAGGGGCTTGTAAATTTGCCCCTATATTTTTATAGTATAGGCTGAAAATCAGACTGTATCTTGGCGCTGTTTACAGCATCGAATTGAAATCTACGATATTGTCCTGGCTCCGGCAGACGGGTTTAATATACCTGCTGCCTTGAAAGGACTTTCTTTAGGGTTTTCCAACCCAGCTGAAATGACTGCCATTAAAAACAAGCAGAAGCAATCAGGCGCTGATGAGAGGCTTCATCAGTTTACACTTATCATTTCTACTCTGGAGTGCTTTATTTGTTACTCATCTCCTCATCTCGTTAAGGTACAAGAACCACAATGAATCATTAACCATCTCATTGTGACCAAACAAAACCTCATAATTTCACCACCCTGTACCATTTAAAGAAAATAAATAAGGTATGAGAGGGTGTAATTGGAAACAACGTCAGCTATTTCTTAACTGCATTTTATAGGACGAGCGATTATGAACCTGGGACTTGCAAATATCCCCTATTTATCTCAACGTCGGCGTTTCCGTTTCCTGATTACTTCACAGCACCTGGAGTCTATCTCCTCATTTACATTCGTGAAAATTACAATTAAGAAGATTGTGCTCCTTTTAAAAGTAAAGCACATCTAAAGTTTCATCCGGAAATTCGTAACAAAGCAGAGAATGGTCCGTGTAGTAAAGAAAACGTATCAGCAAACATTCATAAAAATAAAAACAAAAGTAATTTGCAGTCGTAAATTCTTAATTCTCAGTCGGGATTTGTGGAATTGTAAGAATCTAGAGAGTAAGCACCTCAGTATGAGTTTGTAGGGACACCAGTGAAAGTGAGTATCCACAGCTGTAAAAGTAAAGCTTGTCTTGGGACATGTGCTGCAGCACCCTGCAGAAGAAAGTGAAGGTCTCAGAGTCATATGTTTGCATCTGTTCACTCACCACTGGACTCATATGTTTGCATCTGTTCACTCACCTAGACTCATATGTTTGCATCTGTTCACTCACCACTGGACTCATATGTTTGTTTGCAGCTGTTCACTCACCACTAGACTCCTACCATGAAACAAAAGCACATTTATTTCTTTAAAAGCCAACAGTGAATGACTTACCTGGATTGCAACGCACAAGAAATATACACAGGTTGGCTTTAGTGCTGGTGGTGCCGTGTGGAACAATCTTTTTTGGCAACCCTTCTCCACGGATTCCCTCGCTACCACCCTCCAACAGGGCCCCTCATCTCTGCACAGCCCCTCTCTCGCATGCATTTTGTTAGAAATTGGGTTTCGGTTGGGAAGAGGTACGCACCCTGTCCGAGCAGGAACCACCACTCAAGTCAGGGTAAGCTAGATACACATTAAAAGATAACCTGTGGTCACCCTCTAGTAGCTTGGCACAGAGTAATCAAGCTTATCTAAAGAGGCAATGTGTAAAGTATTTGTGCAACACACTGACATAGCAACATAATGAATACACAACAAGACTACACACAGGTTTAGAAAAATAGATTATTTTATTCTGAACAAAACAAGACCAAAACAACAAAAGTCCAATGTATAGAAGTTGAGATATTGAATTTTAAAACAATAAGTGAAAAATAGCTCTTAGAAGTGATAGAGCAAGAACTCGTATAAAAGAGACTTGCTCGGATGTAATCTTCTCTAAATAATCGTAATACCATAATAATTGTGATTGTGAATACTAACGTGCATTGCAGTTTATACATTTAAGTTTAGGGGAAGCTTGCATATGTGTCGTACTAACAAGTAACCCGAGTCTGACGCAAAATGGCCACTAATGCAGAATTCTGTACTGCACATGCGTCAACTACATCTACGTAGTAATGACGAGTCTTTGCTTGGAGGGAAATCTTTGCAGCTGCGCAATCTCTTTGTAAGAGGGCCGCTTGGAACTCACATGTTAAAGCACATGCTTTTGCTGAAACTAAACCATGCAACTTTATTAAAATGCTTATGCGAAAGATTTTTGTAAATGGGATTAGAGTAGAGATAGGTGGTATACAGTGAAATCATTTTATTTTGATTTCTAACATGTTTCTTTGACTTTCTATTTAGTTCATATTTGGGCCTGAGAGCAATACTAAAGTGTATGTGCCATGTGATACCCAACGCATGTGCACTTGTAACCCGCCAGGGACCATGAGGATGATCTTGAACCTCAGCCAAGGCCACAATTGCAACATGTCCTGGGAAAGCAGAAGACATCCAGGCTGATGAATGAGAAATAATTAAATGAATACATTAATTGATAAAAATGTGAAATGCAGGTGGGAAATAAAGCTTGGGAAAATAAATTTAAGGGGTGGGAATGCTGAACAATAGACTAAAGAAAATTATAAAAATTTAGCATGGTGTGATGATCATCCCCGCTTCCCTGTCCAATCAGAATTAGGAGTTTCATAAATTTGAAAAATTTAGGGCTGGTACATGCCATTAGAAGGGTATAATTGAGGTAGTTTAGATAGTTAGTTATCAGCACATACTGTTGAGATGCTGAGAGACCGAGATGCTGTCCGAGAACTGAGCAAATATTGAAGAAAACTCAAATTGCAGACTTAGAGTCTAAACCCTAATTGATTGGAAGAACATGGCGGAAGAATCGAGGAGGCACATAATAGAAGAAGATCGCATAAGAATCGAGGAGGAAGATAGTGTCAGAGAGGGGTACGACGCAGGCGTCGTATCTAGAAGAGGTCATCTATCCTGTCCCTGAATCCTGCCCTGAATCTTTGACACCTGATCTGTCCCAGGGGACCCTTTTCCAGCTCCTTGGCCAAGGGGTTGGTTTCCACACCATCCTAGGTAACTATAATTCTGTGTAGTATGTCATTGTATTGCTCTCTCTATTTTCTCCCTATTAAGGTACTGTCATCGTAATAACTTTGTTTAATGATTTTTATCTGACTTAAATTTTATTTACTTCCTTGGAGAACCGGTGTACGAATTGTATTTGGGTTCTTGGCTCACGTGAATTTAACTAGATAAACATTTAAAACTCTCCCGAGTCTGTGGTTATTTAAAGTGATTTTATTTTATGTAAATTTTTGCCTACAATAGTTAACTAAAAGGTCCATTGGCCAGCGGAAAGTACATTCGGTCAGAAAGGTATGGAAAGAAATGATAAGGTAAATTCATTTTACAAGTATTAGAACAACAAATTGACCCCAGCAGTACTTTACTAGCTCATGTGTATGCGTGTTTAATGGGCCCAGGTAAGTATGTGGTTTGTGAGTATCTCTAGCTGGTAACCCGCTGGATCAGTTTTTCTGGTAGCAGAGCTACGGTTTTTATTAACTAGTTAGATGAAAACATCGACATTTGAGGTACTGATTATGTATTAACTAACCCGTTTGTATTTTGTTCTATGTTGTCTGGAAATTCCCGGGAATATTGAATAGCGGGTGGTGAATGGAAACCACACTGCCGTGAGGTAACTCGTTTGTAAAGATAGCGCTGAAAGGCTATCAAAGGCTGACAGTGCTGATTTAGGGATTAATTTGTATAAAAGTGAGAGTGATTGATAGCAAAGAGTTTGCTGGTGAAACTTTGGTCTTAGATCACCTAGAAAGGGTAATACCGAAGGAGTAGCAGGTTCATCGGCGCTTGAGTGAAGAGTAAGCAGAAGAGTTTTACTCGTAGTGTGTGAGGAGTAAGTGGAAAGGTTTTACTCGCAGTAAATGTAAATCGATTTTCTGATTTTTAGCGGAACAAACAGAGTAGTGAATGTTTTGATGTTGTCATTTAATGAATTTTGTATGGAAATTGTAAGAAAAAAATGATTTGTGTCACCTTGTTAAGAAGTGGTCAGTTGTGGGTGCTGCACTGACATCACAGAGGGATTGGTTGGAACAGCAGGCATGTGAGTGATGCAAAATTGTAAAGGAGGGGTCAGTAGTAAGGAGGGATACTGATGTCACAGAAAAGCTGCGCTAGTATTGGCTAAATGCATAGAGTGAAAAATAATTTGATTGGTCGAAAGAATTGAAGCCGCGCTGGTATTGGTCAAATTATTAGAGTAAAAGCAAACATTTAATTGGTTAGTAAAATAGAAGCTACGATAATATTTGACAGTGGGATTTGCATGTGGAGACACAATCCAACATTAATTGGGAATCGCCCAGACAGAAGTTATTTAGGGTTTGCCAGAGAACAATATATAAAAAGGATCAATACCTAAAATGTACGGAGAAAAAAGAAAAATGACATTTATGCAGAAAATGAAAAATTATTTTAAAAAGGATAAACCCATTAAGACTAGAGAGGGAATTCTCATCTCTCCCCCGAAAACACCCGCATTATACATGATGATGGAAAGAGGCTATCATACTTGTGTATTGGGTGGAAAATTGGATAGAATAAACAAAAGGTGATGGAGTGCTAGCTTTCCCAGAACATGGTACGTTTAATGGGAGAATTCTACATAGTCTGAGATTAAGAATGAATGAATTAGAGCCCCGACCAACATTAACACAATATGAAGATTTAGAGGAATGGGAGACTAAAGCATTTTAGGGCCATAGATCCAGAAGTAGCAGAAGCTTTAGAGGGTTTTATCCTAGACTACTGCGTGAATCACGAGATAATCAGATGAAACAATGGAGACAAGCAATGGTGGCTGAAGGATTATATCCTGTACTATTGGCTGGGGAACAGTCAGGAGGCAATAGCACAGAGAAGACTAAACATTTAACGATGACAGGTAGTGGAAAATCAGAAGATGATTTTATGGAGGACATTTTAATGAAAGACCCTCTGCCTTACCAAGAAGGACTCAGTAGAACTACTCCTAGTGCCCTGGTTTTGGGAACACCATTGGTTCCACAAATTATATATGACCCAATGGAAGGGTACTTCAGGAAAAGGAAAGAGAGGAAATAAACAAGAATAGAGAAGAATTAATACAGGAAATAACCCAATTGAGTACCCACCCTGAAGCACTGACTATACCAGTGACTATGGGTCCGTTGGTTCCATTATATGGAGATAAAATAATCGGTTACAAACCACCAGTCATGTCCACACCTACAATTGAACCCATAAAAGAGAATATAATAATTGATGATCAAGGCAGTGAATGTGATTCGGTGATATCATTAACTGATTTACCGATATGAGGACAGATAAATGAAACCCCGAGAAGTGCTACACCTAGCTGTTCAAAATAAATAGGATTAGAAACATCTACCGGAACCAAAAGTGCCACAATAGTATCCCCGGAAGAATTAGAAAGATGGGCACAGGGAGTAGACAAGCCTAAACATCCACTGAAAACTTTAGATATTTACAAATTGAAAGTGGAATTGGAAGAAATGATAGCTGGAAACGTGGGACTAGACAGGTTAAATACTTACAGTGAGGAAGAGTTACTGTTAATTTGTAGAAGTATAAGTAGAAATACAAAGATATTTCATGAGAAATTGACAGATCTAGCCTCTGAAATGGGAGTTGAAATAGGGAAATCCAAGGTATTACCGAAACCATACAGAGCAGAATTCAGTGATAAGGACTTGGAAAATATGAATTTGTCGGATAGAAAATTACAGGTTAAAGAATTAATGACCATTTCACAAAAATGGGGTGATCTACACAAATGGAAAGCTAGATGGATGAGAAAAAAGGAAGAAGCGCATGCCAGTCGAACAACTTCTGAATTTGTGTTGAAAGAAACAGGAAAGGTAGAAAGGTTATGTCCAATGAGAGAGATACCGGGAGAAGGATATGTACATGTTCCATGGACCAGACCAGACAGGATATTTTGTTGTATACAAATGATTTCCCGAAGTTAAGAGAAAAGCCAGTTGAATGGTATTGCCAAGTTGAAAGATTTCTGAAGGTTTCTAAAGTATTGTTAAAAGATTTGGATGGCTTATTTGACATAGTGGTACCTGCCGATTTATGGACAGAATGTAAAATTACTGTTGATTGGCCTAGTGATGAATACCCAAGAGATGAGAAAACAGGAGCCCCTTCAGAAGAGGTAATGAAGAAATATCCCCAGGTGCTCACTTTCTTGAAAGGGAAAATTCCTCCAAAAGAAACAGATTGGGTAAAGATAGATAGAACGACCCAGGATAGAAATGAGACCGTACATACTTTTTATGAACACCTACTACAGGTATTTAAACAGTATAGTGGATTTGAGAACATTGGAGATGAAGATATGGGATATTTTGTGTATCGATTTGTGACAGGATTGAAACCAGAAATTGGTGACATGATTCATCAACACATGTGCTGGCAAGCAAGACCAATAGATGAAATTCTTAAATACACAAAGTATTGCGGAGATGAGATTGACAATAGACGAAAGAAGTTAGAAGAAAAGGTGATGTGGGCCCAAGTAAAATTAGCAGAACAGCAGGAGCTCCAACTAAACAGTCAGACAGGAAACCAAGGAATGGGGCAAGGCCAAAGTGAAAATAATGGGGGAAAACAAAAAGGACGAATGAGTAAAGAGAAGGCAAAGAAAAAGTTTCCCTATCATGGGTGCGGAAAAATATTCAGAATAATAATGGCCCAAATCAAAATTTAAATCCACAGATGCAGAATGAGGTGATAATCTACAGAGTCAATTGCCACTTGCCCCTATGCCAGATTTTGTGAACCAGGCCAAGTACAGTGAGGACACCGGATTTCAAGGAGGAAGTGGTAAGAAACATTCTGTAACATCACAATTTCTTTTACAGGATACTTATTTCGATGACAGCGACCAATGACGGTGCCTGAGGGGGGAGGAAAAGGAGTGTGTACTTGGCGCATCCTTACCGGTAGATCAGTCAGGTCCATATATTGATGGTAAAGTAGAAGGAAAAGATATTACCTTTTTGTTGGACACTGGTGCTACCCGTTCTACTGTGAGAACAGCAGACATCCCAAACCTACCCCTCTCAGGAGAAGCGATCCAAGTAGTGGGCGTTTCAAATAAACAGATTAGAACCCCTATTACAGAACCAATGGAGGTACGCATTCGCAATTTCAGGGAAATGCACAAATTTGTGGTGTGTGACTCCAGTCCCATAAATTTATTAGAAAGAGATCTACTGTGCAAAATGAACTGCACAATATTTTGCAAGCCGGATGGTGTTGCAATTCAAACCCCAGATGAAGACGGAGTCTACAAAATCATGCTGCTTAACAAGGCACAGAGGTAGACGAGATGTATTCCTTGATGAAAAAAGACGATTTACCAGATGAGGTCAAAATGACAGTAAATCCTGATGTGTGGGATTTTACAGGAAAAGAAGTAGGGTTAATGGCAAATGTAGACCCAGTGAAAGTAACTGTGAAGGAAGGTGCAGTCTATCCAAACACGCGACAATACAAAATGAGCCCCGAAGTTAAAAGCTGGTGTTGCAGCAGAAATTGATCAAATGATTGAACAAGGCATTGTAAAAGAAATAATGAGCAGTCACTGTAATTCACCTATAATTGGCATTAAGAAACCCAGTGGGAAATATAGAATAGTTCAAGATCTAAAAAAGATTAACAAGATTGTTGTACCTTGTTGCCCTGTGGTACCCAGCCCAGTAGTAATTCTGTACCAGATACCATGGAAGGCAGGATGGTTTACTGTAATTGATCTATGCCATGCCTTTTTCTCCATTCCATTACACCCAGACAGCCAGTACCTTTTTTCATTTAAGTTTGAGGATCGTATTTTAGTCTGGAATCGCGTTCCTCAAGGGTATACTAAAAGTCCTTCGATCTTTAATCAAATATTGAAAAAGTGCTTAGAAACCTTAGTGCTGCCCAGGAGATCAGTACTGGTACAGTATATTGACGACTTGTTAGTCGCGTCTAAGACAAGAGATGACTGTTTTACTGATTCAATTGCCTTGTTAAATAATTTGGCTGATGGTGGACATAAAGTGTCACCAAAAAAATTGCAGTTTTGCAAACCTAGTGTCAAATATCTAGGACACCAAATAGAACACAGAGTAAGGAAGGGATCCCTGAAAGAATAGAAATAATAAGACAAATGAAACTGCCGCAAACCCAGAGAAATAAGAATGTGCCTTGGAGTTGTGGGATACTGTAGACAGTGGATTGTAGGGTTTTCTCTGCTAGCCAAACCCCTAATACAAATGACCAAGAAACAAGCAAAATATCCTATAGAATGGAATGATGAAAGTATGGAAGCATTTGTGAAATTACAGAAGTGTTTGTGTGAAGCCCCTGCCTTAGATATGCCAGATTACTCGAAAGAATTTGCACTGTTTTGTTGTGAAAGAAATAGTTGTGCACTCTCAGTCTTGACCCAGAGACATGGTTTAATGCGATGTACAGTGGCATACTTCTCTGCTACTTTGGACCCTCAGCTTTACCTGGCTGTTTAAAAGCAGTAGCTGCAACCTGCATGAGTCTGGAACAAAGCAAATCAATTTTGATGGGACATCCTGTAAAGGTGCATGTTCCACATTCAGTTGAGATTCTTTTAACAAGAACTCGAACTCAGTATCTTACTTCTGGTCGGATGACTAAGTATGAAAGAATCATATTGGGTGCTGAAATAGTGACAATAGTCAGTTGTACCGTACTTAATCCTGCCACTTTATTGCCAGATGTATATGGAGGAGAGGTGAGAGATGAAGTTGAGCACAACTGTTTGGATGTGACTGAACTTTGCACCAAACCCCGTTCAGACATACAGGAAGAACCTTTGAAGAATGCTGAACATGACCTATTTGTAGACGGCACGTGTATGCGCCATGAGGAGGGAGGACTAAGTGCTGCTTACGCTGTGTGTATATTGGCTGGAATAGTCGAAGCATCCTATTTACGAGGAGTCAAATCTGCACAAGTGGCCGAATTGATAGCTTTGATTAAAGCTTGCAAAATTGGGAAAAATTGGAAAGTAACCATTTTTACTGATAGCCAGTATGGTAACGGGGTTGTGCCTGATTTTGGCCAGCTTTAGATGCAGAGGGATTTCTTGACTTCTTCAGGATCCCCAATTAAAAATGGAAAATTCGTAAAAGAACTGCTTGAAGCAATACAATTTCCAAATGAAAGTGGCAGTGGTCAAGTGTGCCGCACATCAGTCAGGAGATGACTATGTGACAGCTGGTAATAGGTATGCTGACCAGGTTGCCCAATACTGTGCCAGAAATAAATTGTCTGTAAACAAAAAAATTGAAACAAGTGGAATTTGCTGCCAACTTATGCTACTCTCAGGATTGGAAACATGGGAAGAAGTAAGACAACTACAAGATGAGATAGAATTGAGAGAAAGAGAAGAATGGGTAAAAGTAGGGTGCCAAAAGAGGTCGAAGATGATGTGTGGGTTTACCTAGATGTCAGGCCAGTAATGCCAGACTGTATGCTTTCACAATTGGCTAGGATGTATCACGGAGACACCCACATAGACAGGAATGCTATGATCAGACTCTTTAGGCAGGATTGGTTTAATCCAAGATTCAGGAATGTAGCGGAGAGTCTATGCCAAGATGCTTAATATGTCAACAAATGAATCCAGGCAGAAAAACAGTGGTCAGTATGGGAAGAATTGGAAAAGCAGAAGGTCCATTTATAAGACAACAAAAAGATTTCATACAATTACCCCCTTGCAGAGGTGTGAAGTACATACTTGTCATAGTTTGTTTATTCTCACAGTGGGTGGAGGCATACCCTACTAGAGGAAATGACAGCATAACAGTTGCCAAATTGTTGTTGAGAGAACTGATTACACATTTCAGTTTTCAAGTAACTTTGGAATCAGATAGAGGGTCTAATTTTAATAATGAAATAATTTGACTAATCTCTGAAGCATTTAAAATTGAACAAAAACTGCACTGTGCATATCGCCCAGAGGCTTCTGGAGTGGTAGAAAAAAAGGAATGTCACTATAAAAACAATACTGACAAAGGTATGTGCATCCACCCCACAGGCTTTACCTCTTGTTCTGATGGGAATCAGAATAATTCCTTACAAGAATACATAATTGATTCCCCATGAAATAATCATGGGAAGAGCAATGAGGCAAGCTTGTATACCAGGACACAAACTGTTGAATATATCTGATGATTTGGTATTGGATTATTGCAAAGAACTGGCTGACCTAGTGTGTTCTATCTCTCACCATGTTGGAGAGGACACAGTAGCCAGGCAGCCGGATCAAGCACATGATCTGAATCCCGGTGACTAGGTGTTGGTGAAGAATCACACTCGAGAGTCATGCTTAGCACCCAGGTGGGAAAAACCACATCAGGTTATATTGGTTACAACAACAGCAGTGAAATGTGCAGGCTTGCCTAATTGGATTCATGCAAGCCATACTAAGAGAGTACCAGCACCTGATGAGGAAGGACCCCAACTGACTCAAGCAGTTGAGGCTGCAGAAGGTTGTGCAGCTGAAGGATCTAGTGTAACAGATCCTGAAGTAGCTGACCAAGAACAACCGAGCACAAGTCAGGATGTCTGGATACCCGTGGTTGACATACCTGAAGTAAATGTGAGAACAAGAAGCTAAACCCGGTTAGAGAGACAGGAGAATAGTGAGGACCTGATAGGTTTAGAAGAACAAGCTCAGGAAAGTGAAAATACAACTGTTGGAGAACCTGAGCAGGATCAAGCAAGGAGAGAACAATCTACTCAGAGGTGGATGAAATCATTCATGAGTCTGAGGAGGGACAGATAGGTCACGTTCAGGCTGCAGAAAACCAAAGTACAGTAAGACCTGTGCAGGACCAGTTAGGAAAAGAAGAACAATTTCAGGTAGAAGAAAAGAAAATCAATATAAAAGCTGAACAGGGTCAGACCAGGGAAGAAGAACGCGTCCAGGCAGAAAATGACATTACAGAAATAAGCCCTGGACAAGGAAAGACAGAGAGGGATTCTGAAAATGAAAATAACCAGATTGTGCCACAACTTAATGAAAATAAAAGAACACTCGAAGAAAGTAACAGTGCAGTGCAAGCAAAAAGGGTCAGAAGAGGTGATAACTGGCCAGTTGGCGTGAAAAGGTTAAAGTATCATTTCACCGCCATGTCTAAACCATCAAGGTCCGGGACAAACATTTTTATGCCAAAGAGCATCATGTATGGGGTCCGCCCACCCAGAGACCTTCTAGGAAGATTATTAAGTGCATGTTGAACGTTATACAGATTGGCTAACCAGTTCCGGCCAGTGCCTAAAACCCTGGCTGTCAAGGATTGCTTTAAGTCACGGTTCATTCGCTCCCCTACACTATTACCCTCAGGTCGGTATGGACACGAAAATTTGACTTGGACCCCCAAAGATTTCATGGCTTCTTTGTACGCCTTAGAGGCGAATGCAGGGCCCTGATCAGAATGGAAGGTACCACACGCAAAAATTCCCACAAAGACACGCAAATCCCTTATGACAGTATGAGCATCAGCACTCCTTTGAGGCCACACCCAGAGAAAACGTGTGGACGAATCCACTGCAACTAAGATGTACTTGTACACAGTATCAGAGGAGAAAGGACCGCAGTGATCTAAATAAACACACCCAAGTGGTTTATTAGATATGTACAACTGAGTTTGTGGAGGGCACGCAGCAGTCGAAGGATTAATCTGCTGGTAAATGTCACAATCAAGAACATAAGTGCGAGTTTGTTTATACAATCCGCGCCACCAGTAACGTTGCTGTAATTGAGTAACAGTAGCTGACACGCCGGCATGGTCAGAGGCCATACCCTCGTGAGCCGCTGTTATCAAGGACGGTCTGCAGTTCGCGTTGGGAATCAATCTGTCACCAACGTCGTTAATTCTCACATACGGGACGTTATCAGGACTTAAGTGTGTCAGCTACTGTTACTCAATTACAACAGCGTTACTGGTGGTGTGGATTGTATAAACAAACTCGCACTTATGTTCTTGATTGTGAAATTTGCCAGCAGATTAAACCTCCGACTGCTGCGTGCCCTCCACAAACTCAGTTGTACATATCTAATAAACCACTTGGGTGTGTTTATTTAGATAACTGCGGTCCTTTCTCCTCTGATACTGCATACAGGTACATCTTAGTTGCAGTGGATTTGTGCAAACGTTTTCTCTGGGTGTGGCCTCAAAGGAGCGCTGATGCTCGTTCTGTCATAAGGGATTTGCGTGTCTTTGTGGGAATTTTTGCGTGTGGTACCTTCCATTCTGATCAGGGCCCTACGTTCGCCTCTAAGGCGTACAAAGAAGCCATGAAATCTTTGGGGGTCCAAGTCAAATTTTAGTCTCCATACCGACCTGAGGGTAATAGTGTAGTGGAGCGAATGAACCGTGACTTAAAGCAATCCTTGACAGCCAGGGTTTTAGGCACTGGCCGGAACTGGTTAGCCCATCTGTATAACATTCAACGTGCACTTAATAATCTCCCTAGAAGGTCTCTGGGTGGGCGGACCCCATACATGATGCTCTTTGGCATCAAAATTTTTGTCCCGGACCTTGACGGTCTAGACATGGCGGCGTCAGGTGCACCCTTTGACGTAGATGATCACTGTGCTGTATTGCAGAATCTATAAGTGACCAGAGACAGTCTCGCAAAAGAACACTTGCCCTCCACATCTGATGCTGCACTTCAGATTCCGGTAGTCGGCTGGCTACCTCGATTTGGAGACCTGGTCCGTGAGAAGGTGGAGAACAAGAAGGAGTTTGGCCCCTCTTATCGTGCACCGGTTCCAGTGCTTGGCGTGCAGGGTACAAGAACAGTCATTTTACCTCCACTTCCTGGTCAAAAGGATAACAGGTACATCTCCATTGACAATGTCAAACTACAGCGAGGGGCCGATTCTTCGTAGTATGACTCCAGCGGTTTCTTGCCCTGCAATGCTGAGAAATTCTGTTTTGGCTCCGGCTTCTACAACCTTGCCTGATGTTGCCATCGAGATGCATACAGTTACTAATCCTTTGTTGCCACCACCGGCTGGTGGTCCACCTGAAGATATTGATTATGCTTACCCCACTGATATATCATTGCCTGTTTTATAATCAACCGCAGTTAACCAGTCGTGTTTCTCCTTTGACACGAACTCTATGACTTACAGTCTCCATCGAAAATTTCTATTTTTGCTGTTTGGTTTAAAAGACGTTTTTTAATTCCCCCTTGGTTTTACATTCGGCTGGTGCTCATAGGCATTTTTTTGTTTATGTCCATTGGATTCCTGGTGGTATTTTTTCGTCTTGTCAATGGACACTACCTAAAGGAAAGATCTACGATTAGACTAATTGATGGAACTTTGGCACCCCACTCCTCATCACACATCATGAAGAGGGACCAGACTTTTGTGAATATTACTGCCTGGCCTGTGTTAGATGGGATTGTGTGGGATGCTGTTAAATTTCAAATTCATGGACCCACTGAGGTTATTAATGTTCCGAATGTTCTTCGTGTTTCTATGGGTGATGTTGTAAAACAAAACATCCGCTCTGATGATTGGGATGTTCAGGCCATAGAGGCACTGTTTTCTGATTGGAAATATTATGCCGCATTTGATGCTGAAGATTTGTATTTAGAAACTGCTAATTATGGGAACTGTTTTGCTATCATCATTATGGCAATCATTTCCTACATAAGGCCACTACATTTCGGAATTTTGTAAATTATACGCAATGGGAACATTGTCCGACGCCAATGCAAGGCAGCTCCAACACACTGGTGAACAAATTTCCATATTTTACTGATTTCAGTGTTTCAATACCTGCCGCTTTTTATTTTAAAGTGGCAGCGGAGTCTGCCTCAAAGGTTAGGCTGACACACACTAAATTATTGTATTCCAAATCCTTTATGGATGATTTGGCGGTCAGGGGTTATGATCTGTGGAAAGCTACTATTGATCTTAAATCTGTTTGGGGTTCTAAAACATGGCAGGTACAAGGAACAGAAGCTTTGCATCGTGCCTGCGTCACCACAAACCACATATTATTTTTCAAGTCAACTATTTTTCAGACCACCTGCTTTGGATTGGCTACCTCTAAAAAATGTAATTCTCCCTCTATTCCGGATCTGGGTGCTTATCCAAATTGGGATAATCATACAGATCTGCCCCTTGATGCGTTGCAGTCATACATCACTAATACATCCTTCAATATTTCCAAATTAGATCCTGAAGGATGGTTAACGTGGCAGACGAGCTCAGATTCCTGTCAGCGCCGTTTTCTGGGTCTGCAACCAGGGTATATGCAGGTTCGCATAGAACCCCGCTTTGAATCTTCCCACTCAGTTACTACCTTCTCTGTAGGGAAGTTATGTCAGAACTGGCTGCAACATTCCACCTTGGCATCTGTTAAACTTCATTTATCTAAATTAAATAACAAAATAGATTTGAATGATTTTGTTAAGGGTCATGTGGGTGGCAGGTCCAAACGATGGGTGTATGCTATTTATAACGAAGTTTGGAAATTATCTCAAATTGAAGTGGCGTCCAGATTGAGAGCCATTGATCAAGCCAATTTGGAAAAACTACTAGCTGTTAGGGATAATAGCATTAACACCCTTTCTTCCAGAATTTACACATTAGGTAATATTGTTTCATCTGTTGTTGATATAGTGCAGGATGATATGTCTGTTTTGTATCATGGTCAAAATCAATTACGTTCTATAATGCAGTTTGCATGGACTTTGCAAACGTTAAAGGCTGGGAAAGTCCCCTGGGACTACATGAATACTTCATCTTTATTCCTTCTCTTTAATCTAACAATTCATGTCCATGAAGATGCCACATACTCATTACTGCATATTGAAAAGTTAGAACCTTTACCTGTCTCTGTGGCCGAATTGAACTCCGCTGTGTGGCTTATCCACGGGTTGATCACGTTACCATTTCCTTTGTTTAAATTCAGTTAGTGCACGAAACATTATGCCCTAGGCAGATATGAACCGTTGGGTACTGCTTTCCTGCATGAAGTTTGGTCACTTCCATTTACATATAGGTGCATGCGAGAAGGTAAAGAAGTTTATTTGAATGGTGAACAATGCACTTCCACACCTGATCACTCTGTAGTTTGTAGGCACATCCAATTACAGGGCGCGTGCAATGTCCATGCACCTAATTTAGTATTAGTCCTGAATGGGATTCCAGTACCAGCTAATACACCGTCTTTCACGTTGCTATCTAACGGTAGGTATTTGCTTTTAAATAACGAGGCTTGCTGCGGGATGCTAGTGGGAATTCCCTACATTGTGACCGTTTCACAGAGAGTAGTCTGCTGTAAAAATGTCCTTTTCCCACCCCCGCATGGGCGGCTGGATGTATCCATCAGGCCTTCCATTCCAACCTTGAAAGCAGAGTTCAACAAGATGAGCAGAATAAGGGCTCTATTGTCTCAAAAAGAAGTCGCTCTGACTTCATCCTGTGAAACATTTGTCCTTCACGTAGCAAACACCCGCACAGAGGTGCATGCGCTTTTAAATACTGATCTCCCACTGCATTTCGGTGCCCTGATTCAAACTATATTTAATGCCTCATCCACAACTGGCTTGGTGCATTTTTTCAAAATTGTGGGCTCCGGCCTCGTGACCTCCTTCCAAACAATTTTTGGTGTGATACCGGCATTCTTTCATTGTATTTTTTCCAGCGTCTTTGGCGGGCTCGCGTTGATTCTCGCCCTCACGGCTGGTGTGCGCTTGTTGGTTTGCTTACTTCGCAATGGCTGCACAATTTGTGTCACACGATAGCCTGTCCCGGCTGCTCCATCTTCGTAACCGTATGCTTGAATATTATGGAACATTGCCGCTGGCCACCTTAAGCATAGCCTATGGATTGTCCTTCCGGTTTTCCTACTTTACTTGCGTGCAACCTGTTTTTGATTGCCTAGATTGTCCTTTCGAATGGGCTCTGGATTTGTGCTTGTCAACCTCGGTGTCTCCTGCCCCGGATTATGATCGACTGATGAGTCCCTTAGTGGGTCATGAGTTGGACTGTTCTGGTGTCAGGATTATGGCCTGTCGAGCGGCAAATGGAGTCCTAGGGAATTGGGACATCTGTACGGCAGCGTATGACTTCCTGGCAGGAAGTTATCTTGAAGAACACGCCAGTTGTCCTCTGATTGCACTAGAGGGCCCAGTTGTCGAGGAACATGTATGTTCGTTTACCTTGTTAGATTAGATGGCGGAAACTTTTACAGAACATTCAAATGACTTCCTCTTGGAAGCTGTCGCTACTTACTGTGCTTACACGTTGATGGATTAACTTGGAGGTCGTCCAAACTTTCCTTGTACGACCCAACACATTTTTTTTTCCAACATTTCGGCTCGCAGAAGCCTTTGCGAGATGTTAAGATTTTCCATTTCCTTTTTTTCCCCTTCATGTTGTTTTTTTTAATGGTTTTTTCTTCGAACTTTCACTCCCCTTTATTTGGATTCCCAATACATGCACTTGGTTCCGCTCTGTCGAACTTGAACTCTGCTCTCTTTTAATTGTATCCCTATTAGTTCGTGGTCCGATCAAGGGAGGGTGTAGTGAAGGTAGCGTTTTAGATACATACATTGCTATGTTAGCATAAGCGCCTTAGATGTTAGAAACGCCATCTTGCCACTTCTGCTGCTTTTGCACACGACACTGCAGGTACATGTTATTATTTGAAAACTGCTTGCTTGCCTTTTCTTCACATGAGAACTGTCTGTTGTTCACATCCCTAGACGTGCACTGCGACCTTGGTCTGAACATTGTGTGCAGAAACAGTCTGAGCCACCAAACAATGTATGTTTTTGAGTTCAGGTTGATCGGCCCACGCTCTAGCCATAACACGCACACAGCTGCAAATATCTGAAAGTCGAGAGCCTTTAATATTGCAGTTTGCATGCATTAGACACACATTCTGGAGAACTTTTCCAGACGCAGAGCAAAGCTGATCCTGTGATGTGATTCACCTAAGCTGATCTTTACGGTATGGGGTTCCCCATTCAAGCCTAGAGACCTTCTATTAGTATAATAATACTAGCTTACTGCCGAAGGGAGGGTGGTTGTATTCCACGGTCATTTGTAATATCATTTCTCCCTTCATTTTCTATGGTATTGTAACAATGCTGATGGTTTTAATTTTAATCATTTGTCTGCTTATGTTAGCCAAAGTACTGTATCTTAGGACATGTAGTTTATAAAATAAACATTTTAAACTTTACCGTGTCTCTGATTACTCCTGTGATGGACTGATATGAGAATAATAACGAACAGGTATTTCTGATTCCCACCATTCCTGAGAGTACTATATGTAGCTTGTTCTGGGTTGTCTATACATTGGGAGCTCCGAGAGGATACGGATAACGAATGGGACACTGATGCTAGTCGGATTGGGGTTCTAGGTACTAAGGTGAGTTTTGATACACTGCAATTCACTGAGGTCCTGGTTTCCTGCGCATAGTTCTGTGCATGAGCAGAACATAGCAATGTATGTATCTAAAACGCTGCCTTCACTACAGTGGAACAGATCCAGTATTTCCTGGAGTTTATTACGGTGTGGCAATAAAGCCTATTTCAGGCTGCCTGATCTTTGGTACGGGAGTTGCTATTTTGGAATAGTATTCCCAAAGGTGTACCATGTAAAAAGAATCACTGGAAGCAATGAAGACGCAAAGTAACTAACATGTACTAAGAGAGCCAGTTTTTCTGAAATAGTAGGTGATATATTTAGTGCATTGATACCTTCAGTGGGAGTAATCCTGAATTCACGAAAAATTTGTCAGCTGTCTACACTGGTTGATTGGTTATCATCTGACACTGCTGGAGGATTTTTGATGATCAACACATAAATGGTTGCAATTAGATCTATGGTTTTGCAAAATCAACTTGTTCTTGATATATTATTGGCAAAAGAGGGCAGAGTCTGTAAAATGCTGAAAGCACAACATTGTTGCACATACATTCCGAACAAAAGTGTTGAAATTACAAAAATTGGAAGAAGATTTTAAACCACTGGAAGTTGACAGTGTATGGAAAAATTAACAAATAGTATCACTATCATAGGGAACTGGTTTTATAACATAGGTAAGAGCATTATAGGTCAAATATTATTGCCAATAATTGGAATAACACTATTAGTCTTAGCAATAATGATATGGTTCAAATGTTGTAAGAAAAGAAAAAGATATGAAGTGACCGAAAAGGGAAAGAAAAGAAAATACGATGAAATACAATCAGAAGAAATATAAAAAGATGAAGGCGTCACTTTTGCGCCACCGGTGCGTCACTTTTTGTGACGCACCAGTGGCGTAAAACATGCGCCATGTCGCGCCATATTTACGAAGTGACGCATCTAGGTAGATGCGTCACTTCGCAAACCCCTGCACTACATTATACCTGCGCCAGGTATATTGTATGCAGGGTGGGCATACCCCCGCAATAAAGGGCCGTAGGAGTGGCGCAGCAAAATCTATGAGATTTCGCTGCACCACTACTAGGATGCCTATGCGTCAAGACTAACCCTGGGCGTAGTTCGCGAAGTAGCGCTACGCGTAGCTACGCAAAGTACACTTCGCACTACGCGAGCTACGCGTAGCACTTCGCGAACTGCGTAGTACCCTGTTCGCACTGTGCAAGATGCCGTTTTCAATGATTGCACAGTGAGGACAAGCCTCCAGCACTGTGCAATCATTGAAAACGGCATCTTGCACAGTGCGAGCTGTAGTTTTCTGCCGCTCGAGTAGATTTTTACTCGAGTGGCAGCTTTCTCAACACGGACTGGTAGTTTCTCATCGCGAGCGGTCGCAAGCATACGCGACCACTCGCAATGAGAAACCTGGCCTCCCAGCGTTGAGAATCTCTCCAGGAGGTTTATTTTCCATGCTCGCGATCGGCAACTTGATGTTGCTGATCGCGAACGAGGAAAAAGTCTCGCCGGGATGTCATTTTGCTTGCTCGCGGTCGCCAACTTGACGTTGAGGACCACGAGCAAGCAAAAAATGTCCGCTGCACTACGCTACTTATGTTTGCACTGTGCTACGTGCAATTCGCGTAGTGCGAAGTAGAGCAAACTTTGCAAACTACGCGAGCGTAGCGTAGTGCTTTGCCCAGGCTTAGTCAGAACCTTACGCCTGCCTCAAGGCAGGCGTAAGGGTGACGCAGGCCCTTTCACATGGGGCTTGCCCCATGTGAAAGAAACATTGCTGGAGTTGCGTCAGGCTTCTGACACAACTCCAGCAATGCGCCACTTTTTGCGCCGACAGATTCGTCAGTTATACTGACGTATCTGTGCTTCTTTGCGACATGATGCGTCATATTATAAATATGACGCATCATTGGTGTCGCAAGGAGGGTGCACTGAGAAGTGACGCATCGCTGCTTTCACGCAGCGAAGCGTCACTTCTCATAAATGAGGCCCGAAGAGTTTACAGTTCTAGAACCAAAAAGAAGGAAATGGAAAGGTTGAAGAAGGAATTGAGATGTGTTAAATTTGGCATCTAATTTGGTGGTGGGAAATTAGTGATGGCATAAAAAATGCCATCAGAGATGGGATTGATGGAGCAAGAATTTGTAGAAAAGAGACTTGCTCGGATGTAATCTTCTCTAAATAACTCGTAATACCATAATAATTGTGGTTGTGAATTCTAACGTGCATTACAGTTTATACATTTAAGTTTAGGGGAAGCTTGCATATGTGTCGCCGTACTAGCAAGTAACTCGAGTGTGACTCAAAAAGGCTGCTAACACAGAATTCTGTACTGTGCATGCGTCAACTACATCTACGTAGTAATGACGAATCTTTGCTTTGAGGGAAATCTTTGCAGCTGTGCAATCGCTTTTAAGATGGCCGCTTGAACTCACATGTCAAAGCACATGCTTTTGCTGAAACTAAACCATGCAACTTTATTAAAGTACTAATGCAAAAGATTTTATAAGTAAATGGGATTAGAGAAGAGATAGGTGGTATGCAGTGAAATCATTTCTATTTTGTTTGCATTTGGGCCTCAGAGCAATACTAAAGTCTATTTGCCATGTGATACCCAACACATGCGCACTTGTAACCCACCAGGAATCATGACGATGTTCTGGAACCTCAGCCAAGGCCACAATCGTACCATGTCCTGGGAAAGCAGAAGACATCCAGGCTGATCAATGAGAAAATTATTAAATGTATACATTTATTGATAAAAATGTGAAATGCGGGTGGGAAATAAAGCTTGGGAAACTAAATTTAAGGGGAGGGAACGCTGAACAATAGACTAAAGACTGTTATTAAAATTTAGCATGGTGCGATGATCATTCCCTGTCCAATCAGAATTAGGAGTTTCATAAATTTTAAACATTTAGGGGTGGTACATGCCATTAGAAGGGTATAATTGAGGTAGTTTAGTTAGTTAGTTATCTGCTCATACTGCCGAGATGCTGAGAGACCGGGATGCTGTCTGAGAATTGAGCAAATATTGAAGAAGACCCAAATTGCAGACTTAGAGCCTAAACCCTAATTGATTGAGAAGAACATCACGGAAGAATCAAGGAGGCACATAATAGAAGAAGATCGCTGAAGAATCGAGGAGGAATATAGTGTCAGAGAGGGGTGCGACGCAGGCGTCGTATCTAGAAGAGGTCATCTATTCTGTCCCTGAATCCTGTCGTGAACCTTTGTCACCTGATGTGTCCCAGGGGACCCTTTTCCAGCTCCCTGGCCAAGGGGTTGGTTTCCACACCATCCTAGGTAACTATAATTCTGTTTAGTATGTCATTGTATTGCTCTCTCTATTTTCTCCCTATTTAGGTACTGTCATCGTAATAACATTGTTTAATGATTTTTATCTGACTTAAATTTTATTTCCTTCCTTGGAAAAAGGTGTATAAATTGTATTTGTGTTCTTGGCTCACATGAATTTAACTAGATAAACATTTAAAACTCTCCTGAGTCTGTGGTTATTTGAAGGGTTTTTATTCTATGTCAATGTTTGCCTACAATAGTTAACTAAGAGGTCCATTGACGAGAGGAAAGTACATTCGGTCATAAAGGTTTGGAAAGAAATGATAAGGTAAATTCATTTTACAAGTATTAGAACAACAAATTGACCCCACCGGTACTTTACTAGCTCATGTGTATGCATGTTTAATGGGCCCAGGTGAGAATGTGGTTTGTGAGTATCTCTAACTGGTAACCTGCAGGATCAGAAGCAAATAGCGTTTTAGGGGTTGCTTCAGGTTATGTTGGACCTGGGCAAAGAAACCTTTGGGCCGCCTGTGATAGAGCACTGACCAGCTGAAGAAGCTACGCAGGCCCGGTGAACAAAGTACCTTTAATGGGTACAAACAGCAAGATGCATCATGAAATGAGTCGATGGTGGTCCTGCAAGTTGCGATGCATCAGTTCTGTAGACAGGTGTCAGAGTTGAGAGGCGTCAAGTGATGCACTGGGTTTCTCCATGCAATTGAGGGGATGTGTCGATATCTGCAGCTTCAGTGGCAGGAAAACGTTGTCCGATGCATGATTCTCAACAGGCAATGTTCTGATTCAATTGCAATGCGCCAATTTTACTCCAGCAACCGGGGCGATGCGCCAGTTTTGCTGCATGCAGACAAGAGATGCATCTCAAGCAAAAGGAAGCAAGCCAACAAGCTCTTGAAGCACACTTGGAGGGAAGGCATTGTCCAGCTTTCCTTCAGCAAAGTCAGAGAGCAGCAGGGCAACAAGCAGAATAGCAGGCCTTCCTGATCAGCAGTCCAGTTGAGTCCTTTAAACAGCACAGCATTCCACCTGGCAGAGCTTCTGTTACAAGTCCAGCAGTGTCTGATTTGATGGGGTTAGAGACCCAGCACTTGTACCCAAAAGTGCCTTTGATGTGGGGGGGCAACCTTAAAGTAGCTCTCTGAAGTGCACAAGTATGCCTTTCAACCCAGTCCTGTCTGCCAGGCTATCTGTGAGGGGTAAACAGTCTTTTGTGTGGGGAAGTGAAGCCCCTCCCTTCCATCCTCCCCAGTCAAGGCCATCAGAATGAATGTGTATGTAGATGGGTCCTCAAACACACCTATCCTTACAGTGCTGGGGCTGTCTAGAGGGAATGAACAAAGTGAAGCTGTCACCCACCCCAGAACATGTATTGGAGAGAGGCTGTCAGCACAGAGAGCAGTAAATGCAGAGAAATGTCCTCTTTCTAAAGTAACGTACCAAGGTGTTGGACTACAACCCAGCTAGATTGGGCCACTAATAATTCTGAACACAAACAGGATCTAGCTGTAATTTTTCAACCCTCTTCTCTTTGGAATCAAGGACAAGAAAATTGATTCATCTTGGCCCGTAATTTTAATCACATATCTTTCATCAACATTTCAACATTTATAGTTGATTTTCAACATGTCATGAAAAGGGATCACTTAAACATTTTCCAAATACATGATTTACCCCATAGCCCTAGACAAGGCTGCTCAGGACTGAACCATGATTCAAATGAAAAAATCAATATGCATGAAACACTAAACGTGAATGTGTTTTAAAGGAACATATTAGTGCATTAAAGAATGCCAGTCAATACATTTTGACATTGAACAGAGGTGACCATCACTGTAATTCTGTCTAATGTGTACCTCTATTTGCTAATGTCTTTTGGGGGTTCCAAAGATGATTGGTAATAGTCTGATCAGTGAAAGTTCATTGAGATTGCCCACTGACCAGATGATGCAATTTAAAGGCACTCCCCAAGGGTATCCGTGGACGTGTTTCGAACCTCTTGTGGTTTTTAGGGTTCTCCCCAGGACCCTGACTGGCTGGGATCTGGTGACTCCTAAACTTGCATACTGTTGTGAAATTATTTTGATTGTCCTTCAGGTCGCACAGCATTGCGCCACGAGTTTTCAGAATGAACCGTAAATAAATGCTGAGTAGCAGTCTAATGAACCTTTAATTTGTGCACCTGAAGGTTATAACCCTTTCCCAGAGTTCCAAATTATACCATCACCAAGATGATGTAATTTTCCTAAAGGGGGGTACATCAGGCAGCTCACCTTAGGTGTGTGACTGGCCTGGTAGTGAACCACTCCTCCCTGCATATCTAATTCCCCACCTGTCCTGGTGCCAAATGGGCCTCAGGGCAGGGGGGGGGGGCATCCGGGTCTGGAGAAAGCCAGAGGAGCATATCAAAGGCAGCAGAGGCCTTTGAAGTCTCCTGCCTTGATATGCTGCTTAATTGGCCATCCTGCTTGGAGGGCTTGCAACACCTCTGGCCAGAACAGGCACTGTTTCTGCCCTCAGAAAGCATAGGCTCTCACCTGTGGGGGGTCAGAACCTGACTGTGGTGGCAGGCTGTTTTACAACAGTCAGCCAGTACACTAGAGGCTGTGAGGTTTCCAGGGGACACCTATAAGTTGCGCTCTGAGTGCATGTATTAATAAATCCACCACTATAATCAGTGGGAGTTTATTCATAAAAGGTGTTTGATAGCAAACACCATAGATTTTTGTGAAGCCATCATGTAGCTGGGGAACTCGTTTTTTCCAGTGTCAGCATGTGTACTTAAAATGGGTTCCCAATTCACTTATGACAGCCAGCACAGGGGCATATTTGCTCATGCAAATATATCCAAACATGTAACATAGTGCAACCTGCCTTATGGCTGTAAGTCCTGCTGTAGGGGTGGCTTACCTATACTACATGCACTGTCTGCAGGCATGCCATGTTGTTTTTTTCACTTTTATGTGCTCCAAGACATGCAGCCTGCAATGGCAGTCTGCATGAGCTAGGCGAGGGCTCCCTTAGGGTGGCACAATACATACTGCAGCCCTTAGGGACCCTCTTTAGTACCCATGCCCAGGGTGGATTTAGGAGCATTTACTAGGGACTTATAGGGGTGCTAAATGTATGGCCAATTGGGGGAACAATTGTACAGTTTTATGGAACCATATCTGGCACTGGGGACCTGGACAGCAGGAAACGAATACCAGGCAAAGAGTGGGGGTGACCATGTCAAAAAGGGGCACTTTCCTACAATACGTACTAGAAGGCAGTATATTTTGAGAGTGTTTGGTCTGGAGAAGTCCAAACTCAGGATTTAAAATGCACCTCAGTGGTTAGGTTGGCTTTACTAATAGGAATATATTTCTACCAAAACAGACCCTTTTTAGCAACATTAGAAGAATCAAAAACCGAGAAGAAAACATAACATCCTAACGTATACTATGCAGTTTGCATGCAGCTCTTTAAAGACAGTTGATGAAATTCAAGTAACAAAAGGATTGCTGTGACAAAAGTAACCCTGGGCGTAGTTCGCGTAGTCGCGCTTCGCGAAGCTACACGAAGATGTACTTGCACTACGCGAGCTACGCGTAGCTTCGCGAGCTTGCGTAGTTGCTTGGGGCGCCCGTTCGCAATGGCTTTTTCTTGTTCAGGAGCGCGTTGAGCGTGTTCGGCGAGCTGTTTGCATGCCCGGGGGAAAATATCTCGCGATCTTACCCATGCGGTCGCCAATGGGCGCGGCCATCTTGTTTTTCACTCTATACTATGGTTCTGGGCCTACTTTTCTATCCTCCCTTTATCTTTGTAATCCTTTGTATTTAAAGCATTTTTGTGACTTTGTTTAGTTATCATCTATCTCTCTCTTTGCCTAAGTTTATATTTTGCATTTTATTTCTACTTTTACTGTGTTTTTTTACTTTTATAAAGTTCTTTCTTTCTTCTTCCTCCTAACTTTTTTTTCCCCTTCTAACTTTTCTTTTCCGCCTCCCACCCACCCCAGAACCATGGCCAAGGGCACAGCTAGTGCCAAGGGCAAGGGACCTGCAGGAGCAGACAAGGGCCGCCTGCCTTGCGGCAGAATGCATCCTGCAGGGGTGCAGGCCCGGCAACTGTTTGGGGAGGAGGAGGTGGCCGCCCTTGTTTTTTTCATTCAGCGCCACCTCCCCTTGACCTTGGCAGCAGGCGGCAGGCCCGGCTCCGGGTACGCTACCCAGGAGCGGCACCGTCGGTGGGCGAAGGTGCGCCGGGCAGTGTTCCAGTGCTCTGGGGTCTGGCGCACCCATAATCAGCTGGCCCACCAGTGGTCCGACATCCTGGACCGGGAGCAGGACCTGTTGGACCTGCTAGGTGTCGAGGTCGTCGGGCTTGGTGAGCAGCTTATTGTGTATAAATTAAATTTGACGAACAACAAGGTTACTGCTGCGTGCTACGCGTTGCTGGTAAATTATGTTCCAAAAAGCAAAATCTTCTGTGATTGTAGGACCCAGGTGCTGGGTGGTACTCTTACTTGTTTGCAACTTAGTTTGCGCTAGCTTGTGCTGATTATGTAAGAGTTTATTTTAGAGAACTGAAGTTAGGTAATGCGATTTGCTAGAGAGACTCTAGTCCTTCCATTGTCCTACTGTGAAATAGTGGTGGATGGATATTGGATACTAGGTTTAGTTTGTTAGTATTAGTTAATAATTGTTTCATGCGGTCTGCGTGACGCCTCCTCTGTCACTGAGTGCTGCTTACCCCAGTCCTCCGTAGAACCTTTTGTACTTTGTTTAGTGAGTGGTAGGCTTAGCATGGTCAGTCAGTAGCAGAACTAGATCAGAATCATGCAGCCAACCCACAATTTGTTGTATGTATGTATGCACAAATGTATGCATGTGTCCTCCATCTCCTCTATGCATTTGATGGCTGAAAAAAATGGAAATGCAGACTTAGTGAACAATTGCCCGTCTGGAATAGGTGGTGTAGGTTAGGAGGTACTTACTAGGCTTCGTTAGTATTTGTAATCAGAATGATTATGGAACACTGGAGTGTTCATAAATAAGTAGACAATCCGTGAACTCAGGAAGCAGCCAGTAGTCGATCCATCTGATTAGATAGGTCAATTTTATTGCAATTGTTGTTTCCTAAAATGTTGTTTGAGTTATTTTTCCAAATGATTTATTATTTGTTTCACAGCACTCCTTAATGTTTGTCTCTTTCTTTATTATATTTTACATGATCATCAGCACCACCCAGCGGCAAGAAGACGGAGTCGGAGTCGGTGGGGGAACCACAGGACCGTTCCTCTACCGAGGCTCCTGCTGCTGGCCCCAGTAAGTCCTCCAGTGGTTATATTGACATTATATTTCCCTAACTTTTACTGCATCTTTTTTTTCCGAACTATAAATTATGGTTCCACTTTCTAATTCTATTTTTTACAAAAGCTTCTTTGACCTTGACTATCTGTTTCCAAATTCTGTTTATCCCTGCCTCTAACTAAGTTCCTTCTAACTGCCTCTGCTATGACTCTCTGTACTACTACTACTATTACTCTGTCTGTAGCGAAGCTTGCACAGTTGCCCACTCTTTATTGAAGGTTTTCTTTGGTTTAATAAAACTCTGATTGACCAATAGCTCTAGCCACTGTGTCCTGTCCTTTGGGTTGTCCTCTTCTAGTCTTCTCAATGTTGAGGCTTTTGCTAATTACCACAAACAAAATGGCCAACCAGATATTTGACAGTATTTTGGATCGGATAGTACATGATACTACTATTGTTGTAGTGATTCTGCAGAGCCACATACAGAACTATGCACAACAAAATAGGATGTTGGTGATGGGAGGTTGGACCTTACTGATCACACCTCAGTCCAAAGAACCTATGATCCCCTGACCGACTAGCTATAGTAACTCACATTAGGGTCCTACTCCCGACCCCCCCCACGAAGAAGATACACAATGTTGATGATGACTGAGACAGACAACCCAGATCATAATAACACCATTTTGCTCACTCACTTGTGTAAGTCCACCCCACCACACCAAATACCACAGAGTCTATGTGTAAGTTCAAAAGTTTTATTTGAAACAAGTAACAAACTCTGTACATCGTTAATATGAAATTTAATTTACTACAGCCATCGTCAATAAGCCAGCAAAAAGCCTAAGATTAAAACAGTAAAAATTTACAAGTGCATGACAACAAGAACAAGAGACAAGATCTTTTGAATCCTGGAAGACCCCTCACAGTAGAACGTAGAAATACTGGTTACATCATTCATCATAAGCTCTGTAAATCTCTGGTTTGTAGAAGGGAATCTTCTGCCTATTATATGAGAAAAATGCTGCGCGTTAGCCGTTAGATAGTATACTGGTGAATGCAATCATTTTGCAGTCATGGCAAAAAGTGTAACATGTATGTGATGGCTAAGCAATACGGACTAACCAAACTCAATAAGTGGGTTGTTTTTCGACCTCTTCACTTGTACGCAACAGTCAAGTGGCCTCAAAGGTGTCTACTGCACATTTCAATAATCTGGCAGGTATAATTAAATATGCGCCAAAAGAGTAGTAGGCGACATGATGAATCTAAAAGGGTTACACATGGCTCAGGCTAACTTTCAAAAGAGTAGAGTAGGACTAGATGACCCTAGGAACCATATCACTACTAGTGTCTGTCTACTGACTGTACTTACTGTCTAGTGCTGATGTATGTTGTATTAACTTTTTTTTCAATGTTCCAAGTTAACACTAATAAAATAGGGGGAGGATTCCAGGCATCTAAAAATGTGTGATATTTTTTTCTAGGCACACTACCAACCACCAGTGCCGGCGGGGCCAGCGGCAATGCGGCCATTCCGGAGGGGGCAGGAGAACTTGCGGCCCCTGCAGGAGAGACAGGGGGGGAGCCAGCAGCAGTGGCCGGCAGCGGTAAGTTATATTCATTACTTCTTGACATTACTACTAGATGGAAGTGTGTTCACTACTTCACTGTACTGTGCGACTTATTAAGTTGTAGTGAACATTATACAACGGTTGAAGAAGACACCCTTTACTTAGCATTAGCAGCGTGAGTTGATTAACCAATAGCCTCTTCTAATTGACTCCAAAATCAGCTGTGAAGGTTTTATGGAGAAGACAAACTCAGATCAGATGACCTTGATGGATGTGTTGAACAAAGAGGGAAAGAAGGGTGGAAGGACGGGCGAGATAAATAATATGACTGACTGGCAGAGAAGGATATGTTGTTGGAAGCATGCATAGGTGGCTGATAGTAATCAGATCAGATGCATGGGTTGTTGAAGGATGGGTGGAAGGTGAAAGAGAATGCCTGCCTGGGTGGGCGACACAGTATTGGTAGATAGTGCTAGATAGCATGAATCAGCGGTGTTTGGTTCAAACTCAAAGCCAAGGCAAGCAAGGAAGGAGCGGAAGCATGGGTGGTTGTTGGTGAAACCAACTAAGTATGAGATATCTAAAAAAGAAGGATAAACGTTTACTTTAATGGATTTATGCCTGGATGTACTATCATCAATAGACAGCATAGGTGGAAAGTGTCACTGGAGAGTCTTACTTTGAAGAAAATGTAAAAGAAACTGCGCCACAGTAGCAAAGCGTAGGGGAATATAGGTAGTATTATCAGAATACAGTTGACTCGCAGTAGTTTGCAAGCACGTCATATATATATATATTTATATATATATATATTTATATATATATATATTTATTAAGCCCCTTCCTCCGACTCTGGGGACCACTCCCTACCTATTAATGTATTTTCGATTGGGTCAGCCAGCCTGCAAAGGGTGGCCTATCTGTTGGTTATGGTTACAGAATCAATGAATGGTTACAGAATCAATGAAAGCAAAGTACCCTTTGCAGTAGCGGTTAGTGGTGGGAGTGCTGGCGGGCGGTGACATGCGGAGGGGCAGGGTGGGTGGCATTGGCAAGTAAACTATGTATTACGGCCAAATACAGGTAATCAACATAAAAATAAATAAAATTATTTTCATTGTGCGCACTGCACCGCCAAATGCGATGCAGTGCGTGCAACAATTTTTTTATTTTTTTGTATGTATTGTTTAATTACTTGTGATTGTCCTTAATCCATAGTTTACTATCCCCACCCTGCACCTTCCCACGTCACCGCCCGGCAGCACTCCCACCACCGACCGCTACTGACCTGATGTCGTATTACCATCTATAATATAAATATAAGCAATGATCATTGGATCAGATAAATAATCAGCCTTTTTGTAGTACCCAGGGCAGGGTGTAAGTAAAATTGTTCATTTGCCCTCATGTAACAGACAGAGTATGGCCAGTGCCACCGGCCGTAAGGCGTCATACAAAAATATGGGCTTCCCCGCCTGCAGACAATAGTAGTAAATAAAACTAACGTGAGTCTGCATCATGTGACTCCTATCTGTTTCTCTTGGGTGCAAGCTTAGCTGACTGAGCTGACATGCCGGCTACAACAAGGTTATGTAATTGCGCTAAACTAGAGATAAGAACAACACGACTGGTGTACCGGAGTACATAGTACGATTATAATGTCGGAAACTCCCACAAATGTTAGAGTCCAAGGAAGTAAGAGTAGAGATACTTACGACCAAATCACAAATGTTATATACTGTGCTTGCTAGTGATACTGTGACACTATGTGTTGAATGATTTTAGTGTTTCTGTTTTGCTAAGAGTATTGGCTACAACATGTTATTTTTCTTTCTTGATATAGATACTCCTTCTACATCCACACCAAAACCATCTCGGAAGGAGTTGGCTACCAGGGCCCGGCGCCGTAAACTGGAGGCCATTTGCGAAGAATATCGCCGGCTGGTGGCTCAGGCGGAGGAGGAGGAGGCGGCTGCAGCTGCAGCCTCCTCCAATGCCCCAGGTCCCAGTCAGGCCCTGCCTCCAGTTTCACGGCGCTGTGGTCCAGCAGCCGCCCGCCGCCACACCTCCATCTCAGCCACTGCTGCCCCCCACCCTGGGCGTTGGGGATTCATTTGAACATTGGGACGTGGACTGTCGTTTAGTTGTGGACATTGGTTGGGGTTTAGGTCAGAGTGGGATAGTTTATTTTTGTTAGGGGATATTACATTTTATACTATTTACTTATACGATGTTAATGTTTTGTGGTGGGTTGCTGTTTTCCGAATTCAATCTAAGTTACATGGTTTGTTACTTTGTTTTCGTGCTGCTGCATGCCCGCAGCCAGTGTTTGATTTAAAAGATCTGCCGATTTTGTAACACACAAACCGATAGATGCAGTACCCCTCACTGAGTTATTTTTAATTGTCATAATAGTACTGTCAGTCTCTCCTCCTAGTCCATACCTCCCACCAAACGTATCTTACCTGTGATTGATGATGATGAAGTTCGGCACACTGATGGCTGCATGGTTGGTTTCCCGGAGAAGATGCCATTATTGTGGTGGTAGTAGTAGACACTGGCAATAGCATTTGAAAAAAGAAAGAGAAAGTCACTTGACTGAGAGACTGTGGGAGGAGTAGTAGAACAAAGTAAACTACAGCATGGGTGGGCAAGCAGAAGAAGATCCTTGCCCTGCCATAGTTGAAATTCAATTAGTGTTGCTTTCACCACATCTGCCTCAGCAAGCGTGTGATCAATTGTTGGTGTACATTAATGTAGTCACATCACACCTCAATATAAATCACACAGCCCGGGGAAGGAGGGTTAGGGATTGATGAATGGATGGGAAGTGGGTTTTTGGGAAAGGTTTGAGAAAGAAAAACCGACAGTATGCATGGACACAACAAAAGTAAAACACAATCTTGTAAGACGACCATGATCCATTATCAAAGAAATCAAAGTATAAAGTGAGAAAAAGGAAATGCATGCATGCTGAGGAAGAGAACTTGATGGTTAATGAATGATAATGAGTTGTACTTACTAACTACTACTACACAATTAGATAGTACAGGGCAGAAATTATTATTATGAAATTTGCCTTGCCTGTCTGCCGCCCTCAGAGCTCAGACCGAACCAAATTACATGCTGTACCGGGCTTACTTTTATTTTTCAAGCTAGCAAAGGAAATGAAAAAATAGTTGTAGGGATCAATTACCAAACAAACCACAACACACAGTCGTAATGATTGAAGAGAAAAAAGGAATCAAATACATTTAAAGACGAATGATGAATGATACTAAAGTTACTGTATTATCCTGGTCCAAATGTGGAGTTGCATCATTCTCATCATTCCTCTTGGTCCTCCCTTCCATGGACACTCCGCACATCAATCTTGGGTACCACTGCCTGCCTGATGCGGATTGGTAAGGTAAGTGTGAGTTGTGTCTCCCACTATAGCACAGGTTAAAGGCCGGCCTGTAAGTGTAGATGGAAAAACAACAGGGGTATTGAAAAATAACTGAATTAAAAAAATTAAACTCAATTACAGTGGAGTGCAAGAAGAGAAGACAAGACTCTTAAGAGAACACTTTCAGACTGAGGCAGCTTGGATAGGATACATAGTGTCTACTCTACACCATTAAGCTACAACAACAACGGGACAGGACTCAGGAGCCAGCACAGCCACAGAACAGGACAACCGCGGCACAGGCCAGGCACCCTACCCCTTACCTTACATTTTGACCGAGCCAGACAAATGGCATATGCACTGCAGCAACCTAGCATTTTCCAAATGAAGTGACTAAATCAATGCGCCACTGTCCCTCATACCACTACACTCTACTCCAGTCCACACCACTACACGGACATGTAGCCTAGGTCTGCTGTGGTTCCTGTTGAAACTGTTTACCTTTAAGGCAGTCCATGAAACACAGTTATTCCATCAATTATCTCCGATCCAACTGACTGACTGTGTGCAAAGATAGTATGCTCAGCAGCATCATGATGACCGTGTGGTACGTGTTCTCCAACACCAACTCAGTCTGTAGTGACTGATTGAGTTTATAATATATTCCATATTACAAAATTGCAACAGATATTGGGCGGCACCTGCAGTGGTAGGAGTACAATGTGGTTATTAAACAACAAGGAAACATTGACTGTCACCTGACCTGAGTCACTTTTACTTTGTCGATAAACTAGTATAGTTCGACTTCATGCACATTCATTCGTAGTCAGCAAGCAATGCCAAGCAACCAATGCAATACATTCCATCATTCACAATAATCACTCATTACCTGTCTTGCTGTTCTCTTTGGCTCTCAGATCTGATGCCTGCCTAGCCTTCTGACAGTCAGTGATGAGTTTCTTTTGGCTTGGAAACAAAACGGAATATAGCTGGAGTCACGTTTCACTTCTTATGGAGTGACTGTTAGAGGCAACATGTATTGTACTATTCTCCATCTCCATCTAATGTCTGGCTTGCTTGAAATGTATTTAGGGAGAGTAAGGAAGATTGAGCAGGACCCTGAGGAGTGGAGTGGACAGTTATGCACAGACGTGCAACTCCAATAGGGAAATAAAAAGAGGAGACTGTTGATGGATTTGTTGTGATTAGATTTTGAACCAGAAAAACAGATACACAGTCACACACAAATAAAGGAAGGGAGAACAATTTGAAAGCCTAGTTGTCAGGGAGGAGGAGCTCGTCCTCAAACTCTGGTGGTTCGGACAGAAGTACGTCATGTAAGAACCCACTACTTATGTCATCGAAGTCGCTCTCCTCTTCCTGCTGTGATTCACGTATTTTGTACTCCGGTGGTATAAAGTGTTGATTCATTTTGATCATGGTTAACCTCTCCACGCTTTTGGGCGAGAGACTGGTCCTTTTCACAGTACCAATGGCACCAGCAGCACTGAAAACACGCTCTGAAGAGACACTTGCAACAGGGCAAGCCACATGTTTTATCGCCAGCCTGCTGAGCACTGGCCATTGACTTCTTTTCCCATACCAATACACAAATGGGCTTTGCTCCATGAAGACCTCTGTTGTGTCATCTAAATAGGCCTGGACCATCCGCTCAATGTTCAGGGGTGCTCCGATTTGCTTGGCCTCTTTTACCTTTGCATCAGTCATGGACGTACAAAACCCTTTCCGTAGAAACCAATCACCTGCCGTTTTTATAAATGTGGCTGATGATCCTGTTGGTGCTGTTGATGTTATTGCTGGCAGTGTTGTTGACAGCTGGGAGGCAAACGCACTGCTCTCGGCCTCTGAAGTAGAACTTGACTCTGGGTGCCCTGCAGTACTTTTTCTGCCCTGGGGTGGTGGGCCTCTAATTAAGATCTGTTCGTTTTCAAACTCAGTGGCTTCCTCAGCTATCAAAGTTTTGTACTTGGCAACATCCACTTCTGAAAAAGGAATTACTTCATTACTGCTCAGCAATAATTTGTAACGTGGATCCAAAATTGAGGCAGTAATGTAATGTCGATGTGACACAATGTTATTTTGAATCCTTGTATTGTCAGATAAGCGAGCGGCTAAGGTGTCCGCCAAATAATATGCGTCTACTTTGTCATCCACACCTGCGTAAATTTCTGACACCTCCTTCAGCTCTTGCTCTAGCATGTACAACAATGGGATAGCTTGGCCCATAGTACAGTCCTCCCTGCTGACTTCACGTGTGAAGACCTCAAAAGGAAGTAGCATCTCTGTCAGGCATTTAACGAGGTCCCACTGGGCCATCTCAACGGTCATGCCGTTCACAGTAGGATCTCCTGACCTTTTCATGACATAAGCATTGAGTGGTATGTACTGCTCAAACAGACGCTCAAGCATGTAATACGTTGAGTTCCAACGTGTTGGCACCTCCTGGATGAGTGCTTTGACTGGCATTTTATGCTCACGTTGAATGACCCTCAGCTGCTTCCGGACTTTAAAAGAATGGTTGAAATGTGTGCATATTCGTCTGCAGCTGGTCAGTAAGCTGCTGACTTTGCTTTCATTTTTCAGAAAGTCTTGAACAACAATGTTAATGCAGTGTGCCAAACACGGAACCCTGAAATAGTAACCATCTTTCATTGCCCTAACTACATTACTGCCATTGTCCGTGGCAACAAAACCAATGGTAAGCCCTCTTGGTCGCAGCCACTCAAACACCTTGCTGTTAAACTCATCCAAAATGTTTGCAGCAGTATGAGATTTCTCGATAGCAGACATGGCTACAGTTGCATGTTTGCGGGTGACTTTAAAAATCTCAGCGGTGTCAACAACACCGTCAGATATCTTATCTTTAACACCCGAAAAAGAGACCCAGTGTGCAGTGGTGCACATGTAATCAGTGGCTTGGCAACTGGTCCACATGTCTGTTGTCAGGTGGATCCTCTGAACAGCACTCTGTTTTAAGGCTTTTCCAAGCAATTCCAGCACGTCGTGATGTAGTGCTGGAACAGCAACTCCTGTGAAATAGTAGCGGCTGGGAACTTTCCATTTTGGCCAGATGGTGGTCACAAATTCAAGAAAACCCACCCCTTCAACAAAAGAAAAAGGGAGAAGGTCCAGTGCTAACATTTTAGCCAGCTTCGCATTGTACAACCGTGCTATTGGGTGGTTGCGTTCGTACTGCCTCTCCGGCCTAGTAAACATGCTAAGAATGGTAGGCTGTGTGGTATTCCTTCCTGTGCTCAACGTCGCACTTTTTTTGAAAGCAGTACTCCTTGGTGTCTCAGGCTGACTCTTACTCTTGTGACACTGAGATGTGGCTGAGGATGTGGGCGTTACCACTGCAGTGCTGGGGACAGGGCTACTTTGTGTACCACTACCACAGAGAATGTCTCCCTCTTCTTCCTGTTCCACCGTGAGCGGGCTTTCTACCCGTTTATCCCCAACAGCAATGGTTCCAGTTTTTATGCGACTAAGGTGGTCCTCCCACTGGATTGCGTGGTGTTTTTTCAGATGGGTCATTTGGCCTCCGGTACCATAGTTTGTACCAAGCTTACCACGACTAGCAGAGGTATGACAAACGGAGCATATAGCAATGTTCTCCTCCTTTCCGCTAACCGTAAAAAAGTCCCACACTGGGGAGCTTAACTTTTGTCTCCTGCTGGAGGTGCCACTTCCAATGCCGGATGAACTGGAGGGTGTGTGTTGAATTTGACTCTGTGCAGTACCACTACCTACTTCTGCTGAGGTGGTGCTTGTGCTGGATGTAGGACGCTGCCGGCCCTTTGCTAATGTAAATATGGAAGCTGGAGGTCGTGTTGGTGTTAACTGTGTTGGAGGTGTGCGTGCTACATCCCTCGCAGCCATTTTGGATAGTGTAAAAATGTTGGTCTCCATCTCCTCAGGCCCGGGAGTGATGTTCGTGATGACTGGCTCATCATCATCATCATCCTGCTCTTCTACATCAACCTCCATAAGTGTAAGGCTTTCTGGAACCTTCCTTTTCCCATGCCTGCTCTTGTGACGTGTTTCCCTCTCAGACTCAGTTTGTGGCTTCCAATTGGCATCTAGATCATCAGAAGGGCGTCTTGGTGAAGAACTTGATGTACTAACCCTCCTTTTCCTTGCTGGGGATTTGGAAGACAATGGAACTTCTGAAGGAGTGGCTTCGTCTTCTTCCTCTGCATGAGGCTCAATTTCCTGAGCTGCCCCTACTTCGGGAGGAACTACAGCTACTATTGCGGGCGGTGGTTGTGGCTGTTGACCACTTCTCTGCTGTGTTCCCTTCTGCGTTGATTGTGTACTACTTTGAGATAGCGATAAGTTTAGTTCAGGCTCAGCATCACTGCTTTCCACCATAAGGCTGGCTACATCTTCCACACTCATCTGCTTGGGCCTGGGTTGGTGGGTTGGGCCCACTGATGCGGAGGTGCTGCCCCCAGCTTGGCCCCCGGACACGGCTGCTGCAGGCGTCATTTTTGGTGTCCCAAAAAAGGTTTTGGGAGGCACACCAGACTTAAGTGACACTTCCTTCTTCTTCTGTTCCTTCTTCTCCATGGCAACTTTCTTGGTACCGGAGGACCTGCTACCTGCTTTCTTTGGGGGCATCTTCTTCAGATGTCAAAACAGCACTCAGTTGCACAAGTTGCAGAGATGCCTGGTCAGGTCACTCACACGTCACGCCGTGTACAGCAGCAGGACGTCAGGCTGGCACCACAACGGTCGATGATGATGACACACCTCCTCCGGCTTTTGTGCACCTAAAAGCAAAAAAGCCAGAAGAACATCAGTCAAAAGATCAATAATATAATATATAACTTCTTAGTGTCTGGTGGGTGGTCACAATTATTAAATTTTATGAAGTCAGTGAACAACAACAGTATAGCCATTTATGAGACTGACAAGGCCAGGGCTCCTGGTGTACTTGTACTGTGTACACTCAGGAAGAAGAATAGCACAGAACAAAAACATAAATGTAGTGTAGCCTGTTTGCCCTAAATAAAAATTTGTGCATCTTATGGATGCAGCATCAGGGAGCAACAACAACGAACATATACACATAAACTAAAGGCATTTCTTTACAACAGCCAAAAAGTGAAATATACCCCCCAAAAAAACAGTAAAGCCCACATTTTACAATTCAATCCAAAGCCATACCTGATGTTGAAATTTAACGCACAACACAAAAACAGTTGTTTAACTTCCATGCACCCATGATGATTGATGAGTAGTACCCCTGGGCCTACTGTACGACAAGCTTGGAGGCCTATGGAAAAAGCACAGTGGCTGGTACCACAAAATGGCCGCCACCACATGGCCAGGCCACTCACAAAAACAAGAAAAGGTCAGGAATACAAGACAGACAATGGCCTATTGCAAAAGCACAATGCCTGCCTCCACAAAATGGCCGCCACACATGCTCAGGCCACCCACCACAATAATAACAAAAAAAGTGATTACAAAGGACAAGAACAGGAAGTTGTAGTCTCTGTGGAAGTACATGATAAAATAAAACTACATGAAATATTGAAATTTGACAGCACAGTTCTTACCTACATGCCCATTCATCTAGGTTGTAACCAGTGCTTACAATTTTTCAAATAGTTTCCTAATAGTAATGAGAGAAGATGAAGCCTTAATTATTAATGATATATCATACATAATATACCCATTCAGAGAGGAAATTAAGCAAATGCATATTATGTACATTTGTGTAAAGTTGTGGCATGCTGGTGGAAGCAAGGTATGCAGAGCTAACATTGTGATCCTTTAGGCAGCATGCCTTAATTTTTTAATGTCCTACTCAGGTTATTTATGATTGTGCACCAAATGGACAAATATGCAATACCCTGATTACTGAACATTAACACAATTGTGCATAGTTAGTGATAATGTCATGTCCAGGCAGTGGAAATCCATGTCTCGTTACCACTAGCAAAAGGTGTGAGGTAAAACAAAATGATCATGCAGTACTATAGTTACAGTTAGTAATTCCACATTTTTTTTTACAAATCTTTCAATCCCTCATTATGAGTCTTCTCAAGTGGTATTTATGAAGCAATATTGCCCTGGCTGATTCTGACTCTCCTGGTATACCTGCACCCAAAATTCGTAGGCACAAGAATACCTGTCCTTTAATTCTAAATCTACGTGTAAATACTGATAAAGAACCTTTCTAGTTCTAAATACCTGTTGTAACTATCCAGAAGGAACCATTGTTTTATTGTGTTCTGTATTATTTTGGTAACTTTTTGCTGTTGTTGCAATCCAATCAATTTATGGAGATTTTCAATCCGACTTATCCTTAAGTACCATTAATTCAGTAAAGGTCTGGGAAATGTTTAAAGACATAATGGACGAATAGCTTGGCAATTCGCTTGAATTTCGCTGTTGGCTTTTGCCTGGGTGTACTGGAGTAAGATCAATGATTTTGCATTTAGATGTACCCTGCATCCCATCTCTAAACTCCTTAGGAGGAATGCTGCATTACAGGATATATGACTGCATCCACTGTTTAGGGAGTCTCTGGCTCTAATACCATTGTCCAGATCTTAAAATGGAAGGTGCAAGTGGAAAATAATTGAATGGCACATGAGAGAAATGCATTACAACTGATACACCACACATATGGGCAAGTCAGCCTCAAGAAATCTCATTCATAAAAAGACCCATCCACACCTATTGAACAGCACTTCAGGCTCAGCTGGCTCACAGTTAGACATATCCATCCTTGGTGTAAGTCATTCTCAAGTAATGTGATTGATATGCAGTTTCTCTGTGAATGAAAAAAGGGGAAATAGAGTACCCAAGGAGAAGAACCAAAATTGTATAATTTTATCAATTTCTTGTTTTTCCTTTATTCTTTATTGTTCTATGTGGCTTGTTATATGTATAGTCATTTGTATTGTTTGGATATAGTTTGATATCATATCTAGCTTTGTGATGATTCACATATCATTGTATGAAAATAATATCAAAGGTCTTCACATTCATTTCAATTCCATTGTGATTTTGTTATTCATCATTATTTTTTGTCAACATTGTGTCATTGTGTCTTGTTATTTTATATTATACTTTTTCTATTTAAAGATTGACATAATTTGAGCCTTCTTTTTAACAATTTGTATAAATAAAATGGAGCATTTTATAACTAACATTAATACATGGGATCTAACATCATTATTGTTAATCTTTGGTCTACAAAACTTTTGTTGCCCAATATGTTGCCTAGCGATTCTGTATCCAAATTGCATTTTCCCTGTCCTAGGAACATTTATTAGTAACAGGGGGTCCTTTTCTTCACAATAGTACCAAAGGAGTTTTAACAGGTCAGGTTGTTCATGGAACCAAAGGGGTGGTTCATTTTTGGAATTAGAGCCCTCACACACTCTTAACGAGTGTCATGCTTCATCGTAGGGCTTTTGCTCCTCGTCGCGGCACTGCAATGCTCAACAGGCACCCTCTAGGGGGATCAATGGCAGAGTTCCTTTTCCAAAGCCGTATGTGAAGTGTAGATGTGTGACATGTGTATGTTTGGGATTGTGAAAGTGACTAAAATAGATCAGGCAGAACTCAAGACTAAAGACTTTTTATTCTGTGAGTTTACCTGTCTGGTTACTTAACCTCTTGTGTGCCACGCCCTTTCCCCGCCCTGTGCCGGCCGTTGCATTAGCGGGCGGGGTTCATGACGAGCTGGACTCGTCATGGGCACAGCGCAACCACGGCCCATGACGAGTCCAGCTCGTCATGGGCACACAAGGGGTTAAAAACGTGTGTGCCACAGATGGAGGCAATGCTCTCTGGTGGCTTCTCAATATCATGAGGTCGACATGTTTCTTGCCTATGATTGTCAGTAAATGATCTATGGAAATTCTTCAGGACCAATACGGGAAACAAATTATATTATATATCTACACAATGCTTGGACCCAGCAGTGTAGCAAGCATAATCCAAGCAGGTAATTCTAAAAATTGACCGTGAGACCCAGAAAGTGGTACAGAACGTCCTCATTTCTGGACTAATAAAAATAAGAGGGATATTACTTACATTGTCCTAGCGATATTTTCACGGCTACCTAAACCGTCTTCAGTGCCTCTGGAGTGAGGGCCACAGGTGGTCAGCTGCTTTTAATATGGAAAGGTAGCTAATCTCACTCTGGTGTGATCCGGCGTACCGCCACAATTTGCGGTTACCTGGATACAGGCAGCGCCATCGGGTGCCTCAAAGGAGAATGGCAGTAATTGCGCGCCATCTTGGAATGGAGACGTTGGGTACTTGTTAGACTAATTTTTTATATAGGTGTAATTATCGGGCCATGTTTAAAAAAAATGTTTAAAGCCCGGCCGTACAGAATCTGTCTGGAAGATAGTTGTCATTCATATTTTTCTTGAAAATGGAAACCACATGGTAGTTCATGAACTCGGGTGGAGTTCACGTGAACAAACTGGATATTAAAATATATTGCTAATGTTGGAAAGTATACTGAGCCCCAGCTTTGGTGAGATTACTAATAACTTATGTTGAGTCAAGGGTCACTGTGTGCAGGGATGCCAATGTGGGTGGCCCAATTAGGAGTTGATACCCTGTCCGTAGCTATGGATGAGGAATTGGGTATATGTCATTGTGGTGTCACCCTAATTAAAAGGCGAGCCTAAGTACCAGGGGAAGATGCCAGGGGGGGCCATCATCGGTACGGGTACGCCCCAAACTGTAGGGATCATATGTCAATTCCCCCCAGCGGTTGTGTTCGTTCAAACCAAATACATGGGTAGATAAACAAAAAATCCAGTTCTGCTCTCTTTTAAAGAGGGCACCCTTAGTCAAGTTCGGTATTGATTCAATGATCGTCCAGTGTATATCATCAGCAGAGTGTTTGAGGTTGACAAAGTGGGTGCATATCTTGGTGCTGTTTCTCTGGCATTTCACATTACTTCGATTCTCTGTGTTGTGGGTTTTCATTGGATGGGTTGTCATCCCTATGTATCTTTTTTCACATGGGCATGTCATTGTGTAAATGGAATTCTCGGTGTTACAATTGGTATGTGATTTTAGTGTCCAAGTGAAAGTTCCAGAGAGTTTCATTTCCTTTGTGGTAGTAGTAAGGTTGCAAACTGAACATGAGCCACAAGGGAAGTGACCTGTCAGAGGAGGTAAAGACCACAAGCTGTTCCAGTTGTGAGCAACAGATCTCTGGGGTCCCTTGTAGACCAGCATCTCTTTGATGTTAGGAGTTTGCTTAAATGCTAATTTCAGGAGAGGTAAACAGAGGTTCCCTAACCTTAAAATATTCCAGTTTTTGCGTATGATTTTATGTATTCTGTTAAACTCTGAAGAGTATGTGGTGACATTCGTAACCATATCGGTGGGTGGTTTCTAAGTATGTTCTAGGAGGGCCTCTCTGTCATTGTTCCTGGCTCGTTTCTTTGCTATTTCTTTGCTATTTTTACAGTATGTAGGGGATAATCTGGCTTCAAGGTTTGTTGAAAGTTCTTGTGCCTTGGTGTCGTAATCAGTTATGTAGCTGCAATTACGGTGCAATTGGCGAAATTGGCCATGTGGGAGATTATCTTGCAGTGCTCGCAAGTGGTGACTCCCAAAGAGTAAGTGACTATTGCAGTCTGTGGGTTTGTCGAAAGTGGTGGTGGATAGTTTTCCATCTGCCTCCAAATGTATCATCAAATCCAAAAAAGGAATACCTCTGTCTGAAATGTTGCTCGTGAAATGGACAAAGGGTTGAGGGAGTTGACCATCAGTCATTCACACACAGGCTATACAGCTGAATTGCAAATAATGCACACAATACCAGTAATTGCAGGGAACCACACAAAAAAGAGTACTGAACAGCTGGAAGATGGCCTAAATAGTGTACACAACCAGTGTATTGAGAACAGCACAACACCACTAAAAAGTAGCAATACATAGCATCAGCAAAATTAGCAATATCAGAGACTTCCATCACATGACTGAACTTCTCAAAGCAAAAGAGGAATTCTGAGGGACATCATTACTCCTGGCTAAGTTCAAAATTAAAGTCCACTATGTATGTTAACTCATCACAGAAAAGAATTAGACATTTGTTATTGCTTCATTTAAATGTTTATTTTAACAACTGCTGTGTACCCCAATCCCATAGGGCCATTTCCATCTCTCTCTCCGTATCTTTCTCCTGGTACCCAACGGACCGCACGAAGGAGGGCAAAGAAATATAATAAAATACATATATTCCGGGAGATGCAAACATATCAGTGTTTATGTATTGTTTAACAATTTTGCAAAAAATATATTACTGTATGTATAGATAAGTTATGTGAGACTTGGTATTGGCTTTGGTGGTCCTAAGTCTTTGTTTATGTGATATGATGTCTTGTACTTTGTATTAATATAATCCTCATGAAATGATGATTGTCTTATGTATTTTTGAATGTACATGTTCATGTATCCTTTCCGTTTTTATGTTAATGTTGACATTTAACTCTATTTGTAAATCTAACACCTGTATGAAAGCAAGTGTGAGACACAAGTGAGAGGGTTCTTTATGTCAAAATAAGTAGTAAAGGACAAGCTCCATCGATTGGTGGCATTAAGAGGTACGGAAACATTATGTAGCCTCTTGAAAATAGTGGTTGCATTTATGGTCGGAGGGGCCCCCACATTAAGCGTTTAAATTGGAATTATCCCTCCCCTCATCACCTCAACAGGATCTCTCCCCTTTTATGATACACACATGATGTTTAGGGGGCACCACGTGTGCACCCCAGGGCCCATAGCGGAGGGCCCCGGGCAACAGGGTCCCTGCTAGGGGCCCCAAAAGACTCTTTCTGCAAGCCTTTTCATGGCAGAAGAGCCGACATGAAAAGGCTGTTGGAAAGGTGCATCGCAATCCCCGCGGCAGTGCCTGAGCAGGCACCACCTCCATTTTTGGGATTACTATCCACCCGCTGCCCCGACTGGCTCCTTGAGCCTGTTGGAGGGGGAGTGGATTTCCCCCGGCAGGCATCGGACCGCGTGTATCATAAAATGTCTGTCAGACGGATGCCTCAGATGTCGGGGGGATTGCCACTGACGAGCTGTTGGATGGCCTTCTGCCCTACATCGTAATAAGGCCCTAGGTGAGGAGAAAGAATTTACCAATGAAAAATTACATCCTTTGAATAACAAGTTTTGAGATACCAGTGTGCGTACGGACAGGGTTTTGGACTGGGAGCTGGAGCTAACATCATTCAACCCCAGGCTTGTGAATCTACCTATCACAGTGTATTTACTGGCGCATGAGTCTTATTAGGGGACCATGTTATCAAAGGTGAAATCTTAAAGCCAATCCAGGTGACATAACAAGAATTGCAATGATGAACAATTTCATGCAGCAGTATATTACCCTGTTGCAGTAGTGTTTGTCCAAAATATAGAATGAAAAATATTGCGATACCGAAAAATACGTGTCAAGAATATCGGGATGTCAAAACTATTGTTCACAATAATATCAAAGGTAAGAATATCGTTCCACGTTATGTTTTCAATATTATTGTAAAAAATATCATGATAGAAAATATCGATGTATAGAATATCGTTTGTAAATGTTACTTTATATGTATTTTATTGTAGTGTAGTATGGTATGTATTTTGTAGTTCTTTTAGATTATTGAGTTTAGTAAACAAATGTATTACATTTTGAAAATTGTGAATAGTTTTGTGCAGTTTTATTAATGTGTAGAATTATCATATTTGATATTGTTCTTTAGTAGTGGAATGTTGGGTTTTAGGTGGTAAGAGTGGGGAGTTTTTTAAAACCTGAATTATTTTTGATATGCAAATGAATAGGAACAAAATCTGGAAATTCATTTTTAAATGATTGCTTTTTGTTAAAAAATATGTATTAATTCATTTGAATGTATTTATAAATTAAACAACATATTTAAAATATTGGTATTTAATGTGAATAATAACTTATTTATGTTATCCCCCCCAAAAACATTTTTCAAATTTAAATGCTATAATGTACAAATTTAGATAATTTTACTTTAGTTACATATTTGCAATTTCTTAAATTTAATGTTTTTAAAAATGTGTGTAATATTTTATAATATTTGTAATTTTGAGGGAAAATGTTGAAATGTTTTCCTTTATTGTTGATATGTTGATTCAACAAACATTTTTATTTTGAAATTGAAAAGTTTCCATTTAAACATTTATAAATTATTGAAACTATAGTAAGTATGTATTATTCATAAAGTATTAGTAAAGCATTACAAGTATAGTTATATGTTAAAGGCTTTTTAGAATGTAAAAAAATGAAAAATGACAATTTTAATATTTATAATATTGGAATAAAATCTGTTATCGGAAGTATATATTTTAATATTTTTAATGTTAAATGTAATATGATTTATATTTTTTTATATTTATTTTATAAATGTTTTTCATTTGTTTTGTTTATTTAATTACATTATTTTTTACTTTAAACTTGGAACTGGAATAGTAAATCTGACCCCTTCAGTGTCCAATACCTTCCCCAAATAGGTCTAGAATGGAATTGAATTAGCAATTCTGATTCCTTCAGTGTTCAACACCTTCCCCAAAAAGGTTTATGTTGGAGTGGGAATAGTAAATGTCACCTCTTTAGTGTCCAACACCTTTTCCAAAATGTTTTAGATTGGAGTGGAAGTAGTAAATCTGTCCCCTTCAGTGTCCAACACCTTCATCAAATAAATTGAAATTAGAGTGGGATTAGTAAATCTGACCCCTTCATTGTCCAACATCCTCCACAAATAGGTTTACTTTGGAATGGGGTTAGTGTCCAACACAATCCCTAAAATGGTTTATGTTGGATTGGGAATACTTAACTGAACCCTTCGAGTGTTACATTCCGTGTGTTAAAATGTATTTCCATGTAGTGGGCTAATTTGTATTATTTAATTAGAATTGCTGATATTTAGAAGTATAATTAGCATAGTAGTTGGTTGTGCATTTGTAATAAACAACATTATTATTTACCTTTTTATAGAAAAAAGGTACATAAAACAGCGAGGACATCCATATCCATGTGGAGCTCTGTGGACCTCAAGATGACTGCAAAGATGGCCCCCAACATTGTCTTAGAGCTAGTGGAGATAATGGAGACAGTGGTCTCCTCAATGTATCCTCAGCTACAAATCATCTGCTGGCTTTGAGGGATAAATGGGTTCAGAAGGACATCAATAAGAACTGAACTGTGGTGGGAATTGCATTCAAAATGGCCATTTGAGGAAGGTGAGATTCTCCAGGTAAATCACAATTTGATATCCCGGCTCACCCCACTACAGCAGAGGGTCTTTGCAGTGACCTTTCCAAAGCTAAATTGCAAGATGCAATACCAGCAAGTTTTAATTATCATTCACTCGCATAACATTTGAAATAGACATCTTTAGCATTGTTTTTTACAGGTTGCAGTTTGAAGTACAATAGCCTAAAATGATGACCATATTAGAATGGTATTAGAGAAAGGATGCATACATTTATCCTTGATTTACTATGTGAAACACAACATCCAGACCTCCTAAATCCAAAACATGCGGCTGGGTAATGCATGAACTACGATGTAAACATCTGCAGCTGTAACTCGAGTCCAAACAAATATATGGTTTAGTTATGCCTTATTACAATGCATTGTGTTTATGTATAAGGTCAACAGCGATGTAAGCAAGGCCGGACAGGCAGTCACCGGGCATCGGACTGTACCCTGGGGGGCTGGAAGGGTGAAGAGACACTTTTGATCCAGGGGCCGGTTTTGTAGCAATGCTGCAGTTTTAAAGCACTGCAGAGATCCTTGTATGTCCAACAGTTTTCAGGCAATGACAAAAGTGCCAAGATAACTCTGGTGATTAATGTTCCTGCTGGAGAAAGATCGAAGTTTTGTCTAGTGGCTGTTTTGACGAAACAGTATTTTATGTGCATAGCTCAGTGCGTTACTGCTTTAGTGACAGAGATCCTTTTGTTACTGTGCAGTTCATAAGTTACAATAGTATTCTCGGTTAGAAAGGTACGTTTTTCCCCAGTCTTTCATTATCCTAATGTTGCTAAATAGGGTTTGTTTGGGTAGAAATAAATTATTTTTAGTAAAGTCAACCATAACCACTGTGCTACATTCTGTATCCTGAGTCTGTGCTTCCCCAGACGAAGCACTGTTGAAAAATGCCAACCAGAATAGATGGCATGTGTCTCCAACTCCTTGTAGTCCCCTTTGTCTTATGTAACATTTTCTATTACTGATTTACAGATGTATGATTCATTGTCTCTGCATGTGTGTGTGATGTTAAATGCTCTAACACCCTACACTGGTATGAGAGGCGCTGTAAAACAAATGAAATACATGTGAGTGAGGGGCTGTGGATAGATGAGTGGCACTGTTGGATGGTGATAGTGAGGGTATCATTGAAGAACCCAAGAAAGATTGCTGTATCCTGGTGCAGTGTAAGGGCATGTTTTAGAAACGAATACAATTGAATATATGATTTAAAATGTGTTGTAGAATGCACCATTTTTCCCACTTTTCAGAAATAGTTTTGGGGAGAGAACCCCCCCAATTCCCCATGTAGTGGTCAGGCTCCCTCGCTGCGCAAGGTCGCTATGCACCATATGGGGGCTACTCTGAAAAAATGTGCCAGGCTGTTTTAAGTTCCCTGTATGTAAGCAGTACTTGTTGCTCAGTTGTTTGAGTTCAGAATGTATCCATCAGGCATTTTATTTGTGCTACTACGAGCCATGGAAATGGATTATGGCAGAGCCATGTATAGAAAGGGCAGAAAGAACAAGGCCCACACCCAAGAGCCGAACATTCTCTGGTCATGTTGCCTACTCATAGGATCGCTTAAAGCAATACTCCATTGATACATACAAGATAACAATTTTAAATTGCTCCATTAGCTTGTAACTGTTTATCTAGTAAGTCATCCCTCTCAGCCTTTGCCAACCATGTGTGAACTGTTGAGATATCCTTTCCTATTAAAGAGGCTGATTCTGATGCAGTTTGGAAATTATTCTGACCGAATCGGTTTGGGAATGGTTTACGACCGACTCGGATTGGGCGAGTCCGACCGACCGATTAAGATGCATCCGGATACTTCCAGATATGATTGGGTCAGACTCCCATTGACTTCAATGGGAGCCTATGTTCTGACCAAATGCATAGGCTCCCAGTGAAGAAAGGGGTGGCTGGGCAAAAACGGCCACCCTGTTGCGGGCACCCCCTGGTGCCTGCCACACTGCGCATGGCTGGTACCCCCACACGCCTGATTGGGAAGGCTCAGGGTGCAGCAGGGGAACACTGCGGGCCCTAAAGTTTGATTCTGACTGCCGATTCAAGTCAGACGGCACAATTCGGAAAGGCTGTCCGAATCCAGCATCGTAATCGGTTGTTCGGAAATGCAGCCCATAGAGACGAACGAGTCTGCTCCGTATGGCTCAGTCATTTTGAATGCCGTCGGGTTCGGATTAGGATATTCCTAATGCCTAACTCGCATCGTAATCAGTTGGTCATAAACCTTTCCGATTCGGACGGAAAGACACGTTCCCGATCCGATTCGGATGGAGCAAATGCATTTAGGAGGCCTTCCAAACCGCATCAGAATCAGCCGCTAAGTGTTTACATAAATATTTTCTAGTCAACACCATGATGTAAACAAGAATTTGCTCTATGTTGTTGCTCACCTCTGCATAGTGCTCTTGTATCCTCAGAACAATTAAGTGAGTACCCACTACTTTTTTCTAATTTTATATAGCATGAAGTTGACCTGAAGGTATTGAAGTACTTTACATGAGCACCAGTTCCAATACACAAGGACACATTTATTGTTTCTTAAGAGAGGGAAATTCCGAGGCTGATTACCAGTTTGGCAGGGACACTGCCAGCCCACAGTGGCGGTGGTCAAGAGAACGCCGCCAAGCCAGCAGCATCCTGACCGCCACATTACAACATTACTGGAGGGCTGGTGGCGTTGCGGTGGTGCAGCCATGGTGGTGGCATGCTTCAACTCCAGTAGAGAGCCTGAAGCCGATGCTGGTGGCACTGCTGCTCCTCCAGCAAGTCGGGTGCACTGTTGCCATGGTGTGCGCACTGACATGGGTGGCATGGGGGGGCACAACATGTCCCCCGGCCACAAGTTACATATGCTTGTTTGGACTGGGGCCGTATTCTGTGGGCCTTTACCTGCCTTGTCACTGACCTTGTTATGGCAGTGTCCCCACCATGAAAAGATCTGTGGAAAGGCAGGTCATAAAACCCAAGGCGGTGCCAATTCTGGCACCACCACCATTGAATGCCGCTGTCTACTCTGCTAGCAGGACAACAGATCTTGGTGGTGGCAGCGGTCTTGCGGTGGTCCACCCACACTGTAATCCTGCAGCCAGAGTGCCAGGCTAACGGTTGGACCGCCAAACAATGATGGCGGTCCCCGGACTTCCCAAGTCATAATTAGTCCCTTAGGGCCCTATTACGAGTACAGTGGTCCTCAGGTACTCAAAGCACACTACAGTGTGGCGATCAGACCACCACAAGACCGCTGGCTCTGGCAAGTTCAAGGGTCCCGCTGGGCTGGCGGTTTGCAACTGGCGTGAATATGCTTGCTGTGCCACTGCCGGCACTGCCTTGCATATTAAAAGTTGCCTTTTCAATACCCTTTTCCTTGCGGTGAGCCCGCCATGAAAAGGAAGGTGTAGAGGCAAATAAGAGGGCCATAACAGGGCCATCTTCCGGATCTGGACATGGAGGGTGCATGCGGAGGGGCACATTTTGTGCCCCCCAGTAATTGCACCACTATTCCTGCACAGTGTGGTATACGTGGTGCAGGAGCTGTCATGGTAGAGGGCTGCATGTTAGGATCTCCAATGAGCCTAACAGTCCAAGACCATGAGACCGCAGCAGCATTGCTGGCCTGCCATGGATTATACTCGTAATGAAGCGGGCTGGTGCATTACGGGCTTGGCGGTCCTCCTGTCGGTGCGGCAGGCCAGTAAGAGGACTGCCAAACTCGTTATAAGGCCCTAAGGGATTTGCTCAGAATCATAAGATGTTGAGGCAAGACTAGAGCCTGAGTCTCCAGTTCCAAATTTGGCAGTTCTAGCTTTATGCCACATCCTCTCTCCCAATTTAAAGTCCTTTGGTATAATCATGTTCATAATCGTATATAGTCCCTGTCTAAGTCTTTTATAGTTCAATGATCACATATCCCAAAAACCTGCAAATATCATCTGCTTTTGCAACTCACACTTGGGGCTTCCTGGCAAGTCTTTTCAGTGACCAGCACAGCTTAGAAATTGTAAAAAAGTTATGCCTCTTTAGTGCAACAGGGAGGACGACTGTTTGCATGAACTCAGAAGAAACCTGCCATTCATTAGTTCCTTGAAGCTCCTGCAAGCTCTCTCTCTATACTGCGTCTAGCTGAACAAGATTTCCATCTTCCCCTTCTTTCCCCGCTTAATATTAAGAGAGGGATTCATGACATGGTAGTGTATTGGTGTGAGCTATTTAGCCTGCAATGCCAGCATCTCAATGATTTTGTCTCTTCTCAGTCACTTTAGGCAGCAGACGGAGATGCTAATATATGATGAAGGGATGACTAAACAATACAATGGATTCCCAATTCCTCCAACTTGTAAGGTCATTAAGGACGGTGTCTCCAGTCCTGAACTTTTCATCTGCAAATCATTGCTTCCAGGAGTGTTCAAATATCAGACCAGAACACTCAGAATGCATTAGATTATCAGAAGAAAGTCCACAACCGAAAAAAGTGTCACTAATGGAATGGAGGGAAGTGGTCACCTTTCCTACTGGATTTCTGTGCATACAGCGCAGTGACACAATGCATGTGCATGTTTACTTAACATATCATTACGAATATCCTTTTTGTGCAACATGGTTGCTATGCTGGATTGTGCAAGGGGGAGAGAGCGGCACAGAGGCATAGTCACTCACTGTGGCCTGCTGCTGCATTTTTCCCTGCAATGGAGCATAAACAGGCTGCCTGGCACTATGCACACACCTTTGCACAATGGTGTACAGATGTGTGGCATGTCAAACATAGGTTTTGTACTGGAAGTATAAGCTTCCAGTACAAAATCCTACACTTAGACCAGTTTTGACAAATGTACACATTTGGTGTGCACTGTACAGTGTAGCAGCCTCCAATGTGAGAACTGTTGGGAGAAATAAAAACCTTACTCAACTTTGTGCCTGCCTCAAGGAGATGCTATTTTTTTATACTAAGCCTAACCTGACATTTGAATTGGATAGGGCTTTATGTCAGAAATCATGAGTGCTTGAGCAGCAATGCCCATGTACCACCCATGTAGGACCCCTTGCCATAACCAGCACAAAGCCTTATTTGTTCTGAATAAAATGCCTTGCGCTGGAAAGTACCTTGGCAAGATTTTGCACCACTTTACATCACTGTTGTCACTCTGCGTGACTCTACGTGGTGCAAAGACTTGGCAAATCTGCACCTTAAAGTTACCTGTACACTTTACTGCACTGTGGGTTGCAACACGTGTCCACCACCCTGTGTCCATCTCCAAAGGTATTTTAAAGAACAAAGGTCCTTGGCATAAAAGGAAATAATTCGAATGTTTCAACATAGACTACAATGAGCACTATGGAGGTTCTTCCAATGACCAGCCGGACAGAGGAATATTTATTCAAGTGAGGTAACAAGATGGGCAAAATACAAGGCACAACAAAGATGGCGAACGGCACAGTCCTGTACCGAGCGTTTGAAAAGAAGGTATAAGTGGTATAGATGCAGGAAGGAAACAACAGGCAAAAAGAGGGGAGAGAGCAAAAGGCGGCTTACATTTACATAATAATACTATGTAAGCTCAAACCAACAAACAGCACACTCATTTTTTCTAGGCCTGGGCGCTAAATTCCGTTCCGTTCGCGGAATTTGCGGAATTTGGGTAATTTCGCGTTCCGCGGAGAACGCGAAATTGCCCAAAAATCTGCGTTCCGCGACTTCGCGAAATTTTTTGCTTGTTCGCGTTCTCAATATGCGTGTTCGCGAGATATTTCACCCCGAGCACGCAAACAGCAATCGCGAACAGGAAAAAAGTATCGCGAACAAGCAATTCCGCGTGTTCGCGGAATTTCTGCGTGTTCGCGGAGATTTTTACCGTTTCGCGGAGATTTGCGTAACGCGATTACGCAAATTCCGCCCACCCCTAATTTTTTCACAATGGTTAAATAGTGGTGTTTGTTACATAGGTCGACGTTTCGATCCCTAGCTCTCAATACTAAGGGATCATCATCAGGACTAGGAATTGAACTGTTGCCTGATAGAAAGTGTCAAGGAGCCTGTAGGGTAGTAAGACAGGAAAAAGGAACAACAAAAAATTGGTAAATAAACAATAAAGCAAGTCCACCTTACTACGAACAAAACTGGTCAGGAGACCGTTAGAGGGGTGTAAAATTACGCTACGTGAAGAGGGTGAGTGCATGTACATGTGAGGGTACACATGCGGAAGGAAATGGCAGCGTTGTTGCAGTGCAGTGCAGTGACGCACAAAGTGAAGACAAGACCAAGGAGGTCAAGGACGGTGAGGAAACAGGTGGGGACGTGAAGAGTACCCGTATGGATCAAACAGAGAAGATGCTAACGATGCGTGGTCTGTCATTGCAGGAATTACAATTCGATAAGGATGCTAACGACGCGTGACCCATTAGACAAGGAATGGATGTGTGTCCTACCGAGAGAGGAGGGTGAAAACAATGGTGGTGGGACGGAGGGGGTGGCGCCGTGCTGTTGGGAGCAAGTTAGTGCTGATGAGGCGGGATCCGTGTGAAGTTTAGGGAACCGGGTTCAGGTGTGAAAGGGGGGGGGGGAAAAGGGGGGCGGGGTGTGTGCTAACCTGGGAGCCAGCTCGCAGTGGAACTGGGAAGGCTCGGTGAATGCCAGGGGCAGCTCAATGGGTGCCTGGAGTTCGTCGGCAATACGTGAAAGCCTGACGAGAGCGTCTGGAACAGCCAACCGATCAGGAGGGCTGGAGCTGGAAAAGGAAGGGATAATGTTGACGGGACCCCAACAAAAATCGACTAGTAAGTTCCGGGGCCGTCGTAGGAAAGGGCTTACCTTATGAATAAAACCAGGGCGCAGGGGGCCAGAACCGAGTGTTCAAGGGCCTGCGGTGGACAGTCTATGCAGCGGAGTGGGCTGCCAGACAAGGCGGGACCGGAGCTGGGAGAAAGTTAAAATAAGGAGATTATATGGGGGAGCACATAGTTTGCGCTCTGGCGGATGGCGTGTGGATCAAGGCTTACCTCTCAATGAGTAGCTGGCGGCCGGAGGAAGCACGAGTCTGCTTTTCCGTTCGGCGTGATAGCAAGGAACAAACGGGACTGTGGGTGTTTTAAGGCGGGCCCGGGGAGTGGGCGAAAGCAAGGGAGGACTATGACGGGGATCGGGAAAGGCCGGCGGCCATGATGGAATGGGGAGGAAGGTGAGGGGCTACGTGAACATGCTTTAGGAATAGACAATTGTCACTGGAAGTTGACAAACCGTAAAACAAAGGGACACATAATGAAATGAACACAATTGACTTGGAGGTTGATGATAGCAATTGTCAACAAGGGGAAAAAAGCAGCTGAATATTATTTGCATAATTTTACAAATCAGGTTTAGGCATGGAGTCCCAGCGGGGGTAGTCATGCCAACTTATAGTGACTGGAGCGAGGAAAACAGGTGATTCACAAATCGCACATGATTACAGTAAGGATGTCCAGTCTTCTGTTCTATTGAGTCCAGTGTTGATAGAATTGAACAGAATGATTGTCTTAAGTTCCTCTCTGTTTAAAAGTTGAGCCATGTTGCCACCTCTTGGAGGTAACTTCAATGATTTGAGCACCGTCCAGCGCAAATCGTCCTCATTGTGGTTGGCCTCAGTGAAATGTTCAACCAGGGGGGCGTTCTGTGTATTGCATCGGATACGGCTTCTGTGCTGACAGATTCTGGTCTTGATTTTTTGGGTGGTCTGTCCGATGTATATCTTCAAACAAGGGCATTGGATAAGGTAAATGACATTGCAGGAATTACAATTTGTGAAAGCTTGACAATGCACTGTAATGTTATCAAATGTGAAACTTTTTCCTTCAATGGTGAACACACAGACATTGCACGAACCGCATTTGGAATGACCAACGATGGGGGACAGACCCCAACTGGCAAGGAGGGTAGTATTGGGAGCGACAGGTAGTGCAGCCCTGACCAGATGGTCCTTCAGATTCTTGCTTTTTTTGAAGGCAAATAGTGGTTTATCAATAGTGAGATTCCCTGCATTTAGAATGGGCCAGTGGTGTAGTATCGCTTTTCTCAATTTGTTGGATACCAAAGAGAAAGTGGTCACACAGGCAATTCTCTGCAGTTCTTTTTTGGGTTTAGGAGTCAAAAGCACCTCCCGGGGACAATACCAAGCTCTTTTTGAAGCATTTTTTACGATTCTTTTAGGATAGCCTCTGTCTTTTAGTTTGGAGGCCAAAACAGCAGATTCTCTGAAATAATCAACCCTACAGGAGCAATTTCTCCTTATTCTCAAAAATTGAGAGTAAGGCAATGAATCCCTTAGAGCCCTAGGGTGATTGCTGGTGTAGTTTAATAGGGTGTTGCGTTCTGTGGGCTTACGGAAGAGGCGTGTGAGTAGTTCACCATTGTCATGGAAAATCGTAAGGTCTAAAAATGCTATGGAGGCGGTGTCAGTGGTGGTAGTGAAAGATAAACCAGAGCAGTTGTTGTTCAGCCAGTGTAAGAATTGGCGTAGAACATCGACGTGCTGTTTCCAAATGATGAAGATGTCGTCGATGTATCTACGCCAAAACACGATGCCTGGGAA